>NC_092808.1:83635388-84260388 GCF_040954645.1 Diabrotica undecimpunctata | reverse complement strand
AGAATGTCTCCCAGACGAACCCTGTCAAACGCCTTCGTCAGATCAATGAAGCAAATATACGCTGGTATACCGAACTCTACAGTTGTTTTTATTTGTTTTATTATAAATACTTCACCTATTATAGACCTCCCTCTTGTAAAACCTTGTTATTCTTCAGCATTAGTGATTTGTCTTTCCAATTTGTCCTTAAGAATACTCGTGAAAAGTTTCATCGTTGTATTGAAGAGGGTTATTCCTCTGTAGTTTTGTGGGCAAGTTTTTTGTCCTTATTTAAATATGGGGATTGTGATGCTCTTATGCCATTATTCTGGTGTTTCTGTGTCATTTAAGATTTTGTTAAATAGTTGTGACAGTTTACTTGCAAGTTTAGGGCCTCCATATTTTAAGAGTTGATTGGGTATACCATCTGTTCCAGGTGATTTTCTGTTGTTTAGCTTCTTGAAGATTGCTTCTACCTCTTCGTCATTAATTGTAGCACTTATATCTGCTTCGTATTCGTTTATATTCAGAGTTTCTTCACCATTATATAGCTCCTTAAAATGCTGTTGCCATGACTCTATAGGTAGTCTCTTGGTCTGCACGTTTTTTACGTGTGGTTTGTACGCAAATTTATAGTACTAATCATAAATTAAATACGCTTAACTATAAAAGGATGAACTGGTATACCTTTTGTTTGCGATATATTATTTGTGATATATATTAACAGTAAATTGTTCTTAATGGATGTTCTCTTTCCATAGCTTTATATGAATTTTCTGAATGAGTCTTAAATTCATTTTCAGACACATTTATTATTTGAAAACAAAATCGTTTTTTAACTTACATTTTTTAAATAATTTAATGTTTAAAAATGGTCTAAATAAAATTTTTTGTTTTAGTTTATTTATAAATTTTTGTTATATGTAATGGAAGATTCCATCAGATTATCATCATTATTTCGTGAAATAACCTTCTGTATACAAAACATGTATCAATAAGTAATAACAATTATGCAGTAAAATTATTAATTAAATTAGATTATATCTCTCTAAACTATTTAGTTTACTGTCGATTAATTCTGAAAGCCGTAATGAATATATGATTATACGTAGCACCAGTTATCAGCGATACCAATCGCAAATAAACATTTGGTAAAACAATAAAAACGGAATATAATTTGACATTTAAACAGTTTCGTAAAACTGCATACATATTTCTAATTTCAAGTATACTACTGAAATTACCATTAGACGATAAAATAAAATAAAAAACAACAGTTAGTCCTTATCTATTATGTATAAGTTAATTTTAGAAACCAACAGCACAAATATTCACTTTTAGTATTATTTCTATTTCTTTTCAACGACTTTCCTTTCCTACTATACACTATATTATATATATATATATATATATATATATATATATATATATATATATATATATATATATATATATATATATATATATATATATGTATATATACTATATATACTATATAATATATACTATATATATACTATACACTATATTATATATATACAAGTTTTTTGTATATTTTCGCTAATTCTCTTTAAGTTTGTGCTTGTAATTAGCATTATCGGTATACTTACTAATGTTTTTATAATTACTATATAAACTATATTACTATATAAAATAATTATATAAACACTGTAGTTGCCCTAACACATTTATTCGCTCTTTGATTTTTGATAAACAGATCAAAATGTCATCCCAAACAAACTAAATCATCAGACGAAAAGCGTTTTGAAATTATTTTTACCATAAAAACGACAAAGATAGTCGCGAAATAGCATCCGCAGTAAACTGTAATAAATCTACAGTAATTATTATAGTCATTAAGAAGAATGCTGAACAAAGAAAAATCGACGACAGACCGCGTAGTGGCCTACCAAAGAAAACTTCTGTTCGGGATGACGCTGCGTTAGGAAGAACTCTGGCAGACAGAAGCCTTAATGCCACCCAATTGACAAAGCTGTGGTCTATGGTGTGTCTACTGTGAGAAAAAGACTGCTTAGTTTTGGACTTAGAGGATGTAAGGCAAGGAAGAAACCACTGCTTTCAAAAAAGCAAAGATTGCACCGTTTGAAATAGGCCAAGGAACATCGAATCTGGACACCAGAGCAGTGGCAGAGTGTACTGTTTAGTAATAAATCCACTTTCAATATTAATAATCATGCTGGAAATGCCTACGTCAGAAGATTTCCTGGTGAAGAATTTTCTCCAAAATGTGTTCTTCCCACAATTAAACATCCAACCTTCGTTATGATATGGGGTTGCATGTCCGCTCGAGGAGTTGGTCGCCTACACGTTGTCTCTGGGATGATGAATGGTACCAAATACATTAAGGTACTACAGAATAAGATGCTGCGTAGTGAAAAAGACCGTTTGGCGAAGAAAACTTTATTTTTCAGGATGATAATGCTCCTTGCCATAAGGCAAAATTGGTTAAAGTTTGGATGAAGAGTAATGCAATTGATAGGATGGACTGGCTAGCGTAATCCCCGGACCTTAATCCCATCGAGAATTTGTGACAAAGGATATCAAACATCATTTCCAAAAGCAAACCCACAAATAAAACGAAATTAATGGAATCTCTAATCCACGCTTGGCATCAATATTTCTGTATTTCCATGAAGGAACTGCAAAAGTTAATATATTCCATGCCCAAAAGATGTGAACTAGTTATTAAAAACAAGGGCTAATCAATTAAATATTAAAATTAGTTTAAATTACTTCAATGTGATGTACAATAAAGTCTTGATAGCCTATTTTTGTAATATTGAATAAAAAATTTTCCTAACTACATTTTTTTTTTTTAATTTTTGCTGTGTTTTCATTTTATAATATTGTGTTTTTAAGTGCTTGTTTAATGTAGATAGTAAATGGTTAAAACAAATTTAAGGTAAATATCTTAAACTTCTATTTTCATGTATTTGGTAAGGTGATGCAGGATTTTTTAACACCACTGTATATATATATATATATATATATATATATATATATATATATATATATATACACTTGAAAACATAAGATGACGTTTAACAAACATCATTTTATATTTCTCTTTTTCTTTTAAGTTGAGAACGACTAGATCGATTTGGCTAATTTTAAAAAAGTTGCAGAAGTCCAAGGAAGGTTTAAAAGCTAAGAAACTAAATTGTAGGAAAACTAAAAACTTGTAGGAGAATAATAAAAACAAAAATTTTATTTTCACACACAGACAATTAAGTATATATTATACTTCTTTGGATTGCATTCTTTGGATCTTACATTAATAAACTCTCAAATATCATTAATACTCTAGACTACAGACAAACAAATAAACAATCTGTAATTCGTCGTGAAAGGTCTTTTCGAACATCCCGAATATATGGCCTTGTAATATGCTGAAATAGTTCCAGTACTACCGTTAAATGAGTCACTAAGAATCAAAAGTTGTGACTCTGTTCGAGTTTTGCTGAAGAATCGTGAACATTTCTTTGTGATTTGTATGACGATGTTGGATTCAATTATTATCCGTAAAATGATGAGGTTTATTTGTTAATGGTGCCCTTCTACTTCCTTTCCAAACTGTGTCTTTGACCTTATTAGTTGTCACGAGAGGAACTGCTAGGGCGATGAGTTTTGGATTCGTCCGCCAGGTGACCTGTTGAGCTTCTAAGGAAGATAAGCATTAGTTTTCGCCTTGTGTTTATATACTCTTCTTCTTTACTTTTCTTGTAAATTAAGTTTGAAATTTGTGTACCAAGCTAGAAGTTTGATTATTGACGACAGACTGTAATACTTTTTTTGTTCCTTTAAAAGATTGTAGTGATGTTTCTGTTTCTTTGGAGGATTGTCGTAACTTTTTTGTTTCTTTGGAAGACTGTTACGATTTTTTTTTGTTCTTTTGGAGATATTAGTTTGAGACTGAACTGTTTGTGTATCGATTGTGGCTTGTATGCCATGTACCCGTTATCTTTCTTCTTTTTCAAGATTGTGTATTAACATTTTGGATTTATTTTCTTCTTTTGTCCTTCTGGAGTTTAATGACTTTCTAAATTTTTCGTTGTGATCGATCAGGGAGGATATTCTTACAGAACTATTGGCCATCCTGTTCTTCCTTTTTTTGTGTTAGTTCGATTTTTAACATTTTCATTTTAACGTGAAGTTTGAAAATTTATTGTTGACTGTCATAGTCAATTGTATTATTGTTTGATGCTTATGTTAGTAATATAGCAGTTAGTACAAATAGTTTTTGGTTATGATTTTTGTTTGTTTTTTGCTTCATTCACTGGAGTCGTGATGCACTGCACTATGATGCATGCAATCTCTCACTCAATCTTAACTTAAAGACTTAGACCCTCATCATATAAAAGCTTTTCTTTCTTAATTTAACGGTGTCATTGGTAAAATCAAAACAAATCCTTAAATCAAGAGGAGTAAAGATAATATTTACCAAGCAATAAATCGAGTTAAATCTATCATACAAACAATATTTACCTCCAACAAAAACTTCCATCTCTTGTCCGATCAATTAAAGAGCACATTCCTAATGAGCAACACGAATTATATGAAATATCCTTGTAAAGACTGCTACCGATCTTATATAGGCCAAACAAATCGTAGAATCCAAAATGGGATTTACGAACATTACTTTTCTGTTCGCAATTTTAATTCAATTTTAGCTTTAGGTCAACACCATCTTCATACAGGCCAAAAAATTGATTTTGAAAACTCCAGAAACCTATCCCCCGTCCGCTTTTATAAACCATGAATTATCCGAGAAGCAATAAAAATTAAAAAAACGTTTAATTTGTTTTAATAAAAGAGATGACGGCATCCGATTACATTTAACATGGAGACCTTTCACTGAGACCACGGAAGCCCTGAAGAACACATCAGAGAGGGTGTCGAAAGCTCCCAGCAGTAATAACCGACGCGGTTAAATCCGGAAACCTGATGAGTTTAATATTCATTTTTATAATAGTAATAATATTAGAAGAAAATGTAACTTACAGCGTCTAAATGAATGGAGACAAAATAGAAAAAAAAAATAGAAAAAGAATGGAATAACCACATAAGCAGAATAGGGGAGAACCGTGTCGTCACAATAGCAAGAGATAACTCACCAATCGGCAGAAGGATATCGGTCGACCGTGCAAAAGATGGAGTGACAACCTTCTATTTAGTGGTATTAATCCGCCAATAAGAAAAAGAATAATCTTAGCTTTAGGCTGTAAATATATATATATATATATATATATATATATTTATTTATATATATATATATATATATTTATATATATATATATATATATATATATATATGTATATATATATATATATATATAAATAAATATATATATATATATATATATATTTATTTATATATATATATATATTTATATATATATATATATATATATATATATATATATATATATATATATATATATATATATATATATATATATATATTGTTATGATATGTAAAATCGAGAAAAATATTGGTTTGTTTAAAAATATTTCAAAGTTCAAAAACATTAAAATAATTCAGATAAGTAGGATAATATCCAACAAACATTTCGGAGAAGGAAAGTTATTAAATCCTTGAATTACCTGTACCAAACAAAATGTAAGCTTTACATCAATCATTTCTTTGTTAAACTTGAGTGACCCGCATAAGTTTAAGTGAAACAAAAGACAAATTGAAACGGGTTATTACAAATGCATTAGTGCAGTGATTAAAGACAATAGAAGATATTTTAGAAAGAGGTTTTTGTTAGTTTTAAGATTTATAGAAAAATATTATTTGTAAATAAGTTTTAGGAAATTTATAATTATAGGTAAAAATTTGTTTGTTATCGAAATGAAGAAATGGGGGAATTGTGACGAGTTGTGATTGGCGGAGATTGAAAAAGGTGGGATAAGTGTGTGGGAGAAAGTTTAGCGAGATTGAGGAGAGAGAAAAGATAGCAGTCAGTTGGTTTCCAAGTCTTCAAGAAAGAACAGTGTTTGTTCTCTGTCGGTTCCCGAAATGTAGCAAGCAGTAGTGTTGAATGTTAGTGAGTTTTTGTGGAGTTAGTGTATCTGACAGAAGCTGAAACAACAAAATATTGTAAGTCATATTTCTCTACTTATATTCCAAGAGTCACTGTTCAGGCCAACGAGAGATTCAGTTTATCGTAAAAAGAAGATATTCCAAGAGTCATTTTTTCACTCGGGCCAACGAGAGATTCAGTTTATCGAGAGGAGAAAAGGCTATCATAATTTGAATGATTTGTGCTTTTGAAGGAGATCATTAAGGACGATATACTTGCAACAATCTGTGTAAGATTGCTGATTACATAGGGAGCGGTTGAGAGGAGATAATACAGTCTATAAGGAACAAGGATTTGGACCACTCATCATCAGAGAGAGATATTTTGTTTTCTGCAGTTTTTCTTTTATTGATAACACAATTTTTACACTTAATTTAGAAAGGATATAAATATTTTGATTAGGAGAGTTAGAATAGTTCGGAATTTTGAGATTTCAATTAATATTGTTTGTACCATTTAATTTGATTGTTCTCGTATGTAGAACAAAATTTTTGAGAATCATTATATGAGATTTGTTTATTGAAAACTTTTGAGTGTGAATTATTTCATTATTTTTATTTCAATATATAGTGTTAGATCATATGTGTTTTTTATTATTCCGGTATTCTCTGGACCTTACCTTTCACATGTAATAGCATAGATATTGAAGCACGAATTTAACCCTGAGATAAAAGAATTAAAATTGTGATAGAGTAATAATCGTATCATTTAAATAATTTTAATTAATCAAAAAAATTTAATTAGCTAATTATTGCTTGGCGCACCAAGACTTTAAATATCACAATAACTGGCTTCCAAAACGTGGGGCTTGAAAATATCGCAGCTTTACATTTGAAGGAAGGGAAAGAGATCTGGAATAAGTACAGGTGATCCAGAGATAAAAACATATAACATTGAGGGAATTTGAATTTGAAAGTATTTTGACGATTTTTCCAGGGACTATAAATTTGATTTATTGATTGATCGTAGTTAGTGGATATTTACTGCTATTGAATTATTTGATTTTATTTTCTTTACCAATCGTACATTTGATATTTATTTTGAATTATTTGAATTTTACTGATTGCATATTCGATATTTGTCGTGAAAATTTAATACATTTGGGGAGAAATATTGTCGTGTTCTGAAACATATAGAGTGTTGTAAAATTTCACATTTGGCGGGGACAAAAACAATAACAAAAAGTAACAACATGTCTGTCACAAGGAGACAAAGTAAAATGCAGGAAAGGAAGGAGGATAACAGAGAAGATGAAACAATTTTGGAAGAAGTATCGGATAATGAAGAAAATGTGACAATAGTTGAGGAGAGAAAAGAACTATCAGGAATAGATAAAATATTACAACTATGCAACTCCAGTCACAAAAAATGGATAAAAATCAACTGGAAACAAAACAAACAATTGATAGAAATCAACAAGAAACAAAACAGACAATGGAAGAAAACCAACGGGAAACAAGACTAGCAATAGAACAAAAATTAGAAGAAAATGATAGAAAAATGGAAAAGCGTTTTGACAAATATGAAAATGAGGTAAAAGTCTGTTTAGAAAAAGTCAGAGAAGAAACAGAGAGGAAACTAGAGATGCAGAGAGAAGAAATAGAAACTAAAATGAAAGATATGAAGACTGTACAGAAAAAAGAATTAGAACAGTTAGAAGAAAAATTTGAAATGGCGCTTAATATTGTTTGTACCATTTAATTTGATTGTTCTCGTATGTAGAACAAAATTTTTGAGAATCATTATATGAGATTTGTTTATTGAAAACTTTTGAGTGTGAATTATTTCATTATTTTTATTTCAATATATAGTGTTAGATCATATGTGTTTTTTATTATTCCGGTATTCTCTGGACCTTACCTTTCACATGTAATAGCATAGATATTGAAGCACGAATTTAACCCTGAGATAAAAGAATTAAAATTGTGATAGAGTAATAATCATATCATTTAAATAATTTTAATTAATCAAAAAAATTTAATTAGCTAATTATTGCTTGGCGCACCAAGACTTTAAATATCACAATAACATATATATATATATATATATATATATATATATATATATATATATATATATATGTTGAAATGATTTCAATATGTTAAAAAGGATACAACTTAAATGGATTTTTATATGAGTTTGTTGTTCTTGAATTTCATGAAGCCATCACAATGTGGGTTCGACTCTGAACCCAGAAAGATATATACTGAATAACAGAGAGAAAAAGATTAGTAAATTGTTAAATAAATTAATTTTGACTTACCTGGTATAGTGTTAATAATTTCTAAATAGTATAGTTCCCTAGTGTATAGGTGAATCGTCTAAACCTTAAAAAGAACAAAAAAAAAGAAAATTCTTAAAAAATATTTAAACATAGAAATTTTGAAAAAACGTCAGAAAATAAACTGTCAAGCAAGTCTGTGGAAGCTAAATTAATAGGGGTTTTGTTAAATAAGAAATTACAATGATGTGGAGATGAAAAGAATAAATTGTATTAGCATTGTAATAGAATAAGTTTTATATCTGAACATTTTTTTTATAAATTCCCAAATTAGATGTGATTAAAGTGATTATGAGAAATTAATGTGGATTGACAAATGTGGCAGAACAGGACAGTTTTATGGTTTAAAAAAAATAGAAGACGAAAAGAAAAAAAGAACGTTGGTTGCTGTTAGCAACGGATAAAAGGTTTTTTTGAGGACGCCGACGAGGATTTTTCGACGAAGGGGAGCCCTGAAACTGTGGAATAGGTCGGGAGTGTTTTTTAACTCGTCTAATTAGAATTTTAGTTTTTCCACAGTTTCCACAGCAGACATATCCAGAATTTGTTCCAGAGAGTAAGAGAAACAATTTGACTTATAAATTATTATTGGAGTACAGAAATGTCATTTAAATTGAGAAAATTAAAATTCATAAATTAACATAATTGCGATAGGCCTTAAAAAATGGAAAATATTAATGATCATTAAATTAAAAATAGAATAGTACGTACCTTAACTTCCGAAGAGAGGATTAATATTCCAGTTTCACCGATTATTTTGCGAGTAGTTAGTTTTCTTTAAATAAATCAGAACTGTTTTAAAGTGAGGTTGGATAATAATTTTGGGGATCATTTGAAATTTTGATTATATTTGAATGCAAGTTAAAAGTCAGCGGAATAAGGTGTTCATCTTCTTTTTCTTTATAGTTCATTTAAACACTTTATAAAGTTGCAATATTTATTTAGTTTTTAGGTACTTGTAGAGAGTCTCCACATTTTGTAATAAATTTTTATTGTTACGACACTAAACCACATTAAGATTTATACGATTCCTATTTTTGTAAATTTTTAAAGGCAACCCAAGTTGCAGACGAATTTTATTGTTTATATTAAATTTGTTCAATATTAATAAATAACGTGCTTCATTTGGGTTAATTTATCAAAAGTCTAAAGTAAATTTTGGTTTAATTTCTTTTGAACTCTACCAGGAGACTACAGAGTCGACGTCACACAGTGACAGATTGCTTAGAACACATAATTGAGCTAGCTGAGGTATATATTAAATTAAACAACGAACCACATATTTTAAAAATTACAACATTTATTATAAATAAAAATAAAATTAATAAAACACAACATTTTCAATTGGCGCCCAACGTGGGGCCTCTCGGAAAACAGAAATAAGGGTGTTTTTAAGCAGATTTATTAATATTACACAGATAAGAGTAAAAATAAATTGGTGTGATTAGTGTTGCAGAGATTCTGGGGCAGTTAAAGTTAAATTTGAGAATAAATAGATATTAGGATAAAATGGCAGACCGAATGACTTTAAGAAATGGAAAAGAAGTCGTACCGAAAGAGAGTAAAGGAGAGCAGGTGTTAGAACAGGAACAGGATATACAGGTAGATGAAGAAAGCAGAGGAGGATCAGGAGAAGTTGTAGTATATTTAGAGCAAGATATACAAGAAGCAGGACAAGGTGATAGAGAGGGAAGTCTAACAGATAGTTTGAGAGAGGAGTTGGATGAGACAGTGAGAGATAGACGTGATGAAAGTGAGGATGAAAGTAGAGTGCAGGAGGAGAGACGCAGGAAAGGAGATGTTGGAGAGTCAGGGATGACACAGATGGATATGAGGCAAATAATGCGGATGCTACAACAGATGGATCATAATATTAGGGGGGATATGCACAAAATGGATAGTAATATTAACAATTTTAGGGGGGATATAAACAAAATGGGAAATAATATTAAAGGAGAACTTAGGGGAGAGTTAATTAAAATGAGGGAAGAAATCAAAGAAGAAGTGAAGATAGTCAGGGAAGAGATGCTACACATTACCCAAGGTTTAGAAGAGAAAGTAGAACAGGTCAGAGGAGAAAGTGAGAATTTTAAGAGGAATGTACAAGAGGAGATTGTCCTATACATCGCCAGGCAATATAACCATAACATGGCGGAAACAATAGCTCTCCACAATATAAAGACGATGAAAAGTCTGACAGGATATCTTCAGAGGATTGAGAGGAGTGTAGGGACGCAGAATCGAAATGGACAAGAGCAAGGGACATATAGGAATAACACAGCAAATAGACAGGGATATGTGAATCGAGGGAATAATTATAGGGAAAGAGAATTTGAGAGACAAAATAAAAGCAGGGATTTTACAAATAGGGGAGAGAATATGAACAATGTCAGGAGAGATATCGGAAGATATAACTGGGAACGTAGACAAGGGAATCCAAACAATGATAGAGGGAATAACTGGAGACAAGGAAATGACAGAGGCAATAATTGGAGACAGAACCAGGGAAATTATCCACAGGAGACGAGAAATAGGGAAGTTTACAGAGAAGGGAATCCAAGATATAATAGGAGGGAAATGAGGAGAGAAGACAGGTGAATGTAGTTAGAACAGAGGAGAATAGGGGGGAAGCAAGTGTTGATGCAGAAGGGAGAAATTTTGTTTAGACCGCTCCTATGTGCATAATATTGTCTACTTATCAAAGTATGAACATCCAAGGGAGTTTATTAGAGATACTGGGGAATTAAATAAAAATAATAACACTAATACTTTAAAGTTTATTGAAGGGTACATACAAGATTCAGTATACAAGTTATTATTAGATACAGGTTCAGAAGTAACTCTAATCAACAAAAACATTGTAAATAATTTAAATAAGGAGAATATTATGGTGATAAAAACAAATAAATTATCATTAATAGGGGCGAATAATAAAAAATTATATGATACTAATAGTTCTATAATCTGTAATGTAAAATTGGGAAATAAAATGTATGAAATACAAATGTTAGTGGTAGATCACTTAAATGTTGAGATAGTATTGGGAAATGATGAAATGGAAAAACATAAAATGGTTATTAACTATGTCAATCAAACTTTACAAATTGATCAAGAATCTATTAAATTTTGTAAATTAAATAAAGAAGAGATTTTGAATAAAGAAGAATTTCAGATTTGTCAAGTAAACAGTTCAGAAGAAATTATTTTAGTGCTAAAGGAACATGAAATGGAGATAAGAAGTTTCTTAAAGGAACATCAGAGGTTATTCAATCAAGAGGTGTGTGTGGCAAAACAATATGTACATAAATTGGAAATGAACAAAGAAATCAAGAATTATAAAATGAAGACATATCCCATTCCGTACAAATTAAAGAATGATGTGTACCGAGAGCAGGATAAAATGCTGAGGGATGGAATAATAGAAAGAAGTAATTCTCCTTATATTAGTGCCATCACATGTGTAAGAAAAAAATCAGGAGAAATCAGGATATGCCTGGATGCTCGTAATATCAACAGCTATACGAGAAAACAATATGAGAGTCCAATGAATGTTGAGGGTATTTTTGGAAGAATCACTAAAGCTAAAGTCTTTTCAAAGTTGGACCTTCGGCATAGCTTTTGGCTTATTCCATTAGCCAAAGAAAACAGATGTTATACAGCATTCATAGTGGATGGTATTGTGTACCAATTCTGTGTGGTACTATTTGGACTCCAGAGTTCATGTGCAGCACTGGTCAGAACTTTGCATTCCATTCTGAACAAATATGAAAGGTTCATTCTCCACTACATAGACGACATCTTGGTATTTTCTGAAGATGAGTTGTCACATCAGGATCACCTTAAAACATTAATGGAGGAGTTAGAAACAGCAGGTTTAAAATTAAATTTGGAAAAATGCTCTTTTTACCAAAAAGAAGTCAAATATCTAGGATATGTGCTCAATACACAAGGAGTCAGTATGGATCCAGAAAGGATACAAACGATTCAAGAATTTGCCACACCACATAATCTCAAAACACTCAGAGGTTTCTTAGGAATATTGAATTATTTTAAACGATTAATTCCAGACCTAAGTAGGATGGAAGTGCCAGTAATAGAACTGTTAAAGAAGAACCAGAAATGGGAATGGACTCCAGAAAGAAATATAGCTTTTTTACAAATAAAACAAATTTTTACAACTAATTTGCAAGTGTATCATCCGCAGTATGATAAGGAGTTTATACTAAGAACGGATGCATCATGTGAGAGATTAGCTGGAGTGTTGATACAACAACAAGAAGAAAAGGAAGTTCCTATAAGTTTCGTATCTAGGGTAACCAAAGATTTTGAAAAAAGATATTCAGCAACGGAACTAGAAATGGCAAGTGTGATCTACTGTGTTACCAAATTAAGATTTTTTTTGTTAGGAGCACATTTTTATTGGAAACGGATCATTCTGCTCTGACAACTTTGTTTAAAAACAGGTATGCCAACAACAGAATTCATAGATGGAGCCTTTTGTTACAAGAATATGACTTCGAAATTAGACATATTCCAGGCAAGTCAAACATTGTAGCAGATGTACTAAGCAGAGAAGCACAACAAAGAAATGAAGGAAGAAAATATCAAATTGGAATCAACAGAATGAAGAATGAAGAAGGGCTGTATTCGTTAGAAAGAATCTTGGAAGATCAGAGAAGATTGGAAGAAGCAGAAAAGCAGAGAGCAATCAACATCAATGGAGTATGGTGTAAGAAGTTGGAAACCATAGAAGTTTATGTCGTAACCAAAGAATTAGCAGAAGAAATCATGAGAGATCTACATGCTGAATATGGTCATATAGGGAGCAGAAAATTATGGATGTTGTTTAGGGAAAATTATTTTACAAGAAAAGATATATCCATGGCGAAAAAAGTTCATCACTAGTCCATCACTAAAAGTTGTACCATTTGTCAGTTAGCAAAGGAGAAGAATTTCCACAATGTTAATGTAGCAAAATCCATAGTTGCAGAGAGACTTTTAAAATTAGTTGCTATCGATTTTGTCAGTAATTTAGCCATAAGTGAACAGGGTTGCAAAAATATTTTTATAATGATTGATACACATACAAAATTTGTAAAGTTATATCCCAGCGAAAGGACAAATGTAAAAACCGTAAAATACTATCTAGAAAAATACATAGAGGAAGTAGGTACTCCAGAAACAATTATCTTAGATGATGCCACATATTTTGAAAGTCCAAGATTAAAAAGAGTTTGTGAAGAAAAGAAAATCCAATTAAATTTCATTAGTATCAGAAGACCCGCATCTAATCCTGCAGAAAGATACGTGAAAGAGGTGGTAAAATTCTTAAGAATTTTATGTGCTAGTCAACATTATTTATGGTAGGAAAATTTGTTACAAGTTGAAAGATTTTTAAATGAGACACCACATGGAATCACCAAACAATGCCCATATTTTCTAATGTCTGGAAAGTATCCAGAAAGACCCTGTGAAATCAGTAATACAGGGGACATTCAAGAAGTAATAAAGAAGGCGAACCAAAATTTAATAAGAAATGCTAATCGTTATGTAAATAGAATCAATAAGAAGAGAAAGAAAAGAGTTACTTTTGAAAAAGGGGAAAAAGTACTTATCAGGTCACTACAGGTGCCTAAAAGGGATGAAAATCTGTGTGGAAAATTACTTTTGTCATTTGAAGGACCTTATGTCATTAGTACTGAACATGGGGTAAACAGTTATGAACTAAGACATCCAGAAACTAATAAAATTAGAGGGATATTTAATATAGAGGGAATTTATAAGTATTATGAATAAACATACAAGGGTAGGCAATATTATGACATGAATTTGGTATTATAAGATATAAGTTATGTAAATAGAAGGATAATTAATAAATAAGCATATCTTGAGATAAATTTGATAATTAAATAATTTATTAGGAACAGATGTACAGAATAATGATGAATTTATATAAACAAAAAAGGTTGATTTATTTTCAAGTAGATTTATAGGAGTTACAAGTATAAATAAATGAGCAAAGTACTATGGACAAATCGATATTTTGTAGAAATTGGGAAATAGGGAATATTATAATGATAAATAGTATATGCGGAAATACGATGAAAAATAGAATTATATGAAATATTGAAATATGAAATATAGAGAGTTATATGTAGAGATGATGAAATGAATATTATATGCGGATATAAAAAGAATAAATAATAATGCGGCAATGAATAAAGATACTGAAATAGTGTATGAAATAGTATATAGGGGAACAATTATAAGAATTTCTACGAAAATAGTACAAGAAATAAATAGTACAGGAAAAGAAGTAAAGAAATTGGGAAAGTACTTGGAAATTTGATTCTGAAGTTGATATAATTAGTGAAAGATTTGTAGGTTTTGTTTGGAGAATTCTGTATTTGTCATAGAGTAAATTATAAAAAAAAATATTCAAGAGATATGCTTATTAATAAAAGTCAGTTTATTGTTATGTTAATATTATTAAAATATTTAAGTTTACCGGTAAGAATTTAGATTTAGTAAGTGCTGATAGTTAGCACTAAACAAAATCCAAATTGGGGGGAAGTTGAAATGATTTCAATATGTTAAAAAGGATACAACTTAAATGGATTTTTATATAAGTTTGTTGTTCATGAATTTCATGAAGCCATCACAATGAGGGTTCGACTCTGAAATAAAAAAACTCTGATATATACTGAATAACAGAGAGAAAAAGATTAGTAAATTGTTAAATAAATTAATTTTGACTTACCTGGTATAGTGTTAATAATTTCTGAATAGTATAGTTGCCTAGTGTATAGGTGAATCGTCTAAACCTTAAAAAGAACAAAAAAAAAGAAGAATTCTTAAAAAATATTTAAACATAGAAATTTAAAAAAAAACGTCAGAAAATAAACTGTCAAGCAAGTCTGTGGGAGCTAAATTAATAGGGGTTTTGTTAAATAAGAAATTACAATGATGTGGAGATAAAAAGAATAAATTGTATTAGCATTGTAATAGAATAAGTTTTATATCTGAACATTTTTTTTTATAAATTCCCAAATTAGATGTGATTAAAGTGATTATGAGAAATTAATGTGGATTGACAAATGTGTCAGAACAGGACAGTTTTATGGTTTAAAAAAAATAGAAGACGAAAAGAAAAAAAGAACGTTGGTTGCTGTTAGCAACGGATAAAAGGATTTTTTGGGGACGCCGACGAGGATTTTTCGACGAAGGGGAGCCCTTAAACTGTGGAATAGGTCGGGAGTGTTTTTTAACTCGTCTAATTAGAATTTTAGTTTTTCCACAGTTTCCACAGCAGAGATATCCAGAATTTGTTCCAGAGAGTAAGAGAAACAATTTGACTTATAAATTATTATTGGAGTACAGAAATGTCATTTAAATTGAGAAAATTAAAATTCATGAATTAACATAATTGCGATAGGCCTTAAAAAATGGAAAATATTATTGATCATTAAATTAAAAATAGAATAGTACGTACCTTAACTTCCGAAGAGAGGATTGATATTCCAGTTTTACCGATTATTTTGCGAGTAGTTAGTTTTCTTTAAATAAATCAGAACTGTTTTAAAGTGAGGTTGGATAATAATTTTGGGGATCATTTAAAATTTTGATTATATTTGAATGCAAGTTAAAAGTCAGCGGAATACAGTGTTCATTTTCTTTTTCTTTATAGTTCATTTAAACACTTTATAAAGTTGCAATATTTATTTAGTTTTTAGGTACTTGTAGAGAGTCTCCACATTTTGTAATAAATTTTTATTGTTACGACACTAAACCACATTAAGATTTATACGATTCCTATTTTTGTAAATTTTTAAAGGCAACCCAAGTTGCAGACGAATTTTATTGTTTATATTAAATTTGTTCAATATTAATAAATAACGTGCTTCATTTGGGTTAATTTATCAAAAGTCTAAAGCAAGTTTTGGTTTAATTTCTTTTGAACTCTACCAGGAGACTACAGAGTCGACGTCACAGTGACAGATTGCTTAGAACACATAATTGAAGTAGCTGAGGTATATATTAAATTAAACAACGAACCACATATTTTAAAAATTACATTTATTAATATATAATAGTCTCCCGTTTTATACCGCTGTCGCGGCTTTGGGAGTATAGCAGGGTAGTCTGCTATATCTAGGGCCTACGGTATACAAGGAAGGTAACATGGCCAGTGCTACGCTTCAACCGTCTATTATTACCCCTGGTTTTACCCAAGGTACTCATTTTTATTCAGGCTGAGTCGACCTGGGGCCTATAGACATTTTTCAAATGTCTAGATGTTCTTGCCGGCGGTGGGATTCGAACCCCGGACCACCGGCTTGTGAGTCAAGCATCCTACCGCTTGCGCTACGCAGGCCCTTATTACATTTATTATAAATAAAAATAAAATTAATAAAATACAACATTTTCAATATATACATAAATATGTATATAGATGTATATATATATATATATATATATATATATATATATATATATATATATATATATATATATAAATATATACATATATATATATATATAATATATATATATATATATATATATATATATATATATATATATATATATATATATATATATATATATATATATATATATATATTGTTATGAAATTAAAGCTCCTAAACAGTTTTTTTTTTATGAATAGTATGAACATAAAACAAAATGACAATATTGAATATACCACATATATATTTAACTCAAACAATTGTATTATTGTTGTTAATTTAATAGTTGAAACTAGATTCAACAATAAGAAAGAAACTAAAAGCAAAAATAAGCAGAATTCACAGACATGTAACAAACCAATAACGACTATAGTGTATCACCAGATTTAATTAATGTTTTCAAAATAATTTTATTATCATTATAATTAAAACCAGTTGGTTTATTATAAACAAATTTAGCATAATAGAAATAAGATTCTTTTAATACGTGAGTTATTATAGCCACTGAGTTATAGTTGGTTGATAAACTCTTTTCAATTAATAAAAAAAAAAAAAAATATATATATTATATAAAAAATTAAACCAAAAACAATTGTTGATCATGAAATTGATTATGATTTAAACTTAAGTTATTGTTCGTTATATATATTATATTATTTATGTAAGAGATACTTACAGAATAAGCCAATATAGCCACAACATAAAGATACAAAAAGCAAATATCAAACCACTTCGAATCGAGTGGAAATAAAAACCATAAATTTGTATTTATTAATTAATTTCTTTTTTTATTATAATCCAAATTCTAATATATACAAGTCAATAGAATCTTCAACAGTCCTAAAACAGATAAAATATTTAAGTCATTTATTCACAAAGTAAGAAGTTTCAATTTGTTAGTAAACATACAGTTGACATGGATAGAGCTCGGAAAATAAAACGTGTTAGGAGGTGAAATAGGATATAGCTCATAAATAAGAGTTCAGAATGATATAATCTTTAATGGACAGGTAATCTGAAGACAATTCTCAGTGATTCAATATCAAAAGTTCTTTCAGATATCTTTAAAATTAAATAAAAGCAACTAATTCATGTTAAAATTGGTGTATGTCAAATTTGTTAGTAAAAATTTTAATATTTAAATTATCATTTGTTGTAGAAATTATATGTCAAAAGAAAGCTTAAATTCTCTAGTATTTGTTTCAATTCATTTCAAAAGTCAATATAGTTCTCAAGATTTAACAATTTATTAAAATTTAAAATATTTTTTATTTTAATCATAAATGTCAAAAATATACAAAAATCCTGTCAGATCTTTAAAAACACTGTCAAAATGCTTGGAGATCTGGTAAGCAATGAAAAATAAAAGATAGAAAAATCAATAGTTACGAAGGAGTCCAGAAAATTTTTTGATTTTTCAGCAAGCACAATTTTTCAAAAGTATTTTAAAACCTTAAAAAAGTCCTGAATTATAACAAAGTGTATTCAAGTTACCTTGCCGATAAGAAACCATCGTTTCTGATTAAATTTTAGCAAAGCCTGCAGATTAACAGTATATTTTCCGATAAGGGAATTGTTAGCAGTCATCATAAAGAGGTCAACAGCTACCAGAAAGGTGAGTTTTTCCACTCATTTGAATTCTCGCTGAATAAAGAGACCGTTTGGTGTTTATTTTTGACTGAAGATCATTTAAAATTCATTTTGGGTACTTATAAATATTTCTCAACCATTGGAGAGATAATTCTGATAGTTTTGCGGCCCTAATCCATTAGAAGACGTCACTGAAAGATGCAATCTTTGTTATTGAAGATTTCCATAAAATTTTAGAGAAGGGATTATCTGAAAGACGAAAGTGAACTTTAATAAAGTTAAACACAAGTTTTGAAATTTCTTTAGAAATAATCTTACCTTTTTAAACAGCCTATATCAGTCTAAATCATCTTTGTGTTAGAAAAAAATTAATTTGAAGTCAAGTTCACAAAAATTTTATTAGCACTTTTGTAATATTAACCAAATATAATTCGTCGTTTCTTTTGCTTACTAAAATCATTAAACAAAACAGTTAATCGATATTAAACTAAAAATTGAAGGATTATAAACCTTTGTTTTCGCTCTAAAAAGATAGTAAGTGAGGTTATAAATACTTTGACAAACAAACACGTATTAGATCAAGGATTTCTTGTTGCAACTTCACAAAACACTAATTTCATATACTTACTTCAATATTGTTTTACGTCATAAATCTAAATCCATTCATATTAGTATTAAACGGTTAAGTATTGGCTTATTTATTGGAAGAATCTTAAATAATTTTCTTTATATATTATACAAGATATCGTTGTGTAATATTTAATTGATCACTTGTGAATAATTGCACAGTACATTAAAAATAAAACTTCTTGTGTGGTGATTTTTGCTTTATATAATTTTGTATTTCTTTATCAAGCACTACAGGTCACAGAACTCGCTTGAGTTAAGAGTCTGCATGTTCTAAGAAAAATAAGTAAAAATTCAAATTCAAAATACAGCACGTTTTTTTCTATACTTTAGATAAACAAACGAAATTTTCTTTTATCAATAATAGAAAAGATTCACTTTGCATAAAAAAAACAGTATCCTGTGAGATTTAGAGAATACAAGGTGAGTAGAATAAATGTTTGTCAAATTTTTTTTATATTTTCAGGCGTTCAATAAATTTTATTAAAAGCATTTCTAAATTTATCAATATTACAAGTTAATCAACTTAAAAAAAAAAAAAAAAATTATTTTTATCTTCATAAAGCTAGCCGGTAAATAAGAACAACTTGTAGTTTTCTTACATCACATTCACATATCATAACAATATATATATATATATATATATATATATATATATATATATATATATATATATATATATATATATATATACACTCCGCGTCATAGAAAACGGGCCACCCGAAACATTTAACGAAATTATTATTTATTGCTACAAAATTAAGCATTTATTTTTTTGTATATTGAATCAATGACTCGTTTAATATAAAATTTCATCATTATCGTAAAACATCAATCGAAAATAAAAAATTTAAGAAAAATAGGAAATTTATTGAAAAAATCAACTTACAGTTTTTAAAACAACAATGAACTGTATATTTACAAAAAAAAGCTGGTATAAATTTTCAATAATGGGTATTGCCACCTCGATTCTGGAAGACACTCCTCATTCGATTTGGCATGGAATTTATAACGTTTTGGATATCTCTTTGGGGAAAAGTGGCCCATTCATCAATGAGTGCCATCTGAAGCTCTACAGGTGTTGTTGAAGCAGGTATGCGACGCCTAACGCGACTTTTTAGCAGGCCTATGTATGCTCAATAGGATTGAAATCGGGGCTTTGAGCAGGCCAGTCTATTTTTGGAATACCAACCTCGTCAAGGTACTCCGTTACTATCCTTGCCGTGTGTAGTCTCGCATTATCCTGCATTAGCAGGAATTCGTTGCCAGTAAATCCAGCATAGGGTATCACGTGATGTTGTAAGATTTCCGTTATGTACCTTACTGCTGTTAGTGCACCTCTGTCGTAACGACGAGATCCGTATGCGCATCAAAAGAAATCCCTCCCCAAAACATTACTGAACTACCACCAAAAGCAACCCGTGGTGCCAAGTGCAACCAGCGAAACGTTCTCCAGCCCGTATGTACACCTTACTGCATCCATCTTTACCATAAATAGCCATTCTACACTCATCCGTAAACAATATTTTTTTACAAAATCGAATGTTCTTCTTTTGTGAGCTGGCGAAAGTAAGGGCCCTTGCAAGCTGTCAAACTTTGCCCTCTTATCTTCGCCGAATAGTAGAAAGGCTGATTGCTGGTCTTGAGCTTGCTGTAAATGGCCTTGAAGTATTCTAGCGGTTTGGGTCTGATTCCGTAATGACGACGCGATCTTCCCTAGCGGTTGTTTTCCTTTTTGGACCTGTACCAGGTCGTCGTTGGTGAGATCCTGTCACAATAAATCGTTGCTGCGTCCTTTGTGCAGTCGAACGACTAACATTCAATTGTCTTGCAACTTGTCTTTGACTTAATCCACTTCCCAGTAACGTTACAATTTCAACCGATTTTTGAAAATTCTCCATCGTTATTAACTCAAGACTACTTCACACTAAGTTGGCTACTGTAATACTGAGATGAGTTTAAAACTCATTAGAATCCTTTACAATATCATACATTTCTCAAAACAATCGCTTCCTCGAAAATTGATCAAGTTGTAAACAACTTTTTTTCAAAATTGTTTTGTTTTATAGGTTCTACGAATATCCTCAATCATCCAGTTACATGGTCGGTTTGCTTTCGCAACAACCCATTTAACTTAAATAACCCAAGATACATTAAAAATAAAATAATATTAATTCAATATACAAAAAATAAATGCTTAATTTTGTAGCAATAAATAATAATTTCGAAAATATTTTAAATACTTGGAGTGGCCCGTTTTCTATGACGCGGAGTGTATATATATATATATATATATATATATATATATATATATATATATATATATATATATATATATATATATATATATATGTATATATATACGAGGCGTGTTTTTTAAGTAAGTATCGTTTTGGAATTAAAAAAACACGTGCAAAGATATGGCAATAAATTTATTTTTACATGAAAGCATGTACCTTAATCTACTTTTCTACATAATTTCTGTGAATATTGAGGCACTTGTCATAACGTGGCACCAGTTTCTGAATACCCTCCTGATAAAATTCTGCCGTCTGACTTGTTAACCACTGCATCACAAATGTTTTGACTTCGTTATCGTCTTGAAGACGCTCACCGCCCAGGTGTTTCTTCAAGTGCTGGAACAAATGTTAGTCGCTGGGCGCCAGATCAGGGCTGTATGAAGGATGATCTAGATTTTCCCATTTAAATGATTTGATGAGATCTTTGGTCTGATTAACCACATGTGAACGGGCATTGTCATGCAGCAAAACGATACCCTTACTCAACTTGCCACGTCTTTTGTTCTGGATTGCACGACGCAGATTTTTCAATGTCTCACAATAAGACGCTGCATTGCTTGTCTCATTACGAGGCAGAAACTCCACTAGCAATACTCCTTTTCTGTCCCAAAAAACTGTGCACATGATTTTTGGGGCAGAAATTGTTTGCTTAAACGTCACTCTTTTGGGTGATGATGAATGTCGCCATTCCATGGATTGTCGTTTCGATTCTGGTGTGACGTAGGCAAACCACGTTTCGTCATTAGTAACAATTTGGTCTACAAAATCTTCACCTTCACTGTGGTACCGCTCAAGGAAAGTCAATGCATTGCCTAAACGTTGGGTTTTGTGCAAATCCGTCAACATTTTTGGAACCCAACGTGAACACAATTTCCGGTAATTCAAGTTCTCGGTAACAATGCGATACAAAACACTACGAGAATACTGAGGAAAGCAGTCGGATAATGATGAAATTGTAAAGCGTCTGTTTTCTCTCACCTTTTCGTCCACTTTCTGCACCAAAACTCCGTTCTTCATCATGCACATTTGTGCGGCCATATTTAAATGCTCTCACCCATTTCCTTACCATTCCATCACTCATAATGTTTTGTCCGTTAACTTCAACGATCTCACGATGAATATCGATCGGTTTTACGCCTTTAGCACTAAGAAATCGTATAACAGCCCATACTTCACAATCAGCGTGACTCACGATTGTTGAAGGCATCTTAAACACTGGAGTAAATAAGTATACAATGAAGAAACAGACTGTTATGGCGTCAGTGCGTAGACAAGAGTTGTAGGTAACCAGCGCTCATGCGCGGAACGCCGACCGTAGCGCTGCGGCGGCGGAATCGCAAAACGGTACTTACTTAAAAAACATGCCTCGTATATATATATATATATATATATATATATATATATATATATATATACATATATATATCTATATATAATAGCGATATATAATAATAAATAAAGCGATAGCGGCTTTCGCTAAAAGATTTTATCTTTTATATATATATATATATATATATATATATATATATATATATATATATATATATATATATATATATATATATATATTATATATAATTCGTAACTTAACCCCGTAAATATTAAAAGCATTTCTACCTACTGATGGCAGTTCGTATTGCAAAATTAATTTGAATGTAGTTGCTGACTATTAACTTTTATTTTTGATTTTATTTTATTTTATATTGCTAATTTCAGTTGTATATTTGAAATTAGAAACAACCATTTCTGCGAAACTGTTCAAACAGAAATTATATCCAATGTTATTGTTTTAGAAAATAATTATTTGCTATTATTGTCGTTGATAACTGGCGCTACGTGTAATCAGATATTCATTACGGCTTTCAGAATAAATTGACAGTTAACTGCATAGTTTGTGGAGATACAATCCAATTTAATTAGTAATTTTACCGAGTGTTTGTTCTTATTTATTGATGAATGCTTTGCCCGTATAGGGTTACTTCATGAAAGAATAATGATATCCCATTTTAACCCGCCATTATAACAAACGTTTCTAAATTAAAAGTTTTAATAAAAAATAAATTATTTTATTTATCCGATGTTTATAGCTTAAATACTTGTGAAAGCCAAATAAAGTTGCGTTCACGTCCTAATTGTGAATATTTGCAGCGTTGTCAGATAGTTCATAAAGTATAAAAATTAACAGAAAAGAACTGAAATAAACAAAACAAGTAAAGGGAGCAAATTTCACATTATTAAAAGGAATTTGAAAATGAGTGTTTTTTTTCATTTGTTTTTGTTAATTACATTCATGAATAGATTTCACACAGTAAGGAATTCCACAATAAAAGTGGTAAGGTTATTACTGAGTTACCAAACAATAAATATAATCAAAATAAAACCACAAGCAATGAAATCATGTAAAGTAGTGAAGTAATTATGTAAAGTGCCTCATGCCACATGTTTGGGCAGTTGTTAGAGCTGTTACCATCTCTACCAATGTGCCTATTGTAATAATTTTTTACTATGCCCCAAATTAATTCAATAAAGTTAAAGATACAATGGTAAGGAGGAAGACGTAAAACTTTGTGTCCATACCGCTCTGCCATATCGTCCACTATATACTTGATTTGTGGTTTATTTCTAAAAAAATGTTTTAAATAATTTAAATTTATATGTAAGATGTAAGGTAAGAAGACGTACAAAGTGAATTAAGGAAAGGACACAACACACAAGACCATATATATTCACCATGCAAAAAGTAATAGAAAAAGACTTAAAGACAAATAGAGAAATAAATCTGAGCTTTATAGACATGGAAAAAGCATTCGACTTAGTCAAAAGAAAAGATATATGGGAAAGCCTAAAGAAGAAGCAAGTAAGTGAAGAACTGATAGAAGAAACACAGAGTATATACATGAAAACAACAAATACAGTAAGAATGTTAAATATACAGTCAGAGACATTTGAAACAACTCAAGGAGTTAGACAAGGGGGAAGTCTCAGCCCAGTGCTATTCATAAATGTAATAGATGAGATAGTTAAAGAATGTAACAAAACATTCAAGAACTACTGCATCGATTGGAACATAATGCAAATGATAAACGCTGAGATGTGTATATTTGCAGAAGACATAGTATTAATTGCGGAAACTGCAAAAAAACTTAAATACAACTTAGCGAAATGGAAACTAGCATGGAAGCAAGCAAATACAACTTAAACGTAAACAAAGAGAAGACTCAGATAATGAAAATATCAAGCAAACAAGGGACGGAAGATCAAATAGAAGTAATGATAGACCAATAAGAAATAATACATACAAATACTTATATAAGTAGAAAAGTATGACTTACAATATTTTACTGGATCAGCTTCCGTCAGGATACACTTAGTCCACGAAAACTCACAAACATTCACTTCTAATGCTTACTATCGCTTGGAAACCGCCAAAGAAATACGACTCTTCGCCTTGCACCCTTGGAAAACAACTGATTCTATTTTCTCCCTCAAAAATCCAGCTAAACTCTCATTCCTACATAGCTATCTACCTCTTTTTCAATGTCCTCCAATCAGAGTTCCTCATACTTCCCACCATTTACCATTTAGATGACAAACAACAATTCTACCTACAATTATAAATTTCCTACAAACTATTAACATGCTAATCGGTTTCTACAAATTCTTAAGAACTAACGGAGAAATATAATTTCTAAATTCTACCCTATTGTCTTTATTTACTGTACAAGTCCATTTGGAAAACCCGGTCGTATTGTTCAATTCACTACGTTCACTCAAATATATTTTACAAAGAAAATAATTTATGCATATCTTAAATTTTGTTTACTACAGGTAATCCAAAGATAATGGACTTTCATTTCTTTGAAATATCTTTTATGGTTTATTAGGTGAATTATTTGACTTATAATATTTTATACTTTAAATATTAAGAGAAAAATCAATATTATTTTGTATTTTTATATAGCATAACAACTCTCCAGGATATCTTGAAAATTTATTTAGATGGTCTATTTAGTAATTTCAATTTTATCTTTGGCGGATAAAATGAATCATAACAACATCCCCGCCTTGTTTGAGATACAAATATTTTTTTTTATAAGTGAAAAAAATTTTTCTCTCTCAAACAAAAAAATTTCTCTTGTTATCATTTTATCCTAACCAACTTCTTTTATTTTTCGTAAAGATTCAATTTTCTGGGAAGCCTGTTCTTGTCTTAAAGCCATATCTTTCTCGAGCAGCTTCCTCACCCCTTTAATACTACTGCCAAAGTTGCAACAACACTTTGATCCCATTTTAGGATCGTACTGCAAACTAATCTGATTTAAGATCTCTTTAGTTTCATTCGCTATCGAATCCAGTTTAGCTGATCCCGAAAAAGCATTCCTGTATGTTTTTTGTAAGTTTTTGTAACCGATTTTTTTTTTTTTTGAAATGCGCAGATGAATCAGGTATTTGAGATCCTTGTTTCTGCAAGTTTTCTACATCAAAGCTTGATCTTAAATTCGAAAAAACAAATTTACTGGCTGTAACATAAGATTCTAATTCCACAATTTTTCGTTTTTGTTCCCCTAAAAGTCTTAACAATCTGTCAATTTTCATGTTTAAACTTTCTTCTATAAATGTAAATTTATTTAGGCGATCCATAAGTCCTTTATTGTCATCAGTTTTTATTTCCAGCAATATCTGCAAATTTTTCTTTTCAAATTTTACAGCTTCCAACTAGGAAATTAATTCCGTTTTCTCCATCTCGCATACTTCTTCTTTAAACACTCCCGTTTCAATTATATCTTTACCGTTTTCTTTTATCAAACCTGTTTTTTCTTTTTCTTCTTCGACTGAGCTCATCTCTTTTTTTGCGGAATTCTCTATTCCATTTTTTAATTTTGATTTCTGTTTTTTCTTCTTTCTCTC
The DNA here is from genome assembly GCF_040954645.1 of Diabrotica undecimpunctata. NCBI lineage: Eukaryota > Metazoa > Arthropoda > Insecta > Coleoptera > Chrysomelidae > Diabrotica > Diabrotica undecimpunctata. Next base: position 84,234,128 of record NC_092808.1, on the reverse strand, counting down.
TTTTTGCTTCGTTGTCAAATTCATTTCTACTGTTTGTTCTTTGTTTAAATCATCAGTTTTCTGATTCTCATGTTTCTTGTCCTTTTCCGTGTTTTCTTCACATTTTATTTTTCTTTCATCCTCATTTTGTTCACGTGTGTTGACTGTCCATAATATTTCAAAATTCTGGACTCTCGTCCATAATTACCATTTCTTCTCTGTCCTCGTCCTTTATTTCTTCTTCTGGTTTTTATCTATCTTTAATTTCCATTTGGTATTCCGAGCACCACATTTCTACTCCTTTCATTTCTCTTATGATCACTTCCTTTTCTTCCGGCTTCCTTTCTGTTTTATGGTCGGTTGCCAATAATTCTTCTGTACCTTCTATTTCTTGTTTTTCTCTTGTCTTCACCTTGTTTTCCTGCTTTCTTTTCGAAATCCTCTTCTTTTTCTTCCTTCTCTTTTTCTCTTTTGATTGATTTTTTTCTTGTCCTTTCGGTTTATCCTCTACAGACATATTGATTTCTTTATGTCTTTCCTGTTCATTTATTCTTTCAAAAATTTTTGTCCTATCTGTTCCCTTTTCTTCTTCTGTGTTGTCTGGTTCTGCTCTGATTTCCAGTTTATTTTCCGAAAAATTATTGGTAATATGTTTTTTACTTAATTCATCAATTCCCGCAATCATATCATGATTTAAATCTTCGATCACCACACATTGCATAATATGGAATTGGTCTCCCACTCTAATCCGTACTCCAAAACCTTCGTTTACTGTCGTCAATTTTTTATTGTTTGCACCCACTAAAGCAGCCCTAGGAATCTTATACACAAATCTCTCCAAATTTAATTCTTTTACTAGCTTTTTATTGATTAACGATATCTCCGATCCAGAATCAATCAAAATTTTAATTGCTTTATGTTTTATAAAGACATCTAAAAATATTAGATTGGAATTAGAATTTTGTCGTTCGTTTCCCGGCAACTGTGTAAACCCTCTCGGGTAACAAAATATACAGGAGAGTTTTTTACTTTTGTTTAGTGGATCCTGTCTGGATTCGTTGCATACATCTTCTTCCTCGTTTTCTATTGCTACATGATTTTCATGTAGCAATATTCTCTATTTGTAGATCTCCCTTCTATTTTGTCGTTGGAAGCTCTGATTATTTCTACCGTCCCTTTGTTCGTTCGTATTCCTATTCGGAGGATTTTGTGCAACTCTATTCCTGTTGTGATTTTCATATGTTCTATTTTGTGTGTCATTCCTATTATCATAATTTTGTTGTCTAGTGTAATTGTGGTACTCATACATTTTTTTTTGCTAATTTTTTCGTGTGGTCGATATTTTATAAGTTTTAGGAAAATAGTGACTAAGTATAATTATTAAGTTGTCTCATTTATTATTACCTTTACGACATGAATTTACATAAACCAAAATGGAGAGTACTTATATTTTATACAATATTGATCGCTTACATTTTTTTGCGGAAATCAATATTAAAGGTTCTAAGCCTAACGAAACCTAGACGGTAACTTCATCAGCAGCAAACATTAAACAGGAGCAAACCTACGACTTTAACGATTGATTTTAATAAAAAAATCGAAGAGATCAAAATTATAAAATTTAGTTATCTCTTCATTTTTCCGTAGATATATTTTGTCGTAAAGTTAATAATAAACGAGAAAATTCGATAATTATGCTTCCCCCCTTCCACTACGTTTTCCCTTAACTGGGAAAATATCGACCGCACGAAAAAAATTGTAAAAGATAAATTGTAGGATATCGTATTTTCAACAATTTTAGTCGCCGCCATCTTTGTCATTTCTGTCAAAAAGTTGTAAATGGCGGAGATACTGAGCAAAAACTCCTTCTTCTTTAAAATCAAAATGGCGGCTGACAGAACGGCTGAACTCAGTCACGATTTTAAATTCACACTACTATCCTTCTTGCTCCATTAATATAAAATTTGGGGTAGTTTACAATGCAAGGTCAGAAGCTATCTCAACCAGTCAGTAAAACATTATAGAAAACAAAGTTTTCTATAATGTTTTACAATTCGTTTTATTACATATTATCTAGAACGTATTTTCACTACCATACAGAATGAGAAAGTTGGCTTTATCTAACTTGTAAATATTAACACATCTGTTTGGAAAACAACCTTTCCACTATACTTTATACTTTACAAAACTGCGTGTGGTATTTTAAAACTTTTTTGAGTAAGTATTCGTAAATAATGAATTATTCAGGGATGTTGTTTGGAAGTTTTGTGGGTGGTTGAATCGATCACTGCTTTATACCGCGTCATGAGAAGGGATGAAAGTTTTAAACTTTTTTTTAAAATTTTACGATCTTTTTAATAGATTTTTAGACCTTAAAAATAAAGTTTTATTAGAAATAGGTGTTATAAAATTTGTATAATGGTATCAGATTATAAAGTTTTAAAAACATTATAATAATTTCAAATTAGAATTTTCCTAATTTATAGGAATATTGAACCAATGTCAAAATATTGAATTTTTGCATGAAAAATATTTGAATAATTCCAAAAAATTACTAAATCAAAAGTTAAAATTAATATTGGCATCCAGAATAAAAGGTTACATAAAAAATGATAATACCATGTGTAAGATTGTCGGAAAAACAACAACAGCCATGCGTACTGTAATGTAGGTACAGAAAAGAATAAATTATTCGTGTATAAAAAAAATAATATGCAACATTGTATTAGTTAGTAGGAATAAAAGTTGTTCGGAGAAGCGAATGTTTCCCAAAGTCAAAAAAACCCGCAGGAAAAAAATACAATGAAGACAAAGCCATAGATACACGGAACAATTGGTATAAGAATCATAGATAGCTTCATGACGTATACTGTAAAACAAATTAACAATGTAATTTAATTAAGAAGATTTGTTCAAATATTAATTCTGAATTAAAAACAATTGTTATATAGAGTGGGAGGAGCGTAACTTGTTTCCCAAAACCAATACATGATAATTTTCTGCAAAATTAGTTTATGTTCAACTGGTATACATTGTTGAGATTTGGCTTTTTTTTAAAGTCTATATATGACTTAACATAAATAAAATTATGTTATAATTTGAAATGAAAAAGACAGAAAAGATTTGATTTCACGTTCAAAGCGTCTATGTATCTGTTGATACGTATTTCGAATTAATAAGTCTCATCAGAACAGTTATTCATAGCCGTTCTTAATTTAGCCGTTCGAAACTATCTTACCGATATGTTATAATTATTACGTTACTATGCTGTTAATTATTATGTTACTATCTTGTATAACTGCCGTTTAAGAAGATTCGAAAGTTAGAGCATTGTCTATTTATAAAAAAAATACATTTTAATGTGAACAGTGATAATTCCGGACTATCACTCGGTACCAGTTTTAACAGACCTGGTTTAAGAGACAAAGGCAAGAGAAAGAAGAACCAAAGTTGTAAAGAATCAATAAAAAATAATACTGAAAATGATAAAACACCGAAACTTTCTTACAGTTACAATAATGGACAGGTACATTTGTTTAAAAAAAGTAATAGTACAAGATACCACTGCAGGATCACTACATTTATATATATAATATAATAACGGATTTATTACGGCTGTTGCCGCTTCTCCGCCCCCAATTTCCATCTTTTTCTGTCATATGCAGTTGCCTCTTCTAAGTCTCTTGCCGCCATTGCTTCATCAATATCGTTGCGCCAACTTCTCCGTGGTCGTCCTCTCTTTCTTCTTTCAGGAGGGATCCATTCCAGTACTCTCCTAGGCCATCTGTACTCTGGCATTCTTTTAACATGTCCGAACCAGATTAATTGTTTTCTTTCTATGTCATCATTGATATTTCTCTCCATTTTCATTTCGTTTCTTATTTGTTCGTTTCTAACTCTCTCCAGTTTCGATCTACCGCAGCTTCGTCTCAGATAATCCATTTCTGTCGTCAAAAGTTTGTTTCTATTAGCTTTGGTGACGTCCCATACTTCCGAACCGTAAAGTGTAATACTTTGGACTATACTACCGTAAATGTGTTTTTTGGTTTCTCGTCGAATTGTTTTTTGCCAGAGAAGAGAGTTTAAGGCACGGGTCGCTGCTCTGCCCTTGTTTATTCTTTCCCTGATTTCGTCTGCGCTATTTCCCTTCTTGTTGAAAATGACCCCCAAATATTTGCAGGATTGCACGCCTTTGATTTTGTCGTCTTCCAAGACTAGGTCACATATTTCATCTGTTCCCACTGAGAGATATTCACATTTTGTCATATTCATGTTTAGACCTGCCACTTCATTCTTCTTGCAGTTTTCTTACCATATAGCTAAGATCGTAGCTGTTTTCGGCAATTACTACCTGGTCATCCGCAAAGAAAAGTGTATATAGCTTGTTTTCTTCCACCGTTATTCCCATGTTTTTACATTTTTTTACCCATTTCACTAAGGATCTGTCCAAATAGATTTTAAATAAGGTGGGTGACAGACAGCAGCCTTGTCTTAGTCCTTTTGTTGTTTGAAAAGGAGAGGTGATTTCTTGTCCCATTTTAATTCTTGCAAAGTTTTGTTCGTAATATTTTTGAGTGGCGTTAATAAGAATTGGGTTTATTTTCAAGTTACCCATTTCTATCCATAGTTGGGAGATCGGTACACTGTCATATGCTTTTTCCAAATCTATTAAAGCTATATGAGTTTCTCTATTTCTCTGCACTCGTTTTTCCATTGCAATTTTTAATGTGAAGATATTATCCATAGTGGAGCGTCCGGCCCTAAATCCCGCTTGTTCTTCGGGTTGTTTGTCTTTGATATCATTTTCTATCAGGTTTCGTAGTACTTTTGAGTATAGTCGGCCTATAGTAGCAATCACTGCGATCCCTCTATAGTTTTTAGGATCCATCTTTGTGCCTTTCTTGTGTATTGGAGAGATATACGATTGTCTCCATTCTTCTGGAACTTCTTCTCCGTTTAAGCATCTTTCGAATAATTTTCGGATCATCTCAAACAGTTTTGATGATCCATACCTAATCAACTCTGGATGTATTCCGCCTGGGCCTGGAGATTTCATTCCCTTAACTGCTTCATTCACTTGTTCTATTGATATTTCGATTCTTCCTTCTACATTTAGTGATCTACATCACTACATTTATCCTAATCCTTCATCCTAATTTTAAATTTTTACATAAATTTAAAATTAGGACAATACATTGAGAATACATTCAACACATTAGCTTTAAATTGATATAAGAAACATGCACATACGTCACGAGTAGCGTATTTTATTTAAAACATAAATGAATGAAATAAAAATTTTATTCAAAATTAATTATTATTAATTGAATTAAAAACATTTGCCACCACTTTTTGACTGGAACCTTATTATCAATATATTTTCTCAATGTAAGTATGTAAATGTATGTAAAAATGTGAGGTTAATTAACTACTTATGAATGTAGTGGGATCTTAAGCTATAAGTAGGTACTATCTTATTTTCAAAAACATGCGGTTTTGATGGCTAGAAAGGGGATGGCGCTAGAATATAACTTAGAAACACTAATACTACTTAAGAAATAAAAGATAAGTTAACAAGTCTATAAAACTTTACTAAACTTTAGTCTATACTAGAAGTAACCGTTATGGTAGAAATAAAAGTATTCTCTATTATTTACCATTCAAGTGCCGATCAAAAGTTGTATAGGGTATGGTATGATATTTTGAATTCCATGAATGCTTTAGCATAATATAAAATATTTAGAAAGATATTCTAACCTAAGATTTATTAAACTACAAAGTAATGTTTGGGCTTTTTCTTTTAATATAAAAGCAACAAGTTTAAAAGTTCCACAAATATAGTAATATAATTATTTCATTATCGTCTACAGTACTAAAATTACACAAGTTGCGAGCAAAGAAATTTTATGAATTTTTAATACAAGAAGAACCTTAAGGAGTCCATAAAGTACGATTTATATGCAACAAAATCAAGGACTACCAAAAATAAGTATTTCTGATGTGTATTATTTGTGGCAAATGTGTCTGTCCAACCTAACTTTCGTACTTATTGCAACAACATAGAACAAGGAAAACACAAAGCGTTTTATTACAATGTTAAATTGGTAATAAGTCTTATTACTAGAATTATTAGAATAATGTTTGTTCTAATTTAGCCCATATCTACAGATAATTTAAACTAAGTACCCTATACCTACAACAAGACCACATATATTAAAACCATTCCTCAAGTCATGTTCAGGTCAGAATAAAATTTTTTCTGAGTCATAGTATTTATGCTTCTTTTTAACAAAATGCATCCGATTTTTGCAATAAAAGAACACAATATTATGTCACTGGACCATATATTTGAACATTTAAAAAAATGTCAACTAAGTCCCAAGGATATTATGAAATATTTTCTCAGAATTCGATAATCATAAAAAATGTAAACGATTTCTTAAAACAAAAATTACAAAACTTTCAAAATGTAGATTCAAAAAGTAGAATCCCATTTAAAATATTATAGCAGAGTTTTCATTTACAATAACATGACTAACGAAGAAAATCTATTTCATCGAGGAGAATTAAAGAAAGAGGTTTGCATATTACAGATGATTGTGTAGAAGAAAATATTAATAATACTAAACCTTTTATAAAATTAAATCATGTAAAATTTAGACTTTTAAAATAAATACGTCTTATTTATTTTTGACAATTTTTACATTTGTATTTGTATTGGAAATAAGCTTAACTATAGCATATAAGTTCAAATTGATTCCATAACTTCCGTAGAGATGATTACAACAAAAACCACGTTTTCTTAATATTACTACTTTTACTAGAATAATCCCTAATATTCTATTATATGACCACCAGAATGGTCCTGAATAGTTTGCGTTACCCGATTATACTAAAAAAGAGATTATTTTATTTGATTTCAGAGTAGATATATAATTATATAAAAAACTGTTCAAAGCCAGTTGCCATTGATAGTAAGGTAAGTTTTGGAACTAAAAAGTAAATCCATCAGATTTTTTAGAAAGAAAAACTTTATTAGCATTCTTCAGAGAACGTTTTGGAAATTCAATTTTAGAGAATTATCTATTGTGCCAGAAACTTAAAGGTATACGAATGTGAAGCAATTAGCGGTAATAATCTAAATATATCCATTAAGATAATTGATGGAAAAGAGGAATTAAAGTGAAAATTAAAGGTGAAATAAAAAAAATCACAAGAACCACAATTTTCTCATCGGCGAAAATCATTGCAGACCTTTTATTTATTCATATACAGGAGTGTAAAGGTCTAGTATATTGGTACCATATATTTTTGAAGGAAACGTTTTGTAAGAAAACTTGTTATTGTTCTGAGCTGATTCGTCCTTGTGTTTCATAATATTTAATTTCTAGTGGAGCATGTCAGTTTATTACACATTTTACCATGTGCTTGGCCAGCTCTACTCTTTTATTGGGAATTATGTAGTGTTCGAATTTAGGCTTAGTTCCAGTCTCGGACGGTGCTTTTGGCACTCATAAGGTACTACTTAACATCAAAGTATTGTGTAGCTGATTCCGTTTTGGTATTCAGATCAAACAAATAAATCTGAATGCTGTGAAAACAATAATAAGTTGTCAAGATAGTGCTAGTGGACACTATCTAAAGAAAGTAGTTACTACTTTAAAACCCTGGAAAGCAATATTCTATGCCAAGGACGAGAGCAAAATCCCTAAGCAATGTATATCTTGCAGATAAAAATGGGGTGAGGTTATAGACTGAGCGGGTATTAAGCTGATTATAGATTAGTAACCGTAAACTTAATATTTAATTATATATTGATGAAAAACTTCTTCGGAAAAAGGTCAGGTCAGGTGTGTATTTCTTCTATGGAGTCCAAAGCCCATTAAGAAGATAAAGAGTCAAACTCAAAGTATAAAAGATTTTTCTAACGGAACTAAGCCTGAGGAGGGCTGTTAAGGTAATAAGACTGGAAGTTTTAGAAACAAAGACCTTACCATCAGTATTAGAGTTGGTGCTAGGCCAATCAAACGGCTAGATGCCACTGAAAGAGCAGCCATAGCCATGAAGGTGGTGAAGGTCTCGAGTAATGTAGATCAGTAGTCTTCACGGAGTTGGTAGGTGGTAGCCTAAAGGTGTAAACCTTTAACACGCCAAGGCTACATCGGCTGTGATGTGCAAAAGGTTGAACAAAGAAGGCTTACATTTAGCTTTACATAATATAATTTTTATATAATTATATAATATATAATTTATATTATAATTATATAATTCTTTTGGGGCAAAACCCCGAGCTGGCGTAGTGTCGGGCAACGGGGTAAATTGTAAACTAATTCTGTTTTGTTACAGGTATCCAAAACGTATCTACGAAGCAGGACAATTAATGTTTGCTGTCCAGTTTACAGAAGATGAGAAGGATATAATTGCATGCACAATATTTCCAGGCACAATACAGGATATAATTGCCAATAGCTAAAAGGAGAATAGTAAAGTAATACTGTTATCTAGACATTTGTTGTAAAGAAGTACAAATATCAATAGTAGAGATGAGTCTTTTTTTACAATTTGTTTTAAGTACAGGGTTATAAATTGACTATATGGGAAATAAATCTACTTTTGTCACAGCCAGTTGAAGGGAAGTCCTGGACGTGACACTCTACAGTGGCAAAATATATGATATCATAAAGTATTGGCATGCATCAGAAAACCTTTCTTTTTCCGATTACAGACGACCAATTAATTAAATCTTATCACTCCAACTCTGGGGGTTTCAAAGTTTAAAAATTCGAGTAAGGGAGAATTAGAAAGCTATAAATGCATACTCAGAAGCTCCTTTAAGTAAATAATGGATACCATTACGTAGACTGTCTAAGCTTGTTTAGCTTAAAGACACCTTCCATTTGCATGGTAAAAAAATGTTACCTATATACCAAAGCTTATTAGGATAATGGACTAAATGCCAAAGTCATACAGACTAATAAGCCTATCCTATTTCCCCGCAAAAATGCTCGAAAGACTAGTAGGTATGTATATCAGAAACAAAGTGCTAAAGAATAAACCATTCAGAGATCATCAATATGTATTTTAGCTAGTATGATCAACAGACTTGGCGCTGAATGATCTCAGTAGACTGCTCTCAGTCAATGGCTTCAAAATTCTTTGGTCCAGATCCACCATTGTAAGACTGTCGAAAAATACCGTCCTCGACCGAAAAAAGCAGCTATCTGAAAAGGACGTAACTCCCACTGGGAAAGAACACTTGATAAAGAACGTGCCAAAATCCATATTAGCAGGATATCCGCTCATTGTGCTCAAGTACTGCAAAAAACAACCAGGAGTTATTTTAGAAATATATCCGCATTGTTCATTGGCTATCTCTGGATTTAAAATGTTCTTTAGCCGTTTAATTATATGTAGCAGGATTTTGCTTGTGTAAGGAATGACGGCAATGGTTCTGTAATTGCTGCATATGGATATTAATCCTTTTTTAAATAGGGATAAAGGTTGATTCGGCCAACTCATATTTCTTGTCTTCTGAGACTAATGCATCTTTTGAAGTGCCTTTGTATAATTCTGAATTGTCATTTTACCAGGTCTCTGGATATAATTTTGGACTTTCGTCAAATATAAAATCTTTTTCGCTCTTCTGAAAGGACATAAGTGTTAATTTTGGCAATTTAAATAAAATTACTTAATACTGTTAAGGATGTTTAGACACTGACCGGTAAAAAAGTGGCCACACTAAAAATTTCCAAAACTAAAAATTCATTGGAAGTTTTATGCACTGTTTCATATCATATACTCAACACCTTTCATTTTTTAAACAAAAAATGGGAAGTACTACTTGATTCCTTAGCATAATTTATTTAATTATAAGGCTACAAAAGAAAATAGTGTAATATCTAAACGAATTACAAAAACTAAAAATTGCGAGTGAACTTAAACAACATTAATGTATGTAAACCGTATACATACAATTTGGAAGAAAAAGAAACAAATTTAGAATAAAATCATGAGGAATACATTGATATTCTTCACGAAGCATGTTTTGAAGTTCTGCAAGACTGTCTGGCTGGTCTGGTCAACTTCTTACCCTACGATGAAGTTCATCCTACAGATGTTCGATGATATTCAGACCAGGGATGCACGCTGGCCATTCTAGAGTAATAATTTCTATTTCCCCCAAGTCAGTTGTCACGATTCTTGCAATATGCGGCAGTGCATTATCATGCATAAAGACGAAATTGGCCCAATAGATGGACCAAATGGAACTGCTGCTTCTGCCAAAACATCCTCTATATACCAATGAGTATTCAGGGGGCCATTGATCAAAATAAGTTTCAATGAAATTCCAGCCCAAACCATGACATCTATTATAGATAACACCATATCTTAATTATCCACTTAGTCGAAATCCATGTTTGAAAAGATAAACTACTGTTTAATTAAATGTTTTTAACTTAGAAGATAAACAGCGACTACAGAAAACAACTTAAATGTCAAAACTGTCAAAATCAAGCATACATGATCGAATTAAAAATTTTTAAATTGAGATGCAGTATGAAATAGTGCATAAAACTTCCAATGAATGTTTATTTTTGGATATTTATAGGGTGGCCACTTTTTTTGCCATTCAGTACCTAATTTTTTTATCAAAAAGTTTTTCACAATTCACCATGTATATTTTCTGGGTCAGTGTATCTTCAGTGTTTCTCGTCTTTTGTTTTTAAAATTGTATTTTGTACATTCTCTTTTGTAAATGCTGAACCTGAATATTTGCAATATTTTGAATATATAAAATGCATTAACCTAATTTATCATGTATGAGTTGACTACTGAAATGTTTAGTTACTTTATATTTTTCTTCAAGTGAAGCGCTGCTTGCCGGGAAACGATATATTTTTATGACGTAAAAAATTCATGTCATTTATTATTCACTTCACCGTCGAAATAAAATTCAGCAAAGAGATGGAGCGTAATAATAAAATACCACATAAAATACTAAAACTGAAATATAAAATCAAGAAAAATAAGATGTATATTCGACACTAGCAGCATCAACATATAATCTAGAATATATCTAAATATGTCGATTTAAAATCTTTTGCGTTCAAATAATCCGACTAATAATACTAATTTTTTTTATTTACGTCATCAGGTTTTTGTATGTTTTATAATCTGCCAATACTTTAATTTGTTTTAATATTTTTTTTATTGTTACATTGCATGTTTACAATCTACCCTATACACAGAGTAATAAGTAAATAGTCTGTAAGTAAATTAACATGAGTTAGGTACCGTCCAGTGACGGTTCTCTAAGTATTATTGCGGTAGGTCTTCTGGCCATACTATCTTCAATATTCTTTCAGCAAGTGGTTGGGTGAATAAGTTATTTATCAGTTCTTTGTTTTGATAAGCGGTGCGATTTTTATATTTTATTGAGTGATTCTTTATTATGTCATTAAGTAATGGGATGTCCAGATCATTGTAAAGTGTTTGGTTCGATACATACCATGGAGCTTTACTTAGCATACGGAGTATTTTGGATTGGAATGTTTGAAGTATCTTCGTATTTGAAGGTTTACTACAGTCCCATAGTTCTATTCCATATGCCCAAACTGGTATAAGTATAGCTTTGTACAGAAGCAGTTTATTTTCAAGTGATAACTGAGACCGTTTGTTAAATAACCAGTTCATATTTTTTAGTTTAAGATCTAGTTGTTTCCGTTTAGTTTTAATGTGCCTTGTCCATGTAAGTTCTTCATTCAGGTGCAATCCCAAGTATTTGACAACTGGTTTTATAGGAATGGGAGTATTATTAACGTTACGAACATGCATTCGGCGTGGCCCATGTAACGGTTGCATCTCCAAAACGACTAGAACTTTCCAGCGGTATCGAGTGCGAGAGAGAACAACTCGTCACGTAGGCGAATTAGAGGTGGGACTACTTTAGATTATTCTAGAATAATACTTTTCTTGGTATAAATATATATATATATATATATATATATATATATATATATATATATATATATATATATATATATATATATGTAACGATATTATGAGTTAGTTTAGTTGATAAGAGAGTACCGAACTGTAAACTTACAAATAAATATATTTATATAAATTCGAACCGCTCGTTTTATTTAAAAAGGCTACAGTTGGTATCACAGTGTGAGGACAATTAATTATTTATTTAAAAAATAAATTCAGCAGTGACTTTTGAAAAAGACTTTTAAACTTTTAAAAAGTATTGTTCGTCGGGAACACCCGCGTAGTTCGGTAGTGATCTTTGTATGAAAGAACATTTAAAAAAGTACGTGTGTACCTGACCAAAGATGCTGCTAGTAGAACTTTCAGTGAAACAGTTGCGTGAGCAACTAGAAGAACTCGATGAAGACTGCATCGGGTCCAAAAAGATACTCCAAGAATGACTAAAGACTGTTCTCAACAAGAATGAAGAAGACCCAGAGACATTCTAGTTCCAGTCAGCAGAAGAAGCAGTTTTAACGAAAATAAAATACGTTTTGCAAATGATTGAAGAAACTTCTAACAAAATTGAAGAATCTTCTAGAAAGAATAATGAAAGATTCGATGAAACGTCTCAAATTATTGAAGAAGCAGCTAGACAAAACGACGAGAAATTCGAAATTATGTCTAGAAGATTCGACGAAGTATGTATTCAGAACAATAAGAAATTTAAAGAAGTCTCAAGAATATTCGATAAGATACAGAAAAATGTAAACAACAAGATAGAAGACGTAGAAGAGAAGATCAAACAATTAGAGACCATGATAACTAACACGAAAGTGCTACCACCAGTTAATACAGTAGCCTTAGATCCGGTAGTGAAAGAAGAATCACCGAGAGACGAAACGACACATCATATGAGATTCAAATTGCCACCATTTGATGGAAAGTCCTCTTGGTCCATACACCTTAGACAATTTGAAGCTATTGCGACAGCCAATCATTAGACATAACCGGAAAAATCTGTTTCTTTGACTGCTGCTTTACGAGGTGATGCTGCGGATATTCTAAGATCGATTCCTAAGGGTCAAGAAAAATGTTACCAGACCATGTTTACTCGATTAGACAAACGTTACGGAGATGCCCATCTGCAACAAGTCTACAAGGCGCAACTAAGAAATAGAATTCAACGAGCAAGTGAAAATTTGCAAGAGTTTGAAGCAGAAATTGGTCGTATAGTACGGTTAGCTTATCCAGAGGCACCAAACAACATGTTGGAAGAAATTTCTGTAGATATCTTGGTCAATAGGTTAAAAGACAATGAATTACAGAAAGCTTTACGACTATCAAGACAGAAAGTTCTAGATGAAGCGCTCGCTATTGTCTTGGAACATGAAACAGCTAGTCAAACTTCACGGACCCATCGAGTAAGAACCATTGAAGAAGGCGACGTACAAAACAATAAACGTCTGGAGGAAATCGTACGGAAAGTAGTTCGTAACATGATGCCGAAGAGACGTGAACTCATAGGTTGGAATGGTAACGACGTACGTCAAATTCGTCGTAAATTGCATGAAAATAATACAACAGTCAGAAAGCTAGAACAAATCGAACACTGGGCTGGAAAAAGTCATTCAAATGCTGAGGCTCAGTCAAGACGGCCATACAGTGCAAATCGTAATCATTGTCTTGAATTAGAAGAACGACTTTGCCCCGTGAGACGAACCACCGTCATTAGTGATCAATGGCAGCCTCAACCGCTACAAGACGCTCAAGCAGATGATCCATGTATAAAAAGAGTATCGGATTGGATGCGTCGAAGTGAAAGACCTTCTTGGCAAGACATTAGTGTATGTAGTCCAAAAGTCAAGTGTTACTGGAGACAATGGAATGGCATAGTGCTAAAAGATGATCTTCTGTATAGAACCTTTGAAAACGATGATGGTACAGAATCTAAGCTTCAGTTGATTGTACATAAAAGTAAAGTGTCAGAAGTATTGCGTCAGTTGCATGACAGTGCATCAGGTGGACACTTTGGTATCACGAAGACTCTGCATAAGGTTCGAGAACGGTTCTATTGGGTGAACTGTAAAGATGATGTAAGAAGATGGTGCCGGAAATGTCAACGGTGTGCAACCAGTAATGGCCCAGTTGGTAAAAAGAGGGCACCCATGAAACAGTACAATGTTGGTAGTTCTGTGGAACGAGTAGCAATCGACATTGCAGGTCCACTTCCAGAGACAAATGATGGAAATAAATATATCCTGGTAGCCATGGATTATTTATCTTTAGCCGATTTGGTGTTCCCTTGGAGATCCACTTCGACCAAGGGCGAAACTTCGAGTCAACCCTTTTCCAAAACGTTTGTAAATTGATTGGTGTCAATAAGACCAGAACGACACCCCTGCATCCTCAATCAGATGGAATGGTCGAGAGAATGAACAGAACGATGGGTAAACACCTGTCCAAGTTGTATCAGAACATCAAAGAGATTGGGACCAGCACATTCATTTATTCCTAATGGCCTACCGCTCGGCCGTAAATGAAACTACAGGCCAGACTCCAACCTGCCTGATGTTAGGTCGTGAAGATCGTTTGCCCTGCGACCTAGAGTTTGGCTGCAGACCTTCCGAAGAACATGTTTCAAGCGAAGATTATGTCGACTGCCTGAAGTTAAGAATGAACAACATTAATGAACTTGCCCGACAACACATCCAGTTAGCCAGTAACAGAATGAAAGATCAATATGATTCTCGATGTAAGAATGAAAGCTATGAAGTAGGTGATCTTGTTTGGCTCTATAATCCACAACGTCGTCGTGGCTTGTCTCCTAAACTGCAAAGACAAAGGTAAACCAAAAGTAGTTCACATAAATCGACTTATGCTGGCTCAAATAAAACAGAAGAAGCCCGAACCCTTCAACATGAGATCAAAGATGACCGGCGACCAAGCTTTAATGAGTTTATGTCAAATTACGCAGAGAGAAAGAGTGCTAGATTCGGCGTAACGACAGAAGTTCAGCAGGATCTTTTTAGTGTTCCGCATAACGTCTCTCTAGCCCACTGTGTTGCCCAAGATCTTAAGATGACTAAAGGAATCATATCTGTATTTTATAAGAAGTACGGTCGTTTAGACGAGTTAAAAAATCAGCAGCCTAAAGTTGGAAGATGGAATACTGAGATTAGAAGATGGCCCTCGATCTTTGCTGTATATGGTGACCAGGAAGTCGTATACAGACAGGGCAAGCTACGAGGATATATGGCGTGCTCTAACTAATTTGAAGAAAATCGTGTGCAATTATGACATCAAGAGTTTGGCCTTACCCAAGATAGGCCATGCACTAGATAATCTGGATTGGAAGATTGTCAGAAGTATGCTTGAAGTGATCTTCCGAGAAACCGGCGTAAGAATTACTGTGTGTTGCATTAATCCGATGAGATAGTCCTTCAAAGACAGTAGACTGTTATTTATTTCTGAGGGGTTCATGCAGAGCTAAAGAGTCCTGTAGATTCCGCCATCCTGTGCCTACATATAAAGTTGCTGATCAGGACGCTCAGATCTAAGAGGGGAGCAGTGTTACGAATATGCAATCGGCGTGGCCCGTGTAACGGTTTCATCTCGAAAAAGACTAGAACTTTCCGGCGGTATCGAGCGCGAGAGAGAACAACCCGTCACGTAGGCGAATTAGAGGTGGGACTATTTTAGATTATTTTAGAATAATACTTTTGGTATATATATGTAACGATGTTATGAGTTAGTTTAGTTGATAAAAGAGTACCGAACTGTAAACTTATAAATAAATATATTTATATAAATTCGAACCGCTCGTTTTATTTAAAACGCTACATTAATATAAACTTGTGGACATGTGGATTTTCTTGTTGCAAAAGTAATTTGTATTGATTTGCTAGCATTAACACTGATCTTCCATTGCTTAAGCCAATTTTGTATTTGATCTAAATGATTTTGTACTTTTTGTGATGCTACATTAGGTTCGATATCTACTGCCAAGATTCGTGTGTTATCGGCAAATGTAGCTAAGAAGGTATCATTGCCTATTGGAACGTCTGCTGTAAATATCAGATACAGAAATGGGCCCAAAACGCTACCCTGAGGTACGTCAGATTGTATGATGTGGTAATTTGAGTAGCTGTCTTCAATTTTGACTTGGAAGTAACGGTCAGTAAGATATGATTTTAGTATAAATTATAGTTGGTCTATTAGGTGTAATTTTAATTTGTAGAGCAGACCTTTATGCCATACTCTACCAAATGCCTGTATATCTAGAAACACTCCAGCACAAAACTTTTTCTCTTCGAGAGTTGTTTTAATTATATTTACTATTCTGTGGCATTGTTGGATGGATGAGTGTCCACGTCTAAATCCGAATTGGTGTTGTGATATAATTTCGTTTATGGGAACAACTTGCTCGACTTTATGTAATAGCAGCCTTTATAATACTTTTGAAATTATTGGGAGTAGGCTTATAGGGCGATATGAATTTGCTTGCGGTGCGGGCTTACCAGGTTTCGGAATCATAGTAATTTGACCAAATTTCCATTGTATTGGAAAGTAACGAAGACGTAGTATGCTGTTGTATATTATTGTTAATATCACCACTGCTTTTCTCGGTAGCTTCTGAAATAATTCCCCTGTTATCAAATCATAGCAAGGAGCTTTATTAGGATTTATCATTTTTATTTGTTGTCGAACCTCTGTCGGTGTAAATGTAGTCAGAGGAAGAGATAGTTGACATGGAGTTTCAAGGTACATTCTTATATCATCATCTTCATCGTTATTAGTATCTGGTGCTGCGGATACAGTTGCAAGATGCTCTGCGAATACTGTTGTTTTTTCTCCGTTTCTGCGGGCCCAGGTCATATCTGTTTTTCTTAAAGGTGAGTTTATTATTGTCGGTCGTTTAAACTTTTTTGTAGCTTTCCATATAGAGTGGTCTTCATGTGAAAGGTTCGAAACATAAAACTTGAAAGAGTCACTTTTTTCTTTATGTAATGCTCTTTTTAGTCTATGACTTATCCTGTTACGGTACGTTTTATTCAGTGGATTTCTCGTTTGTTGCCATATGCGTCGAGCTCTTCTTTTTTCTGCTACTAGTTCTCTTATATGAATCCGGATATTATGGTTTTCTTGCACACTTTTTTGGCGCTGTGGTGTTGCTTCCCATCCTAATGTTTGTAAAACTGTTGTTAAATAGTCTACTGCTTTCTCTACCTCTTCGTTTTCTTTTATCCTAATATCTAGTCTAATTTTTGTATTTACAGAATTTTGGAAAACATCCCAGTTTGTTTCTTTAGTTGTAAGTTTGGGTGGTGTTTTATTATTTAAACAACCACATCGACCAGATATTCACTAGTGACAAATTTAAAGGTATATTAAGTAATTTAGAATATCTAGATAATTTAAGTTTGGGTCTAAACGCTGGAGAAGTGTTGTTAATGTAATATTTCTTACATGTTGGATGTTTTAGAGATACTCAGTATAAATATGTCAAACTTAAACATTAGGTGCTTTATAAGTCTCACACAGCGGCTTTTTATATGTCTTTATTAAATGATTATGTTTTATTCGTGTGTGACCATGTCGCAAAAAAAGAATTTCTTTTTCTCCTGGGATATTTAATAAATTCCATGGCACTATGAATAGCTTAACTTATCTTAATTTTAGTCTGATTTGCTGTTTTTGCTCTCTAGATATATAGTTTTAATTTAATATAAAAACAATTTAATTACATTTAAAAGATTTTTACGCATATATTTAGTGGCTTCACACATGTATACCTAGTAGCAGCACTGATGATGTAAAAGTTATTCCGAAAACGTTCTGTGATATAATCACAAAGGATCCTTTTAACCCTTATCCGGAAAAGGTGTTTCCATCGGACACACTTATAGATATGTTACTGTATATTTCAAAAATCACAGTATATATATTATTACCTCAAAAATTAGAACTTTGTCAACTAAATATTAACAACAAATACAAAAATACTTTGAACAACTAAATATTTTGAAGTAATCAAAATAAAATATAAAAAAATAAAATTATTTTTACTGACGTAACCGGACAGTGTATGTCCGTCGGACACAATTTACTTTTCGACGCGGTTACGCGACTGGTCATTAATATTTATCGACTGTCGGTCATGTGAAGTACTAAACAAGCTCTGACTAGTCTGACTAGTAATTCAGTCACATTTTTGGTAGCCTAGAGTGCAGTTTACTTTGTTTGATATTTTTCATATTTTCGTATTCCTGTAGTTTCGGGTAAGTTTTTCAATTTATAATTGATAAAGATATAATTGAGAACTTGTCTGGTTTTGATGATGACAAATACTGCGTAGAAGATTTCCACGACGAATCTGAATCAGATGACGATCATTTATCGGAAGCTAGTGAAGAGGAGGATGAACAAAGTTCAGAGGAAAATCCATGTAAGTATAAAATAAAACATAAACTGGGACTAGTATACTTTATGATAAAATTTCAGCTCTTGACGAACACATCAGAAACAGTCAACCAGAAATGTATGTTGCTAAAGATAGAACTGAGTGACCATCACAACTTTTTCCGACTGGATGAACACGAGTTCAAAATTTAGTAAAAAAGGACCACTACACAGAGTTCAACTTCCACCTGGAACACGCTTTGAAATACCAATAGATACAGTTTACTTATATTTGACTAAAAATATTGTGAATGGCATTGTCCATTACACCAATCTAGGGGCTCATCGTTTATTGCAAAATAAACCATGGAAGTTCTGTGATAGAATTGAAATATATGCTTTCTTTGGTCTCTTGTTCTCCGGAGGGCATCTAAAATCAAACTATGCAAGTTATGAAGCTTTGTGGAATTCAGTTTTTGGATCATAGATTTTTCGAGACGCTATAGGTATAAATCAGATCAAAGAGCTTTTGCGTTTTATTTATTTCGACGACAAAACGACAAGATCCGAGAGACGTAAAAAAGATAAACTAGTTGCTATACGGGATATATGGGATCAAGTACTAGGAAATTTAAAAAAGCATTATTTGCCAGGACGAAATATATCAATCGACGAGCAGTTGATTCCTTATTGTGAAAGATCTCTGTTTAAACAATATATCCCCCCAAAACTCGACAATTATGGAATGAAAATATGGTAAGCATGTAAGTCAAAAACCTTTTATCCCCTAAATGCAATTTCATATATCGGCAAAGAAGATAACCAAGTAGCAACTGGTTTGGTTGCTTCGACTTTCGACCATGTAAGAACAAGGAACCATTGTCTTCTATATTTGGTTTTACAAAAAAGACAACATTGGTATCATAACTGCCCAAGCCTATGAAAAGTGTATATATATTATTCTCGACTAGAATAAAACAAAAGGAGAAATAGACTCACTCGACCAGATAGTGCATCAATATATGTGTAAACGTATTTTATGAATATGTTTGATGTATGCTGTCTAGCATCTTATGTTATTTGGATCAACCTGCATCTAAACTGGAACATACAAATACACAAAAAAAAACGTCTATTCATAATTGAAACAGCAGAACAACTTATAAAGCCCCATATTATCTGCAGATCGAACGTAGGATTGTCTAAATTAACCAGATCTGTTATGGCGAATTTTACAGGAGAAGCAACCACACCTTAGTCGAGACAGAAAAAAAGATGTTACCTATGTCCATCAAAAAAATCACACAAACTTGTAATAGTTACAGCAAGAAAGTTTGCAATGAGAGCAACAGTGTAAAACGTAAGTGTATTAGTTGCATAAGAAAGTAATAAAATGTCATATCATTGTAGATACTTTGGAATTATAGGTTAAGATTTGCATTGTTTTTTAATTTTTATGGACCGAGCACTTACTAATTATTACCTACTTTATTAGCTAAAAATAAATATTCAAAAGAATTAATACATATTTTTTAATTATAACATAAACTACCATAATATTGTTCCGTGTGTCCGACGGGCACACTCTGTCCTACTACGGCATAAAAAATAAGTTCCCGGATAAGGGTTACATAAATATTTCTTTTTATTAAGGGTTTTTAATTAACACTTTTATTTTACAAAATAGATACAGATATAAAACTAAATAGATACTGAGATATTTAGAATTTAAGTAGAATAACTAGTCTTTCAGCCTATATACCGACATAGTGGTAGTTTGTAGTTAAGTATTTGAATTCAATCTGTAATTTGAATTACAAAATTTTGCTAAAGTTTGGTCTTATTTACTTTCCACGGTATGGGTGAAACGGTATACTGTTTCACTGAATGAATTGGAAATTAAATGTGTTTGTAGTTCATGAGAAATAAAATAAAAAAACAAAACTAGTTATTGTTAAATTATTAACAAGTCAAAGGGTAGATAGTAGGTAGTATTGAACGGAGTAATTTATATCATTTGTTATGTAAACTTTATTTTGGCTTTAAAGATAATATTGTATAGGCCCATTTTTTCATAAAATGTGCAAGTTAGTAAATTCTCATAAGACTTTTTTCGAAATAGGTTTCGAGAACTTCAGAAAGTTGACTGTCTGATTTGAGAAACGATTTATAATATGTTCGCTCTAAATTATTTTTGTAAAAAACATTGACAAGAAAAAGATAATCATAGAATCCCCATTGTATAGTAAAATCAAGAATGAATTATTTTAATTGCATCACCCTAGTATTGATGAGATAGCAGGAATATTTATTTTCTAGATGAGACCTGGTTCGATACTTACGAAATAGTATAAGAATGTTTGGAGTGATGGAAGTCGAAAATGTAATTTTGACGCTCCTTCCTCTCGATGAATAAGAATATATATTTTAAATTGGGGTAGAGAATTCGGATAGGTAGAAGAAGCACTCGTCTTATCTGCTAAAGATGCACAGGACAGTAGCTTAGACTACCATCAGAATATAAAAAGTACTCTTTAAAAAAGTGGTTTGAGAGTACATTAATACCCAAGCTGGACTAAGATAATGCCGTGTATCATTTCCGGTTATTACGAAAGAAACCAAATAGTAATTTTACTACATCCTCGATCCAGGAATTTCTCATAAAAAATGATTTCTCTCTTCTACGGCACTACAGCCCAAAATGAGCCTTGGCCTCCTTTATTTTTTGCCTCCACCCTTGTCTGTCTGTGGCTGCTCTTCTCCATACACGGACTCCTAAAAGTGCTTGTGCGTCGCTGCTTACTGTGTCTTCCCAGCGCTTTCTTGGCTTTCCAACTGGTCTCTTTCCCTGCATTCTGGCGTTCAGTGCTCGTTTTGGTAGCCTATCCTCTCCCATTCGTATCACATGTCCGGCCCATTGCAATCTTTGTATTCTAATGAAGTCTGACAGGGGTGTTTCCTTATACAGTTGATAGAGCTCGTTGTTATATCGAATTCTGAAGATTCCGTTTTCCCTCACAGGTCCTAGTATTCTCCTCAGTACTTAAAAAAAAAAAAAAAAAAAAAAAAAATGATTTACATCGCCAAAATTCGCAAATTTGGAGTTTTACGTTTACCAATCTATTATTGTGTATTTAATTCTATGGAACTATTATGGTCGCAATTAAATACTATTAACTGCATTTAACCATTAACTATTTACAATTGGAAAAATGTTATCGAGTACGTAAAATTGCTGAAAGTATAGTCACCAAAGTTTACCATGCAACTAAAAAAATTGTAATAAATGTCGAGCAATTACCTATATATTAGCCAACAGGCAGAAGAAAACTTCCAGATCTACTTTATTTCTGTTTAACCAAATGTATAGCAGATTATCACCTAATAACCAAGTCATGCTTCGATTAAACATCCGATTACTTTCCAGTATTTCTTTCCCTGACTTCTGAAATAATTTATTTACCTAGACCTTTATTGCTTTATTCGTTAAAAATTAATTGAAATTTATTTAAAGAAATTCGTACTAATAACTTAAACATAAACTTATGTCTAAAAACAAAAAGTTATCTAGGCATTGCTGTGGATCATCTTACTATATATACCGAAAGCAAGCTAAGAATCCACTTTACTATTTAACAATAACCCTAACAAGAAGTTATATTCTAAGACAACTGCACAAAAAATTGGAGAAAAGTGAAAGCTTAAAAAGACATGGCAAAACAATCGAACACCGACCAATAAAGCTGCATTTTACAAAGCAGCAAAAAATCTAAAAAAATTTTTTAATGATCTAAAAAATACATCAACTTCAAAATTTCTGAGAGAGTTACCATACTGAGAGTTATCTAAGAAAATTTACCAGAAGGCTGTTACAACCACAACAACATAATGCCTCCCATCATAACTAGTAACAGACATTCGGTACGCCCTGATTATGAAGAGGCAAATATATTTTTCCAATACCTAGAAACTACCTTTATTCTATTTTCCTCAGAGTTACAAACGGATGAAAAGGAAAATATCCAAAAATATTTGGACTGTCCATACCGAATCTCTCTGTCTATTAAACCTTTTAGAAAAATCGAAACTATAGACGCAATACTAAATATTAATAAAAACAATGCTTCTGACTATAAGCTGATTACTAGATTTGTCTTGTTTCAAAAACTGTAAAATGCGCTCTTCTGGCTAACACCAATCTAGAATGCAGTATTAAGATAAGGGTATTTTCTTTTACAATATAAAGTGGCTCAAGTTAGTTTAGTCCATAAAATAGGCAAACCTTTAGAATCTGTAACTTTATATAGATACATCAATTTAATATAAACTCTTGCTGAAATTCTTGAAAAATTACTAATAAAGAAATCGAGCTCTTTAATAAAAGATAACTACTTAGTTCCTGACAACCAGTTTATGTTTCGACCGAAACACGCTACAGTTAATCAAGTCCACAGAGTTGTTACTATCATAAACCACAGATTTAATAAAGTATGGCATACAGGTTTGCTATATAAAATAAATCAACTACCATCTGAATACTATAAGATATTCAAATCCTACATACAGAATAGAAAAATTATTCCAAATAAAATACGGTACGCTAATAACAGCGTTGAGACCTGTTAACTCAGGCGTATCTCAAGGTAATGTGCTTGGTCCACTCTTATACCTGTCATACACAGCTGACCTATCCTTTTCTGATCAGTGCTCCTGAGCAACATTTGCTGATAACACCGTTATTCCGAAGAACATAAACTAATTTTGGTAGTTACCGGTTCTTGGCTGTCAAGAATAAAGAAACAAAATTTCAGATCTCTGGTTCAATTTCCTCCTATGTCCTTCTGCTCCATCTTCTTCATCATTTCAGAGATCAGTAATCAGTGATCAGTAATCACTTTTTTTTATTTTTTCTTTTCTCTCGTCACAACGTTAACCATGTTTTATGCATCCAGAATGAAACCAATTCGGCTCTTGAAGTCTCCCCTTTCATTTGCAAATCTCTGAGAGTTAAAAATTAGGTTGGAAATCATCATGGCTATGGCTATGCGCTCTGTTGACTGCCGCTCTAGAAAGTTCTGCACTACTGCATTCAAACCATTCCCTTAAGTTCTTAAGCCAGGATATTCTTCGTCTTCCCACATTCCGCTTTCCTCTGATTTTGCCTTGCCTAATAAGTTGTAATAATGCGTATTTTTGCCCTGCCATCACATGTCCTAAGTACTCAAGTTTTCGTCTTTTCATAGTTAATATTATTTCCGCCTCATTTCCTATCCATCTAGTTACTTCCACGTTTGCCATTCTTTGAATCCATGAGATTAGTAGGATTCTTCTGAAAAACCAAAATTCAAAGGCGGCCAACTTACATTCAGATGAACTTGTTTTAGTGTCCACGCTTCCAAGCCATAAAGAAGAGTAGAGAACACGTAACATCAAAGCATTCTCAGGAGTATCTAACTTTATATCCCGACAACAAAGAAACTTTTTAAGTTTAATGGATACACATAGCACTTGCTATTTCAATGCGTGTCCTAATTTCTTTGGTTTGGTCTACATCTGATGTTATCCATGTTCCTAAGTATTTATAGATATTAATACTCTCAATTGCAGTATCTTCAATAGTCAATTGGATATTTGCATGTGCAGATTTAGTCATGATCATGCATTTAGTTTTCTTTAAATTTATCTTCAGTCCGTACTCATGACAGCGTTCATTAAGGCGTTGCATTATGTTCTGTAAATCATTGTTGTTATCCGTCATTATTACTGTATCTTTTGCAAAACGTAAGTTATTTAAAACTTCTCCATTGATAGATGTACCTACTATTGAGTCTGAGAGCGCTTTTTGAAATACCGCTTCACTGAAGACATTGAAAATTAGTGGGGACAGCACGCAACCCTGGCGGACTCCTCTCTGTATTTTGATATTTTGAGTGTACTGGTTGTCAACTCTTACCTTGGCAGTTTGATTCCAATATAAATTAGATATAATTTTCATATCACGACTGTCAATATTTTTGCTTTTTAATATATCTACAAGCTTTTTATGTTGAACCTTATCAAATACCTTTTCAAAGTCTACAAAATATAAGTACATGTCCTGATTCATGTCCATGCATCTCTGAGCCAGTACATTCAAGCCGAACAAAGCATCTCTTGTACTCATACCGTTTCTAAAGCCAAATTGTGTGTCACTAATTTCATATTCAAGAGTTTTAACAATTCTGCTATGAATTATTTTCAAAAATGTTTTAAGTGTGTGACTCATTAAAGCTATTGTTCTGTGATCAGAGCAAGATATTGCACTTGGCTTTTTGGGAATTGCTTCAAAGGTCGATTGCAGCCATTGTCTGGGGATTGTGGCAGTCTGATATATTAAATTAAAGAGTTCAACCATTACATCAAAAACATCTTCATCGATGAGTTTTAATAATTCGATTGGCACATCGTCTGGTCCAGTAGCGTTACGGTCTTTTGTGTTTTTGATGGCATAGATGACTTCTTCTCTTAATATTTTTGGTCCGGTATCCTCGGTGATTTCTAATGAGAGTTCTTCCCTTTCATCATTAAATAGTTGTTGGATGTAATTGGTCCAGTGACATAATTTCTCCTTCATATCAGTAATAATATCCCCTTTATCATTTTTAAGGATATTCGTTCTTGTACGTTTTCTAGAACTTGTCGTTTCTTTGATTTTTTTGTGTAAATTTAAGCTATCATACTTTTTATCCAGATCTTCTATTTCCTTGCATCTGTCGGAGACCACCTTTCTTTTGCCTCTCGAATTTTCTTTCTGATTTTTCTCTGAATTTCTTTGTATTTATTCAGGTCTTTTGATTTATATTTTCTTCGTTATTCTATAAGTTCAAGAAGTTCTACTGTCATCCAAGGTTTTGTTTTTTCTCCAAGGGATTTGAGATTTTTCTTTTCCAACTGACACAGGAGCATGTTGAAATTTTCCCCATTTTTGGTTAATAGTTAGAGTTTCCGCATTATCTTTTTTGACTTTCCTTAAGTTCTCGTTTATTTTAAATTTCGTTTCCGCATATGTGTTGTCTTGTTTGAGACGTCTTGTATCCATGATTTTCTTGGTGCTAGGGCTGTTGACCTTCTTTAGTTTCACTCTCATCGACAAAACAACCGGGTTGTGATCGGAGGATATGTCCGCTCTCGGATAAGTTTTAGATGATATTATAGAATTTCTATATCTTCTGTTGACGATAATATAATCTATTTGATTTCTGACTATTTTGTTTTTATTGTCAGCTGGTGACCTCCATGTCTATAGTCTACGATTAGGAAGTTTGAACAAGGTATTTGTAATTATGAGTTCCTCATTGACACAGAAATCGACAAGCCTATCGCCACGTTCATTCCTTTCCCCGAGTCCATATCGCCCCACGCAATTCTCCACTTCTCCTTGGCCCACTTTAGCGTTCAAATCGCCCATTATAATATTTATATCTTGTCTTTTAGTTAGCCTTAAGACATTGTCGATTTGTTCATAGAAGGCCTCTATGGTGTCTTCATCCTTGTCTGCAGTGAGTGCATATACTTGAATTATATTTATTTTACGCTTTAAATGAGAGTTTAAAGACAGCATTAATACTCGATCAGAGTAGGGAACCAAGTTACAAACAGCTTTCTGAGAATTCTTATCAGCTATAATGCCAACTCCCTGTTTGTGCTTGGAGTCGTTGTTTCCACAATAATACATTGTTCCATTTCTGGTGTTACATTTTTCTGATTTAGGCCATTGTATATCGCTAAGGCCCAGTGTGTTAATTTACATTCTGCACATTTCCGACACAGCGTTATCCAGCTTGTCTGATTGGTATAAACTTCTTACGTTCCATGTTCCGATTTTCAAGACTATAGAGTTATTCTTATTTGCTTGGCAGGGATTTACCTTGATGACGACCTGACAGGCCCTGTCGTTTAAATTTGATTGTCCTCCCCTGTCGGATTTTGGATTTTGAGCTCTATGATCATTAAGTAAATTATCCATTAGTGGATCCATGATAATTTTTACTAAGGATATCCTTACAGATTTTTAATGTGATAGTTATGAGTCGGTGATTATGTGTCGGTTCGTCTACCCGTAGCTGTTGCCCAACAGGTGGGGGATTACTATATATATATATATATATATATATATATATATATATATATATATATATATATTGTGACGATTGGGGTTTATAGAAAATAATTTATAAGTTATATACTACATAATATTAGATATAAAAAAGTATTTGATTATTTTAAATAAGTTATATACTAGAGAATTTAATAAAAATATATTTATGTGAGGGCATTTTTAATAAATTAGCATATAATAATTGTAAAAAGTTGTATTTTAGTAATTTTAATGTTGTAAATAGATTTAAGTGAGCCATGTGCTTAGGCAACCAACTATACAGTGGATTGACAGATAGAAATTAATCATAATACGAATATAAGTGGGGTTATAATAATAATGTTGGTTTGAGGTGTTTAATTTATATATATTTGATGATTTAAATGTTTATTCTGATCTGAAAAGCCTAAATGTCAACAAAATTATCAATGGAACATTAACGAATTCTTCAGAGTGCAGAGTGTGACCATTGTTTACAGTCGAACATTCTCGAAATAATGATTATGGCGGTGGATCGAACAGATATTTTTTTCGAGAACATCTATATAGAAGTGATAGAACAAATTGGAACATGATTTCTTACCAGATGGTTCTGGAAGATTGAAAAGATATAAATACCCGTGATTTGGATTCAAGATGGCAGTTTTTAGTTAGAAGTCAAGCAGTTTATTATGAAAGTTAGTAGAAGATAGACACAATTAATTAGTGAAGTCAATTGTTCACAGTTTTAGTAAATCAGTCAAGCAGTTTTATAAGAAATATGAAAGTTAGTTGGAGATAGTCCAATTGTTTAATATAGTGAGTTAAATGAAGATTAAAAATTATGCATATAATTTAATGTACATTAATAATTATACACAAATAATTATTGAAGATTAAAAAAAAAGTATATTGGAAGAAATTAAATTATATTATGGTTGGAGATTAGTATAAATCAACTTATAATAAGTGGATATTGGTATATTGAAAAGAAGAATAAATATAAATGCTGTTTGCTGGTTTGGTTGGTGGTGTATAAATGTTGGTGAAGAAAACTATATCTTAAATTGGTAGAAGCTGATAATTGGAAAAAGTAATTTCACAAAAAACAAGGATAACTGAAGTACGAAGACATTCAGTGGTGATTAGAATCTATATAGTAGAAAACAGTTCATTTAGGCATTCAGTGAAAGAAAGGTACAAAATTTTGTTAATATAATTTAGTTAGTGTCATAACAATTTCAATTTTGAAGATAGTTTTGTTTAAATTTTAGATTGTCTATAGAATTTAATTAGTTTTATAAGAATATCAATTTAAAGATAATTTATTTTAAATTTACATTGGCTAGGTTAGATATATATGTGTGTTTCATAATAGTTATAATAAAGATAATTTAAAAAAGTACTTACAAGCTAATTCTTTGAGAACCGCGATAAAAACCCTATATTATTAAAAATACTCATTGCTCATCATTCAAACAAAAAACACATCATAACAATTTGGCACCCAACGCGGTGGCTCTCTATTTAAAAGAATTAGTTTGGGAAGATAAGTGCTCTCATATAATTAAATTAATTATCAATAAAAAAAAAAATTATAGATTCTATTTTTAATTATATTTGAACAAGTAAAGTCTCAAAATGTCTCAAGGAAAGAAAGGTACAAGAAGCAAAAAGAATGAAGAAGATGTGGAAGTAGAAACACAACCTATACAAGAGGAGAGTTTAGTTCAAGTTCCACAAGATACTGCAGAAATGAATCCAGAAAGAGAGGAAAATGTCAATATGGCAGCTTTGATGTCATTAATGATGCAGATGAACAAGACAATGGAAGAGAATACGAAAAAAATGGAAGAGAATTCAAAAGAAATCAAAGAAGACATAAAAAAATTGGAAGAGAATTCAAAACAAGTCAAAGAAGACATAAAAAAATTGGAAGAGAATTCAAAACAAGTCAAAGAAGACATGAAAAAAATGGAACAGAAATTAGAAGAGAATTATAGAAAATTAGAAAAGAAAATAGAAGATAATAATAATAAAATTGTAAAACAAATAGAAAAACAAATGGATAAAAAACTTAAAGCTGCAGAGAAAAAAGTAGCAAATGAAATAAAAAATATAAGGAATGACTACAAGAAAAGGATAGAAAATGAGAGGACAGAAGTAAAGAGGATTATTCAAGATAATAAGATAGATATAGAACAGAAAATAGAGTTACAGAAATGTAACTTAGAAGTAAAAATTAACGAAGACAGGAGAAACACAGAAGAAAAATTAGACGATATACAACAAAATATCCAAATAAATTGTAATCAAATAAGAAATGTGGAACAGAGAATAGATGATATTTCACAAATGAGAGACATAGGGAGACCTTACTTAAATTTAACAAATGAGACTGGGATTAAATTCTCTGGTAATATAAAAAATTTGCATCCTAGAGTATACATAAATAGTTTAAAACATAAATTAAGATTGGTGAATAATATTAATGATATTAAAGATTATATTAGAATGACATTAAATGACAATGCAGCAACTTGGTTTGCTAGTATTGAGAATGATTTAGATAATTTTCAAACATTTGAAAATAAATTTTTAAATTATTATTGGGGTGAATTAGAGCAAGCCAAGTTTAGAGAAATTCTATATTTTGGAAAGTATAATCAAAATTTAAAATCAAATATGGTAGATTATGCATTGAAATTGATAACAGTTGCAAAATATTTAGAACCACCACTTAGAGAGGATGAAACAGTCTTAAATGTATCTAGACATTTTGATGCTGATGTTGTGCAAACCGTAACTGTACAAAATATTCAAACAATAGATAGTTTTATTAATTTTATTCAAAGAATACAAAGAGGCAATATGACAAGTAATAATAACAACAGAAAAAACAACAATAACTTTCAATATAATAAAAATGATAATCAACAATACAGACAATCATATAACAATAATACTAGGTATGGTAATAGTTTACAAAATTTTAATAATACTAACAGTAATCCAAATAGACAGAACTTTAATAATAATACTAGTTATAATAGACAAAATTTTAATAATAATACTAATTATAATAGACAACATTTTAATAACAGTACTAATAATAATAGACAAGATTTTAACAATAGAAGAAATACAGAGCGACCTAACTATAACAGACAGGTAAATTGTGTTCGAAGGAATAGAAGCTGCGAAGACAGGGAACGAAATAGTACAAGGGAAGAAAATGTGAGTAGAAGTCATAGTAGGGAAAGACATAGGACATCAGATCCAAGTGGTCAGATACAATCTGACAATTCTAATAATCAAAATTTTGTGCAGTAAACTTTCTGAATTACAAGTTAGGCCATTGCTATTATGAAAAACCTTCTGAATTTATTTCTTTAGATGAAGATAAAATTATTGAATCTATTAATTTAATTTATATAAATGCTTTGGCCAAAAATAAAATGATTAAGATTATGATAGATACTGGTTCAGAAAGTACTTTAGTCTCGGAGAATTTTATTTTTAATACATTAAAACTATCAGATATAATAAAGATTCCAAAAATTAAAATTATTGGTGCAAATAATAAGAAGTTGGGTGAAATTGATAAACTAGCCAATTTTAAAATTAATATTCTTAATAAAGAAATTAATATGCAAGGATTTATTGTCAAGGATTTATGTGTTGATATATTAATGGGAAATGATGAATTGGAAAAGAAGAAAGTAAAGATAGATTTTGAAGAAAAAATGGTAACTTTGGAAGGGCAAATAATTAAATTTATGCAGAAAGATGAGGTAGAAGAAGGAATAAGAGTTGATAGGATATTATTAAAAGAAAATAATGATGTTTATGAAGAAGAAATGTATTTTGATGATAGGGAAATGTCCCAAAAGAATGTAAAGAATAATTATTGTAGTGAATATTTAAGGCATGGAAATTTTAAGCAGATGGATGCCTACGAGGCGGAGTGCGTAAAATTGGAAGCAAGGAATAATGAGTACATAATGAAGAATAATTTTATTTGTAAAGAAGAAGATATGATGAAAGTTTTAAATTGCCCTGAAGAATATAAATCAATAGTCATTTCCATATTGCAGCAACACAAGGGACTTGTCAATAAAGAAAATAGAATTGCACAGAATTATATCCATAGTATAAGAGTTAAGGAGGAAAAAGATTTTAAAACAAAATCATACCCAATACCATATAAATACAGAGAAGAAGTAAACAAAACAATTAATAATATGTTAGAAGATGGGATCATTGAGAAGGCAGACACACGTTTTATTAACCCCATAGTAGTAGTACGAAAAAGATCAGGTGAAATCAGGTTATGTTTGGATGCAAGGAATATTAACAAGATTACTGAAAAGCAATTTGAAGCACCAATGAGTATAGATGGAATATTAGGAAGAATTACAGGAATGTCATTTTTCACTAAAATTGATTTACAGCATAGTTTCTGGTTAATACCTCTAGAAAGAAAAAGTAGACAGTATACAGGATTTCAGATAGATGGAGTAGTATATCAATTCAAAGTAGTACCATTTGGACTTCAATCATCTTGCAGTGCTCTATGTAGATGTCTTCATGATATTTTGGATCAATATGAACATTTTGTAATTCACTACATTGATGATATATTAATTTTTTCTAAAACGGCTGAAGATCATGAGAAACACCTAAAAATTATAATAAATAGATTAGACAAAGTTGGACTAAAAATAAATCAAGAAAAATGTACATTTTTTCAAAAAGAAGTCATATATCTAGGTTATAAACTTAACACTAAGGGAATCGAAATGGATCCAGAACGGACACAAGTCATTCAGGAATATAAAACACCACACAATTTAAGAACTTTAAGAGGATTCATTGGAATAATTAATTATTATAAAAGGATGATACCAGATCTAAGTATAAAAGAAATTCCATTACTTGAACTACTGAGAAAAGGTGTAAAATGGAGATGGGATCAGAGAAGAGAACTAGCATTCCAAGAAATTAAAAACATTTTTCTGTCAAATTTGAAAATATACTATCCTGACTACACACAGCCATTCATATTAAGAACAGATGCATCAATAGAGAGATTATCAGGGGTATTATTACAAATACATGATGGGGTCGAATACCCAATACAATTCATTTCAAGAATTACAAAGCCACATGAAAAGGGTTACTCAGTTTCAGAATTAGAACTAGCAAGTATAATACACTGTG
Organism: Diabrotica undecimpunctata; assembly: GCF_040954645.1. Taxonomy (NCBI): domain Eukaryota; kingdom Metazoa; phylum Arthropoda; class Insecta; order Coleoptera; family Chrysomelidae; genus Diabrotica; species Diabrotica undecimpunctata. Next base: position 84,202,435 of record NC_092808.1, on the reverse strand, counting down.
TCACAAAATTAAGATTTTATTTGTTGGGTAATGAATTTACAATAGAAACAGATCACCAAGCTTTAACGTCTATATTAAATAACAAATATGGAAACAGTAGAATACATCGGTGGAGTCTAATACTTAGTGAATACTGCTTTGAAATCAAATACATTTCTGGAAAATCCAATATAGTGGCAGATGCTTTATCAAGGTTAGAAAATACACCACAAAAAGGGCAGCGAACAATAAAAATTGGATTAAATCGATTAGTAGAAAGTACTGGATTATATTCTAAAGAAGAAATTATAAGAGATCAGATCAATTTGAGTGAAAAACAAAAAGTCCTTAGGAAAGATGGGGTATATTATAAAATAATAAATGGCATAGAAGTATATGTAATAACTAGAACTTTAGCAAAGAAAATATTGAAAAATTTACATAACAATTATATGCATATTGGTTCAAGAAAGCTATGGATGCTATTTAGGGACAATTATTTTGCAAAGAATGACATAAGTATAGCAAAGGAAATTACTACCCAATGCCCAATATGTCAACTAAACAAAGAAAAGAATTTCAAAAACCAGAACACATATAAATCTAATGTTGTATATGAAAAACTAAATACAGTTTCCATGGATTTTATTTCAAATTTAGTTCTCAGTCCAACAGGAAAAAAGCATATACTAGTGATAGTTGATTTATATACAAAATTTATTAAACTATATCCCTGCTCTAGAACAAATGTTAAAACATTAAAATTATATATTAATCAATTTTTCGAAGAAATAGGACCATTTAGAAATTGCATAATAGATAATGCTACATATTTTAACAACCAAAAATTTCGGACATTTTGTGAGAAAAAGGGAATCAACATTCATTTTACAAGTATCAAACATCCTCAGGCAAATCCTGCAGAAAGATATATTAAAGAAGTTATAAAATATTTAAGGATACTGTGCCAAAATCAACACGAAACTTGGCAGCAACATATACCACAAGTAGAGTATTTTTTAAATAATACACATAATTTGAATACAGAGGAAGTACCAGAATATTTAATGTTTGGCCATATAGGAAACAGAAAGTGGATTAGTGAATATAATCAGGATATGTTAGAACAAGTAATGCAGAAAGTGAATAACCGAATTAGGAGGAAAGCTGAAAAATATATCAGAAGACAAAATCGAAATATAAAAAAACCAATCACATTTCAAAAAGGAGACCAAGTGTTAATTCGTTCACTTAGAAAAAGTAATGTTAAAGAAAATCGTTGTAAGAAATTACAACCAATGCTTGAAGGTCCATATACAATTGAAAATCAGAATGGACTAAATAGTTATGTGTTAATAGATGCAGAGAACAGACTAAGAGGCATATTTCATATCAACGACATTTTTCAATATCATGAAGAGATTGAATAACATTTTCTATACCTTTAACACAAATATAATAACACTAATAACTTACTGATATATCCATTTTATTCAATAGACTTGATTTGTTAAATGGTAGATGGTAGATTTCATTATTTTGAATCAATTTGACATCATACTTGTTGAATTTTGTATATATGGAAATTAATTTGTACCCTAAAAATCATAATTTGGGGTTAGACACAAAATTGATACTATAATTGCTATAAAAATGTCTTTCTAATATAATAAAGTAAAAAAAAACTTACCAATTTATATTGATGAAAGTTATTTTAAATGGAAATAATTCCTAGATTTTGTCTATAAACAAACAGAACACCATATCGATTATATTTTAATTAAGGTTATATTTTATTCTCTGATATCGCATCCATTGCCCCATTTGACATGACAGTTTGACCATAGAATAGCCGAACTGTGCTCCGTTGTTCTCTGCTTTGATATAGACAGCGAACAGGGATGTATTTAACACATTTTAAATAAAAAAAAAATGATTTATTAAATTTAATAAGGTATGAGAAAATTAATATTTAAAAAAATAATAAGTAAATTATTTATTTTAAATATTATTTTTGGGGTATTGTGACGATTGGGGTTTATAGAAAATAATTTATAAGTTATATACTACATAATATTAGATATAAAAAAGTATTTGATTATTTTAAATAAGTTATATACTAGAGAATTTAATAAAAATATATTTATGTGAGGGCATTTTTAATAAATTAGCATATAATAATTGTAAAAAGTTGTATTTTAGTAATTTTAATGTTGTAAATAGATTTAAGTGAGCCATGTGCTTAGGCAACCAACTATACAGTGGATTGACAGATAGAAATTAATCATAATACGAATATAAGTGGGGGGTATAATAATAATGTTGGTTTGAGGTGTTTAATTTATATATATTTGATGATTTAAATGTTTATTCTGATCTGAAAAGCCTAAATGTCAACAAAATTATCAATGGAACATTAACGAATTCTTCAGAGTGCAGAGTGTGACCATTGTTTACAGTCGAACATTCTCGAAATAATGATTATGGCGGTGGATCGAACAGATATTTTTTTCGAGAACATCTATATAGAAGTGATAGAACAAATTGGAACATGATTTCTTACCAGATGGTTCTGGAAGATTGAAAAGATATAAATACCCGTGATTTGGATTCAAGATGGCAGTTTTTAGTTAGAAGTCAAGCAGTTTATTATGAAAGTTAGTAGAAGATAGACACAATTAATTAGTGAAGTCAATTGTTCACAGTTTTAGTAAATCAGTCAAGCAGTTTTATAAGAAATATGAAAGTTAGTTGGAGATAGTCCAATTGTTTAATATAGTGAGTTAAATGAAGATTAAAAATTATGCATATAATTTAATGTACATTTATAATTATACACAAATAATTATTGAAGATTAAAAAAAAAGTGTATTGGAAGAAATTAAATTATATTATGGTTGGAGATTAGTATAAATCAACTTATAATAAGTGGATATTGGTATATTGAAAAGAAGAATAAATATAAATGCTGTTTGCTGGTTTGGTTGGTGGTGTATAAATGTTGGTGAAGAAAACTATATCTTAAATTGGTAGAAGCTGATAATTGGAAAAAGTAATTTCACAAAAAACAAGGATAACTGAAGTACGAAGACATTCAGTGGTGATTAGAATCTATATAGTAGAAAACAGTTCATTTAGGCATTCAGTGAAAGAAAGGTACAAAATTTTGTTAATATAATTTAGTTAGTGTCATAACAATTTCAATTTTGAAGATAGTTTTGTTTAAATTTTAGATTGTCTATAGAATTTAATTAGTTTTATAAGAATATCAATTTAAAGATAATTTATTTTAAATTTACATTGGCTAGGTTAGATATATATGTGTGTTTCATAATAGTTATAATAAAGATAATTTAAAAAAGTACTTACAAGCTAATTCTTTGAGAACCGCGATAAAAACCCTATATTATTAAAAATACTCATTGCTCATCATTCAAACAAAAAACACATCATAACAATATATATATATATATATATATATATATATATATATATATATATATATATATATATATATAGCCACTGGAGAGACGTTTTCCGAGTCCATGAGAGCAGCCCAAAATCGCAAGAGATGGAGAGAATTGACAGCCCGCATTGTAGGAAATCACGATCCTCAGCAATGAGGAAACGACAAGAGAGAGAGATATATATATATATATATATATATATATATATATATATATATATATATATATTTATATATATATATATATATATATATATATATATATATATATATATATATATATAGTTATATATATATATATATATATATATATATATATATATATATACATTATATGCTGCATTCTTTTTTAATTCATAAAAATAAAAAATTATTTTTGAGTGTTTGCGAACCGTCACAGTGATAATTTATGCATGTAAATATCAGAGAGCTCGCAATTAAAAATTATTCCCGATGAATAAATAACATCTATACTAATATTTTTCAAAAATGTTTTAATCCTTAACAAAAATGATTTAGTAAGAATAACTAAAAGTCCGGAAGTGAAAAAAGCAAAAATAATTTATAAAAAAACACCGGAAACGATCTGGTCCTCCTCGATAAATTCAATAAATTCCCAAATTGATAGCTTAATTAATCCAGTTTGGGAGTTCAGTTCCTTCGTCCAGTTTATCTCGCATGTGTAAATAGATAATCGAGTTAACCCCGGCAGAGCGATGACACGAGCGCTCTTGGCTTCAACTAGAGATTAACTACTTATGATCTACTTGATATATGAGATATAAACCTTAAACAAGAAAGGCGTTCTCTAGTCCCTTGATGCTGATGGTGGAAGAGAAAATTACTATACGACGGTCATTTATTTGTTACGCTATTTGTTATCCTATAGCGACGCTTGAGGGAGATTAAGTTAGATTATTTACAACTGTAAGTGAAATAAAATTATTTATTTAAAAGTATTTAAAACGTGACATGGATTTTTTTTTGGGTTTTTCAAGAATAAACTTGCTATGAAAATACTAACTGTGTTAAGATTTATTATAGATAACAAAAATATTTTGAAAAATTAGCGATAGCCTATAACAAGAGATTTTGAAAATTAATATTTTATTTTAAAACAACATGAAAACACAAACTTTTTTTGAGGCTGATTGATCATGTTTCTGTATTTTAGTTTGCTACCAGATCACTTGTGAACTTTTTATTGAGCAGTTTATATATGGCAGCAGTCCATCCAGTTATCAATTGCCTTTGTTTGTTTTATGTTGAATTCAAGCAATTTATTGAAATCCCTAAAAAATTTTACATATTTTCTAAAGAGCTTACGATAATTATTTAATCTTTAAAAATAGGCTTTAAACTAACGGCAAATTAGTTTGTTGTCATACTTTATTACTTAGATATTGACAATATTACTTATATATTGCACAGTGCTGCAAATATTTTGATGTCTACGAACAAAAGTGTTTTTCTAAAGTATTTTTTTCTATCACGTACAGTTTTTTTTTTCCTACATATATTGCATAAATAGGAATTACACTTTGATATATGACCAAAGTTTTTATCATTTGGTAATGATAGCGTTGAGACTTGTTCAAAAATGTAAATTTAAATGAGTGTAGTAGTAATTATTTCAAGCTATTGATAAAGTCCATACTCGACGGCAAAGTTTATCTACATACATTTGGCAACCCTAGGGTCTTTCCCTAATCAAGTCGTTTTGATCGTGTTCCTTCTACTCTTACCTAACATCCATCGTAACATTTTTATTTTAGCTACTTTTATCTATTTTTCTGAATCTTCTTTACAAGACACATTTCACTGCCGTTGACCAACGCAGAACGACGCATATTACAGGTAAGAAACACTTTTTGAAAACTACTAAATAATTCCAAATGTATATAGTACCCTTCGAATAGACTCTTAGAGGCTGGCACAGGTTAACAGAATTATATAAAAGGTATCTACTGTTAAGGAGATACAAAACATGAGTGCAGTTACGGTTGGAGCAGGTGCAGTTGTCCACACCCATTTGTCATGGATGAACGAACAGCTCTGACAGCAGACGCGCAGCTGCAGAGAGACGAGCAAAATGGCGAGTAAAAATTTAAGATGTAGATTTGTCTTTGTACAAATGTTTTTGAGTCTGTGTGTATTAGAGTGTATTAGTGTATATACAAGCGATTAAAATAACAAAGCGATTTACCATAACAGGTACTATGAAGAAATATAATGTTTGTAATAGTCCTGTTTAAAGTAGGACTGGATATATACATATTATATATAAATATATATATATATATATATATATATATATATATATATATATATATATATATATATATATATATGTATATATATATATATATATATATATATATGTATATATATATCTATATATATATATATATATATATATATATATATATATATATATATCTATATATATATATATATATATATATATATATATATATATATATATATATATATATATCTATATATATATATATATATATATATATATATATATATATATATATATCTATATATATATATATATATATATATATATATATATATATATATATATATCTATATATATATATATATATATATATATATATATATATATATCTATATATATATATATATATATCTATATATATATATATATATATATATATATATATATATATATATATATATATATATATATATATATATATATATATATCTATATATATATATCTATATATATATATATATATATATATATATATATATATATATATATATATATATATATATATATATATATATATATATAGATCTAGCGGTTAATGAGGGCTCCGTACAAAAACGGTATTATACTAACTCCAGGCGAATATACACCGTGTATATTATTATCTGGGTAGCGCTTTATGTGGACTCCGACCAACACGTCGGATTAAGTGGACTCCGTAATAGGTTAAAACACTTTTGGGATCCGTATACATTTCTTTGCGTACACAACTAAACCCCTCCGATGTTGTCAATAATTTGATTAGTCGTAGATTTTTAAATTTTACAGCAGGTACATTTTGCAACTTCAAATTTATTTAAATATCAATCAATTTAGTCATCAAGAAATTTCACAAATACGTACTTGGTTAATGTAGTTAAATATTTTATGGTGGTAATTTATATTACTTGCTTTAATTATAGATCAACTGAAATTAGTGTCTATTATAAACTTTGAAAAGGAAAGTGTCCATTTTTATGTACTAGTATTTTTTAATGCATTGGCACTGAAACATTTATTATATTAAAAATGTACGTTCCGATGTTTCGATTGCTACAGTGTATGACTTACAATATTTGTTTCATCAAGCAGTAAAATTTAAATTATAATAATTTATAAATCAATCTTAAAATTATAATTTTTTACTGTCTAATTTAAATATTTCGATTTTTTAATGTAGGGAATTCAATATACTACTATACTTTAGATACACATAAACACATGGATATACTTATGGTAGATACTAACAATCAGTAGTGAGTCATTACCCAGATATAATATTTCGGTGTCTTATGGTAACTTAATTTTAGCCAACACATCTATTACAATTACATATAATATGTTCGGCCTTATCGTTTTAAATACTTTGTCGCTTGTGCAAGCTATTATTATTTTCAATGTTAAATCATTGTTTTTTGTATCTTGCGTTGTCAGGCATATAATTTTTAATTTAGAAGTACATGTATGTATAATATTCTTTTTTCTGTCACTTGGTTTAAATATAGTACACTTACATTCTTCTTGCTTATTTATTTTTATTCGTAATACTTATCAAGTATGTAATAACGTACCCGTTGTTGCAAAAATCAACAACGGGTACGAAAGATATCAGGTATTAGGGGTAGTATTTGTCAATCTAAATGCCGCTTACGACATATTAAATTAAAGAACATTTCTCCAAAAATTCTATGACGTCCCCTTAGATAAAAACATCACTTGTTCTTCCACGATCTAGATTGAATTGCTCTATTTTGTTGATTCGCTTGTATTTATTTTTCATTTTGTTGGTTTTAAGTAAAACATTTTTCGTGTTCTCTTCACTTTGTTGAAGATGTCGCAGACGGGAGAGAGTTTCTTATGAGATCAATATCATTACCATATGCTAGAAGTGCTTGGTACCTTGGGCCATTAATGGATTGCATTTTAAATAGGCGATTTCTATTTTAGTAAGCTGTTCTTTAATTTTTTGAATATTTGAATTGGAAATCTGTATATTATTCGACTGTTTTATAACACAGTGTTTCTTGTGTTGAGTCTTGTATTGACGTTAGCAAGCGACAAAGTAGTTCAATTTAGAACAGAAATAAAAAAAGATTGTGTTGGAATATGGAAAAAGGTCATAATGAAATTTGGAGAAATGTGTCAAAAATTATTAAAGAGAGTGTAACTAAAATACTTGAAAACATCTCAAGAAATTGACTTAAAAATTGGTAAATATAGATAGTCAGACAATGTTTAAGACAATATAAAAGACAAGAGAAGATTATATAAGGAGGGACAAGAAAAAATATCAGACTAAGATTATCAAAAGTATCAAATAGATAAAGAGGAAGCAAAAGTAGCGGTAGCACAATCTATGGTAGCAACGTATGAAAAGCTGTACAATGAACTGAGTACTAAGAAAAAAACATATACAAAATTGCTAAAAGTGGAGCAAAGAAAACCAAAGATTTTAATCAGATTAAATGTATACGAGATAAATACATTAAACTATTTATGCAAGAAAAAGATGTAAAAAATCGCTGGAAGGAGTTCTTTAACGACCAATTAAACGAAGAGTTTGAGAAAGCATCTATAGAGGCAACAGAGACAGTAATAGCAATGGTGCCGAAAATGACGACCGCGAAAGTAATTCAAGAGCTACATAAGATGAAAAAAGAAAAGGCATAGGTCCTGATGGCATCCCTGGATATATATGATCAGCATTAGGAAAATCAGGAACAAGTTGGCTAACAGGACTATTTAATAGAATTTTGAAAGTAAGGCGAATACCGGATGAATAGAGAAGTAGCATTTTAGTACCTGTATACAAAAACAAAGTAGATGGTAAACTCTGTACAAACTATAGAGCCCTAAAACTACTCTGTCACACCATGAAACTATGGAAGAGAATAATTGATAGTAGGATACAGGAAGAAACAGAAATATTCAGTTTAAATTCATGCAAGGCAAATCAACAACAGATGCAATTTTTATCATAAGGCAAGTAATGGAAAACTAATGTTAGCACAAGTGAGGGTAAGACTGATAAATTTCATTTGAGAATAGTATTGCATCAGGGGTCAGTGCTAATCCCTTATCTCTTCTAATTAGTGTTGGAAAAATTAACGAAAACATGTCAAGGAGATATCCCTTGGTGCCTGATGTATGCTAACGATGTGGTGTTAGTAAGAGATAAGGAGAGATAATTGAATTAATGATTGAGACAATGGAGATGGGCGCTTGAGCAAAAGGTCTAAAAATAAGGCAAACAAAAACAGAGTATTAAAGTGTGCATTTAAAAACCAACTTCAGCTTTACTTTAAATCAGGTTGTATTTATTTATATAAGTTAATGAAACCAATAATAAAAAAAGGAGCTGATTCCAAACGATAATTTTTATTCAGAGATAAAAAGTATCCCATGATTAATTGAATATACAGAATTATCGATATAACTAAGTGAGTAACAGTCTAAAATTAAGTAACATAAATGTTGGTTTTAATAGCATGTTAAAATTGACTAAAGGTCCAAAAAACTGGATTAATAAATAAACTTGATTGTAATGTTTATCAGTATAATGCTTAAGTGGTATAAAATTGTATTTAGTGATGGAAAATTAAAAAATTTGTATTAAAATTTTTTTATCTATTTTAAAGAAAAATAATTTTTCCAACCATTATACGATTTGCCTCATCATCTTACTATAATATATACTGTATAAAAATGTATTTAGTGATGGGAAATTTAAAAATTTTTATTAAAATTTTTTTATAATTTCCTATTTTAAAGAAGAGTAATTTGTCCAACCATTATCCGATTTGCCTCAATATCTTACTATAGATAAAAAGTAAAACAACGTCAGTATAGAAGATTCGCTTCAAAAAGTTGGGCTGTCCTAAATTTTCTGGTAAGCTAATTATTTGTTCGTTTTTTTTTTTCTCTTATTCTTCTAAATTATTTCCATCTTCTGAGTGAGAATTGTGATTACTATCAAAGGTCTAACTTCCATTCTCATCGCTTATATTAATAAAATCTTCTTATCTTTAAAGTAACCATCTGGATGGAGATGAGGCGATAGACAAAATAAGTAGGATCCACTGCTGGTTATTTGAATGCTTTTAAAAAAATGACAACTGACATGTGTTATGCATAAGAAATTAAGATTATTTAAATTTAAAAAAATTGAAATTCAAAACGAAATGAGAAGTGTATCAACGATTGTCTAAAATTAAGTAACATAAATGTTGGTTTTAATAGCATGTTAAAATTGACTAAAGGTCCAAAAAACTGGATTAATAAATAAACTTGATTGTAATGTTTACCAGTATAATGCTTAAGTGGTATAAAATTGTATTTAGTGATGGAAAATTAAAAAATTTGTATTAAAATTTTTTTATCTATTTTAAAGAAAAATAATTTTTCCAACCATTATACGATTTGCCTCATCATCTTACTATAATATATACTGTATAAAAATGTATTTAGTGATGGGAAATTTAAAAATTTTTATTAAAATTTTTTTATAATTTCCTATTTTAAAGAAGAATAATTTGTCCAACGATTATACGATTTGCCTCAACATCTTACTATAGATAAAAAGTAAAACAACGTCAGTATAGAAGATTCGCTTCAAAAAGTTAGGCTGTCCTAAATTTTCTGGTAAGCTAATTATTTGTTCGTTTTTTTCCTCTAATTCTTCTAAATTATTTCGATCTTCTCAGTGAGAATTGTGATTACTATCAAAGGTCTAACTTCCATTCTCATCGCTTATAATAATAAAATCTTCTTATTGTTCCAAGGGAGATTCTTCAAATTTGGGGCCATGATACAGGATATGTAACCAAAGTATACCAAAAACTTATAACCGCCAAGAGATATTTAAACTTTGATTCCAATTGTAAAAAACATATTAAAAAGAAATCAAAAAATTGATATTCGATAGATTCCAATATACTTGCTTCAAAGAAAAGTTACGAGTAAGAATATACCAACACTAATGAGATCATAGCATGCCAGAGACACAATACAATTAACAATAAAGCAACACACATCTAACAGTAAGCACAGAAAGATTAGAATTTATACCAATCGAGAGTATATTAAACAATCTTTAGAATTTCAGCTCTAAAAGTATGCACAAGATCTATACCTTTAAGACTGGGACCAAATCAGTCTAAACTGTCAACATGTCATTTGCCGTCAATTAAAAATTATATTTACAGGTATAATAAGGTACCGTTTATGGTAGGTTATTTGCCAATTTTTCGGTATTAGTTAAGGAGATAGAGAACTAAAGCAACTTATTTTCCAGTAGTTCTGAAGCCTTGGGTTATTTTTTTGAATAAAAATCCGTAAAATCCTCGGACTGGATTGGACCAAAGACGGCTACCACTGCATATACTAACATATAATACCAGGGCTATTATGGTACGCTAAGAAAAAATGCGGTTAGAACAAACGGCTTTCTTATGGTACAGACTATGTTACATTATTTATTGTAATAATGTGTTATTTATATTTGGAAGTAAATTTTAATACCACAAGAAGTTAAGACGCTATTAAACTGGAACATTATATATACAAATATCAATAGATTAGTTTTCACAATTTGTAATATGTGTTTCTAGCCAAACTTTTAAAAACAATGATATTCCAGAAGAACAAATTCCGACCTATATTCATTTTACCTATTTATAACCGATAAAACAATATTTTGTTGACTAAAAAAAAATTATAAAACGCCTGTTATACACAAGTAACAGTGGATTAAACTATATAGAATTCCAGCCGCTATTGATTGGCGAATATTTCATTTCATTTGGTTCACCTTTATAGTTAAAAGTTCTAACGGATATCACCGAGTGCAAACAATGTCCAATATTCTGTGTTGTCCGTTTTATCATTAACCTGCTCATTCAAAAAACTTAATTCGATAGCAACCGGCAACAACAGATATAAAAGTTTTATACGAAACATAAAACATAATTTTACAATTAGTTTTGTACAATTCTAATTGAAAATGAAGCAAATAATTAAATTTTAATATTGATTGGTTAAAATTGTCTTCCCTGCTTAGTGCTAATGACCAAGATATCAATAAAGTTATGTTATCAATAAAGTTATCTATTTTCTTACAAAGGGAATTGAAGCTTAGCTTTTAACCCTCTAACCATTATGAACCTCTCTAGACGGTGTTAACTTTTTTCTAGTTAAGTGCAGAATTGTCAACAAGTATAGCTTAAATGGCTTGATTTAATTTTAAAAACCTTACAGTTGTACATTCATAAGCATTTGAACATATCCTCACCGTCCCGTTTAGCAGGTACAAGCAGTTGCTTTTAGCCATCCGTCAAAATAGGTGTATAAATTATTGTAATTTAAAGATTTGAATTTTTATATATGTGAAAAAGTGGTGTATAACGTCTACATTTTGCTTAAAAAATTAATATCTAAAAAGGACATTATAATATCTATTTTTGGAATATATTACTGGTTTTACAAAAATAAATAAGGTATAGTAATTGGATAAATTTCTATAAGAAATGTATTTAAGTGTTGCTACGCCACTGGTAGCATTTACCTTACACTTCTTAAATTTTACCTAAGTAAATTCTCCAGCAAATTCTCATAAAAGCCGAAAATCTATTCAAAATATATTTTTACCCATAGATTAACTTTCTCCTACCAATTCCAAAAATGTCTCTGTTAGGCAAGAATTTAAAAGGTTGGTTTTACCTACCTCTGTATAGAAATATTAAAGTTATCTCCCGACTCCCGCAAATCCCTTGCAATAGTATATAATATATTAAAAAACGGAATTTTAGTCAGTATCAAATTGTGTCCCAGCAGAGCTGGTAGATTCTTCTTTTAGAGTTTTATCTCTCGCATTTTCGTTATCGTTACATAGCTTATAGTTAAAAACTGAACGCTCATTATGAATCAAGTATATTCATATAGAAGAAAACGTCTTTAGTTAAAGTGATAATTATTAGTAACATTTTAATCTGTATCAGTGCTAGTGTAGTGTGTCGCGGACTAGTGTGGACAGTGATCGGCTGTTTTAAATGAAATAACTTGCGCTAAAACTTTGGCTAGATATTAATTTAGTTGTAGTAACATATAATTATTAAACTACGTATTGTTTAAATTGATTGTGTTCTAATTTCCCACGCCAGTGGGTGGTCCTTTAAGTTGGAAGTAATTACAAGACTTAGCACGCTCTAAATAGTAGCAAGATCGCCATCCTAATTTGTTGAACAAATGTCCGTTTAATTCTACCAGTAATATTTAGCATTATATTTGATGACGGTCTACAGACGGTTATCAAGTATTATAATGTCAGTCACAACGGTTTATTTCAAGTTTTTTTTGTAACGTATTTTTTTAGGCAAAACTATTTTTCATCTTATTTTTGCAGACGAATACAACGTTACTTATTTTACTGTAAATTTGGATCGCCAGTGTATAAAAGAAAGTACTCGTAAAGTGTATGATCATTCTAAAATACCCGATGAAGAATTATTTCAGATATTAGATTTAGTAGAAAATTACATTATCTGACTTCAAAAATCACATTATCTACTTAAATCACTTTTATACTTCGTTGCCACTGCTAGTGCATCTTCGCGCACGGGATATTTATTCATTGGGAACTATTCAAGCCAATCGAATTAGTAACACTAGTAAATTAACAAGTAGTAAAGATAAGCAATTGACCAAAGAAGAAAAGGGATATACTGTGTAATATGTGGGGATGGCATATGCATTGATTTAAGTACTATGCTTTGGAAAGATAAAAAATGTACATCGAGTTTCCACTTATGTAGGACAATAGCCAATCAAACGAGCAGTTGATCAACAACAATCAAACAAAGTAGTTCGTTATGACAAAAAAAACCGTGACGTGAACATTCTATTCTATACTATGGACGGTCTAATGGGTAGCTACCACATTTTACTGAAGGCTCGAAATGGATATTTTATCACCTTCTTGACATGGCAGTGACCCATGCCTATCTTTTATATTTACAGACAACCTTGTAAAGAAAATCAAATTGCTACTGTTTCGTGAGCAAATAGTTGCTGGTCTTTGCAAATATACACCAATCAGTGCTGTAGGAAGACCCTGTAACCGGACAGCCCAAGCCAATATGTTTGCGACTGGACCAAACTCGCTCCGTCTACCAGATGATGTGTGATATGACAGTACAGTAATTACTATTTAAATGGGAATAAGCCACAATTAAAGGTTAAATTACGTTTATGGCCGTTTCAATTTCCACTTCGAAACTCGTTCTCAAAATGTATTTTGACAACGATTTCCGAAGTAGAAATTGAAACGCCAATAAACGTAATTTAGCCTTTAATTGTGGCTTATTTCCATTTAAATAGTAGTTACTTTAAAATGATACAAGAAAAAAGCTTCAGAACAATATGACAGCATAGATCATGATATAGGTTATCATGAGAAAATAGGAAGGAGAAGGCGCAAATATTTGAAGTAGTCTGGTACTCAGGTGTATTACATAAAGTGCAATCTTAATTTATGTATTACAGCAGAAAATAACTCCTGCTATGACTTTTAACATAGATAGTTCTAAATTTTTTATATTTTTATTTTTTGTGTTGTTTTACTTTATTATTTTTATATTTTGTTACAGTTTTGTTTGTATTTCAGCAATAAAAATCAATCCTTAACTTATTTTATTTAAGTAACACCTCTTCTAATTTTCTACACCTAAACCGTTATGACCGTCTAGAGGCGGTCTACCTTCTTTCTTATCTGGAATTCAAACTAAAATAAAAAAAAATTATTTTTTTTTATTTTTTTTAATGGCTTTGGCTTGAAACCTTTAGCCACGTAATTACATATAGATATTAGTATTCATTCATACAGGATTGTACAAGGAAGACACTTTTCACGCTTAGGGATTCATCAGAGCGGCTTTATTGTAACAAACAAGACATAAACCACGGTTAGGTAGGTGGGCAACATATATGGTAAACATACAAAGGAAATATTCACGCATACGATCAATTTTACACGCATACCTTTAATTTAATTTTTACAAGAAATATCATAATTATTTTAAAGATTTTTATATTGTCTTCACTTAATAGAAGATTTACGTTTAATGGTGTACTTAAACCCTCTTTTATCAATTCTTTTAGCAGCCACGTACTTGTATTACGATGTAGTGGGCAGTTGAAGAATATGTGATTTAAATCAGCTATACTAGTTCCACACTCATATCGGTCTGTTGGGAGAACTCCTATTTTGTGTAGATGTTTCGGAAAACATCCATGATTTACTTTTAATCTTAAGTCAGTTCACACTGTGTTTCTGCTTAGTGTGACATCTTTGTAAAATTGTTTTACATCTACTGTTGGTTGTAATTTGTATAAATTAGTGCTCCTGCTTTCACCAAACTGAATCCATTGTCTGTCCCATTTAAATTTAATATGTTGTTTGATATAGGCAAGTAGGTCACATGTGTTAAATTCTTATATCACCATATGTGGGTGCTGTAATTGATTTTTAGCTATAGAATCAGCAATAGTATTGCCAACAATATCTGAGTGTCCCTTAACCCATAGAAATTTAGTACCATATGGATCTGATAGTTTTAGTAACTGTTGAAAAATTTCTAATATGAATATATTGCTATTTATTGTGAATTTAAAGTTTTGCAAGGAGTGTAATACTGGCAGTGAATCACTGCATATGACAATTTTGTTCCACTGGTTTTCACAGCACAATTCAAGGGCTTTGTATATAGCACATGCTTCAGCAGAAAAAATGCTGGATTGATTATTTAAAATAAATGATTTTTTAATCTTCATTTTTGGTACAAAGTAAGCACTGGTTGTACATGTTGGTGATTTTGGCCCGTCTGTATAGATCACAATATGATCTGAATAGCCACTTAAGATTTCTTTAAGAGTAGTGTAGCAAAATTCATTTTGGTATTTAGGGATAATAATATTTGTAGCTAGAACACTTGTTAGATGTGGTATATTCAACGAGTACGAGATAAGATTACAAGGGGAATTTATTAACTTCAGTTCGTTGCAAGTTATAATTGCTCTTGCAAGTGGTGGAGAGTTTTTTTTAATAAAGTATGTAGATGTTAAATCAGCTGTATTTAATTCATTAATTATTTTTGCATTATAAGTGCCACGATAATGTTGGTTTAGAAAATATTTGCTTGCCAGATATTCTCTGCGCAATGAGAGTGGGTTTTTAGATGCTAGAGCTAGGGTGGCTTCATTTGGAGTGCTTTTCATCAATCCTAACACAATCCTTAGAGCTTTAAATTGGATTCTATCAAGTTTACGTAAATTGGTTATGCTAGCTGACCCATATACCACACAACAGTAATCTATTATAGATCTTATATATGTTCGATAAAAATTCAATGCAATGTTTTGATCTGCACCCCACGATCTGTTACACACCATTTTAAGAAAATTAATACCTTTTTCGCAGCGACCAATTGTATAATTAATATGTTGAGTCCAAAGCAATTTTCTGTCAAGTACGACACCAAGATATCTAAATTCCGAAACAATTGGAATATCATTGCCATGTAAGGTTACAGCGTGGTGTTTAATAGGGTGTTTTCTTGAAAAAAATACTACGGCGCATTTTTGGTACGAAATATTGAATCCATTTAACCAAGTCCAATTATCCAAGTTGTACATAATATGTTTGAGTTCAGTAGTGCTTTCACTGTACGTTTTCTTATGTGAGTAGATGACAATATCATCAGCATATTGTAAGCAAACAATATTGGGAGACCATAAATTGTGCAAATCGTATGTGTACAAATTAAAAAGAAGTGGACTTAAAACAGCTCCCTGTGGAATACCTTTTGATGTGATCTTGGGTCTAATAATATTGTGACCTACTCTTATCGATACACTTCTGTCTTTGTATAGATTTGATAGTAAATGTCCTATCGATTTTGAAATGCCAAGAAACACAAGTTTATCACAGAGTATATTTAAAACAATATTGCTATATGCACTTTTTATGTCAATAAACAATGCACCTGTTGTCATGGAATTAGAAAAATCAATTTGTACATCTGTAGTCAGACGAACTACTGTATCCGTCATTTCATTGCCTTGTTTATATCCATATTGTGTTGCTGGTAGAATATTATGCCGCCTTAACCAAATTTCCATTCTCAATTTTAGAATTCTTTCAAATGTTTTAAAAATGCATGACAATAATGTTATTGGCCTATATGATTCCAGATTATCTTTGTCTTTTCCCGGTTTTAGAATTAATATAACAAAGCAATCATTAAATTTGTAAGGGGGTATTCCAGTTTGCAAAATACAGTTATAAATATGTAGTAGTAGTCTTTTAGCCAGTACATCCATTTTTTGTAACATAATGTAAGAAATCTGATCTGGACCTGGAGCTGTGTTTTTGGATATCTTGATAGCATATTTCAGTTCAGATGATGTTATTTCTTTTAATAAATAATGTTCTTCTGGATGTAAAGCCATGTAAGGTATATGTTTGTCAACAAACGGTGGACATAACTTCTGAAGAATATCTTCTGCAACTGCGGAACATATATGCTTGAATATAAATATTCAAGAAAGGTATTCAGTGTAGATGCGGTTTTGTATTTTTTAAGAGCATTCTTCTTAAGCTCTATCTGTGTATTACATTCATCATCCCACCAAATTGATTTTTGTCTATGTTTAGGACTGAAGGGTACGTTTTGGGGGATAGATGCTTCGCTGCTATTATTAATTGCTCTATTCAGATTAAATGCCATTTTATTACAGTTTTCAGAGTATACAACATTCTTCAGTTTCATTTCAAGAGTGCTATGAAACAATTCCTAGTTGTCCTTCTCTAATTTCCATTTCCTTGTTGAATAGACAACAGAAGAGGGTACACCAATATTCAACTTGATAGAAATAATATAATGATCAGATCCAAGAGTTCTATCTAATGTTTGCCAATGTGCTAGTGCAATTAGTCCAGGAGTTATTAGCGTTAAGTATACAGCTGATTTCGTAGAGTTTGGAGGGGTAATTCTAGTCGCCGAAGCAACATTTAAAAATATTAAAGCCATATCAGTTGATGCATCAATTATTCTATTGCCATCAGTATCATTTTTTGGAGAACCCCATACCGCATAATGGGCATTGAAGTCACCTCCTAGTACCGTCTCTCCTTCGAGTGAGGAACACCAATTAAAAAGCCGTTCCCATTCTCGGATGCTTATATTCTTGTCAGGTTTATATAATGAGATTATATTAACTATTATTCTGCCATTAAAATCAATTTTTACAACATACATTTCCAATGTTCCAACATTTATAATATCCAATATCTTATACTTATTTATCCGTAGGCCTAAAAATATAGCTACACCTCCAAATCTACGATCTTCACGATCTTTTCTAATAATTTGGTATCCCTTATAAACAATGTTGTGTTTTGTCTTATAACATGTTTCAGATAAAATTGCAATGTCAATAGCATTCGAATACAGAAATTGTTTAAAAGGTTTTGCATTAGATACAGTAGAACGACTATTCCATTGAATTATATTTAAATTATTTGAACTGTTATGATCCATTGGATGTGAATACATTTTCCAATAGATTTAAATATGTTTTTTAATTAAATTTTGATCATCGTCTATATAATCTTTGCAATTTAAAACATTAGAGAGAAAGCTGAATATTATATTAGTAATACCTTCAACTATTTTTTCTTTATGTCTCATGAACTCATCCCTGTAAGGATTTGGTAAGATTGAAGAACTGGCTGTACTTTTCTCAACTCTTTCATTATCAATATAATCGCTTTCATTCAGTTTTTTTTTTTAAAGATTCAGAACTGTTACTTGATGTGGAATTTCTTCTCACGACTCTCGGTTTAGAGATAGGTACTGCACACTGAAGGTACATTAACATTTTTGGAAGGTAGCGGAGGAAACCTACTAGAATCATTAGCTAGTAACGAAAATCTATTATTAGTTTTTCAGCTTCCTGAAACGACATATTTTTTGTGGCCATAATTTCCTTAATTTTACGTTGTTTAATATATTGTGAGCATTCTCTTGATAGTGCCGAATGTTGCTGACCACAGTATAAACATTTAATTCCCACAGAGCAGTCCTTATTATTATGATTTTCACCACAGTTTTTACAACGCTCTTTCCCATTACATTGTTGTATCATATGTCCATATCTTAAGCATTTCTGACACTGTGTAACAGGATATATGTACGGTTCCACTGGAAAAATGCAACTATTCATTATGACTTCTTTTGGTAAAGAAGCTCCGATAAATGTTATACATACAAATTGTCCAGGTACTAGTTTTGTTTCATTTGTTTCTGTAGTGACTCTACGATTTAGTCGTTTTCTTTAATATTACTATTTGGATTCTCACTTTTAAGTTTTTCCAGTAGATATGTTTCGGTAAACCCTGTATCAATTGAACGTATTAAACCTCAACGTTCCACAAAAAACCGTGGTATATAAGCAATTAAATTGTTGGCTTCTAAAAAGTCGCCACTTACAATGTTATTAGCAGAAGCATTATTTTAAATTACCTTAATTTTATTTTTACCAATAGATTTAATTTCAGTAATATTATTTTTAAAATTATTTGTATGTAAATAATGTCCAACTCTTATCGGATGTAATTTACCGATATTTTTATCGATAGACTCTACATACAAAACGTATGGGCCAGTATCACACAACCGGTATCGTATGTTTTTATCGTAATGTTTTCTGATAAGACTCGGATCATTATCATTTTTATAATCGTTTGTTATTGGAAACGACTCACCAGATAATGATATAGTTGTTCCACCAGGATCATCAACCTCCTTTCTAACTACTTCCATTTCACAAAATAAACTTTGTCTTCACCACTATACTTATCGTAAATACGTCTACTCTCGTTAAAAGCTTAGACGGAACTGTATAATAAATAACATGAAATTAATTTTAACACTTAAATTACCCTAATTCGAAATGATCAACTATTTTGAATCATTTAAAAAACGGTTACAGGGTAAAATATTAAATTCAATTTTACGTTTATACCATTCAATTTAATTACGGTTATGTTTTGCAAAAAAATTTCGGATAACTTTAAATACCGATTTTGTTTCTTCAGCTAAATTATATTTTGTAATGCAACGTCAAACTGACTGTCGAAGATAAATTTCACATTTAAAAGTTCTTCTTGAATTTTTGATTCAATTGATAGCGAACGAGTAAATATCGTTTTATCGTTTGTCTGGCTAGATATTTCTGTCACCTACGTGTTTTCTCTTATTACTAGTTTTTCTAATTAGTGTATAAATACAAATAGAGAAGGCAAAAAGCTCGAGTTCGTTCGGAAAAATATTCTCATAAGATTTTTTTCCATAATCATTTTAATGAGATACCCCAAAATAAGGTTCAAGAGGTTGCCACGTAAAAGTTATTAAAATTTTTTTAAACAATTTTTTGTAAACACATTGTAAGAATCAATTTTTTTGGCCAAGAAAATTTTTTTTGAATTTTTTGGATCTTTTTGAACAAAAAAGTTGTCTCGTAGGTTTTCTGTAAAGTTGATCATTCTTGAGTTACAAATAATTTAAAACTGAAAAAAAAAACGCGAAGGCCTATTTCATTTAAAAACATTGTTTTTTAATCGTTAATGAATCGCTTATGACAGGACAAAGGCGCGGGCTGCGGCGTGAGTAAGAGAGAGAAACAAGATCTAGGGCACACATTTTTGGTGGTTTAAAATCTCATTTTACAAATGAGCGTCCGCCCTGTCATACGCGCTTCACTATCAATACAAAACAATGGTTTAATAGATATTTATGGACCAATGGTGTTGGATATATGTTGGTCGAAGGCGTATTTATCCGGTAACATTAGTGGTACATACAAGATTTTTTTTTTGAATTTATATAATATAAAAACTAAAATTGAGACGTTTTTACTTTTTATTTTACTGCAACTACAAAATATATATGCATTTTGTGTATATACCACTGCTTTTACCGGATAATTATGCTTATCGAGCAACATCTCTTCCTCGGGCCAGAGGCTATCTGGCTGGATTATGCTGCTTTTTAGGCGTAATCACCTTATTAACACTCTTGGTCCATAAATAACTATTAAACCATTGTTTTTTAATGAAAAAGACAGCAAAGATTTGATTTCACGTACAAAGCGTCTATGTATCTGTTGATACGTATTTCGACTTAATAAGTCTCATCAGAACAGTTATTCATAGGCGTTCTCAACGTGAAAAATGAATCTTTTTTGTTTTTTAAGAAGCAACAATAAAAAGGCTTCGTTATGGACGCAATAGCGACATCTGATAGAAAAATCGGTAAAATAGTTTCGAAACAAATTCAGATTTCTGCTTTAATCTGAACCTTCTAAAAATGCAAGATATAACAGACGTTGATAAAGATGTTAATAGAGACATGGGGAATCTAAAATTTGCATTCCACGACATGTCTATCAACTAAGCAGAAATTCTTAACGAATTTGTTTCTTGTACACATACGGAGTAGATCCGAATAAAATGAAAAAGACAGCAAGGATTTGATTTCACGTACAAAGCGTCTATGTATCTGTTGATACGTATTTCGACTTAATAAGTCTCATCAGAACCGATTTTTCTTAATTGTTTTTTTTATCATCTGCGGGCATTCTAATCCATAATAAAGTGAAGAATTTATATCACATACTATTTTGTTCCTGTTGAATTATACGTCGGATATGACACTTAGAGTAAATACTACCTAATAAAGGTAAATATATAATACTACCTAATTATTTATACGTATTTTTAGTAATGTATTATTTGTCGTAATTGCAGCTCTGGATCTTCGTTTTTGCCCTATACGAACATATTCTGTTTCGGTTATGGTAATATTTATTTTTATTTCTATCTGTTTGTATTTATCTTTAGTATTCAAGTGTTCCTAAAATGAATTGAATATTTTTGTCACAGTTTGCTATTATTATCTGATCATGGCGAATATCAAGAATAATGTCGCCAGGTAGCTTTTGCTGACTTTGACTCACATACCTGAATAATTTTGTCTTTATTTTCGTAACGCTAATATTTAATCATCATTTTATCATCATTTGTTACTCTTATTGGTTATAAAAAGAAAATTTTGAGTGTTGAAATGGATTCTTATGGATGTTGTGTAGAGCTCTGATATACGTTTTCTTTAGGTCCATTCTTGTCAAACCTTTAAATAGAGGTTTTAAGCTTTTTTAAGATCACTGTTTAGTAGGCTTTTTCGGGATTTTTAAAGACAAGGTGGTTAGCAAGATTTCTAGCGAGGCTTTTTTGTGTTACTTGTTGCAGAGTTAAAATATTGTCCATACAGGACCGCACTACCCGGAAGCTGTTCTGCTCTTTTATTTATTGGTACTCTGCTTCTATTTCTTTAAGATTTGAGCGTACAACCTTCCCACCGAGCTGGTGACGCTAATATGTCCTTTATAATTATATCATACAAAAAAACTTGCAATAGAGTAAAATTCGTTTCTTATAATGATATAAAATTTTATTAATAAATTTTTTAAAAAATTATCCAAAATGAATTTATGAATTTTTAGAACCGTTTTCGATTATATCAGATCATCCTCAGTCAAAAACCTAAACCTAAACAACTTACAAATGAAAACAAAAGGGGTAACAGTTGTGATTACTTACGTCTATATATTATTTTGAACTATAATAGCCACATGATGAGGTCAGATGACACTTGAATTACATAATTTTAGTACATAATTAATATTATAACTATGTAATAAGACAATATAATATAATTTAATAATTTAAGGGTCACCTGACGTCATCATGTGGCTAGTTCCAAATAGTACATAGACTTAAGTAATAACCAAATTTTAAATTTAGCAGTCAAAATTTTCCCCTTTTGTTTTCATTTTAGTGGTTATACTTTTAGGATTTTCACTGAGGATAGGATCGAAAATGTTTTTAAAATAAAATTTATAAATCCATTTTGGATAATTTTTAAAAAATTTAAATAATAAAATTTTATAGCATTGTACAAAAAGAAGTTTTTAATTCATTGTAATTTTTTTAAACTAACAACAATACATCTAACAACTAACAATACATCTAACAACTGGGAATTTCCCTTTTAAATTTTAACTATCTCATACCTTTCTGTCTTCTTTTTATTGTAGTGCTTATATGTTAAATTTTAATCTGTAGAAATATTGTGCCTCTCAATTAGGCATTTATTAAAAATATCCCGTAGCATTTCCAATAATATGTATGGTCCATGTTTTACTAGTTTAATGGAAATATCTCCAGGCCATAAAGGTTTACCGTTCTTCATTTATTTTAATTCTTTTTAATTTTATTTTTATTGATTAACTGTACCTTCTCTTTGTCATTAACGTTAACTTCGTAAATTTGTTTCAAAAATTCTTTACTGCTTTCTGTCAGCACTTGCTTGTGATGAATCTTCCACTTCTGTTTTTGTAGGTTCATATTTTCTGTTTCCTACTTTTCTTTTCATACAACTTAAATAGGGCCTTTTAGATGGCTCTCTACATTAACACATTCTGGTTCCCGGAGTATGTTTTTCTTTTGTAACATCATTTTTTTATTTTATGTGTTAAGTGATTTGTTATTCTGTTTTTTAGATATTTTGTTCCTAATTAATTTATATATGCCTTTTTCTTTTGATTTTCCATTTCTTTTATCTTATCTGTAATCCAATTTGAATTTTCTTTTCTGCTTTTGTCCAAATTTCAAAAGATCTTCTTTGCTGCTTTGTATATCCATTATTTTACTAACTGATACTTCTGTTTTGGTGTTTCTACTTCTACAGAGCCTCTCTATGTAACCAGACAAGAGAGAGCCTCTCTTGTAGAGAAACTGTATATATTCATCTTTAAGCTATCAATATTATATTTTATGGCTTTATATTTTGATGCCCTATTTTCATTTTCAGTTTGTGTAGTATACTTTTTTTTAGTTCATAGTAGCTTAAGCTACCAATATCTAATGGTCATAAGCACTTTCTGCACAACTATCAGCTCTTAAATAATTTGATTTAGCTCTGTTTTTCGTAACTGGATCAATAAATAGACCTGGAAGTTATAATCCGGGCTCAAATTAAATACTGAAGAATCGTATTCCTTAAAATGAAACACCGTTTGACTAATACAACTCTTGAACTGAGTACTAAGAATTGATTGATTATATATATATATATATATATATATATATATATATATATATATATATATATATATATATATATAATATTTGCTGACAACGTAAGGAAGTAAACGTTAAATAGTGGGTTTACAGCAATAAAAAATGAAACGAGTACTCTTTTAAATTTTTATTCCAAGCTTTCGGACATTGGTTATGTCCTTCATCAGGGTGCTGCAAATGTGATGAATAAATTGTTGGCGTTATATATATATATATATATATATATATATATATATATATATATATATATATTGAAATGATATAGAATATACGAGAAAGAAAAATAGTGATTAAAAATAATTTATAAGTTGATCATTCAATCTTCTCTTATCCACTGCTGGACATAGATCTCCCTCATAATTTTCGATCTATTTCGATCTTGTGCCTCTTGCATCCAATTCCTATGACAACGTTTTAGATCGTCAGTCCAACGTGTTGGTGGACGACCTCTACTTCGGTAGGCATCATCTCTTGGTCTCCATTCCAGTATCCGCTTTGTCCATCTATTGTCTGTCATTTGAGCCACGTGACCTGCCCAGTTCCTTTTTAGTGTTGCTACTCTCTCTACTGCATCAGCCACTCCTGTTCTTTGTCGTAGCTGGCGATTTGGGATCTTGTCTCGTAGTGAAACGCCCAACATAGCACGCTCCATCACCCTTTGACACACACGGATCTTTTGAACTGTTCTCCTTGTCATGGTCAACGTTTCGGCACCGTAAGTTAACACTGGCAAAACACACTGATTAAACGTTTTTCTTTTAAGGCATATTGGTATATCAGACGATTTGAAAATATGGTTCAGCTTGCCGAAGGCTGCCCAAGTCAGTCTTATACGACGGAGAAGCTCAACGGTTTGGTTATCTTTTCCTATGCGAATCTCATGACCTAGGTATTTATAGGGCATTACCTGGTCTATGGATCTTGTTCCTACGCATATATCTTCGCTGACTACAAGATTTGTCATCATCTGGGTTTTAGATATATTTATTTTCAATCCCCCTTCTAGCGAGGAAAGGTAGAGCTGATTTAAAAGTTCTTTGGCCTCATCTATCCTATCAGCTATTAGTACAATATCATCTGCAAACCTTAGATGGCTAAGCTTTTCTCCGTTTATGTTTATGCCCTTGTCGGTCAGTTTTACCCTTTTACATATATATTCCAAAAGCGTAGTGAACAGTTTCGGCGATATGGTGTCCCCCTGGCGTACTCCACGTTGTATCGGGAATTTCTGGGTTTGACGATCACCCACTCTAACACTGGCTGTTGCGTTTTGGTATATATGTTTAATTATATTTATATACCGATAGTCAATTTGGCATTCTGTCAAGGCTTCCAACATTTTTTGTTGATTTACGGTGCCGAATGCCTTTTCATAGTCGACAAATATTAAAGCTAGTGGTTTATTATATTCAGTGCATTTTTCTATAAGATTTTTTATTACCAGTAGGTGATCGTTTGTTCCATAACCTTTTCTAAAACCCGCCTGTTCTATGGGCTGATAAAATTCCAATTTATTTTCTAGTCGTTTCGTAATTATTCTTGTAAATAGTTTATAAATATGTGAAAGTAGACTTATGGGTCTGTAATTCCTGAGGTCGGTAGCATCCCCTTTTTTATGAAGTATGATAATTTCTGCGTTATACATTATTGGTGTAATTGCTTCCTGCAAACATCTAGTGAATAGTTTGGCAAGGACCTGCCATAATCTTTTTCCAGCCACCTTCAAGGCATCTGCCACTATTTCATCGCCTCCGGGGGACTTATTGTTTTTCATTTCTTGCACTGACCATCGAACTTCATTGGGTGTTACGTCCGGTAAAATTTCAGATCCCTGATTGATTATCTTTGGTAATGATCCACTCCGGTTACATTGCTGTTCTTTGTATAGTTGTCTATAAAAACTCTCTATCGTATTCATAATTTGAATTCTATCCTCAATGATTTGCCCCTGTTCATTTCTTAATTTGTGGACGTTTTTTCTTCCAATGGACATGCTCTGTCTGAGTACTTTCAAGCTTTTGTTTTCTTCTATTACTCTAGTTATTTCCATCGTATTGTATCGTCTCAGATCTTTTCTAACTTCCTTTTTAATTTTCTTGTTCAAAATTCTTAGTTCATTTTGGTTATGATCCTGATTTTCCCTAAGTTTTCTTCTTTTCTCTAGAATATGTTTTGTGTTGTGGCTTAATTTTTTGTTATTATTTTCAGGACGAGGACAGTATTTCTTTTCAGCTTCTTTCAATATTTGGGTAATATTATTGTTCATTTCATTGATGCTGATATTGTCTAAGTCGTGTGTATCCAAACTAGTCTTAATATTTTCTTCGTAAAGTGTTATATCTTCTGGGAACAGCCACCTTCCACTTTTCTTTTTGAGGATCATTTTTGTTCTTTCAACTTCAGTGTTAAAAGTGGTTTTTGCTCTAACTAGTCTATGGTCGCTCCCTGTTGAAAATTTATTCAATACTGTTACATCCTGAACAATATCTTTCCGATTTGATATTATAAAATCAATCTCATTTTTTGTTCTCTGGTTCGGACTCTTCCATGTCCACTTACGTTGGGGTTTCTTTCCGAAGAATGAGTTCATCACAAAGAGATTTTCCTGATGTAAGAAGTCAAGAAGCCTGTTACCTCTCTCATTTTTCTCACCAAATTCAAAGTTTCCCATAGCAGATTCTGCATCATCTTGCTTGAATCCCAATTTGGCGTTAAAATCTCCAATTATCAATGTGTAATGTGTTTTTGAAGTTTGTATAACTGCTCTGATATCTTCATAAAATTGATCAACTTCCTCATCCGGGTGACTCGTAGTTGGTGCGTAAGCCTGTATAATTTTAAGTTTGTATCTTGGGTTTAATTTAAAAATAAGATAAATGACTTTGGTACATATACTTCTTATTGTGATTATGTTTGGTACCCATTTTTTATGGATTAAAAAACCCACTCCTCCAACAGATGAATCTTCGTTTCCTCTGAAATGGAACATATTTCCAGACTTAAGTATTATTTGATCTTCTTTTCGACGCCTAACTTCACTTATACCGATTATATCCCATTTTATGTGTTGTAGTTCATTCTCCAGTTCTATCATTGATGCTTCTGTTGATAAAGTTTGTACATTGTAGGCACATATATGCATTTGTCGTTTGTTTTGGTGGCCTGATCTCTTCCGGTGATTCTTAGCACCCTCTGCTCCAACACTATTCTGACCGCCACCTTGGTCAGGGAAATTGGAACCGCCGGGGACTGAGGGCCGTACACTTGATGTATCCATCATGAGGGGAAATTTATAAGTTACACACTAGATAATATATTAGATATAAAAAGTATTTGGTTATTTTAATAAGTTATATACTAGGGAATATTATAAAAATTATTTATGTGAGGGCATTTTTAAGAAATTAGCATATAATAAGTGTAAAAAGTTCTTTCTTATTATAATATTGTAAATATATTTAAGTGAGCCATGTGCATAGACAACCAGATATACATACTCTGAAAGTGACAGACATTTAAATAATAATTACGAATATAAAGTGGGGTTATTTGTTAATTTGAAATATTTAGTTTACATATAGTTATGGATTTGAAGTAGTGTAGTTTATTAATTTAGGTTGTTTAAATTACATATAAGTTTATATTCTGATCTGAAAAGCCTAAATGTCAATAAAATTCTCGATAGAAAAGAAAAGAATTCTCTGGTAATATAAAAAATCTGCATCCTAGAGTATACATAAATAGTTTAAGGCATACATTAAGATTAGTGAATAATATTAATGATATTAAAGATTATATTAGAATGACATTAAATGACAATGCGGCAATTTGGTTTGCCAGTATTGAAAATGATTTGGATAATTTTCAAATATTTGAAAATAAATTTTTAAATTATTATGGGGGTGAATTAGAGCAAGCCAAGTTTAGAGAAATTCTATGTTTTGGAAAGTTTATTAATTTGGGTTGTTTAAATTACATATAAGTTTATATTCTGATCTGAAAAGCCTAAATGTCAATAAAATTCTCGATAGAAAAGTAAAGAATTCTCCAGAATACAGAATTTAACCTTTGTTTACGGTAGAACTTTCTCGAATATGGTTATGTCTATGGACATAATCGAACATATACTTTTTCGAGAACATTCATATAGAAGAAATAGAACAATTCGAATAGGATTTCTTGCCAGATGGTTCTGGAACAATGAAAAGGTATAAATACTCGGTGATTTGGATTCAAAATAGTGAGTCAGCAGGTCACTTACTATGAAGTCAGTATAAGGTCAGACAGTTACAGTTAGTTACAGTTAGTGAAGCCAGTTGTTCAGTAAGTTCAAAATTAATCAATCAGAATTAGGAAGAAAGTATAAAGTATGCAATAATCAGTGATTTAGTATTAAAATTTGATAGTATTGGAAAGTATATTAGAAGAATATTGGTTGGATATTAAAAGAAATTAAAAATTATATTATGATTGGAGATTAGAATAAATCAACTTATAATAATTATATGGTGATTGGATATTGGTGTATTAAAAAGAAGAATAAATATAAATGCTATTAAGAAGAAAAATATCTTAAATTGGTGAAAGCTGATAATTGGAAAAAGTAATTTCACAAAAACAAGGATAACCAAGGCTGAGAACGAAGACATTGAGTGGTGATTAAAATCTATATAGTGGAGAACAGTTTCATTTAGGCATTCAGTGACAGAAAGGTACAAAATTTTGTTAATATAATTTAGTTAGTGTCATAAAAATTTCAATTTTAAAGATAGTTTTTTTAAAATTTACATTGTCTATATAATTTAATTAGTTTTGTTAGAATGTTCTGAAACTATTTTCTTGTGGCATTTTAAATTAATTACTATTTAAATGGGAATAAGCCACAATTAAAGGTTAAAATACGTTTATTGACGTTTCAATTTTCACTTCGGAAATCGTTCTCAAAATACAAACATTAGTAAATTAAACAAATTTTGTTTTTTTTTAAGTGAAACAGAACCCTGCGATTGCAATGGTTACACTGACTGATATCAATCATTGTATAATATTATATTGATGTTGCTATAAGTATCTATTGCAACATCTTAAAAAAGAACAAATACCTCTTCTTCAGTGTCAATCTTTTATTTTATATATATATATATATATATATATATATATATATATATATATATATATCTATATATATATATATATATATATATCTATATATATATATATATATATACATATATATATATATATATATATATATATATATATATATATATATATATATATATATATATATATATATATATATATATATATATATATATATATGTTTTGGATGGGTTGGATGGGTTTTAGTCAATAAAAGGGGCTATTGGCTAACTATTTTTTATCTCGAGCTTTCAATCGTGTTTACAATTATTTTCAAGAGCTGCTAAAAAATACAAAATATCTTACAAAGTGGGACTAGAAAAAAAAATTATATTAACTCAGTATATATATGGACATTATGGACAGTGAACCTAAGTGCTGTAAAGAGGTTGGTGGCCTTCGAGATGTGGTGTTTAGAAGACAGGTAGAAGCAGATGTTTATTGGTGAAAAAAATTAGGATGTTGATATGGACATGCCCTGTCCACATATGATGATAATTCGACTTCTTTTATAATGTCAGCAGTAAAGTGTAAGTTAAGAGATACTTAAAGTCAATTATGCTCATACCCAGAATAATATAAAAATAATAATTTGTTAAACGTTTTGAAATAAGTTAATGTATCTTTATTATCTGAAAATTATCCTGATCAAATCAACTTCCACAGCAGGTTGATATCTTTTACTCGCTAATGAGAAAAAATTAATTTTTATCCTATTTAGATTCCTAATTAGAATTTTATCATATTGAGTCCAACTTTTATATAATTCAATTGTTCGGGTATCCAGGTTATATACAAAACACATAACATATTATACGTCATTATTCGCACTTGTCGATATTCATCAAAACTGATATTTAAAAATGTAAATCAAGTTGAATAAAACGTTTTTAAATCAAAAGGTAATACCATTGTATATATTTTATTAGGTAAAGCTTTTACATTTTTCCATGACAACTGAGTATTTGAAAATATACTACAATTTAAATATTACGCAATATGTTTTTTTACGCTTAAATTCAAATAAATTAATTCCTCTCATAATTTAATTGTATCTACCTTACCTATAATGATCCTTTAGGCCTGATGTTATACGTGTTAAGATATACGATTTGAAGTAATAAAAAAAAGTCTTAATATGTTTGTAACGAGTTTTTATAAATATTTTAGTCAATTTAGTTATTGTCTTACATATTCTTTCTTTGTATATACTATCTTGTAAAGCTTTTCACTTTCCCGAGAAATCTAATTTGTCTGGAAGGAATTCTACAGTTATTTTCTGGCGTTATTACCCAGTTTTTACACTCATATAACACAGTAGGTTTGTCTATTGTACTAAAAAGTTTTATTATTTTATCGTTTCTTGCCCTCTTTTTTAATGTTCCGTGAACTGTAATGCATATATACCGAAAGCTGTCAAAATTGTGATCAACTTCTAGATTTTTCTGAAGACTGTACCTCAAGGTAATTTAAATTACTTACTTATTGCAGAGGATAATTGTCAATTACAATTATTTATGGTCTTTGGGTAATTTATTTTTGTCTTTCATGTCGGTATTTTCATAATGAAATTTTTATTTAATCTGTAGATGGCTCTCTGCAGCTTATAAACCTGTAA
This sequence comes from Diabrotica undecimpunctata, assembly GCF_040954645.1. Classification (NCBI taxonomy): domain Eukaryota; kingdom Metazoa; phylum Arthropoda; class Insecta; order Coleoptera; family Chrysomelidae; genus Diabrotica; species Diabrotica undecimpunctata. The sequence goes on along the minus strand of NC_092808.1, from coordinate 84,171,690 downwards.
CCTTATAAAAGTTACAAATGTTTATGATTGTCTACTCAAAAGTTGCTACAAAATATTTATCAATTGGTAATTCTTGACTTCCGTCTATGTCTTCACTTCTAAATAACGGAGGTAGCAATGATTTTCCTGCATCTTTTGTCCACTTAAGCTCATGTCTTAGCTTCGAAATTCATTTATTTTATTTAAATATCTTCTGCGACATTGATATAAATATCCAGTGTATATTGGTATCTTATTATATTTGTTATTAATTATTTTTTATATGCCTCTCTTATAATATAATATACTTTTTTCTTATTTAATTAACGGCTTTGGATAACTTAATCCATTCAGCCACGATAATGTGTTTGACTAATTGAATTTGTTAATGATGTATTGACCTATTGCATTTTTTAACAAAATATTACTTCGCCTAGACGTAAATTAAAAATATAATGGAAACATCAGTATCACAAGAATTAGTAAATTGACAAGAAACCATACTTTCATTTGTTACATTCAGGGCCTTAACCCACATAATGTGATTATTTAGAACCAACAAGGGATTACATAATATAGAGATACTTTTCACGCTAAGGTGCCTTTCAAAGCGACTTTATTATGACACAAGACAGGCAACGGCTAGGAGGTAAATATATAACATAAGGATAGTCAGAGGAAACAGAGCTAGATTTAAACATTCACATTACACATTTCATCCTAAATTTTGCTTTCAGTCCTTTTTAAATAGCCCCAAAAAATTTGGTTAAGCCTAATATTACGACGAGAGATATATAAAATAAAAGATTAACACTGAAGAAGAGGTATTTGTTCTTTTTTAAGATGTTGCAATAGATACTTAATAGCAACATCAATATAATATTATCCAATGATTGATATCAGTCAGTGTAACCATTGCAATCGCAGGGTTCTGTTTCACTTAAACTAAATCTATAAAGATAGGCTTTCACAGTAGCATGATTACCAAGGCATCGAACAAGCATTGAATATATTCTTCTATTGGGGTGACATCTTGCAGCAAAAAGCTCAGTGGGGAAAACAGGGTGAATATTTGTATTATTTGTATTAAGGTTGTTACTTCTGTTACAGAAAGCATTCTATTTAATTTCCTAGTTTTCTTTTAATTATGCTCCATTATTTATTTTAAGTAGCTTTAGTTAATTTTCTAAAATCTTGACGATAATACTGTTTTTGTATATATGCTTATGCGAATGTAATATTCTTTTTTGACTTTGTTTTTGTACATAACCTAATCTCCAAACCATGTTTTATTTTGAACATCGTTTACGTATATGCAGCTAGAATCTTTAATATAACTTAACTAGTTTGTTTAATAGTAATTATATTTATTAATTTAGTCCTTGCTATTTGTTATTTCTTTTTCTTCCTACGTATTTGTTAACATTTTATGGCAAGGAAACGCTTAAAAGTTATGATGTTGCTAATAGTACAAGGTTTCTTATTTTAATTTTTTGGTCCTACTAATTTTTTCTTGTTGGTTGAAAGTTCCTGAGTCTCGTGGTGCACTACGCATGATATAAAAATGCAGCTAGCATAGCAGCTACCATGAAAAACTAAATAACAGCTTAACACTACAACGAGTTCGATCCCCGGCATCTTTATGAACAAGTTAGCTTATCAACTTCATAAATCCATAAGCATCTGTTTCAAATTTTTTGTAAACAATAAAATTTTAGTTAATTTATTTTAAGGTACGATAAATATAATTAGTTAATATAATGCTCTAGTTTTCCCCTCCAAATCCATTTTTTACTTTTGCAATTAAAATAAGACGTCCCAAAATTTTATGGGGATTTATTTTTGTACCAGTTAATATTGTTTTATTTCATCTTGTTATGATGCTGTCAATGCATATTTGGTTATATATATTCGGAACGGCACCTGCGGTTAGTACAATACAAAACCTAAAGCTACGATTATTGGTATTATAAAAAACAAAATTAAACTCACTTGACTTTCGGGTTTAACTGCCTAGAAGTTAAGTAAAAGAGCTTTTGACTTTTTCCTCTGCAGTTTTTATCGGAGCTTCCGAAGTGTCAGTCTCTTAAATTACTTCAGATCACATTAAAAAGTGAAACATAACATATTAAAAATAACCTAAGTTATTGCAAACAGTATGTTGAATCTCTATAAAAAAAATTCATATTATATTCTTCTCTAGGTGTAACGTATTTTTGTTGTGTTCTTCAAATATTTAATTCGTCTATGCAGTTCCAAAATCTACTAAATACGTTTCTCATTTTCTGAATATGACTTTTTCATTACATTAACTGATTTCAAAAATTTTGTCTAAATTCTCTACACAGATGCCTCTCAAGAAGAAGAGGCCGTCGGTTGTGCCGTCAGTACCTCAAATACAACAGGCTTTTCAACAGGCTAATTTAACGAATAAAGCTTAGAAGAATAGAAAATGCTGTATTCTCAAATATAGAATTATAGACAACAAATCTAAAAGTTTATGAACATTATTAAAATTGCAGCAGTAAATGCATGCGTGATATGGGTTCATCTTAACCCTGAATGGAAATGCCGATCATGTCTTTTGTTTGTCCTCTGATCATTCTCTATGTTTCTTTCTGTGTTTCGTAGAAGTCTTGTTCCATCTATTTTAAGAAGCTCTGCCAGTGTTCCCTTTTTATTTGTCTAACTAAAGTATTCGTTTCATTTCTGACTTGTTTATAGTGATTGTATGTCTGTTGTGTTTATTGTCGTCTGCATTGTAAAAAGGCTTTCTTCTATTCTTAATATTTTGTCTTCACTTCCTCTCTAAATCATGGGGTTTTCTTTCTCGATTTATTAAAGTTTGTTACTTTTCTCTCTCCAAGTAATTCTGTTGCTGGGTTAATTAAGTTATTTTTGAGTTTTTTTTATAAGTATTCCGTGGATTTCAAAATTAGTCCTTCGACTGTGATTTTTGTTTGTGTTAGCGTCTGTTTTTAGGTAAAAGCGGCGCTTCACCCATAAGAAAGGTAACATATGTAATTAATGTAAAAGTTAGTTTTCTAATTTAAAAATGTTTTAATAAAATTATATTTCTTAATGTTTAAATTACTTCTAATAATAGTTTTTGGTAAAAATGTCTTCACACTAAAATATTACAGCTTTTATATTATTTTAACAATCCTCCTCCTCCTCCTAAGTGCCTTCTCTGTTGAGGTTGGCGATCAATATGGCAAATTTCTCTTTGTTCTGGGCTTGATGAATTAATTCATTTCCTTTTATGTGGGTCCAATCTCTGATGTTTCGTAGCCAAGATTTTTTTTGTCCTACGCCCCTTTTACCTTCAATCTTGCCTTCTAATATTATCTGGAGCTGTTCAAATTCCCTATGGCTTATTATGTGTCCTAGATATGACACATATTAATCACCTTTTAATCACTTTTGATAGTATTGACCATATGAGGGCGTGTGTTCATTGCTTTCAGTACTTCTTCATTCGTAGTTCTGCTGGTCCAGCTTATTCTTAGTATCCGGCGGTACACCCACGTTTCAAATAAATTTAATTTGTTGACGTCATACTGTTTCAATGTCCAGGTCTCACAGCCATATAGTAATATAGAGACCAAACACTTTAGTGTTCTCAATCTTATTGAGACTGATAGCTTAGGGTTACAGAGCATTTTACGCATATTCATGAAACCAGATCTTGCTATTTCAATGCGTCTTCTAATTTTTTTTGAGTGGTGTAGTTGACTATTTAGTTCTTTGCCCAGGTATATGAAGCTTTGGGAACTCTGAAGGGTGATACCATTTATTTGTATGTTAGGTGAAACTTGTTTATGAGGGTTTTTGTGGAATACCAGAATTTTGGTTTTGGAAAAGTTAATGTCCAAGCCCAGCCTGTGACTTTCTTCTGATAATATGTTCATCAATATTTTTGGTTGGTCTTTTGTTTCTGCTAATACTACGGTATCATCGGCATACCTTATATTGTTAATGATGATTCCATTGGCTCTGGCACCTTCAGGGCGATCTTCAAGAGAAGCTCTAATTATATGTTCGGCATATACATTAAATAATAGGAGGGATAAAATGCACCCTTGTTGCACTACTCGTTTTATGTTGATGTACTTGGTGTTTCCGTTCTCTGTTCGAACGCATCCTGTGTGGTTCCAGTATATATTACTTATGATAGCTATGTCGTGTCCGTCCAACCCTACTTCTTTTAGCACCTCGATCAATTTTCCGTGTTTAATGCGGTCAAAGGCCTTTCTATAATCGACAAAGCACATATACAGCCGTTTTTGAACTTCAAGATACCTTTCTCCCATCAGTGTCAATCACATAATTGCTTCTCTAGTGCCTGTATCCTTTCTAAAGCCATATTGAGAACGACTCAGGTATTCTTCACACTTATTTTGAATTCGGTTATAAATTATTCGCATAAAAATCTTAGTGGCATGACTCATTAGGGATACAGTTCGATGGTCTTTACATTTCATTGCTTTTTGTTTTTTAGAAAGAGCTATATATGTGGATGTTAGCCAGTCATGCGGTATTACGCCATGTTCATATATAATGTTGTAGAGGGATGTTAATTTCCTGACAGCATTATTACTTAATGTGTTTAAAATGTTCGACTGTTATTAGGTCTTCGCAGGGTGCCTCGTTCTTTGCGTCTTTTATTGCCTGCAATATTTTGTATCTATTTGTGGGGGCTCTTCTGTTCTCTGATCGCCAAACAAAACTTTAAGATATTGCTCCCATATTTTTTTCTGTTTTTCAGGGTCCAATTCCATTTGGTTTTTCTTGTTTGTTACAATCGATAAGTGTTTGGGTTTCCATATTTCAGCTATTTCTTTAACCTTTCTGTGTATTTCTCTATCTTTGTGCTTCATATGCAGATTTTCTATCTCTTTACATTTTTCTTTCATCTACTCTTTCTTAGCTACATTTATTTTTTTCTCAATTTCCCTGTTGAGTTCTTTGTATCTTGTTAAGTTTTTGTTTTTTACCATCCATCTCCTCTTCATAATTTGTAATATTTCGTTTGCCATCCATTATTTTGTATATTTAGTTTTCTTTCTGTATACTTTGGTCTGCTGCCTCCAAGAGAGTATTTTTAATTTTCTCCCACATGTCTTCAATGGTTTCTTTTATTACCTTCTCCTTAGTTGGAGCTATTGTCTTAGACTCTAACTGCGTGTCTACCATGTCTTCATACTTCTTTTGCTGTCCTTGGTTAGCACTACTCCATGCTATTCTCTGACTGGGTTTAGCCTTGTCTACTCTTTTAAGTTTTAATCGGATGGTTGCGACTACAGGATTGTGGTCTGAATTTATGTCACAGCTTGGGTACATTTTTAGATTTAGAATAACATTACGGAACCTTTTGTTAATCGTACTGTGATCGATTTGGTTCCTCACAATATTTCCTTCGCAATCTTGCGGAGACCTCCACGTATATACACGTCTTTTGGTAATTTAAACCATGTGTGAAGAACCACCAGGTTGTTCTCTTGGCAAAATTCAACAAAGCGTGTGCCTCGTTCTTTCCTGGTCCCTAAACCATATAAACCGATGATCGATTCGACTTTTTCTACTTCTTCTTTGGCATTCCAATCTCCCATAAATATGTTGATGTCGTCTGATTTTATGTGTTTTTTGATCTTTTCAATATCGGACTAGAAAATCTCAAGATCTTCTTTTGGGCTGTCTGCTGTTGGTGCGTATATTTGTATTATATTGATGTCGAATGGTTGTCCATTTAGTTTGATAATCATTAATCTGCCGCTGACTGGTAGGAAACTTTTCGTGTGTTGTTTCATGGATGAATTTTAACAATAATTTTGTGTAAATGTACCAAAAAATATTAGGCCGATAATTTGTCCCACCTCGTAGTAGGTGTTTTATAATTGACTTTATTTATTATTTATTAGGAAGGTGTAAAGAACTTTACACTTACTTTATTTTGCATTAAATCAAACAGACCTAAAGCATCGAAAAAACAGTTTTTACAATCACTCACCAAAAGAAATCTATAAAATAATTCAAATATAATTATAGTATTTAAGATTAGGCATTTGCTTGATTTTATTAGGGCAAACAAATGCAAGTATTGCAAAGTAACACATCATCAATTGTGGCATAACAGCATCTAAAATTTTTCGGTGTAAAAACATACACATGGATTCTTGGTAACTGTTTCTAATCCGTGTTAATTACCAGAAATTGCACAACGAAAGAGACTAAAAAAGTTGAAAATAATTTCCTACAGTTATTTATATAATCGGTAAAAACTTATTTAAGTTAACAAGGAGGAAAAATACACGAGAAAATGATAATTGCTTATAAAAAAAAACAAACGTTAAGACAAACTAGGTCTAGAAAAGCACAACTAACAAAATATAATCTGTAAGTGCAAACAGAAAGCTCAAAATAATGGTTTTAAAACATGTGATCTAAGAAATATTTTGTTAATTTTGGTATTATCGGTCTATTAATTTTTGTCGATGATATTTTAAGACGTTAAAATTGTTTTATCTACTCGTATCTACAAATAAATGTTTTATTTGCCTGCTTAAAAAGGACTATGTTTACTGTTTAGGCCTTAATTACTTTATATTTAAGTAATTAATTTTAAGTATTATGTTGTAATCAGATTTAATTTAAACAAAACATTCCCATCTATTGATTTATTGGAACTTGGAACTTTCAACCAAGAAACAAGGCTTTTGTCAACTAAAGCACTTTGTCACTGAGCGTAAAAGCTTTCCTTAGTTTAAGAAGTTGAAAGCAGTGTAACTTAAATATCTAATAGCAGTTAAAAAGTTTTATCCTACAACGTTTCAGGAAGATAAGTTTTAGTGAAATTAACATAGTCATAGTCTTGAAAAGACATCAAAAAATTTTAAATTGACCTAAATAAAAAAAAAGATGAACTATTGCAGTTTATGTGCTTAAACTCACAAAGTTTAGTAAAAATTAAGCCAGTCAAATAACAGTTAATATTAAATAGTTATAATAAATTTATACAATTATATTATTGCGTCGATATAATTTAATTACTTCTACACTTTACTACATGCTGACATTTATTTTCGCTTTTTTTTATACATTTTTGTTTTTGTTTTTGTTTGTCTAAAAGTTAAAAAGTATAATAAAATATGAAATAATATATATAATAAAAAACTCTCGTAAATGTTTAAAGCTTAAAAGAGAAAAAATACTTTTTTATATAATTTAATATGCTCTCAAGAAAAAAGTTTTTTCACTTGCATTCAGCGGCATCGATGTAGAGTAATCTATATTATAGTCATTTTAGCTGTATTTGTCGAGATTATACTATACGAATTTTGAAGAAATAAAAAAAATATGCAGCTTATTTGATGTGTTAAACATAGGATCTTGTAACATGCTGCAACTTGATTAATCACATCGATTTTAATTTTATTGGGAAAATCTTTCTATAATATTTCAGTTGTTGTATTCGTCCCTTCTCCACTCCATCACTAATATCTATACAATTTAAATAGGGGTATCAATTGATACATAGCTAAAAATAAAATTTTATTAAGTTTTATAAATTTTTATTTTAGTGGCGTTTTAAGGGAACAAAAACTACTAATCTAATTTTAAATCACGAATGTACAAGTGAGTAATTTTGAAATAAAAATTGACTTACTACGGCTTTTTTAGTAAATTGAAGAATTAGCTAAAGTATGCCAGCGTTTCTTCTATTTTTTCTTAAAAAAAGAAACGAAATGTTAAAGTAGATTACTATACAGAGAGAAAAAACAAAACCAAATAAATACCAGTAAATAAAAATAAAAACTAACTAGAAAAATGATTAAATGAGATAAAGAAACAATATACCAAGACATTCTTCAGGTTTTCTGTTATAATCAATAATATCGCTATCTTAACTATGTCGATATCATATATAAACTTATTAAAATCAATTTTCACCGACTATCCTTTAGTTCAAAAAATATACCAATCTCTTCATGCTAGCAACCAAAAAAGTTACGCTCACCTGGCTTTTATCTCCCATTGGTTTTAATCTAAACGTAAATGCTTACCAGCATGGCAATAAAAAACCACTCAGCCAAGATAAAAACTTACGGTTAAAAAGTCAGTTCAGAAAGCCTGGCAAACAGTCAGTTTAAAAATCATACCAAACGGACTGGAACAACAGCAATACAACTTTTTATAAAATTCAACCCATTCTTTACCGACTATACCTAACAAATCTAACTCAATCTTAAGCACGAGCAGTTAAAAAATTATGAATCAACAATTGAAAATGGAAGGAAGAGCAAGAAACAGAAATCAGTGTTTCTGGATGTTCAGGGCCAGAAATAACGCTCAGTGAAGTAACATATATACAGAATAGAACAAGCTAGAGCAGCATTTAGCAATATGAAAAAGCTCCTCATAAGCAGGGATTTGTCCCTTTCCCTAAAACTACGTCTAGTTAAATGCTACATTTTTCCGATCTTACTGTATGGTGTGGAGGCCTGAACGCTGACGGAGACGCTCATGAGAAAATTAGAAGCATTCGAAATGTGGGTGTACCGACGCATTCTTCGTATATCCTGGACAGAACATGTCACCAACATAAAGGTAATCCAAAGAATCGGAAAGGAGAAAGAAATCGTGAATACAATTAAACAAAGAAAGCTTGAATATCTAGGCCACATATTGAGACACGATAAGTACCGTCTAGTGCAATTGATTGTACAGGAAAAAATAGACAGTAAGCGAGGACCAGGCAGGAGAAGACACTCGTGGCTCCAAAATCTGAGGAAGTGGTTCGGGCTCACATCGGTCGAACTATTCAGAAGCGCCGCAAACAAGATCAGAATTGCCATGTTAATAGCCAACCTTCGCAACGGACAGGGCACTTGAAGAAGAAGAAGAAGTAACATATGCAATAAAAAGACTAAAAACCAACAAAGCACCTGGACCTGATAACATACAAGCTGAAATATTGAAACTATTTGAAAACAACCAACTCAAACTCCTAACGAGTCTACTGAACAAAATCTATGAAACTGCAGAATTTCCTACAGACTGGCTAGTTTCACCTTCATCCATTTCCCCAAAAAGGCAAATGCCACCAGATGCTCTGATTACAGAATTATAAGCTTAATGAGCTATGTACTCAAAATCCTTCTTTTTGTTATTCACTCTCGCGTATATAGAAAACTTGAAGAAAACATTAGCAGCGTTCAGTTTGGGTTTAGAAGCGGACTGGGAACGCGAGAGGCCCTATTACAAATATTGATACAAAGAGCTCGAGACGTAAATTGCGAAGTCTACGCATGCTTTATAGATTTTTAAAAAGCATTTGACAAGGTGCAACATCAAAAATTATTTCAGAGACTGAAAGAATTTAGTATTGATGACAAAGATTTATGCCTAATTAAAAATTTAAACTTACAGCAAAGTTAAACTGTACGAGTAAACAACGAAACCTCACAAGAATTCACGATAAAACGGGGAGTACTTCAGGACTGCATTTTATCACCGACGTTGTTTAAGACTCGGAAATGTTGTTCAGGGAAGCTACTAATGGTTTAAGAGAAGGTATAAAAATCAATGGTGAAATCATAAACAATTCAAGATATGCGGACGATACGGTTTTGATTGTTGATAATGCGGAAGATCTGCAAACATTAATAATTCGTGTAGTGGAAGCCTGTGACAGATACGGCATGAAATTAAACTGTAAGAAGACCAAAATTATTGTAGTAAGTAAAAATGACGTAATACAGCACCAATTCACAGCTAATAATGAACCCTTAAAAATAATCGACAAAATTACATACCTTGGATGCTGTCTAAATAAGGAATGGGACCACTCACAGGGATGTTGTATAGAAAAGGCGAGGGCTGTCTTCAATCGCCTCAGAAAGATTTTATGTAATATGCACCTGAACATTGATATAAGAACACGAGTCTTGAGATTCTATGTATTTTCTACCCTTTTATATGGAGTCGAAGCCTGGACCTTGATGGAGGCAATATCCAAACAATTAGAAGCCTTCGAAATGTGGTGCTACCGGCGCATGCTCAGAATTTTCTATATCCATCATGTTACAAATAACACCGTGATCCAACGTATGAATAAAGATCTGGAAATTATGAGTATCGTAAAAATCAGAAAGATGACAAAAATAGGACATGTGATGCGCAATGAGAAGTATCAACTAATTTAACTAATTTTACAAGACAAGAAAAGGCAAAAGATCTCAAGGGCGCAGAAGGACATCGTGGTTGAATGAACATCAGACAGTGGGCAGGAATGACTACCATACATCTATTTAGAGCAGCTGTCAACAAAATTGTATGAACCAACGTGATTGCCAACATCCACAGAGGATAGGCACCAAAAGAAGAATTAAAAATTTGCAATTGTGCCCTTACCGTTAAGTATATTACTGGGCTACCATCAGTACAACGCCGACGCCCGGCAACTTAAAGCCTCCAATTAAAAACATTTTAAATAACACTAGTGGGTTCCATGAGATGTTGTAATGTCAAAGTTTGTAACCACACAAATAGTAACGGACAATTCGTAACACCGCGCGATGTCAATTCGTAACGGCGACATTTCGTAATTATCGGCGTTATTAAGATATAAACACATATAAACATGTGTGAATTTTCATTGCGATCTGTCAATAAATTCTTTGTTTTACAAGCTATTTAGTACCGACGTTTCACAGTATTTTTTTACAATAAAAAATCAAGTATCGTGCAGTGATGAATTTTTATTTTTAGAAGATTTAAAAGCAAAGAAAATTTGTGAACGATTGTTAAAAGTGTATAAAGATTCTTCAAAGTCATTAAGTACAAAAAAATGGATTGCTAAATTTAAATTCAGGACTTGTGACCTCCAGCCAGTGGTTTTACAAGCCCTTAGACGACCCACGTCTAAGAAGTCCAAAACAGCACCAACTCCAGAAAACGTAGAAAAAATACAGGATATCGTATTAGAAAATCGTCAAGTGACTGAAAGAGATTTATAAGAAGCCCTAAACATCTCATTGGGCAGTGTAAGAAATATTTTAACTAAATTATGGGATTTCAGAAATATGTGTTCCCAGTGGGTGCCGCATTCACTAACAATAAAACAAAAACACATTCGAATGCGACTTTCTTAGCAACATTTAGGGCGTTTTTAAAATAATAAAGTGGATTTTGTGAATTGATTTATTACTATAGATTTGGGTCTATCACCACAATCTCGAATCAAAAAAGAGGCTAAAGGGGCGAATGGGAAAGAAATTTTGTTTGTGGATTACTTGCAAACTGAAAAATTCTGAATGTTGTTTTAACCTTTTAGACCAGCTGAAGAAAAAATTGTGCAAAAAGACCTGGTTAGCCGAAGAAAAAAAAAATATTTTCATCAGGAAAATGCATTGTGTCGTATGACCGTTTTAACAATAGATACAAATTAAATTGTGGGAGCATCCACCCTACTTACTAGAGTTGGCCTCTAACGATTTTTATCTGCCTTAATAGAGTATTTTTTAGTAGCCCTTTCAGATGTTCACTTCAGACAGGAATTCTTAAATTGAAATCTCATGGCAAAAAGTGTATTAATATTCAGCAAGACAATACTAAACAATAAAGTGTAGTTGATACCACAAAATTGTGTTCTTCTTATCAAGCCGCAAAACTTTTTAAACAACCTGTTATTTTTGCATATATTTTTAACAATATGACAGCTTATGATTTTTTTTATCTTCAGTTATCACTTTTAAAGTAGTAAAACTAAGTATCAAAAATAATGAAATAAAACCGCTTGCATAATAGCAACATGTATTTATTATGATGGTAAATAAAGATTAAACTTAAAACCTTTTAAGCTGTTAGCCAGGTATTCCTGGCCAAACAATCTGCTACATTTTATAACGATGATTTCATAAGATTAAAGGAAACGCTGGATCTCGCCTACGGCCATATCAACTTACGACTTCTGATATAGGTATTTTCAAAATACTACAAAAACGTCTTCAGTTTTGTCATCAAATTTGGGAAAAATTCCTTCGACTTCTAAATATACATTAGTTGTTTCTTCTATATAGTGATATATACATCTTCTATTTATAAGTAAACAATATACAATGATATACAAGTTAACATCACAACTCAAACTACAAAGTTTTCTACGTTAGAATTTTTTTTTTTGATTTATTTAATGTCGTCCGAACCACTGAGGTTATAGACGACAACAATGAAAAATACATATTAGAACAAAGAAAGGTAAATATTAATTACATACTAACATGGAAGAAAATTGATATATGTAATTTGTGATCATCATCATCATCATCATCAATCAGCCCTGAGTTGTCCATTGTTGAACATAGGCCTCCTCTAGACTTATCCATCTGCTTCTGTTCTGCGCCTCTGCTATCCGATTGGACACGATTCTTTTGAGGTCGTCGGTCCATCGCGTTGGGGGTCTTCCTCGGCTTCGCTTATCAGCCCGTGGTCTCCACTCAAGCAATTTTTTTGTCCAACTGTCGTCTTTTATTCTTGCAACATATCCTGCCCATTTCCATTTTTGCCTTGTAATATGTTCGATAATGTCTTCCACTCCGGTTCGTCTATGAACTTCCTCGTTTCTTATTCTATTTCTTAAGGTTATTCCAAGCATTGATCTTTCTATCTTTGGTTGTGTCCTTCTCAGTTTTTCGGCTGATGTTTTTGTGAGAGTTAAGGTTTCTGCTCCGTATGTGAGGACTGGTAGAACGCACTGGTTAAAAGCTTTTTTTTTTAAATGGATCGGTACATTTGTTTTAAATACGTCTCTCATTTTTCAGAATGCAACCCAACCCAGACTTATTCTTCTGAGTAGCTCGCATGTTTGGTTATCTCGCGATAACCTTATTTCGTGACCCAAATACACATATTTTTCCACAAGTTCTATGGGCGACTTTTCGATTTCTATTAGCTCATTGGGGACGAGATTGGTCATCATTTTTGTTTTTCCATAGTTTATTTTTAAACCGACTTTCTAGGTTACTTGCTGTAGTTGTTGTAGCATAACTCTGGCTTCTCCTAAGTTGTCTGTTATGAGAACAATATCATCGGCATATCTGAGATGATTGAATATCTTTCCATCGATGCTAATACCCTTTGATTCCCACTCTAGCCGTTTAAATGCGTGCTTCATAACTGTTATAAATAGTTTTGGCGACAAGGTATCTCCCTGCCGCACCCCTCTGCCAATTTTTATCTTCTCAATCATGCAATGGAGGTTAACGGTTGTTGTCGCATTTTCTTATATATTTCGAATAATATTTGCATACCTGTGATCTATTCTGAATTCTGATAGTGCTTTTAAGATAGCAACTGTTTTGACTGTGTCAAATGCTTTGTGGAAGTCGACAAAGATAAGAGCAAGGGGTCTGTTATATTCGATAGACTTTTCAACTAGAGTTTTAAGGCATTGCAAATGGTCGTTTGTTCCGTGTCCCGCTCGAAATCCTGCCTGTTCTTCTGATTGATAGAAATCGAGTTTTGCTTCTAATCTGTGTGTCAGTATTCGAGTAAAGAGCTTGTATAGGTGGTTAAGCAAACTAATTGGCCTATAGTTTTCGAGATCTGATTTATCCCCTTTTTTGTGGAGGAGGATTGTAACCGAATTCTTTCATTTACTTGGAATGTTTTCACTATGCAGACATAGATTAAAAAGGGTTTGGATTCGGGACATCAAAAGTGGACCTCCTAGTTTAATTGTCACAATGACTACACCATCTTCCCCGAAGCTCTATTATTTTTCATATTTTTGAGGGCATGTTGAATTTCCTCTCGTGATATATCTGGTATATCCTCCGATCCTACATTATGTACCTTTAGTATTGGTTGTTGGATGAGCTCTGGAATAACTTGACTTTTATATAATGTTTCATAGAAACTTTCCACTATATGTAATATGCTTGGTCTATCTGAGATAATATTTCCATTTTTGTCTTTAAGTTGGAAGATTTCTTTTTTGCCATTTTTTATTTTTCTCCTCAATGCTTTCATGCTTTTGTTGTCTTCTATAGTTTTTATAATTTTCTCGTTGTTGTATTTTCTAATATCCCGTCTGATTGCTTTAGAGATATCTTTATTGATGCTGTTTATATCTTGTGAGTCAACATTTTCTTGACTTCTCAGCATTCTACGATCTTCCATTTTTTGTTCCGTTTCTTTACTAATTTTTTGTTCTTTTCCATGTTTAGGGCCAAATTTTTCCTGAGCTTGTGTTAATGTATCTACTATTTTTTCGTTTAGGTCTTCGTCTTCTCTTGTTGTATTTCTGAGTAAGTTACTGGTGATATATTTTTCAAAGTAAAGTTCATTCGTTGGGCGCATCCAAGGTTTGAATTTTTTACTTTTTATCATCTTCAGTCTTTCTTGCTTAATATTAATTTCTACAGTTGCTCGGACCATTCTATGATCGCTTGCAACCGAAAATTGATTTAAGACTGTAACATCTTTGACTATATGTTTTTTGTCAGTGATGATGAAGTCGATCTCATTTTTTGTCTTACCATCGGGGCTCTTTTAAGTTCATATTCTATGGATCTTCTTATAGAAGAAGCTATTTATTAAATATAGATTGTTTTTTAATAGGAAATTTAAGAGTATTTCGCCCCTTTCGTTTCTACCTGGTGTGCCAAAATTTCCGAGGGCATTTTCAGCTGGGTCAGTGCGTATTCCTATTTTAGCATTAAAGTCGCCACATATTACCGTAAAATGTTCTTGGTCTTCTGAAACAGGTATGTACAAGTCATCATAGAACTGTTCTATTTCTTCGTCAGCGTGACTCGATGTTGGTGTATAGACTTGAATGATCTTTATGGAGTAACGGGTGTTTAGTTGTAATTTTGCAAGTATAACTCTTGTGGAAACTGCTTTTACTGATATGATATTCTCAGCCAGATTTTTATTAATAAAGAACCCATTGCCTCCATTCCCATCGTTTTCTCGGACATGATAGAAAATGTGACCGGATTTTAAAGTGGTTAGGCTTTCTCCTTTCCTTCTGACCTCAGCGACTCCAACAATGTCGCAATTGATTTTCAAGTTCAGATTTCATTTCTATGAATTTTTCTTCTGATAGCAGGGTTCTTGCATTGAAAGAAGTTGAAATTTTTAGAGATATATATCTGTTAGATGGTTTTCTAAAATATGTCAGAATTTTGTCCCCCCAGAATTCGTGGGACTGACTGATAGTCTATCAGTGTGAGATTCTGAATTTTTCTGTCTACTCACCTGGGTTAAATCCGTTTTTGTATTCGTATCTGACATAATAAAGGGGTAATAGCAATTAAAACGTCACGCTTCCTTTGGGTGTTGACGAGTTTTTAGTTCAGCCGCCCATTATGGGTACAGACGCTGTTGACAACCGCTCAATATGGATCAGACGCTATTGGTTTGATTTTATACCATCCCTAAAATCCAGGGATGCCACTTCCGCCATCCACGTCGTATCGAAGATTTTTTTTTCCGCCGTGCCTACCGTTGTGGTCTTCACCTGTATCCCTAGGTAGGGGTCCGTGTTCTACCCCACAGAACTGGGTCCCGATCTGGACTTGGCCATCTATTCACTCCGGCCTACTGAAATGATAGATGCCCACCCCCGCGACATGGGCGCGCCAGATTGAAGTTACCCACGTGAGCGACAGAGAAGGTGGCTCTGTGCTCCGTGAGCCGGGTTAATGGACATGTATGATTCCATGACCAAAGTAATTTGTGATACAGACTAGATTTTAATTTAAATATCTTTTATGCCTATAGCCGTTAAAAACTTTATTATATTGTTTAGATGATTGTTGTCTCTAAGAAGCTCGCCTATGTTGCTGGGAAGGTTTAGTTTACTTCTCGTTTCCTGGAAAATTTGACATTCGGTTACTCTACTGTTAGTTTGACACTGATTGCAGTATTAAGGATTGTCTCTTGTAATTCGGTAAAGATGTGTATGGCGGGTGTGACCAAGTTAAAGTCGAGAAAAGATGACTTGTTTTTTTCTAGGTAACACAAAGGCTTGTTTTTGTAAAGCATTGTCTTTAATTTGCCTTAGTTTTTCGGAACATTGCGACCATTTGTTTTGCCACGCAAAAATAAATACGTTTTTAAGCACAATTCAAGATTATTTGGCACTATTTTATTTAATTGCACTTGACCATCACTTGTCGCTGCTTCGTGAGCTAGACGGTCCACAACCTCGTTACCGTATATTCCAATATGAGATGGAACCCAGATTAATACCACGTGTTTGTTTTCCTTTGCAGCATTTTGAAGTTCTTTGTACATGTCTTTATGAATAGGGTTGCTGGAGAATATGTTTTGGATGTCAGAAAGGGCATTCATTGAGTCATTTATGATTGTGTAATTTCTCTGGTTCGTTTTGTTAATGAATTTACTGCAACTTTGTTATGCAACTTAAATTTAGCATTATGAGTATTCAAGACAATGGCTGCGCCGACTCCGTCCGTTGTTTTTAATGCATCTGTGTAGATCTGTCGGTAGTCGCTAAATCTATCCATAATATCTTTGAAGTGGTTTATTAATAAGGCTGGTGGAGATTCATGTTTATTAAATTTTGATAGATCAGTGACTACTGGTGGATTATTTACAGTCCATGGAGGAGGAGGGTTTTCGGAAGAGTGGTATATTGTAGGGAATATTATGCTATATTTATGAAGTAATCGGTTAATTCATTCATAAGAAGGTGAATTACATTGAGGATGAGATGAGAAGTAGTGGCTAAAACGATTGCTATAAACGTTGTGGTAGACTGGGTTATCTAGAGAGGATAGAACTTTACAAGCAAACGACAAACTTAAAAAGTCTTTTCTAGATTCTAAAGGGGTTTGCCCTGACTCACTGCATATACTTAGTATGGGGCTTGTTCGAAGGCACCCAAAGCGACTCGCAGTTCCGTATTTTGAATAACATCTAGTTCTTGAAGAAGAGATTTCTTGGCTGAGTTATATATCTCTGGGCGGTAGTCAATTTTTGATCGAATTAAGGATAAAAAGATTCGTAGAAGACTTGCCGTATCGCTGCCCCAGGTGATGTTTGACAGTGTCTTCAAAATAATAATACTTTGCTGGCAAGTACCTCTTAGATTTTTAATGTGACTTTTCCAATTCAATGTTTTGTCAAATGTAAGACTGAGGAACTTTATTTCTTTTACAAAGATCAGATTCTTACCATTCAATGTTAAAATTGGATTATCCTCTTTTTGCTTTTTTGAGAAGAGCAAGCATTTTGTTTTTTCGTTAGAGAAACTAAGTCCTATTTTGTCAGACAATTTCTAAAGATTATTTAATGCGCTTTGTAGGATCCTTTGGGTGGATTCTAGATTTGTTCCTCTTAGTAGGATAACCAGATCGTCTGCGTATAATCTTGCTTTTACTGGATGTTGACATTGTTCCAAGATGTCGTTAATTGCAACAAGAAATAAAGTTACACTTAACACCGTTCCTTGGGGGACTCCATTTTCCTGGATTCTAGTTGACGATAGTGTTCCATTTGGTCGTACCTTAAATGTTCTAAGTTGAAGAAAATTTTGAATAAATTTTAGGAATTTTCCTTTAATACCCCAGGAGTGAAGCTTTTCTACTATGCCATATCTCCATGTGCAATCGTAAGCTTTTGTTATATCGCAGAAAATAGCTAGACAGTGTTGTTTGTTAATAAGTGCTTCGTAAACTTTGAATTTAAGATCAACTAGGTTATCCGTCGTTAATCTATTTTGACGAAAGCCATTTTGCTCCGGGATAAGTAATTTTTTATCTTCCAGAAACCATGTAAGATGACGGTTTATAATCTTTTCAAATAGCTTACAGGTTGACGAGGTTAGGGATATTGGTCTATAGGACTGGGGATCTGTTTTCGGTTTTTGAGGTTTAGGGATTGGGATAATATATGATTCCGACCAAGAGTTTGGAAAGTAGTACTGAATCCACAATTGGTTCAAAATATTAAGGAGATATGTTCTAGCGTTTGTGCTCTAGACCCGGAGAAGAGTTTTTTATGCCAAACAATGCATCGTCCATTTCTTCCAGTAATATTGGAGAGTTCATGTAGTCTTTCGTGTTCTATGTGATCATTATCTCCTTCTTTTCATTTCTAAATTTAAATTGAAGAAAATTGGAGAGTAGGTATTAGTGCTGGAATTTTGTTCGTAAAGGTCTGCAAAAATTTCTGTGATTTCTTCTGTTGAGGTAATGAATTGATCATTATGTTTTAAGAAACTAATTTGGGTGTTTTGCTGTTTTCCGGATAGTTGACGAATTTTCCTCCATAATGCAGACAGGGGAGTAGAGTTGTTGTTGGATGCCACGAAAGATTTCCAGTTTTGTTTTTTGGTTTGCTTAATCTGATATCGAGATTGGATAGATACCAGCTCTTGGTTTTTTATATTCTATTAGATTTTGTGTAGTAAGCCATCGTCTGAATTTGTTAAAAGCTTGCTTGTATTTTTCGATGGCTTCGTCACATTTGGTATTCCACCACGGTACTGGCGTGTGAGTTTTTAGAGTTTTGGTTTTTCCGACTGCTTTGTGGCCTGCTTCTAATAGTACCTCAGAGAATTTTAGATAAATTGAAGATATATTTGAGGTACTAGGGTTAGGGTGATATGGGAGTTTTTGGTCTACTTGGTCTGAGAAGAGTGTCCAATTTGCCTAATCTAATTTCCATTTTGAGACAGGAGTGGTTAAGGCGGTTTTAAAAGGACGGGTTATAAGAATAGGAAAGTGATCACTCCCGTGTAATTGTTCTACGTTAGAATTAAATTTACGTTGTATACCAATTTGCCCTAGTTTTCGGATCATTTATTGATTTAGATGGAAAAAACATACTTTTGTTTTAATTCTCAGAAATTCAGCTTAAAAAGTACTAATTGCCGGAGAGCCAAATTCTGGTGGAGAGCTAGGGTATAACATAACAAACAAATTTTTAAAAGTCCCCATCGATCCCATTGGTGCAACAAAAGTTATTCGGGGTCAAAAGTCAAAATTTGAGATTTTTTGGATCTATCTCGAAATCGGTAAGTTTTATCAAAAAAAAACTCAAACCAAAGTTGTAGATCCTAACATTGTCTACAGAAATAATCCCTACAATTTTTTTCCTAAGAGGTACCATTCCTGAGATATCGCGATTTTAAAAGTTACTTTATACATTATATGCACATATAAGCCACGTATATACATATGTAGCACTTAAGACAAGTATAAATGCCTATTTGTATCTCTTTTATATAATATATTATACTATTCTGAAAATATTTCTTCAAAAGATAATCAGTCCCAAACTAAATTTCCTCTATCCACGTGGCCTTGAAAAACATTTGGCTATACAATCATTGTTTAAAAAGGAACATATTGTTTATTGTAAGCAATGGCTACAGTATTGTCCGTAGGTCTTGTTCGTATTATCCGTTTTGTTTAGTGCTAAAGGTGCAGTTCAAGTGAATATAAGTACTTATTACAAGTGTCCACCATTTAGTACCGTTACCGTTATTTGTACCATTTTATAGTTTTAAAAATGTCTCAGTTTTGCTTCATTTGCAATAAACTTTTATGTGAAAATAAAACAGTTGTGGTTGATCGTGGAATGCCAATTTAATCGAGGCTAGTGTCGCGAGAGGTGATGAGTTTATTGAGTATTTAAGAACTCAAGCATCCGTTACAATACACGTGGATTGCAGAAAATCATACATATTTTATTTTTGATAAGTATGTTTAGTATCTACGCAGACATTACGGGCTTACAACAGTGACAGTGGTATTTGACGGCTACAGTGACTCGAAAAACAATATTAAAGCTGCAGAACAACTTCGTCGAACTACAAAACCATCATCGAGTTCCGAGATTATCTTGATCAAAATATAACAGTTCCAGCGAATCAACAACAATTTTTCGCTAACATTAATAATAAATCTCGTTTCATTTCCATGTTAACTGAAAAGTTAACAGCTGCGAATATTGAAGAGAAACAAGCAAAAAATGACGCAGATGTCCTTATAATTGAGACAGCAATTAAAAAATTTAAGGCAACAAACACAACAATTGTAAGTGGTGAAGATGTTGATTTGTTAGTACTGCTTACTGCAAGGACTCCAGTAGATAAATTTATTTGTTTTCTAAAACCCGGAAAGGCTCAACAGCGAACAGAGATATTCTTCGAAAAGTTTATCGGCTTATCCCAAATGCCAAAAGTACATTTTATTTTTACATGCGATAACCGGCTGCGACACTACGTCAGCAATGTACAGAAGGGGCAAAACGTTAGTATTTAAATTATTTGAAAAAAAAAAAAAAAGATTTGACTTACTGCTGTAAAGTTTTTACAAAACTTGATTCCAAATCGCAAACAATAATTACGGAAGGAATTCGTTTTCTTCTTGCGGTTTATGGAGCTCCAAAAAAAAAATTAGTTGTCTTGATAAATACCGATACTTAACTTTTGTAAAAAATACGCGAAACAAGAAACAAGTACAACTATCATGTCTTCCTCCAACATCAGCATCTGCTTTTCATCATTTGTATCGAGTATATTATCAAGTTCAAAAATGGCTAGGAAATGAACTGAATCCAGAAGACTGAGGTTGGAAATTAATAGATAATACTTTGGAACCGATTAAAACCTCACTCCCACCTGCCCCAGAAAAACTCCTTAACACTATTTTTTGCAATTGCAAAAAAGATTGTAGTGCCAAATGTGGATGTAAAAAAGTCGGGTTGCTATGTTCTCTAGCGTGTACCAACTGCCAAGGTAAGTCTTGCTCAAATATCCAGTTTAGTACAACAGAGGAAGACTCCTGTGGTTTTATTGAAGAGACCAATGACTCAGTCACATTTGAACAATTTTTAAACATCCAGCACGAAGAAGAGGAAGAAGATGAAATCGAAGAAGACTTGACTGTTGAAGTAGACTTTCAAGAATATGAATCTGATTAAAATATCTAAAAAAATCAAAACAATAGTTAACCTAACAATCAAAAGCAATATCAATAATCAATATCAATAATAAGGAATATCTAGAACTTGACCGGTATTGTTTCCTTAAATTATCCTAAAATCTTCAAAACAGTTAGTGGAGTAGGCCTACACGGGAAACCACGGTAAAAAAAATGCGCCGAGTACAGTACCTCACAGGTAGTGTGAAAAGGTGTGCATATTATCATGTATAATGTGACTCTTAGAATTGCGATATCTCAGGAAAAAAAAAGTAAGGACTATTTTTGTAGAGAATTTTAAGATCTACAACTTCGGTTTAAGTTTTTTTTTTGATAAAACTTACCGTTTTCTAAAAAAATCCAAAAAATCTCAAATTCTGAGCTTTGACCCCGAATAACTTTTGTTGCACACATGGGATCGATGGGGACTTTTAAAAATTTGTTTGTTATGTTATACCCTAGCTCTCCACCAAAATTTGGCTCTCCGGAAATTTTTGTTATTTCAAATGTCTATATAGACCGGGTTACTAGTGGTAGTAGGAATTATCGATGTTACGAAATGCCCCTGATACGAATTAACTATGTCCGTTAGCATTTATGGAGTTACTAATTGTCGCGTTAAGAGATGTCGCGCATTACTATGAATAGTGAATGTATTATTTATTACAATTATTTCTTTAACACATTATTTATTATTATTGCTATGTGACAGGGACCATAGCTGGGGAGGCACCAAATTTATAATAATTAAAATAAATTATTTAGTAAAAAAAAAATTATTTCATTTTTTAACAATATTGATGTTTTGTATGTTTCGTGATATTACTTATAAAGCACACATTTAAAATCCAAACATGGATTCAATTATTTTGCTGGCGGTAAAATTGTTCACATTGATTAGCTTTGTTGCTTTAATTACTACTCGATACACGTACATTTTACCTTGTTATTTCTGTGTAACAGCCATATAATATTTGTATCTGGTAGAAATTATTGGAACTACGAACAATGAACGAATATTTGTACAATACGTTTTTTACGCTAGTTTAATTTTTTATTTAAAACCTAGCACAGCTTATATTTTTTTTCAATAATTTGCAAAAAACTTTATTAGATATTAATAATCAAATAAAAAATTATTATAAATATTTTTCAAATAAAATAAATAGAATAATACAATAACTAACTCATTTATTCAGACAAACTAAATATTGAAGAAGAAAATTATTTTCAACACATGCCTAGAGGTTTTGCAGGTCTCTCACATCTAACATAACGAAAATTATAGAGAAGGGACCACAAAAGAAACAAATACAAACATGAGAAATTACACTAAATTTTTATTCATACGGGAGGCAAAACAAGAGTAGATGAGAATTACGGAAATTAAATATATAAATTATTTTTTACAAGTAATTTGATTAAAGGGCCTGCGTAGCGCAAGCGGTAGGATGTTTCCTCGCACGCCGGTGGTCCGTAGTTCGAATCCTACCGCCGGCAAAGAACAACTAGACATTTTTAAAAATGTCTATAGGCCCCAGGTCGACTTAGCCTGAATAAAATGAGTACCTTGGGTAAAACCAGGGGTAATTATAGGCGGTTGAAGCGTAGCACTGGCCATGTTACCTTCCTTGTATACCGTAGGCCCTAGATATAGCAGACTACCCTGCTATACTCCCAAAGCCGCGAAGCGGTATAAAACGGGAGACTATTATTATATTTGATTAAAATAATGGCGGACAAAGTTATGACCAAAAACCTAAAATTTCGAATGTGCAGGTTTTGACAGACACTGAGTTGAACTATATTGTTGTCCTGGTTATGGAACTTTCAGTTATACCAGAAGTAGACGTCAGTTTTGTTAAATCTAATATTTTTTATTTTATATTTTAATGCTACATAAAATTTTAGGTAAAATTTGTACACAATGTGCTATAGAAAACATTAAGTATTCTCCAGATATTAAAACTTTTTTTAAAATTTCGAAAAAATCCTAGTCTACATTGAATAATGATCTCGATTAATAATGAGGTTAGTGGCGTTAAATTGTAACTAATAAACAACAAGCCCATGCTTATTAATTCAATGATATTTCATACAGGGTGTTTTAAACTTAATCGCCAACATACACAGTTTAAATAATTTATAAGTTGTTACTTTAAATAGAACACCCTGTATTTTATTTCTATACCTAAATCCAACTATTTTTTAGATAAATTAGACAATGAAATATCTCAAAAGTTGTTGGATTAAGGTATAGAAAATACCTATACTAAACGACTAGGCTTAACAAAATACAGTGCAATCTGTAATAAAATACAGGGTGTTCTATTTAATGTAAGCAACGAGTTTTATCCAAGATTTAATGTAGAATTCAAAATTAAAATAAAAAATATTAGGTTGTATTTAAAATATCAAAGTTGACGTCTACTTCCAGTATAACCGGAAATTGTCACATTCAGGACCACATACACATATATCCAAAAGTTTGGAATATTAGAATATTTCATATTTTTATTGATATTTATATATAAACTCTTTTGAATAGTTAAACATCATTTTGCTTCAATTCTCAACAACTAAATAAATCTTAAAACTAGGTAAACGATACGCGAATTATTTATTCTCTTGAGGTGAAAAACTTACAATGTACAACTTACATTTAAAAATAAATTAGTAAAGAAAAAAATAATTTTTAATAAAACTAATAATTAGTGTTTTCTCCAATGGCCTGTATAAATGCCTGTAGGCGATTTGGCATGCTGCCGATTAACTGGTCGAAGTGGGTTTGCGAAATTCTCTCCCATTCTTTATGAGCAGCAGCAATGTTTAGTTCTCGAAGTGTAATAGGGGGATTGTTTCGCTTCTTGATGTGTGTTTTAAGAATGTCCCAAGCACGTTCAATAACTTTTATGTCGGGGGAATTCGAGGGCCACTGTAATGAAGATATTCCTTCTTCTTCCAGAAAATTTTGTACTTCTGCTGTTCGATAAGGAGGTGCGTTGTCATGCATAAACACAAATTCATTACCTACTGCCCCTTGGAATAGACATATGACAGGATTTAAAACTTCCTCGATATACACAGCACCAGTGACTCTTCTCTCCAGAACCAGCAGTGGCGTTCGTGTACCACTCATAATACCACCCCAAACCATAATACTGCCACCTTCAAATGGGACACGCGGTTGGGCTGTTTCTAGTCGGACTTGTCGTCCTGGAGCCCTCTAAACCAGTGTTCTTCGCAAATCAGATACCAAGCCAATTTTTTACTCATCAGAGAACAACACGTTATTCCAGTTAGGACTATGATGCACCATTTCTTTAGCCCATTGCAACCTTACTATTTTGTGTTGGTTGATTAGTTTAGGAACACGTAGCGGTCTTCTACGATACAAATTTACCGCAATTAGTGTGTGTGTTATTGTTTGCCGTGAAATATTTTGTCCTTCAAGCCTAGAATTTTTTTGGATATACCAGTTGTAGATTCCAGACGATTTCTACGAGCTATCAATGTTATTTGTGGGTCTTGTGCTGCTGTTGTACATCGAATTCTACCACTTCTGGGACGATCCTTGACGTCATTCGTATCTTGGAATTTTTTTTTTAATTTTCGATACAGCACTCTGAGTAACATCAATAATATTCGTGATATAACTTTGACTAAAGCCCTGTTGTAACAAAGCAATTACTCTAGATCTATCAAAATGAGATATCACGTTTCTAGTCATTTTTAAACGGCTCAATTCAAACTTAAACAAAGAATGCTGTAGAATGAATATCAACAAAAGTTTTAAAACTACCATAGGCGTAGATATATTATTTATACGTGTTTCAAACTTTTGGACATGTATGTATATTTCAACTCAGCGTCATCCAAAACCTACACTTAAAATTTTTACATTTTTAATATACTTTAATTAGCCATTACTTTTAACTAAAACTTGTGGCACCATACCCTCTAGAGAGAAGACTATTGCAAGTGACAATAATGAATTTTATCACAGTATCTGAGAGAATGAGTTTGATAAAATTTAAAACCAAAACAGTGCAAATATTCGAAATAAAGCGAGGCTAACGGGGAAAAAAAATTATAATTAAAAAATATAATTATATAGATACCCCAAAATAAGTTTCAATAGGTCGCCCAGGCAAAATTTTTTTAAACAATTCTTTTTCAACAAAATTCTAACAATAAATTTTTTCGGCTCGGATTATTTTTTTAACGTTTTTGGGATCACTATAAATAAAAAAAGGTCTGTTCTAAGTCTCCTAAGTTGATATTTCTCGATAAATAATCTAAAATTGAAAAAAAAAACGATTTTCAAGGCTCAAAAACATGTAAAAAATATTTTTAAAATCATGTGTCTTAGTTTAAGTTTAATCCTTCTTCTATGAGCTCCCGATGATGATTCTGTGCTTATTTTATTTTAGAACATAAATTTTTAATTATTAATGAAGCACGTATAGGAAGATGGGCCCTTATTTGTACAATGAGAATTTAAAACAAATGTATGCCATAGATCTTGTTTCTCTCTCTTATACACTTCCGAGTGCTCGTCTTGTCATAAGCACAACATTTACTATTAAAAAACAATGTTTTAAAATGAAATAAGCCCGAAATACTTATTGTAAAATGATAGAATAAAGTTTAAGCTTAAATTTAGGACCTTGGTGAATTTAAAAATATTATTCTCTTACTTGTGTTATTAAGAATTGAAAATCATTATTTTGCGCTTTTTCAGTTTTTAATTGTTTATAACTGGAAAACGATCAAGTTTGCAGAAACATTACAAGACTCCTATTTTGTTCAGAATAATCCAAAAAATTAAAAAGTATAGTACTCGGGCCATAGATTGTTACAATTTGTTTACTACTTACTTTAAAATAATTTGAACAACTTTTCGCCTGGGCGACCTGTTGAACCATATTTTGGGATATCTGATGAAAGTCGTTAACAGAGTTTTAAGAAATATTAATTTACATACTTGTCACATTCAACAATGTCAACGCTTATAGTTTGCTAGGTGGATTGCGAATAATAATCGCTTATTGTATATTATGACCCTATTCACTGGCAAGGGTGGAATAAATAATTATATATAATCTTTTTAATAAACGATCATTGGACAACTGTTTAGTTGAGTATATGAGCAATGCCATCTAATACCATGGAAACTGAGTTGCTTATCGATAGTTGTGCGAGTTTTCAGTCAAAAGGTGATCGATGAGGTTTTATGACTATTCTATCGAGCAACTATTTAGTCGATAGTATTCGAGCCTCTATTTGATACAGTAGTATTTTAACAAACAGTGCTTAAATTTTATAGATTTTATATTCATCAGATCATAAGATTGACTAAAGTCATTTCCCTGTATCTTGATTCTATTAGTAAGAGAGAATTTGCCATAGTTAGGCAAGGCTTAATAAATCAAAATAGACAGTATTATGGTCAAGTAGTTTATAGAGAAAAACTATATCACATTTAGTTCTGTATTCTACTAGGGAACTGATATTTAGCACTGATCTTAGTTCCACCAGAGACATGATCTTTGGTGGAAAGCAACCTTTATTACCTCATAAATATCATTCATTAATAAGTTCTAGAGAAGAGAGCAGACATGTGGGATCCCTGAACTGACCAAGATATGAATCTTGATTTAGGTGACAACTGTATCAGCTTACTAAATCAAGTAAGCTATCAATATTAAAATACACATTAGGAATTTCGTGGCTTTTATTCAAGGATTTTACATGATTCCAAACTTGTTTTGAATTTAGGTGAATAGATTTTTCAATGTTAGAGATATAAGATTTGTAGCTTTATTCTTTTGCATTGAGTTCTAAGCTCTGATAATGAAGTTTAATTTGTTGCTTACTGAGTACGTTTGAATCCAGCATCAGCAGACTTTTTTGAAATAATATTTTTTTTATTTCTGGAGAAAATCGACGAGGAAATTTTAAAGATTTATATATAATACGAGTATGTACTCCATTTAAATATTATATTTTTGTATCAACAATATTTTAAATTAAAGCATAATATATAACTTACCATACTATTTCAATACGTTTACAAGGAATTGCTTACCTGTAAAAAATAAATATTATATATTAGTACATTAGCACAATATTTTCTTAAATGTATAAACAATTAAATAATTTTTGGTATATAATATAATGTAAGCTAATAGGTTTGGTTAATAAAATCTGCTTATATTTTAATGTTATATATTTTTTGAAAACTTTATGTTTCAAACAAATTATATACTAATAATTATCTCATACATATTAACCTAACAGCATTATGTTTTACACTAATATTATACTGAATATACCCACGTTTAAATATTTTTGAAAAACTACTGTTTTACGGCTCTCTACAAATTTTTTGTCAAAATATTATTACCGGCAATACTATTAAATTTAGGGTATTTCGACGAAAATTTGTACAATCTAAAAGTTAGCCCAATAAATATATTAAGAAAACTCCAAAAAACCGCTATATTTTTATATCCGGAGGAGGACAAACTTTTTTAATAATAAATATTTCAATATTAACTCTGTAATGAGAGTTCCAACCACTCACCAATTTGTAGAGAGAGCAAGCGGTAATATGACCTGTAATTTAAAAGGGTGTATTATTAATTACATGAACGATGCCCTAACTGTTTTTAATTGATTGATGCCATTAAAATCGTCAAAATGTATGTTCTAACAAAAATCCAAAAATCAGTTGATTGTTAGATGGAGGAGGCCAATTTTTGCTACATTATCCCAAAAATAATTCTTACTACTTTAACCCTATGCTGGGCAAAAACATACAAATATAAAAAAGGACATAACAAATAAAATTAAGGGAGATTTTTTTACCTTAACAATTTTTTGCGTACTGTATTTTCATTTTTGTTTAGTTGATAAGTTGAAGACAAACTCCCCTCATTCCATACGGTAAAATACATATCCCTCTAATAATTAAATATTATAGTAAAATTGTTTAGTAATGTCCAAAAGATCTGACAGACATAATCGATGTTAGAACTGATTAGTGATCTAGTTTTGATCTAGTCTAGTTAACTAGATCAAATAAAGCAGTAAGCAGCATTTGTTGTTTGCGATTTTGAAATGAGTACATAAATTTTTTTCCCTTACAAGTAATATACGGTATGATATAATTTCATAATTTACCATTATTAGGTATTATTTTTGAAACTAAAAAACATAAAAGTATGTCATAAAACTTAAAATGTAATTAGAATTTTATGTGCCAATCTTTAAAAAAATTATAGGGGTTACCCAAGTTAACTTTAAAGAGATTTTTTGTAATTTTAAATTTTGTTTCAAGAAAATTAAAATGCTATAATAAAAATTACAGAACTTTTAAAAAAAATTTTGATCAAAAACATAACTCATTATTAAAAAAAATATCTTCAATTGAAATAACCGGTTTATTTTCTGAAAAGTAGTTTATATTTGTAAAGTCTTAACGTAGTACAAAAAAAATCATAATAAATTAACCATATAAACAAATATCAGTTATATTTTATCGTAATGTTAGAATATTGCGACAAAAATATTTGAACTTTAAACTTCCCCAATCAAACTTCAAACTACAATCTATTCTTTGCAAATAGTACAAGTAACCAACTCCCTGAAATAAATGAGTTTTGCAGATAGTTCTCTGACATTCCTAGGAAAATGTGGAGAAAAGTAGCATCTACGTCTTACAACTGGTCTTCCCGATCTAGTCTGATCTAAGTGAGTAATTTTATTTTTTAATGCTTTTAATTTGCCATGGCAAATCTTACTTGCAAATGTTTATTAATAAAACTGATTCCCAGCTCTTGAATAAAATCCGATCGATTGTTTTTAACCCCAGGAATAGCTGCGTGAAAAACATTGTGACTGTTTACTATAGCAATATTTATTATGACATACCAAATTACTATCAATTGCATCAACATTACCTTTCAACGAATTGTAGAAAGCTATTATAGTAGGTTTTGTACTTTCCCTTTTTAGGGACATATGATACGATTTTATTGTCTCGTGTAAAACCAAATAAATACTTATCCACTTTGTAACTTTTTCTTTATTTGGTTGAAATTGTGGAGTTTCTCTCTTATTTTTACGCATTGTGCCTAAATAGGTAAGTCGAAGTTTAGTTAGTTCATCAACCAGCTCCATTGACGTGAACCAATTATCACCAGTGACATTTCGATTACTATTGGTAATTGGTTCCACTAAAGCAAGTACTGATCTTTTAGGTATGGATAGCTTTTGGGGATTAGGATAATTTGTTTTACCTATATACACAAAAGCATTTACCAAATAATGTGTTTTTGCGTCACATAAATACATGATCTTGATGCCGTACTTGGTTTGGCTTTCATGTACATTCTGAAAGGGCGTGTACCTCTAAACCCAACCAGCATCTCCTCCACTGTAACGTATTCGGAACATGTGTAGTTTACTAAACTGTTATACAAAATAATTAAATAAATAGGACACTACCACCAGTTCTTCGAAGAATGAACAAAGAACGGGAGCTGTTGATCACCATCAAGAGAAGAAAGTTGGAATATTTTGGTCATGTGATGAGAGGGAAATAGTACCGATTGCTCCAGTTAATTATCCAACAAAATATTCAGGGCAAACGAAGCGTGGGGAGACGATGTATATCTTGGCTGCGCAATTTAAGAGAGTGCACATCTAACCAATTATTTAGAGCAACAGCTTTAAAGATACGAATAGCAATGATGATTGCCAAACTCCGTAGCGGAGAGGGCACTTGAAGAAGAAGAACTACCAGTCGATCTCGATTGTCCTTCTTTTGCTCTTTTATTTCATAGTTGTCAAATCCTATTGCTGTGAAAAGAAATAAGAAGCGTTCTTTTGACATCGTAGCACGAAAAATTGGCCTACCTAAAACACTTGTCGAAAATAATAAATTGAGATTCTCATTTGACTTTAATGAAACTTAATGACCCCTGAAAAGTATAAAATCCTTAAGTTCACCTTCGTTGAGATGATAGACAAATGTACAGGTGTCTCCATAATTCACACTGAGCTCGGTAATTTTTTTATTTGTGTACTCTAGAATTGAGGCCAACATGTCAGGAATCAGGAGTTATAAGAAGTGACCAGGATTTAAGTTGACTGGATGGTTTTGTTTCTGGGGCAGGTCCTCGAAGACTAGGATGGTGTGTAATAATGTTCTGCATGCGAGTTTTTGATGGTGCCGTAGCATTTTTAGTCCACTTATACCTGTTCCGTACATGGTAAAAATTTGTTTCATTATTAGATGTTTTATATTCGTCACTTGATAAGTCATTTACGTCAATTTCTAAATCTTTGTCGTGATCCTAGTAGTCACTTTCACTGTTAGAGTCACTATAAGTGTCAATATTCTCGGTTGGCTCCTCCAGGGATTCGAGAAAGTCAAAAATATTGTCACTTTGCAGCACGTGTGCACTATGCGACTGATCGCTTGCTACTAAGCGACATGCTAAACCACGTACTTACTTGGGAGAATACATGCAATAACAAGGTCGTTTGCCTTATTGTATTCCAATGGCGCACGGAATTTCAAGTCCTGGGGTCAAATTTGACTTCACGATAGTAGTTTAGAGTTAATCTTCAAACAGAAACATAAACATAGATCTATATTCTTTCATTTGGTGACAGTAATTTATGGGCCTGGATTTATTGGTTGTTTACAATTAATATTCCTTTGTTGATTTGTATAAAGTTGTTAACTTAAGTTTGGCTTTATAGATAAATACAAGTGCCGGCCATTGGGCATTTGGGATAAGAATATAACATTTTTTGAGAGCATTACATCACTGCAAACTGCCAACACATATTGCTAGAACTTTGTATATTCCAGCGCAGGAAAAACTACTGCTTGCGTTTTGGATGTGAATTTAGGTACATTTGGATTTTCTAACTGTTGTCAAAGATGGTTTGATGTTTAAATTAGACAAAAGTTGCTCTAATTCTTGTTCAGGATGCCCACGTGGTACAAAATATCCATATTTAACTATTAATATCATTGATTGATAATACAAACTTATTTATTTATTTAGCATATGGCATCCAATAAGAACATATAATGAAGTAATATAAATAAGAAAATACGCATTAAAATGCTTAGGCGTAGAAAACGTTAAATGAAATATTACAAATAAACATCTAATGTATTAATGTAATATACTTAAAACACTTTTGGTGCCATTTAAAAACTCATCAAAAATTTCACGGGACCGCCCTTAAAGACATTTTCCAATAATATGACGAACATCTGCCATTTTGCACCAGAGTCACACTCAGGTGTAAGGGCTTTTCTTCTTATAGTGGCTTATCCAGGCGTTGACTAGTTAGACTGAAATGTTCATGATGCAAAAACGTGGCCTTTAACAATAGAGCATTTTATTCATTAGTTTATTCATTTTCAAATCAAGCTTATGGTGGATGGGTAGTGGGTGGTTAATCTGAATATCTCTATAGTCTCTGTATTTCGTAGTTTCGGCAGTAGGATATGACTTTGAATAAAAGGCCAATAGTTGAGTGTTAATCTAATTTTACATTAGATTATTAGGATTGTCTAGTTTAAATAAATGTTAAAAATTTTGGAGTGTTTGCTATTTTGCCATACCAAGGAAGTATTTTCAGCTACCGAGTATACAAATTCGAGAGTGAATGATATGAGTATGTAGGATAAAAAACCACGATGTGGTGCCACATAACTTTTAGATTATCCATTACATAGCATTTTTAGTTTGCTGCTGTTCTTTATACGTTTTATTTAAAGCTTAAGGTTCTATCAAGAGTTACTCTAAGGTATTTTAGTAATAACCCTGCGGTGCACGGGTTGACTCTGTCGGGCCCATTCAGTTTTTCTAATATGTCTATTCGGTCAGCGAGTCTAAGTACGGTCGTGGCGGTCTAGGTACCTTTCGACGACATGGCCAGCTATAATCCCTCAGTTACTAATGCGTATTGAAGCGATAGTGTCGATGTTATATCTGTTTTTGTTCTCTCAGACCCAACCCGTTCCTTAATATATGTATTTTTTAATGAAAGTACAATACAAAATTTGCAGTGCATTGTTTTTAGAGCTTAGCAAAATAATGTATTCTTACGAGGGAGAGGTAAAACGTTTGCAATGTCTCTACGAGAAAGTTGCAACCGACGAGGAAGAAAATTATGAAGATTTAGATTCCGATGAGTCTATTGTTGGAAAATTAAAAAATAAAGGTGGTAATCATAACTCAAAGTCTGAATTCAATTTATCAGACACCGAACTAAACTTACAAGAATGTATTCCATAAGGTGGGTCAAAACAACACCTTTATTACAATACCAAATATTGATCCAATGGAATAAAATGAAATAAGACATGCGGATCACGAAATGTTAGAACTAGACGAGATAATATCATTACAAAACTTCCTGGAGTTATTTGTTAAACGCAAAGTTGCACAACTGAGAAAGAATGCTGGAAACTGTTTATTAATGACAAAATTATAAAACATATTGTTGAATGTACTAAATGTACTAATGTATATATCGAGCGTGTGTCCGTGAGATATAAAGACAGTTCTGATGCGAGGCTAACAAATATATGTGAACTCAGCTCTGATTGGCCTGATTTACTTAGCTGGAGTTTACCGTGGAGGTAGAACATCAATTTTTTAGTTTTGGGAAAAAAATTGGTACATGCATTGATATATTTATGGCAACGATGGCTCTACGCAGATTTAGATTTTTTATGAAGTGCTTACTTCTTCTTCTTCTTCTTTAGGTACCGTCTCCTCTAAGGAGGTTGGTAATCATTACAGCTATTGAAGTGCTTACGCCTAGATGATATTCGTACAAAGGACGAACGGAAACAAGTAGACAAACTGGCAGCAGTTAGAGTCGTATTCAAGGATGTAGTTGAAAATTTTCAAAAATATTATACCATTGGCCAATATGTCACTATCGATGATATGCTTTTAGGCTTTAGACGTAGCTGTAGTTTTAGAATATACCTTCCAAACAAACCGAACCGTTACGGTCTGAAGGTATATTCTTTGGTGGATTCTCGAACTTTCTATACTTATCAATTAGAAGTCTATGCCGGTATACAACCACCAGGTCCATATTCTATCAGTTCTGCAGCCTACAATGTGGTTGAGCGGCTTTGCAAACCAATCTCCAAATCCAACCGTAATGTCTAACTGGTTTACATCAATTGAAGTCGCACAAAACTTACTGACAAATCATAGTCTAACAATTGTAGGCACACTACAGAAAAACAAAAGGCATATTTCAACCGAATTTTTATTGAAAAATAGACCGACAAAATCAACTATGTTTGGATTTAGAAAAGATATGACGATATTGTCCTATATACCAAAACCTTGTCAACCCTACACCATGATGACCAAATTGATCCGACAACGGGTGACGAAAGTAAACCTGAAGTAATAACGTTCTATAACTCTACGAAAGGTGGTGTGGACACGGTTGATCATCTTCGAGGTTGCTATACTGTCGCAAGAAATATAAAACGTTGGCCCATGGTCATCTTTTATGGATTGCTTGATGTTGCTGCAATAAATGCATTTGTGATACAGAGAACTAACAAACTGGATCTAAAAACAAGCAAAAGATGAAGATTTTTTTTAAAGAACTAGGTCTTCAGTTAGTAATGGACAATATAAAAAAAAGAGCTTAATCTTCTCATTTGTCACGAGATATAAGAGAGCTTGCCGCTAAACTCAGTGGTGTTGGACCAGTACAAGCAACTGTGGAATTGCAAAATAAAAGGAGGCGTTGTGCTTTTTGTAGAGATCGTAAAACTCGATAAATGTTTCACTATTGTAAAAAAATTATTTACTTGGAACATACCGTACCTGTTTGTTGCATATACACTAATAAAATACTGCATAAGTTATATATGTACAAGGTGTTTTTTAAACATTTTAAACATAATTTCTTTTATATTTCTAGTTTTAGTATTATAATAGAAGTTCATTTTCTTTTAATGTATGTAAGTTGTCTTAAGTAGTAGTTCTAATATATGCAACGCAAACATGTTGTTACAAAATTTAAAATAAAAAATTCTTCGTTTAATTTTTGGGATTCTCAGACCCAACCCGTTCGTACGTGTATCAAAGTATCACCCTTGTACCGAAGGGTCAGTAGTCTGTTATAAAGTTAATGGAGGGCTATTTGTTGGTTTGTTTATTATTTAGATGAAAACAACAAACTTCCGTTTTCCGTTTATTAGGCTCTCTACTTACACCAATAATAACAAAACAATTTTAACAATGGTTCTGAAACTACTTTCTTGTGGCGTGTTTAATTTAAATATTATGCTTAAATGGGATTAAGCCACAATTATTATAGTTAATTAAAAATGTAATTTTAAAAGGAATGTAAATATCACAAATAGCAATATCACGAAAAAACCTTAATAACTATACAGATGAAAGAATTGATCACCCGGTCATCATTTAGTTACTGAAATTTCCATATGAGTAAGCTCATATTTAAATTCTAAGTACATAAGAATAAAAACAGCAAAATAAAGCACAACATAAAGCAAACAAACAGATATGAATTTATACTCTTTTATTTAGCCTTTATAAAAATATAACGCATAATATAAAAAAAAAAAAATAATTTAAATCAAAAAACCTCGATCGGTTTACTCTAAGAGTATCGTTGGAGTCTTGATTAAATTACCTGCCCTAAGAAACTAATAGGGGAATAAAACTATCAAAGAATAAAACTTAATTAGTTGTGAAAAATTTCGATATATCAAAATTCTCGATCGACGCCAAACTTCGGTATTTCGTTGAGAAATTAGCAATATAAAATGAGCAAAATGCTATACTCTCTTTACATTCTCAAAAAAAAAAAAATCTAAAGAACATACGAATTAGGCATAGAGAAAATAAAAAATAAAAGAAAATAAGTAACCAAAGAGTGCAATAAAGAATACCAGATCTTATTGTTGTAGAGAAACATACCATAAGTAACAATCTATATACTATTAAGATTTTTTTGGCCAGAATTTTTCTCCTGATTTTTTTCTTAGACTAATTTTCGAGTTGATAATTTTTAAGGTTTTTACGCATGTCAGATAAACTGTAATTTAGTATTAAAGGTCTTGCTTTTGATCCTTTTTCAACTGCTGTTTGTATTATAATTTGTTTGATACTACGTCCTCGTGCATTCGTTCAACATGACCCTCCAAGATAAATTCCAACATTTACAAATTTTATGGTGTCAAGTTATGTCTATAGTTAAAAATAATAACATCTATGCCATATATTATATTAATATTTTCTCCTCTGTGTAAATATTTTTTGTTCAAAGCCAGCAAGTATTCCCTGATTAATTTTTGACAGTGTCCTCCTTTCTAATTCATATATAAAGAGTGATCTTATCAGAGTTTTGTATATTTAGCGTTTCGTTTGTCTGGATCTGTATTTTTATTTTGACTTCCTCGTTGGCATTCTTCCTACGTTGTGCTTTATAAATAGTATATGTTACTTATCATGTAAGCTCATTTAAAATAATTTTACAAACATATCCCGTCTGCCATATTAAATCACTATAAATAATATAAGAACAAAGTATTCGTGCATTAGTTGAAATGATTCTTTTATGTTCCATAGCTTAGTGTATAGAGAAGTAAAGACGGCAACAGACAGTTCCCGACAGAAGACAATCAGTAGGAAGACCACGAAAATGATGGAACTACAACTTACTGAAGGCACATTGAAAAACAGACGCAGAGTCATGTCTACATAAAAATAAGAAGAAGAAGAAGATGCACCTTATAAGTACTATATTAAGTATACCAATTTAATCCCAGTTCATAATCTAATTAGTTTCATTAAGCACAAATTAATTAAAACAAAAAAAAATAAAGTTTTCAAAGTAGTCGTCTGGACTCGTGGACCTCTCCACATTGAGACCTGAAAGATTTCTTGTGTAAAAGATTTAGACTTCTTTCCTAGAATCGTTTATTACCTAATACAATTTTAAAGATATTTTTTATAATATTATAATATAATATAGATAATATAAAAATAATAATTTAATATAATATATTATAATATTAAAAAGGAAAACACCAAAAAATGGCGGCATACATTTTGTAAGGTCATAGCACCATTTTATAAAATGAATAATCTAGGTTTAAACCAGGTTTATAGATAAATTAATAAAACTATCTTATAAATGAGCTATGCATTTTAAAGTAGAGATTAATAAAATAAAGTAAAATAAATAATTAATAAAAAATAGGAATAAATAAAACAAAATAGGAAAAATAATTTCTCCAAAAAGATTTTTATAATATTAAATAATTATATAAAAACAGACTTCAAAATTTAATTTGTCTATATAAACATATGTCTTAATTAAATAAATGTATATAAGAGATATACTTGATCAGGAATTTAAATTTTAAACTTTAAATCTAAGTTTGGTTATATAAATACCAAAGTTAGACACCTTAGTATTTCCCCTATGAAAACCTTGGATGTAGTTTGTGTTTTCTACAAGGGAATATCGTAGTTTTATATAGTTGCATTTAAGCTACAATTTTAGTTTAGTCCGAACTTGATTTTAAAATCTTAGTAAGTAATTTGAAAGTAAGATAGGAAATATAAAAAGGAAATTTTATAGTTTTTCTGATGGAAAATATTTTTATTACAAATTGATAGTTCAAAAAAAAACTTTGTGGTTAATATTTGCTTTTCATTTCCAATCCAGAATGGTTATATATATATATATATATATATATATATATATATATATACAACGCAAGAGTCTAAGTATATTTGTATAAATAGACGTATTTTGTTTATCTGTAATCAACTTAAAAAAAGTAATACAAAATTTGTAGTTTAAATTGTTGTTTAATATGACAAAAACCATAAATTGCAAAAAAACAGTAAACAGAAAATTGGAGTAAAAAAAATATATTGCAAATCACCTATGTTTCACATACCACCATAATATGTCAAAAATACGAAATATAAACTTAAAATAAAGTATGGCCACCACGTTGGTTTATTACAGCTCTACATCTACTGTTCATACTCCGAATCACATTGTTAATGTGTACTTTAGGTAGTTGTGTCCATTGTTATCTCAGAAGCTCTTTTAATTGAAACTCATTGTAGATATTGCCCATATGTGGAGTAATTTTTTGTTGAAGCATGTCCCATACATGCTCAATGGGATTCAAGTCCGGTGATTCTGCTGGCCACGGCAATACATCAATACCCTCGTTATCCAACCAGTTTGTTACAATATGCGCAACATGTGGTCGAGCGTTATCATGCATAAAGTAAAAATTTTTTCCAACATCAGCAGCAAACGGGTGCACAACAGGTTCAAGATATTGTCCAAATATTGCTGACTTGTGAGGAAGCCACGTGGGAAAATGAGGCCAGTTCTTCCGCCAATCATGATTTCGCCCCATACCATTAATGTACCACCTCTGCATGCATATACTTCTTGAAGATGTCGTAATCGTTCTCCATTTCCGGGTTGTCTCCAAACTCTTGTTCGACGAGAATCTGGATGAAATCCATATCTAGACTCGTCACTAAACAAAACTGTGGCCCAGTCATTGTCAGTCTAATTCAGAAACTCTTGACACCAGGTTAATCTTGCAACGCGATTGCCTTTAGATAGAGGTGGACATCTCAGTGGTCGGCCGACTATGAAGATTGGCTTCATGGAGACGATTCCTCCCAGTACTGCTGCTAATTGTTACATTATGTGCAAGCTGTAATTCATTAACCAGCTCGGGTGCTGTGATTGCTGGCTGCCTTCTGGCATTTAAATTTAAATTTCGGTCTTAAGCGACGGTTGTAGAGCGACCACGTCCTGGATGTTCCTCGGCTGGACTCCCAGTGTCTCTAAACCGACGCACCAAATGACTTACGACGCTTTGGGAGACACCCAGCTGGTCAGCAACTTGAGTTTGTCGCATACTACTTTTATTTTTACCTGTGAAACTCTAATTTACAAATCAATTAATTTATAACTCTAAGAATTTATAGATAAAGAATTTGTGTCTCAATAACTGCGACTTCATATGGGTCTCAAAACATATTTAAAACAGTAAAACCTCCTGTGTCACAAATAATTTGACTGATCCTTAATAAAATCTCCGCGATGTTTTATGACGAACACCCATTAATTCTCCTGATTGTGGTTCCACAAAGCTGTCTAAATTCTCCAACATGTGTTTCTCTGCTTTCTTCTTCCAAAACTGTTACGAAAAACAGCACTCGTTCAGATTCTCTCCACAAATTAAATCTCCGACTCATTTTAAAATAACAATAGCACTCTTTGGGCTCAAAAGTTTTTTCGCTTCGACTGGGTGTCTCGTACAAATCTTATATAATTTCTTTTTCTTTACTTATAGAATTTTGAATCTCTTCCGAACACAAGTAGTTTCAGAACTACAAAGAGGAAGAAGAAAAAGAACTTTTTTGCTAGGTAATACGTTGTTGTACCATTGGCTTGTCTGTCCAATATAGCAACCTTAGCAGCCTAAACACGGTATTTTATAGATTGTATTGGTATAACTTGTGTCTTATCTTAAACACAAGAAAACAGACTTTTGTTATTAATACCGCTGTATCTACCAATTCTGATGTTATTATATGGTTTTAAGAGTGCGTAGTCTTATTTGCTGAACTATCAACAAAGGGCAATCTTTTATATTTAAAGTTTTGTGGAGCATCTCTGTCCAATGGTCCATCATAATAGTGGGAGTTGTAAATTAATTGTTTAAGGAATGTCTTCGGATAACCTTTGTTAATAAGTTAATAAGCTAGTAAGGTAATTAAGGTAAAAAGCTAAGTGATAGTAAGAGCACATTACTTAGGATATTTATTAACAACGGTTATTCTAAGACGCTCCTTAAACAATTAATTTACAACTTCCACTATTATAATGGACCCTTGGATAGAGATGCTTAACAAAAATTTACATATAAAAGATTTTCCTTCGTTGATAATCTAACTAATAAGACTACAGCCCTCTTCAAACCGTACAATAACATGTGGGCAGACAAGCCAATGGTTAAGTGAACGTATTACCCAGCACAAACGTGATTACCATAAAATTAAAAACACATGCGCTGTTGTCGAACACTCCATCAACACAGATCACAAATTTACCTATACTAATGTTGAAATCCTACAAACAATGTTCTTCTTCAAGTGCCGTCTCCGCGGCGGAGGTCGGCAATCATAACAGCTATTCGAAAAAATTTCGAAGAGACGGCTGCTCTGAAAAGTTCATTCGATGAACATTCGTACCACTCTCTCAGGTTGCGCAGCCATGACATTTTACGCCTCCCTATGCTTCTCTTTCCTTGGATCTTTCTCTGCATAATCAGTTGGAGCAAGGTGTATTTCTCTCCACGTGTAATATGTCCGAAATATTCTAATTTTCTTGTTTTTATTGTATTTAAAATTTCCATTTCTTTGTTTATCCTTCCCAGAACCTCTTTGTTTGTGACGTGTTCTGTCCATGATATTTTCAGAATTCTTCTATATACCCACAGCTCAAATGATTCCAGTTTTTTCATTAATGTCGCATTCAAGGTCCAAGATTCCATTCCATAAAATAAATTCGAAAAAACATAGCACCTCGCCAACCTAACTCTTAGTTACAGTTTTAAATCCCTGGTACATAGCACTTTTCTTATTTTGTTGAAATTTGCTCTAGCCTTTTCTATTCTTATTTTGATCTCCTGATTGTAATTATTTGTGAAGTTAATCATTGTTCCCAGGTATGCATATTTGTCCACTTGTTCGACGTTGGTTCCATTTATTAGAAGATTCTCGATATTTTTTTGAGTTTTCGATATTCTTATAAATTTTGTCTTCTTGACACTCATTGTTAGACCATACTCTTTTCCATACTCTGCTATTGTGGTCACCAGTCTCTGAAGATCTTCAATGTTTTCGGCTACAATCACAGTGTCGTCGGCATATCTAATGTTGTTAATGGGAACTCCATTTACCTTTATTCCAGCTGATTCACCCTTAAGAGCTTTTTTCGGGACCTCTTCGGAGTAGGCATTAAAAAGAATTGGCGAAAATACGCATCCCTGTCTTACTCCACATCTAATTTCAATTTCTTCTGACAGCTGTTCGTTAACACGTACTTTTGCTCGCTGTCTATAGCATAAATTTGATATGATCCTGAGGTCGTTGTAGTCAATCTTCTTTGATTTCAGGACATTCATTAATTGTTTATGTCGTACTTTATCGAATACTTTATTATAGTCAATAAAACATGCGTATATATCTTGATTGACGTCCAGGCATCTTTGTATTACAAACAGTAACTAATTATAAAAACAGGCTGTTCCTCGCAATGTGTTATATTACTAACAGAAAAAATGTAATAAATTACAAAGCATACGCATGCTACGAATCAGTTAACCACCATGTACAGCAATATTCTGCAATCTTTTTAAGTCAAAATTAATTTACCTTGTACCTGCTACCTTCTTCTTCTTAAAGTGCCTATCCGTTCCGGACGTTGGCGATCATCACGGCTATCTTCACTTTGCTTATTGCAGCGCGGAACAGTTCAGTGGTAGTCGTGTTATACCACTTTCGCAAATTTTGAAGCCAGGAAATGCGTCTTCTTCCCGGTCCTCTCTTACCATTTACTTTCCCTTGGAGAATCAGCTGGAGAAGGCGGTAACGTTCTTGATTTCTCATTACATGACCTAGATATTCCAACTTTTTAGTTTTGACGGTCATGAGAATTTCACATTCTTTCCCCATTCTACGCAGGACCTCCACATTAGTAACTCTGTCAACCCAGGATATACGTAAGATGCGCCTATAACACCACATTTCGAAAGCTTCGAGCCGATTCATAGATGCAACAGTCAGTGACCTGCTACCTTATTTTATATATATACAAATATAACGAAACTTGCATATTGCACTATACACTTTTTGTCGTTTTATGTGTATTTTAACTTATTTTAAAAATTGTCAGTCTAATTGTGAAATTGTAAAACAAATGATTGTTTTGTTTTTTCTGTGAACAGTTTTTCCTCTGTAAGTAAATATTTATGTGATTTTATCTTAATGTCGCTTATCTCTTTGTTTTAATAAATTTTGTAGTGCACTTTTGATGAAGCCAAAAATTATTTGCCGAAATATTAAGTGACAAAAAAATAGAAGTTTTTTAATTCCAGACCGACAGAACCTGACATATACCAAAGAAAATTATTTTAGAATATATATATGTATATATATATATATATATATATATATATCAATCTCGCGTTTGTTCATTTGTCCAAGCTAATATTCAAAATCTATTGAACCGATTGCTTTTGTGAAAATGTAGTCCAAGTGTATTTTCTAACTTAGAAGATATATTTTGAAGATGGCGAGAGAAGCGAAAACATAAGAAGAGCATGCAATATAGAAGACAAAAATGGATCGGTGACAAATCGGAAATAGAAGTGGAACGAACACGTTAGTAAATTGGCAGAGGATAGTAGAGTACAAATAGCACGGGATAAGTCACCAAATGGACGAAGAAGTATTGACAGACCAAGAAAAAGATGGTACGATAATTTAAACAATTTGGGAGGATAATATTAAAGAAGACACAGGTTTTAAAGCCTACATACAACAAGGAAGAAGAAGAAGAGATATTTTTTATCTCGATGAATGACACTTATTTTTTTAACTCTAACTTCAAAATGTTTTATACAACTTCAGCTCTATAGTTTCAATTTATTTGATCCTCTATGATTTGATCCATATAGTTACAAAATATCATACAATAACGTTTACTAAACGTCATTTTATGTGTTAAAAAAGAACGTCTGAATCGATTCAGCTAATTTTCAGTTGCAGTTCATTTGAACATAAAGTGACGTTTAACGTTTAACATCTACAAACTGCATCAAATTAGATAATTCTTGTTTTGTTGTATCATTTGTTCTCAGGAGAAAGTTTGTGTAAAAGATAATTTTAAAAAAATTGTACGGAAAAAATTCAAAAACAGTTTTTCTCTTATTTTAAATCGCAATATAAAATAGATGACGCTTTACAATGACTAATAAAGAAAACTAGGATTAACAAAATAAATAGTCAGTATTAATATATTGGGCAATAGTCATAACACAATGAATATATCGGTTTTCTCTAGATTACCAAAGTCAAGCAGTGTCGGGACATCTACGTACACTATTTTTCATACTTCTGAATAGTAACGGTAGTTTAACACAAACATTTTTTTTTATTTTTAAAACAAAATTTTTTATTTTTGTGTTTTTATGATGTGGCATTAAAAAATACATACAGACCCTAAGTTTTACCGCTCTATTACTAACCCCTTTTTCTAACAGCCATATTGGTGTTGCAAAGATAGTTAATGGCATACTAAAATTATATTTTAGCACTTGGTTTTATTACGTTTTATTGCATCCTTAATCATTTAAAAAATAGTTTAATTTCCAATAAGAGTTTTTGATACTAATCCTAACCAGAAGTTTGTATTTAGAAAAGCAGAATTATGTTAGGTAGTATAAATATTTTTTTGTACAATAAATTGGTTGATTTTAAACACATCTTCTGAGAAAGCAGAACACAACCCATCAAATTAACGAAAGTATAAATTATAAATATTAAAATCAATAACGGTCACGTTCTGTGTTAGAAAATATTGCACTAGTAGTAGAATACACAAACAGTCCACCAAAATTGATAGTCGTTCCTATATATAAAATAATAAAAAATTTATGAGAAAACCGTACTTTCAAGTAACAGTAAATAATAAGGGTAAAATTGAAATGTATGGGTCACTGAAAATCTAGCTAGTGCTATTTGAAATGCTGATAAAGCGTGAAAAGACCGACATAAAACTTTCAGGATTCGAAGCCAAGATTGCATTAATAAAAAAAAAGCAAAAACGAAAAGGCCGAGATTTTAAGCTTTTTTCTTATTGTAAATAGCAAAAATCAATCAAACTTATTTTAAATTATTTAAGAAAACACGTATTTGGATATATTCTAAATGTTTTAGGATAAAAATAACTTCAATTATTATATTGAAGTTATAATTATGTCGTTTTCCACACGACATAAACCAATCTAAAAATAAAATTTAGATCCTTTCCTAAATCAAGTTTAGAGTTTATATAGTCGTAAAGTTTTAAATGATTTTTTGACGTATATTCCGTAAATGTTTTTGAACAAATTTATAAAACAACCAATCTAAAAGAAAATAGAAACGTGATTTATACAGTAATATGTAAAAACTGTATTCAAAAAATAATAAATAATAGAAAAAATACCTTCATATTTTAATAGTATAAAGGAGAAACTACTTGAAGATAAAATACCTAAATATACAGCGTGCCTAAATCCATAAAGATAAATCAAAGATAATATATAGGACGAAATAAATTTACAATCTTTATCATTATCTTTGGCTCGACAATCATCTGTGGATCTTGGCCTGCTCTAAGATTAGTGGCCATTTTGTTCGGTTTCTGGCAACGCGTTGCCATCTACTGATCTCTATTATCCCTATGTCGGTCAGAACTCCATCTAACCACCTAATTTACGGTCGGCCTCTGCTTCTTCTTCCTATAGGTGTACCTGTAGTTAGCTTTTTAGTAATCATAATGTCAGGCATTCGTATTATGTGTCCAGCCCATCTAAGCTGCTGTGTTTTAATAACCGTTACGACATATGATTTATTAAACAGTTGGTATTATTCAAAATTAAATCTTTTTCGCCATTGCCCTTAACCGTTTATAGCTCCAAATATTTTGCGGAGTATCTTACGATCAAATATTCTCAAAAGTATTTCCTCCATCTGCGTTAGAGTCCATGTTTCCACCGCGTATGTGATGACCAGCCTCAGCAGTGTTTTGTATATACTAATTTTAGTTTTTCTTTAAATATTTTTTAAGAGGATTTGTTTTGGAGTCCATAGTATGTTCTATTAGTAAGGTTTATTCGTATTTTAATTTCTTTGCTTGTTATATTGGTAGTAGTTAATAGTACGTGAAACTGTCAACACGTTCAAAGATATGACTTCCAAATGTTGTTTCCCGTTTCTCATTTAGTAGAAAATATTGCTCAACATCTCGCTTCCCTATT
Organism: Diabrotica undecimpunctata; assembly: GCF_040954645.1. Classification (NCBI taxonomy): domain Eukaryota; kingdom Metazoa; phylum Arthropoda; class Insecta; order Coleoptera; family Chrysomelidae; genus Diabrotica; species Diabrotica undecimpunctata. Next base: position 84,127,563 of record NC_092808.1, on the reverse strand, counting down.
GTTATCAGCGTATGCTAAGATAGTACCGTCGTCTCTAACTCGTGTGTCTCAGGCTGCATTTTCCAAGGCAGTGTTAAATAGAAGGAAATCCAGGGCACCCCCTTATCTAAGTCCATCCTTTATCTCAAAGGATTAAGAATTTTCTCCCTGTATCCTAACGCTGGCTTTTAAATTAGACATTGTCACTCTCGTTAATCAAATAAGTTTGTCTGGTAAATCAAATTTACGCATTAATTGGTATAGTACTGTTCTCTTTTCACTATCGTATGTAGCCTTAAAGTCGACGAATAGGTAATGGGTTTCAATGTTAAATACCAATGTTTTCTCGAGGATCTGTTTTATTGAATGAATTTGGATTTGGTCAATTGTTTATTGTTCTGTGGTAAATCCGTCCTGGCATTTTTCAACTATGGCAACTTTGTAGCCTTTCGCAGAGAATATTTGCTAGTATTTTGTGAGCAGTTGTTAACGTGGTTATACCTCTGAAATTACCACACTGGAGCTGATCGTCTTTTTTACGTAACGGGAATATCACACCTTAAGACCATTCACGAGGCATGGTCTCATTTTGCCAGACAAGAAGTAAAGGTTTATGCTGTACTTGTAGCAGGGCATCGCCCTTCTTGTAAAGCTCACAAAAAATTTGATCAGTTCCCGGTGCTTAATTACCTTTAAGCTTTTTAATGGCTTGAGCAACCTTTTCAGTGGTAATTGGTAATTTGTTTGGGTCGAATAGATTCTAATCATTTAGAACTGCTACGGTGTTATCTGCTTCTTCGATATGTCCATTAAATTTTGTGTCGAAAAATTTAACCAAACAGTTTAAGATTGAGGCCGTGTCACTTAGATCACTTAGAATATTTGCTTTTTTCATCCCTGCAGCTTCCTATTTTTGGCTTAAACTCTTTACTCATTTTGTTTACATTTCTGCAAAACGAGTTTTGCAGAACAGTAGCTATTCTATTTTTTCTAAATGTCTTTCTTTAAATTGCCTTATTTTCTTATATCTATTTTTTTTCCTCTCTTATTTGTTGCTTCGTGGCACTCATTTTTGTCTAACCGGTTTGCTTTTTTCCAATATTTCCGAAGCCTTCTCAGTTATTATGTTTCTACATTGTGTCCACAATTTCTCCACATTTTCCCCCATTTCCAGGCTCTCTATTTTCTCATCCATTAGTCTTCTATATTCCTTCTCAATGGTTTCAATGCGCAAATGATCAACAATAATTATGTCTTGTTTTATATGTTTATTTTTTTTTAGGTTTGATATTCTTTCCCTAATTTTTGCCATTATAAGAAAGTAGTCACTATCTATGTTTGGAATTCGGTAGCTTCTGACATCCATAAGGTTGGAAAAATGCCTTGCATCTATTAAGATGTGATCTATCTGGTTAACGGTTTCGTGGTCCGGTGATTTCCATGTTCATTTGTGTATTATTTTATGAAGAAGTCTTGTTCCTCCTACTATAATATTTTTGGAGCTTGTAAAGTTTATTAGTCTCAACCTGTTATCATTCTCATAACTCTTCATGCAAGCTCTTACATCTTATAGTTGGCTGGAAAAATTGCTCTTTGCCAATTTTTGCAATAAGGTCCCCAGCAATTATTTTTACATCATGACGTAGACATCGATCATATTCATTACCTACACAATAAGAGACCTACAGAATAATATTGCGTATAAGTTGCGAGAAAAGAGTCACCAATATCGATGTGATGAGAAGAATGAAAAAAGAGAAAAAAAGTATTAAATCATATTAAAATCAGAAAATTGCAATATCTGGGATAGGCGAGTGTTACAACTTTCTGCAATTTCTAGTACAAATAGTAATACAGGGTCGAAGAAGTCGTTAAAGAAGATTGCCTTTAAATAGATAAAAACAAACAAATATTTTATCTACAGTGTGTCAATTTTAAAACTTACAATGGGATATATCTCATGAAAAAAAGCTGATGTCATAAAATGCTTGCTTCTAGAATAGTAAGGGGGAACAAAATGACATGAAAGAAAACTCACCCCCATCAACCACCATGGACAATCCCACCACAACCAAAAAAATTTATATTGCAAACCCGTACTTGTGATACATCATTGAAAAAACTTTAAAAAATGCTATCCAATGGTATAAATAATAATTATACAGGGTGAAGCAATAATTGTGAAAGTTTGGCTTAAATGGAAAATTTAATGAGGTTTTTGTTGATTTTGTTGATGACCCTGTATAATGATTGTTAATAATGACAATTATTATGACAATTGTACGTAATGCAAACGTACGTAATACAAACGTAATGACAATTATACAGGATGTTAATATTAGCCGGCTTACTATGACTTTTGAATTTGTAATGATATCTTCCGCATTATTATTTTAATTCATAAGTGACAGCCGAATTTTTTTTTGTTAAATAAAAACTTAATTCGCCGTTTTTGGAAAAAATGTTGAAGACATATGTTTTTTGGCTTTTAAGTATCATTAGTTTTCATCATTTGTACGATCTGTACTGTCATTCAGCTGTAGTTGTCACGATGATTTATAGTATACCTGAATGTGTGGAGATCATTTTCATATTTACCTCTCAGAACCAGTTTTATTTACGAACAGCTCAAATATTTTATGACAGGCATCCGGGCAAAAATGTAAATCACGCGTACGTCCGTGATTTAGTTGAAAAGTTTAGAGAAGCGGGATGAGTGCAAAATAAAAAAAGGGATGCCCCAAGATCACTGAAGCATCCCAAATTGACGTCCCTGAAAATTTTGAAATTTCACATGAGTCGGTTAGAAAGTTAAAATTACATAACTTTCACCCATACAACACACAAATTCTTCAAAAACTAGACGATGATGATCCAGACCGACGAATTGAGTTTTGTGAACTCATGACTGAGAAAATTGGTGTTGAACCGAGAATGTTAAAAAATATTTGGTTTACTGATGACTGTACTTTTATGCTGAATAGTAGTGTAAATAAAAAAAACTATCGGTACTGGAATGATGTGAACCCTCATCAATTCAGAGAAGGTCAGTATCCTGAAAAACTTAATGTCTGGTCAGGAATATTAGGCGATGCTATAATTGGCCCCTTTGTTCATTCCAGGCAATTTAAGTGGTAAAATTTATCTCGATATTCTGGAAAACACAATCGAACCTTTAATTGTGCACGAATTAGAGAACCGAAGAGACAATCAAGGCAACCCATCTCTAGACGAAGATTTGCTGCACTCCCAACAAGATGTAGTACCTCCTCACTATGTAGCTCCAGTTAGGCACTGGTTGGATCATTCAAACAAATGGATTGAAAGGAGAGGTCCTATTGAGTAGCCACCGAGGTCACCAGACTTACCGCCACCTGACTTTTTTCTATGGGTTTACTTCAAGTGAGTTGTTTGTAAAACCCAACCTGCGTCACTTGGGGAATTGTGAGAAAGAATTACGCAAGCAAGTCGCGCTAGTATAGTAGCCACGTAATTTCGTTGGAAAATTTACGGGAAGAAGAGCGAGTAAGATACTAGAAAATTGGCAACAGTGTTAAAATGACCATTATGATATTCTACTAAACAGTAGCGTCGATATCTAATTTTAAATTAAATAAAAGGTATTATCTTGCAAATATTTGATTTTAAGTGTAAATGGAAAAATCGCATGTCTTCAAATTATGTGGGTATCAGTAAATGTTTTATTCTATCAAAAAGTTTTATTTTCTATAAAGTTTAAATAAAAAAATATGGGTGCTATCAACATCTTATATACCTAGGTAGTAATAACACTAATCGATTCGACTGAACAAAACTTGTAAAATAATAAAAGGTACCTATCTAAAAAAAATTGTTAATAACAGTAACTAACTATTCCATAAAATTAAACAGTACGATCAAATATTTACGTTTTATAAACAAAAAATCTCATAAGTATTAAAACTTCCTATTTTATCCCTGATAACTTTCATATTATTGTAATCAGAAAAAAATAGAGAATTCATTTTTTAAATTAAATACAGGGTATTCTATTAGAGAACCACAACTTTGGTTTGACACCATGTTAGAAAAGACTTAGTGCCTCCATAATTTTAAAAAAGATAGGAGGTCTAAAACTTTTATTACCATTTTTTTATAAATACTAGCAGGTATTTCATAATAACGTAACCAGTACTTTGACTATTTTAAATTAAATACTTTTTTGTACCTTTTTGTTCTACCAAGAAGTGTGTTTTGACTGTATTTTCAAAGATATATAAGCAAAACAATAATGTATACAAATGCAATAAAAATAATGGTTTCAACTAACACCTAATTAGAATTAAACACTTGATAATCTACTCAGAGTCACTGTTATCACTAGTATCACTCGTAACTTCTACATTTATAGTTAGTTTGGTTAATGTTTGTGAATAGGTAAATAGTTAACATAGTCATTTTCCACTCCGATTACATATTTGATTACATTTTTCCAGTTGGTTGCAATGATCTTTGTGAGTTTTTTTCTAATTAACTGGGAAACAGTAGACGAAAATTTAGGAGCCACGTTTCCTCTCCTGATATTTTGTTAAAGTTGAGCCCATATTTACTCTATTGGGTTCAATGTACAATAATATGGGGGAAATCTAAGCACGGTATGCCCATTACCAAACACAACTATTAACAAAATATTTCTTCTGATACTGTCTACTATGAGCAACCTCCAACAATTGATTTTTACTATATGATGCCTTAAAATACAAATCTTCCTCAAATAAAAATTCCTAAATTTGTAATTTGTTTCAAGTTATATTTGGAATATTTCTCATTAATCTTGAATGGTATGATGCGTTGTTCATGACACACACTATATTTAGGTAATTTCGGAAAAAGAGATTTTTCAAACCATAAAGTATTTAAAAATTGAACTTTCCTATATATACCCATGGCAATCTAGAGACGCGTCTTTAATTTTTTTTGCAGATATTAAAAATACATCGTCGATCCATCCATTTTCTTCACCGCACTGTAAAATTATAATTCTTTGTCCTTTATTGGACGGTACTGACTTAGAACACTTTTTGTTATTAATCGTCCAACTTTTTTTCACGGTGTCGTGTCATGAGTATCATACATATGATAGAATATTTCGTTTCATTTTTCGATACTCAGTTATCTGCTTGATATAATTATTGTTTCTTAAAGAAAATATTCTAATACTTTCCATTAGTGCCTGGCGCTTGTCTATAGTTTTGTACTTAAAATTATTGGCTTTAACAAATAACTGAAGTATTGTTGCTGCACATGAGAGAATGTCCTTTTGAACCAATTCACTTCGAAGGCTTTCAATAGTTGGAAAAATATTAGCGGCATACAGTTTATATCTTGTTCTGGTTATAGGTTCAATTAAGTGCGGTCTATTTGTCTAAATTTGCCACAATCCTTTCACCTTAGTCCAGAAGAAGATGTTTGTCCTATAGTCCTTGGTAGGAGGTTGCTTTGGACACTAGTTAAATAACATGTTTCTACAATTGCCTCTGATTTAGAGATTAAACTCAGAACACAGTCCTTCATAAACATGTTTTAGCATACGTTTGGCATCTTCAAAGAGGTATTGGACATGTCGCTTACGTTTACTACACAGCTTTGTAAAGCTTAGAAATTAATTAGAGTATTGCACTGTCTCTTCAGCTGCCAAATTATCATCACACTGCGGACGCCACCTTTTAAAAGTATCTTCGTAAAAAAATAAAAAAAAAGTTTAGAACGAACAGTGATGAAGTCAGAACCAAACTCACTTGCAGTTCTCTATTTGAATTTACCTGAACGCTGTTATGGTTATACCAAAAATATCCTTGTTTTGCAAAATCTGATTTTACTGGTTTAAAAATAAAATATTATACCTACCTACCCAAGTGTTAACTATTAAGCGGTTAAAACGTGATTTTTTTCTGATAAACTACTTTATGGTTTCGGTCGCTAAGGCAAATATTGTTATATCTTAAAACTAAAAGTGAAACTGGAACAAAACCATAAAGTGGAGATATCCAGGAGTGGCTAGTATACCTGTTGAATACAAAGCATGTGGTGTTCGTGTGTATCAAGGTATAAAAAAAATGCTTATTAAAAGCTTAAAACTTTCGCTAAAATAAATAATCCTCATAGAATTTACAAAGGTAAATGCAATAGACCATTAGCTTCAGTAATTAATAAAAACTAAAAATGGGGGCATCTAACATGACCCCCCAGAGCTGGTGAGATTTTGTCGATTTACATTACCTCTGATCTGTGCTGGAATCTAGGGTTAACTGATAGAAAGATGGTATAAAAAATCAGTAAGTACCCGTCAACGTCAAGTGGAATGATGTAGTAGGAGCAAAAGTCATTGTGCTTCCGTTTATGAATAGGCCGTTTTTGGTGAAGAATTGTGTTTAATGTGTAGTAAGATCAATAGCAATTTTTGGTATGTTAAAAAGGGGATTTATAAACTTCAATGTTCTGACTGTGATGCCACTTATATTGGTAGAACTTGTAGATCTCTGGTAACCAGGGCCAATGAACATTCTAAGTTAGAGAATACTTCTTTTTTTTCCCATCATCTTAAATATCACAATCACACAATCAAGATACCAGATGATATTTCTCTTCTTTATAACATCCTAGGTAGAGATTATCTCAAACTTGACCTTTTTGAGGATTTGGAGATCGTCAAGGAAAAGAAAAATAGTCCAGATTGTGTTAATCATCACACCAGCCTCAAAAGAGACTTCGTCTCATTACATCGACAATTATTCTCCTGATCCAACTTTCTTTCTTTTAACTACACATCCAGTTTTACTTACTTCTACATTGCTTTCTTTTCTCCCATAGCTTAATTATCGCCCTATAGATTCTGTCATACTTAACACTATTCTTGTCACCATTAATACATTAACATCCTCATTCCAATATCCAATTTCCCATCTTTTCAAATAATTTCCTTCTTCTTCTTCTTAAAGTGCCCTCTCCTCAATGGAGGTTGGCTACTACAATTTTAAACTCTTCTCTATCTTCAGCTGTTCTTATTAGCTGTTCAAAATTTAGCCCTGTCCATTGTTGGATGTTTCTGAGCCACGATAGTTTTTTCCTTCCTAGGCCTCTCTTTCCCTCGATTTTTCCTTTCACTATAAGTTGGGCATACTGGTACTTATTATTTCTCAGTATGTGGCCTAGGTATGATGTTTTTCTAACTTTTACTGTGTTAAAAATTTCTTTTTCCTTGCCTATTCTATGCCGCACTTCTTCGTTTGAGGTATGCGATAAAATAAATATTAATAATAATAAATAATAAATAATAATAATAAAAAATAATTTCCATCCAAACTAATCACACAGGTTTTCTTATATATACTCACTTTACATCTATCATTTTCTCATCACAGTCAATTTCAGTATCCCCAGCTTACATCTTCACATTCATATCTCCTATTTCTTTTTCCTTGATTCATCTTCCATAATTTTCTAATCAACTTTTATCTCTACTTACTTCATACAATGAAATAATTAGGTAATAACATCCTTTTTTCACTTTTGATAATGATTTAATTTTCAATTACCTGACCTAAATTTTGTCTTACCAAATTTAATTTACATCACAGTCACTCATTGTTTGACATTATCCCAACTTTTTAACATACCAAAAATTGCTATTGATCCTACTACACACTAAACACAATTCTTCACCAAAACGGCCTATTCATAAACGAAAGCACAATGACTTTTGCTCCTACTACATCATTAAACTTGACGTTGACGAGTACTGATTAATTTTTATACCATCTTTCTATCAGTTAATCCTAGATTCCAGCACAGATCAGAGGTAATGGTAGTCGACAAAATCTCACCAGCTCCGGGGGTCATGTTAGATGCCCATATTTTTAGTTTTTATTAATTACCGAAGTTAACGGTCTATTGCATTTACCTTTGTAAATTCCATGAGGATTGTTTTTGTTATGATGTCCTTCCAGTGTTTTTCTGTGGCCAAACAATGTTTTTTAACAACTTTTTATGTAAGTAGTAAAAAACCAACGTGTTCTTTCTATACATTTAAATTTTAACTTACGTGTTTTTAATATTGGTATTTTTACTCCCTCTTTTAGTAAACTGATGATGGAATGATTTAGTTCCGAAAAGATCTTCTTTAAAATAAAAGTTTTAAGCTTTTAATAAGCATTTTTTTATACCTTGATACACACGAACACCACATGCTTTGTGTTATATCTTATCCAAAGGATGCATAAGTCTGCCGATATAAAAAAACGCATTATGATGTGTCTTAATAGCAATATCCAATGTTTTTATTCGCTCTTGGTTCACGTGGGCTGATCAACAGTTCGATAAAAACTTCAACTGGGTGACTGCCCATATTTTCAAACATAATACCAGGCACATCTGAATATAAATATCGATGAGAATACTAAAACTTTGTATTAATATACATTCCAGTCATTGATAAGTTTGCAGTTATTAACTACTCCTGGTAGAGTACTTTTATTTTAATTTTCATTGCCTGCTATTATCACAGATAAATATATTTTTACACAGTCTCACCGAAATACGAGGCGACTATACTAGAACAACATTTGTAAAGTTCAGAATTTAAAAATAGGCTGTATTATTGCTTACAAAACAATGGAACCAACTTTGAACATTTACTTAATTGACATTTTTTAACAAATTTGTAGTTCAACAAAAATCTCATTAAATTTTCCATTTAAGCCATAGTTTCACAATTATTGCTTCACCTGTATAATTATTATTTATACCATTGGATAGCATTTTTTATAGTTTTGAATGATGTATCACAAGGAGGGGTTTGCAATTTAATTTTTTTTTGGTTGTAATGGGTGAGGTCTAGTGGGTTGATGGGGGTGAGTTCCCTTTCAGGTCATTTTATTTCCCCCTTACTATCTTAGGAAGAGTTTCAAGCATTTTTCGATATCAGCGTTTGTTTGTGAGATATAGCCCATTTAAGTTTTAAAATTGACACAGTGTATATACCCTATTGTGTAAATCTGAAAATCCTCTATTTAATATGATTTTACCTTGTATATTCCAGCTTGACTATAAATATTATACGAATGATTTAAAAATTTTGTTATTCTTAAAATTTTAAAATTCGAAATAAAAATATATAAAAAGTAAAATAAATATCACTTTTTTAAAGTGTCTTCGACTGTTAGAAAAGATGTTATGAGTTTTATATAAAATAAGAAATTCTCTGAAAATTTTAACTGTTAAGTCTTTAAAGTTGGATATTTTAATGCTATTATTTTTACATCTAGGTCAGTTACGAATTATATATTATTTATTATTAATAAGCAAGAGTAGAGTAAAGCTACTTCAAACAATAATCTTAGGGAATTATGTAATTGAGCACTAGAAACAGAATTTGTCTCATGCCTTTTTCTAAAATTATTTCAAAGCTTTGAAAGCGTCAGTCGTAATTTTGAGTGGAATACAAAGGTCCGTATAACAAAAGGTCTCGAGTAATAAAAGAACATATGAGAAATGCAACACATAATGAAAATACCTGGAGTTTGCTAATCATAGAATATTTTTATAGTTTTATAAAAGCAAAGACATACTTTTTAGAAGAAAATTGTGAGAAAATTTTAAACGTACTAGATGTAACTGAAAGATGAAAGGCATTCGTCTTTGGATTACGTCAAATATCAAAGTAAACACATAATAGTAAACGTAATCTATTTTTTTCTCTATTATTTAAGCAATGAATCTCACTGGGCATCTTTCAAGAGAAAACTCACGCTATGGGAAGACGCTCGTAGTTAAACTATCCTAGGACAAAAAATATAGCAGACAAGAAATTATTACAATGTTTTATAGTCAAGTAAAGATCAAAGTACTGAAATCACAAGGTAACTATTCCAAGCTGATATGAAAATGTTTGAAAAAAACTAATAAATAAACGAAGCATGGAAAACTCATTTACCCGCTATGGATTTCGAAATATACCTTAGTGAAGAGAACTGACATCAAGATTAAATGCCTTAAAAGTTGTAAAAAATTTCAAAATTATTATTTCAAAAATATTTTTTTTAATTGGTATATTTTAACAGAAAGATTATACCTATTTTACCAGCAAACCTGCAGGCTATTGTTAACTTAGAAAGCACAAAAATACATTAAAGATAGAAAATTTGACGTATTGCGTCTCTAAGATATAGGATAAAACCTGTAAACATATCCACTCCCTTAGGAATTAAGCACGATCTTTGGGAGGATATGAGATATAAGAAGAACATATTATATCTAACGCGCAGCCTCCAGGTATAACAAACTTCCTGACAGGAAAAGGACTACCCAATATAATTAAAACACTAAGTAACTATGACCAACGACAATAATAAATCAGGCAATAACGGCAATAAAGAAGACATACTCGATCTAATGGGTCAAAAATCATTAAAAAAGCTGTAAGAGTAACAGTAATAGTAATATAAATATCTGTTGGTGCCTACTGGTTTTCAGTAAATTATCCACCCTATTCAAGATCCTTTTTTTAAGATCATTATCATTATCATCTAGACTTCATTTATCACGTCCACTGCTGGGCATAGGTCTTAAACCCGTCCATTATTTACGATTTTGTGCTTTTTGTTGCCAATTTTTGGTGATACGATATGTCGTCAGCCCAACGTGTAGGTGGTCTTCCTCTACTACGTTTGCCTGCTCTTGGCCTCTAATCTGTAATTTAGCTCGTCCATCGTAAGTTGTGCATTCTCGATACATGGACTGCCCAGTTCTATTTCAGTTTCGCTATGCGTTCCACGCCATGCGTAGGAACAAGATCCATAGACCAGGTAATGGCCTATAAATACCTAGGTCAAGAGGTTCGCATAGGAAAAGATAACCAAACCGTTGAGCTTCTCCGTCGTATAAGACTGACTTGGGCAGCCTTCGGCAAGCTGAACCATATTTTCAAATCGTCTGATATACCAATATGCCTTAAAAGAAAAACGTTTAATCAGTGTGTTTTGCCAGTGTTAACTTACGGTGCGGAAACGTTGACCATGACAAGGAGAACAGTTCAAAAGATCCGTGTGTGTCAAAGGGCGATGGAGCGTGCTATGTTGGGCGTTTCACTACGAGACAAGATCCGAAATTGCCAGCGACGACAAAGAACAGAAGTGGCTGATGCAGTAGAGAGAGTAGCAACACTAAAATGGAACTGGGCAGGTCACGTGGCTCGAATGACAGATAATAGATGGACAAAACGGATACTCGAATGGAGACCAAGAGATGATGCCTACCGAAGCAGAGGTCGTCCACCAACACGTTGAACTGACGATCTAAAACGTTGTCATAGGAATTGGATGCAAGAGGCACAAGATCGAAATAGATGGAAAATTATGAGGGAGATCTATTTTCAGCAGTGGATAAGCGAAGTTTGAATGATGATGATGATGCGTTCCACAATATCAGCACTCGTCCTTCTTCGCAGATCTTCGTTTCTTATTTGGTTTCGCAATGTCACTCCCAGCATAGACCATTCCATTCGTCTCTGTGTCACCCTCAATTTCGTAGCCGTAGTCTTGGTTAGAGTCATAGTTTCCACCCCATAGGTCATGAGCGGTAATACGCATTGGTGAATTATTACTTTTCTTTTGAGACTAATTGGTATGTTGGCCCTACGTGTGTCTTGCAGTTTTCCAAAGGCTCTCCACACCAGAGTTATTCGTCTTTGGATTTCGCACGTTTGGTTATCTCTGCTGATTTTTATTTAATGACTGAAATACGTATATTTCTTCACCAGTTCTACCACTTTATCTTGAATAGTTAAATGGTTATTGGGGACCATATTTTTCATAAACTTAGTTTTGGTCAAGTTCATTCTGAGGCCCACCTTCAAACATGCAAAGTCCAAATCATTTAACATATATATGGCTTTTTCTAAATTATCTGCGATAAGGACAATGTCATTTGCGAAACGGAGATATTTAAGCTTTTTGCCGTCTATTATTACTAATCTGTGGTCTGAATTGACCATCTTAAATTTTTACCATAAAGATAGAAGTGCTTAAATATAAATTATGATATGACTCTCATTTATTGAAGAGTTTGCTGCATTGACATTTAATACATTTAATATAGTGTAGTTAAATAGTTAAGCTACTATAGTGTCAAAGTATTGCAAAATAATATATTTTTTAAATCTTTACTAGTAGTGAAAGCAAAGAAGAGACCAATGATACGTAAATTCCGAATACTCCGTATTTAATTGAAAATAAGTTTTACTGCACATATTTTTAACAGTTTTTTCATACCTACTTTCTATAGTCTTATTCTGGTTGTCAACGTACTGATTTTTTTGCATTGGGGTGCATACAAACAGCCAGAAGCTAATAGTACTAATACTATTTTCTTATTCTTCTGGAGCACTCTATTACTGGAGGTTTGCGATTTATGAATCAAAATGTTCTCTATTCTTCGCCACTCTTACCAATAATTGTTAAACGTTTATGCCCGTCCAAGCTATGACATTGCAAAAGCGATAACATGGTCTTCTGCGTACTGATCTTAGGACTACATCTTTTCTTTAATTATTATTTGCGGCCGCTTATATTTGTCATTTCTTATTAAGTGGCCTTGGTACAAGGTATTTTTTTTCTTAATCGTTATAAGTTTTAACTCTTTATTTTTGGTATTTAATACTGTTTGATTTGTAATGTGTGTCCATAATATTCTAAGCATTCTGCAATAAACCACAATTCAAAGGCCTAGCCATCTTATGGTATTTAATTTTAATGTCCAGGCTTCAACTCCATTCAGAGGGACTAACCAAACGTAGCATTTAGATGTTTACGCTTGCTTTCACTTATTGCACATGTTCCTATTCTGTTCTATTCGTGTTTTTATTTCTATATCTGGATTCCACTTATCATTTAGTACTACTCTTAAGTATCTGAATTTGTAAACTTGTCCTAATTGAGTGTTATTTAGGTCAATGCGATAATATTCATTGGTTTGCTAATCACCACTACTTTAGTTTTTAAAAGATTGAATATTTTCTGTCAGTCCCATTGCTTAACTTGAATTATTAATTCTCTTTAGTACATTTTGTCTTTCATTTTTTCTGTTTTCGGAACGGTATCGTCTGCGGTATATCTGATTTTGTTCATATATAGTTACAGTTATTACATATATAATTGCAGTATATATTTGTACCAATTTGGGTGCCTTCTAGTGCTCGTTTAAATAATCATTCAGAGTACAAGTTAAAGAGCAATGGAGACATGATACAGTATTGTCGTACACTTCATTGTATACGGACACATTAAGTAGTGTAGTTGGAATATTTTAAGGTTGCTTATGATTTCAATAAAGGTTTTAAATTATTTATTTTTAAGTCCTTGTTTAATCGCACATTTATAAATAAGACGTTATGAAATAATGAAGAATTGAAATTTACTCTCATTGGTTTCCAAAAAAAAACTTCATTTTTTTTACTAAATGTTTCAATTTTTTTACGAAATATACGAAATATACGAAGTATCCAAAAACGTCCTAATAAATTCTAAATACAAACAGCAGAGTAGAGCAGAGCAAAGTAATTTCTTTATTTCGTTATAAATACCGAGTCCTAATATATAAATTTGTTATCTTTCGTCATATTTTGTGTAAATTAAATTTCCTTTTATTTTATGTCACAGTCTGTACAGTAATTTGATGCACTATATTATTAAGGAGTCTGCTATCTAATAAAAGTGTCAAATCTACTTGATGGCGGCAAAGTAAAAAACTTTTTTTGTATTTGTAACTTTATACTGCTACATTGTTCTCAATATAACTATCTAGCTTGTTGCTAAATCTAATTCTCATTTTTAAGTGACGATTTTAAAGCTGCAGACCCTACATAGGAAATGAGATAAACCGCTTCCACTTCTAAGGACAAATATCCTTAGGCTAGCTAATGATTTTCCCCTTTGCACTAATAGTAAACTGTAGTCGTAACTTCACAGACAAGTTCATTTGAGTTTCAGATGCTGATCAGATAATATATGTTTACTTGGTGAAAACTTATTTATTGCACTTTGGAATAGCAGTTTAAGTTTAGGTAATTCATTTAAATCTAAATATTGTTATCTAACTACATTATAGTAAAATTTTGCTTTTTTTATAATCTTTAAGTCATATAAAAAACTTCATATCATTTTGATTGTAAAAATTTAAGTGATAATATACTGTGCCACAAAAAAATCTAAATAAGCCAGATAAAATTAATTCACACCAAACTATTGCAGCTTGTCTTTATAAACTCCAACAATCAATTTTAGAGCTTTTAGTCAAAATCAAAATCATACACTGAAAACATTAAAAAAAGCAAAAATCGTCACCATTTTAAAAGCAGGGAAAGCTAATGATTTACCAAAAACCACTTCTAAGTAGTATAATCTATCTTCTTCTTAAAGTGCCTATCCGTTCCGGATGTTGGCGATCATCACGGTTATCTTTACTTTGTTTATTGCAGCGCGGAACAGTTCAGTGGCAGTCGTGTTTTGTAAATTTGCCTTTCGTAAATTTTGAAGCCAGGAAATGCGTCTTCTTCCCGGTCCTCTCTTACCATTTACCTTCCCTTGGAGAATCAGCTGGAGTCATGAGAATTTCACATTCTTCCCCCATTCTACGCAGGACCTCCACATTAGTAACTCTGTTAACCCAGGATATACGTAAGATGCGCCTATAACACCACATTTCGAAAGCTTCGAGCCGATTCATGCAACAGTCAGTGTCCACGCTTCCAGTTCGTAGAGCAGAACTGTGAATATGTAGCAGTTCAATAGACGGCATTTTGTTTTTAATGATATGTCTCGACTGTTGAAAATGGTTCTTATTCTAACAAATGCTACTTTTGCTTTTATTATTCGCTGTTTAATTTCTGTTGAGTGGTCCCATTCGCTATTTAAATTGGTGCCTAGATATGTATATTGCTCGACTCTTTCGATATTCTGTTGGTTGATTGTAAGTTGAGCGTTTAGTATTGGTTTTTTACTAATTGTCATAAATTTGGTTTTCTTTATGTTAAGAGCTAGTCCGTATCTGTTGCTGACTTCTGTTATGCGATTTGTTAATATCTGTAAGTCATTCAGATTATCGGCAAAAACTATAGTGTCATCTGCATATCTAATGTTATTCAACCATTCACCGTTTATTATTATTCCTTTCGCACAACCGTTTAAACCTTCCTTAAATACCCATTCAGAATAAATATTGAACACCAATGGAGACAAAATACAGCCCTGTCGTACTCCACGTTCTATTGCAATTTTATCAGTTAACTGGTCTTCTATTTTGATTTTGGCCGTTTGATTGTAGTAAATGTTTCTGATAATTCTAGGATCTTTGTTGTCAACACTTTGTTGACAACAATGACAACAAAGTATAATCTATCAACTTTTTAAAATAATACCCTGTAATCAAATTAGCCAAACGTTACTCCAGCATATAAACCTGTGGAACAAGCAGAATTTGGAAGATATCGCATCTATACATACCAGTAAGTCCTAGCACTGCCTAACTACTTAAAAACAGACTACTTTTAAATACAAATAGAAATATCTGCTGTTGTTGATTTATCAGCAGCGTACGATACTGGGTAGCGACAAGATGTAATATATAAATTAATTTAAGGTTTCATGCAGAGAGGTATGTGATGTTATTAATGCTATGCTATGCAACAGAAGTTTTCAAGTTATCATCGGCGGTAAGACTAGTGCCCAAATAAAACTAAACACTGGCCTGTTGAATCCTAAAACCACATCACTGGACAATCCACTGGACAATCCTAAAATCACATCAAAGAAGTTTGAATATGTCGTCGACTGGGCGCTTGCTACGAGCCATAAGAAATTGTGAACTACTGAGCAAATATTAACAAAATACCTAGCTTTCCTCGAAAGATATTTCGCCATTGAAGATTACCACCCAACACCTCTAAGACAGAAGTATCGTGCTTTCATTTAAATAGCAGACTGGCCAACTACCAATTAAAAATTCACTTTGAAGACTAACTCCTTAACCACATTAAACACCCAAAATTTCTAGGTGTAACACTAGATAGAACGCTAAACTTTAAAAAGAACATCTCACAAAAAAGACTGCAGAACTTAGAAGAGTAAATAACATTTTGCAAAAATTATTTGGTACCACATGGGGTTTCTCAGTGTCTACACTTATATCGACTAGCACTGGAACTCGTGTATCCCGTTGCGGAGTACTGTGCACCGATGTGGCTCAACAGCCCGCACAGTAAACGTATTGACGCCCATCTAGACCAAGCTTTACTTATTATATCGAATAGACAAATCTGGGCCACACTCAACAGAATCAGAACAAACTGTGTACTCCGACTTACTTTTTAAGTGAAGCAAAATATCCTCTCCAAACTGCGACCGTGGTAGTAAAAGACAAACCTTTAAACATCTAATGGAGGAATGCCCCATCAGATCTTACAGTGGCAATCCGTCCGATTTCTTAGTTGCGACCAAAGAGTCAATTCAATATAATTTGTCAACTAAATGTTTGTTGCTACAAATTAATTATTATTATTTACTCTTTGTAGTATATTCCGTAATAAACAGAACACAATGAGACTTACATGTGCAGAATATTTCGTTTAGCATTTTTAATAAACCAATTATCGCATATAAAAACGAATTCATAGAATCTCTATTAAAAGCACTATAAAATAATATATTATCTAAAATATTGTCTTAAAAAGAACCTTTAAAAACTTGACGAAACAATTTATCATACAATATTATTCACTACTTATTTTCAAATAAGTCTAAAAATCCGTTAACTTCCGGGCGCTAAAAGGGGGGACCGAACAATTACTGGGCTTGGAGATAGGGTAAGCTAACAAATTGAAACGGTTGCGAATGGCTACTCGTGTTTTAGTAGGACAGCAAGGTCGTGGATAAGGATTCCTTTTTTGTGGGGGAACTGGAAGAACTGACTACGAAAAAGAAATCAAGAAATACTTACAGGAATGTCTTGGGAAAATACTAAACACAAAGATTTCTAAACTATTTGAAATTAGGACGCCATTTAAAAAATCCTCCTGCTGCTTAGAAAAAACTGTTTAGGGTTTTTCTTTTCTTAGATTTAAACAAAAAACGTTCTCTTACAAACTTCAACCTGTGCCAAACAATCTTAAAATATTCAAATATTTTTAATTTAGTAAATCTATAAATTACTAACTTGTGGTTGAACAATATAAAGTGGTTAAATAATATAAAGCCACAAAATGTCCGATTCTGAATTTTCTGTAACTCTATGGAGGATAGTAGAAACAGTCAAAGAAGTGTCGCAAAACATCTTAAAGTATATTTTCATTTCATTAATAGCTTTTTAAGAACTATGTAATACAATATCAATAAATCAAAATAATAATAGAAAGTATCACGAACGAAGATTTAAACAGGCGCAAAGCTACAAAAAAATGTTCGGAATGATCTCCTTCAAACGTGACACAATATTCAACTCTTAGCCCTATTGGTTGTTGTATTCGTGTAAATATTCGAGAGCTTCAAAGTGTTGGTTTTTAGTCCATTTTCAAATTCATGAATTTGGAAACGTACCGTGCCACACATATAATATAAGTCATCTGAATCTAAATAAACATGAATTTGTTATTGAAATGACATTTCTTAATATTGTCCTGTCAAAAGAGTAGAAGATCCTGGGTTAAATATCCATGTGGATATCCTGATGGAATATCCCCGTAGGAGTATGGGACTGATGATTGGTAAAATATCCATAAGATAATTATGGGTAGGATTTCCATACTAATAATTGGTAGAATAATAAGATATTGCACCGGTATACCCACATGGATATTTCACACAGGATATTTTTTTGACGGGGACCTATTATAAAATGTTATTCCGATACCATATTCGTGTTTATTGAGATGCAGATGCTGTATATTGATTGCGTCGAACGGTATTTTTTGAAATTCACATTATTAAAAAAAAATTAAAACCGACTGTGTAAACCTCTATGTCTTAAGTATGACCTTGAAATATTAGTCGACATGTGTAAAATCTAATTACAAAAAAACCATCAGTGACCTTATGTTAAATATGTCATTTATTTCTATGACAGACAGATATATAAGGAAATAAATAAAACTCTGGCATTACAAATAAGATCTTCTTATACAGACAAAATATTGAAAATTCATAAAAAGGCATAATTAAAAGGCATAATAAAAGTACTACGAAAACACCAATACACAGTTCAAACCTTCAATCACCCCAGCATATTTTTTCTAAACTATATTAATTAAGTTAATTAATTTTGAAGTAAATAAAATACCGGTTTGTAGATTTTAAATGGATTTTGCGACATATTCACATGGAGTATACGTCATTTGAAAGCTCATTTAAGGCCTTTACACTTTCACATATAGTACTAAAACTTTCTACTTTGTTTAAGACACAAGTATTTAAATACTTGTTTTTTTATTTCAAAGAAAACTCCGATGGTATAACGTTACAATAACTGTTTTTTTCGATTGTAAAATTAAAAAAGTTGTTTAATATTAAAGTTATTATATATTATTAATTCTAACTATTTTATTTAGGTGAGTTATACCTTTTCGAAATTATAAAAGTTTGGAGTGCAAAGTATTACTTTATATTATAAAATATGCCCGTAAGCAATTTTTAAAGATTAATCCAATAATTTCCTTCAAAATTTTTTTTTTATTTACAAAAAGTCGCAACCATAAAAAGTTATTGCTATTTGCGTCGATATAAGGATTACCATATATATGTTTGTTTATATATAAAGTTAACATAATAATTTATCATCTAAAGAAATTATTACATTTTATCAAATAAGTTAATGTCCTTAAGATGTTTAAGTGTATTGGATAAGTTATTGTAAAATATATTTAAAAAAAAATTATTTAAAAAATTCCTTACTTAATTTCTTAATACGTTTTTCTTTATTTGATGGCGCTTTTATAGTACAGCGACCAGAAGAATCTGCCCAAACATATTGTGGAACGTGATGGGTGTCAAACCACGTCTCATCTAGATAAACAATTTCTCTTCCGAGTTCGCATCGAGACAGCAAAGTGAATAGACGTATTTAATACGAGTTCCAAAGCTATCGAGTTTAAAAAAGTAAAACACATTAAGTATTTAGTTAATTAGTTTTCATTAAACAAAAATAGTGTTATAATCAAATCCATCTAAAATCAACGGTTGAATCTGCAAAAACCAGTAAGTAAACAAAGTTTGTTTACGTATATTTAAGCATTTATTCGTCAATCGAAAAACACCCATCATTTTTCGAAATTTTGTTGAAATATCAAAACAAGTTCTTCAGGTGAACAGGA
Source organism: Diabrotica undecimpunctata (assembly GCF_040954645.1). Classification (NCBI taxonomy): domain Eukaryota; kingdom Metazoa; phylum Arthropoda; class Insecta; order Coleoptera; family Chrysomelidae; genus Diabrotica; species Diabrotica undecimpunctata. The sequence goes on along the minus strand of NC_092808.1, from coordinate 84,108,194 downwards.
CCGTACTCAGCCACAATTTAAATTATTAATGTGGCGTTTAAATAATGGATAACAAAAATCCAGGGGACCATGTCCCTAACCCTCCTCTGAACCTTCCCATATCTAGTACTTCAACTCAATACAATTCCCAATCATACGCATCAATTACAACAAAAAATCAAACATCATCCAAATTTCCCGATAAACAGCACGCCATCTTATTTACTTCCATTGACGACGTAAAAATTAAAGATTATCTAATAGCCTTGGGCAGTACTGTAAATCCTAAAGATATTATTTTCGCCTCACGGATTTCTCAAAATAGAATATGCATTTACTTATCCTCAAAAGAACTAGTAGATAACATCTTAAAAAATTATGGTTCAATTAAAGTCAACAATCAAATTCTCACTGCCCGCAAATTAATCACTCCAAGTCAAAGAATTGTTTTATCCAATGTATGCCCCAGTATACCACATTCTATTTTAGAAGCAGAGCTAATAAAGCTAGGTCTAAATCTATTATCGCCTATCAACTTTCTTAAAATAAACGCGTCTCGCCCAGAATTTAGTCATATTCTCAGCTTTCGCCGGCAAACGTATATTACTCCTTTAGAAAACAATGCAATATTGCCAGCTTCTTTCATAACAAATTTCGACAATACATCATACAGAATTTTCTTAGCAACCGACAACCTTGAATGTTTTTCTTGTAAACAAGCAGGTCACTTAGCTGTAGTATGCCCACTTCTACAACATAACGAGCAAACTTCATTAGAGAATTTCGCCCAATGCACAGAAGCCGCCAACACTTTAGCGTGTAATGATGAATCTTGTCAAAACATAAGCGCATCTTCAGTTAATCAAAATGTCAATGTAAGTACCAAAGAACGAAATAAACAGAATACGGAACCAATGAAAACATCTGAAACGGTAGCCCAAGAAACTTCAACGATTTCCATTAAACGACAAATGTCAGAGTCTACACCACCGCTTCAAGACCTCCACAAACAACCTACATTTCAAAAACCCAAACCCAAGAAAATTAAACCGGAAAAATCCATTCACGATGAAATGCAACCATTACAACAAATGTTTGAAGACGGTAAAAACAATTTTACACTGAACTATAACCAAACTTTAAATTTCTTTGAATCAGCCCCACACAACGCAGACATATTGGATCTTCTTAAAACCTATACAGACAATGTACCAGGTTTTTTTAAGGATCTGGACACTATGTACACTCAAAGCTCAAAAAAGCTGAAAACAAAAATCACAAACATTAAAAGAAAATTACAGCATCAACTCTCCAGAACATCTGCATCAATGGACAGCGAACTCTCATCCTCTCAAGAAAACTTAAGTACTTAACATTCAGATGTATCATACAATGGAATCTCAACGGGTACAACACCCGTTGCGAAATGTTACAAAGTTAATTGCTCAACAAACACCATCAGTTATTTGCCTTCAATAAACTCATTTCAAAGATTCTTACCATGCAAGGTTAAAGGGTTTTAAATGCTTTTATAAAAACAGGACCAATAGAGATAAAGCAAGTGGTGGAGTAGCAATCTATATCAACCAAATGTACGAAGCAAAACTAATACCTTTAAATACACCCTTAGAAGCTGTTGCAATCACAATTAATAGTAATATAAAGATCTCAATATGCAACATTTATATTCCACCGAGTGAAAATTTTTCAACTGCCGTAATTGAGGAACTACTTCAACAGATCCCATCTCCCCGTATACTGTTAGGAGATTTTAATAGTCATAGTCCCTACTGGGGATCCAAATTTCGATCATTAAAAGGAAAAGTACTAGAACAATTACTTGACAGTAACAACATAAACATCTTGAATACAGGGGAACCCACAAGATTTAATATACAAACAGGAGAATCCTCAGTTATCGTTAACTACCTCAGTTAACTACCCTCAAAATTTTCTTCAATTTAAATTTAGAAATGAAAAAAAGGAGATAATGATCACGGAGAACACGGAAGACTACATGAACTCGGCAATTTTACTTGAAGAAATGGACGATGCATTGTTTGGCATAAAAAACTCTTCTCCGGGTCCAGATGATATACCAATAATTTTTCTCCAAAAACTAAGCACAAATGCTAGAATATACCTCCTTAATGTTTTGAATCAAATGTGGATTCAACACTACTTTCCAAAGTTTTGGTCAGAATCATATATTATCCCCATCCCTAAACCCCAAAAACCGAAAACAGATCCCCAGTCCTATAGACCAATATCCCTAACCTCGTCAACCTGTAAGCTATTTGAAAAGATTATAAACCGTCGTCTTACATGGTTTCTGGAAGATAAAAAATTGCTTATCCCGGAGCAAAACGGCTTTCGTCAAAATAGATCAACGACGGATAACCTAGTTGATCTTGAATCCGAAGTTCACGAAGCACTCATTAACAAACAACACTGTCTAGCTATTTTCTGCGATATAACAAAAGCCTACGATTGCATATGGAGATATGGTATAGTAGAAAAGCTTCACTCCTGGGGTATTAATGGACAATTCCTAAAATTTATTCAAAATTTTCTTTAACTTAGAACATTTAAAGTACGATCAAATGGAACACTATCATCAAGTCGAATCCAGGAAAATGGAGTCCCCCAGGGATCGGTATTAAGTGTAACTTTATTTCTTGTCGCAATTAACGATATCTTGGAACAATGTCAACATCCAGTAAAAGCAAGACTATACGCAGACGATCTGGTTATCCTACTAAGAGGAACAAATTTAGAATCCACCCAAAGAATCCTACAAAGCGCATTAAATAATCTCCAGAAATGGTCTGACAAAACAGGACTCAGTTTCTCTAACGAAAAAACAAAATGCATGCTCTTCTCAAAAAAGCGAAAAGAGGATAATCCAATTTTAACATTGAATGGTAAAAATCTGGTCTTTGTAAAAGAAATAAAGTTCATCGGTCTTACATTTGACAAAACATTGAATTGGAAAAGTCACATTAAAAATCTAAAAGGTACTTGCCAGCAAAGCATTAATATTTTAAAGACACTGTCGAACATCAACTGGGGCAGCGATACGGCAACTCTTCTACGAATCTTTTCATCATTAGTTCGATCAAAAATTGACTACGGCTTAGTGATATATAACTCAGCCAAAAAATCTGTTCTTAAAGAACTAGATGTAATCCAAAATACGGGACTGCGAGTCGCTTTGGGTGCCTTTCGAACAAGCCCCATACTAAGTATATGTAGTGAATCAGGGCAAACCCCTTTAGAATTTAGAAGAGACTTTTTAAGTTTGTCGTTTGCTTGTAAAGTTCTATCCTCTCTAGATAACCCAGTCTACCATAACGTTCACAGCAATCGTTTCAGCCACTACTTCTCATCTCATCCTCAATGTAATCCGCCTTTCTATGAACAAATTAACCGATTACTTCATAAATATAGCATACAATTCCCGTCAATATACCATCCTTCCGAAAACCCTCCTCCCCCATGGACTGTAAATAAACCACCAGTAATTACTGATCTATCAAAATTTAATAAACATGAATCCCCACCAGCCATATTAATAAACAACTTCAAAGATATTATGGATAGATTTAGCGACTACCGACAGATCTACACAGATGCATCAAAAACAACGGACGGAGTCGGCGCAGCCATTTTCTGTAATATTCATAATGCTAAATTTAAGTTGCATAACAACTGGACTATCTCGAACGCAGAACTATACGCAATCCTTGAAGCTCTAAAGTTCATTAACACAACGGACCAGAGAAATTATACAATCATTACTGACTCAATGAATGCTCTTTGTGACATCAAAAACATATACTCCAGCAATCCTATTCATAAAGACATTTACAAAGAACTTCAAAATGCTGCAAAGGAAAACAAACATGTGGTATTAATCTGGGTTCCATCTCATATTGGAATACATGGTAACGAGGTTGTGGACCGTCTAGCTCACGAAGCAGCGACAAGTGATGGTCAAGTGCAATTAAATAAAATAGTGCCAAGTGATCTTAAATTGTGCTTAAAAGACATAGTTAGTTGTGCGTGGCAAAACAAATGGTCGCAGTGTTCCGAAAAACTAAGGCAAATTAAAGACAATGTTTTACAAAAACAAGCCTTTGTGTTACCGAGGAAAAAACAAGTCATCTTTTCTCGACTTCGAATTGGTCACACCCGTCATACACATCTTTACCGAATTACAAGAGACAATCCTCCATACTGCAACCAGTGTCAAACCAACAATACAGTTAAACATATTTTAACCGAATGTCAAATTTTCCAGGAAACCAGAAGTAAACTCAACCTTCCCAGCGACATAGGCGACCTTTTTAGAGACAATAATCATCTACACAATATTATAAAGTTTTTAACGGTTGTAGGCATAAAAGATATTTAAATTAATATCTAGACTGTACTTATATTACATATATCAATCTTCTTTAATGTTCTTTAATGTTAGTACGTAATTAATATTAACCTTTCTTTGTTACAATATGTATTTTCCATTGTTGTCGTCTATAACTCCAGTGGTTCGGACGACATTAAATAAATTAATAAAAAAAAAAAAAATTTCTCTTCCACTTCCTCTGTATTTACGAATTTGAATTAAAAATTTTGTCCTCCATATTTGTTGTCCAGTAGATTCCATAATCACTTGGCGTTTATTGATCATTTTTATTTTTAAAACCGTTTTTTGAAAGTTTTGTAAAGACATTGCCTTACTAACTCACTGCAACACTTTATTCCTGTGTCATCTTTTTGCAACTTTTGCATGATGGTTTGTAACGTGGGGACTATCTGTTCTTCATACATGTTATAAATTTTTCTTGACATCACTCCGGTTTACTTTCCTAACCATACCAGCGTCATTTGTTTTTTATCTACTTACTATCGGTTCTTTTGTTATGGACCACACTGTGTTAATTGGTCTTCGTGTTAAGCTTCCTTCACTGCATGATATATAATATGAAGATTATTAATCTATAAAACAATTACTTGAAACTTTAAAATCATTTTCCATCAAAAAAAAATTTATTGCGACAGTTTGGCGGAAGAAATGGGTCATACAGTGTTAAGACTTTCTCTTTACTACTGCATGTTCAATCCAATTGAACATATGGCACGAGCTAAAAGCATCGGTAAGAAGAAGTAATGTTTCGCTCACCCCAAATCCATCTGTGGTTCGTCTAGTTGAATTAGAAATGTAGAAAATAGCCAATGACAGCTGGAAACATAGTGTTGCTCATATTCTAAAGATGGAAACATCTTATACAAATACAGATAGGTTGCTCAAAGCAACAATTATTATAGATCTAGATAACGTCAATGATAGTGAAACTGACTTGTTCATGTAATTTTTTCTAATTGTAAGTACTTTTTTAATTGTATTTATAACTGGTAAATGGTATTTTCTATGTATAATGTAATTTATGTAAATATTTTTAAATTCAGTTGATAACGGTATAAAAATTGAATTGCTTTACACACCTCAATTTTGAAAATAATTTTCTAAAAAATTTTCACTTCTGTTTTTTTTTGTACTTTATTTAGATGTGATAAAGTTTTGTAAATATGTGAATGTAGTGCATGTTAATATTTTTGCAACTAGTATAACTTTAGTAGACAATGATAAAGACTGGCGTTTAAATACACCTAACAATCGAATAAGTAATGCAAATCGAAATAAAAATATTAATGACTCTTTAGCTATCTGGTAGGACAATAAAATTTATTTATTTATTTATTTATTTATATATTTAATATATATATTATACGTCATTGATCTTACCTTACACTTACACTAACCTATATTTTTAGCAATTTTGTGAAAAAATGAGTTACTGTGAAGCAGTAAAATTTCCGATTAAGAATATTGGAACCACAAGTTTGTAAAGTGAATTAGCAAAAAATCAACCGTAGAGTGTCAAGAACAAAATATGATTGAAATGATAGATGTTCGTAGTTCAGATTTCTTTTCTATTTGGCGTAGCTACCTTACTGGACAAACAGTGTGACTTGTCATCCTAGGCTTTTATATAGATATACACGGTTCACAATTTGTTGATAGCTCACTACAAGTTTAACCCTAATTAGAAAACTGAAATACAGAGAGGATAGGTAATACGATATAATAGTAAAAACCAACCTAAAACTGACGGTTTAAGACGTTTTCGACTAACCCACCTTATATCTGAAGGAATACAATACCTTATAATCCTATTACGGAAGTATTTTAAATGGTTAGAAATGAACAACCAGTGTCGTAGAGTATATGATTGAAACATTTATTTGAACTAAATAAATATATTTTTTAAATTGTACTTATGTAAATTGTATTTTTTAATAAAACTTATTTATTTTATTCAAAAATAAAAAGTTTCTTGCCATTTGTAAAAGATACATTTATTTAATTAAGGAAAAAGGCGCCAAATGTGACCTGGTAAAATTTCCAATGTGTTTTAAATGTATCCATTATTTTCGAATCCGGAGAAAACTAATAAATATTTTTCAAAAATTTAAACGCAGATTGAAAGATTACATTATTACTCAGGGCAGAAAGTCCCTGAAAACTTCTACAATGTTTATTTAATATGTTATGTAACAGGGGTGAAAATAACAGAGAAAATTCTTTCTATTTATTCTAAAAAATATTTTATTCTGCCTTTAAATTTTTCAAAAATGCTTTTCAGTTTTCTCAGGATTTAAAAAAAAAATGGATACATTTAAAACACATTGAAGATTTTGACAGGCGACATTTTGCGCCTTTCCCCTTTAATACCTTACGATTACAACTACTATTACTTACCTTATATAATTACGATTAGAAAACTATTCAAATTCAAAATAAACAGGATCAACTTCGGAATCCGAGTCGTCTTGAGGGTTAATAATTAGGTTAATAATCTCTATGGTCGCATCAATTATGTTATCAAGATCCCACATTTTTTGTTCTTCTTCTATTACATGTCTTACTGCATCTTTCCAGTTTTGTTTTGTAATATGTTATAAAGACTCGTATAACAATTCACGTACAGCTTGTATTTTATATGACGTATTTTTTCTAGCCACATAACTTTTCATTTGTGCCCAAATGAGTTCAATTGGATTTATTTCGCAGTGGTAGGGTGGAAGTCTAAAGACTGTGGTGTTTCGCCTTTCCGCCATTTTGTCAACTACGTATTTCTTGAACTTAGATTTGTGTTGCCCGGCAATTTTTAAAAGTTCTGCTTTTACCATTCCATCTTCGTAAGGCAGATACTTATTCCGCAGCCAGTCAAGAATATCCTGTTTCTTCCACGCATTTGTAAGAAGTCTTTCTACTAGTCGTGAATGATAAGGTGCATTATCTAATACTGTAATTAAATTTGGTGGTATGTGTTCAATCACTTGCTCAAAATACTCTTCGAAAACATCAGCTGTCATCTCCTCGTGATAGTCTTTTGTGCTTTTGGAATGAAATTCCAACAAACCATGCTTAACAAATCCTTTTTCACTGCCAATGTGAGAAATTATTAATCTACTGCCTTTACCAGAAGGTGGGGAGATACCAGTAGACCAACCTTCCATAAAGACTTGCCTGGAGCTTAATATATTTTTATCTGACCAAATTTTTTTTAGAGTATGACCTGAGTTTACCCACGTTTCATCCTGGTAGAAGATGGGCCTTTCTTCAGCCCGGAATTTTTGTATGAATCTTAGATAATTTCTTCTCCAACATTATCTTCTCCTCCCGGTCAATCAAAAGTGATTTTCGGTCTTATTTCTCCCACCGGAAATTTAATTCTTTTAAAACTTGCCACAATTTAGTTCGTCCAATATGAGGCAAATTCGGGTCGTCTCTAACTTCTTGTAAAATTTTGTTTAGGTTTGGTATTTCTTTTTAAAAAAAAAACCATGAATTTTCCTTCGAATACCATTTTTGGCAAATTCATCAATTTCAATAGGCATTTTCCCTCTCTTTAAGTTTTCGTTTGTGTTTGGGTTAGCTATACCGTGTTTTTTTCTTTCTGATAGGAACCTATATAAAGTTGACTCTCCTACGCCAGTCATGTTGGCACAACTTTCGACTATGTTGCGAACAGTGTTTGTGGGAATTTGAGAAACCAGAGCATCGTGAACATTCAGGACAATAGTCTTCTCTCTTGGTGAATAGACAGACTTACTGACTGTACGCAACAGTACCGGTGTAAAACTTGATGATGAAGCCATCACAAACAATCCAACAAAACGAGCACGAGCGAAAGGTCCGTAGATGTTCGTAGGTATATGGAATAAAAAATCACTCACGCACTGCATATAATTCGCAAAAGAAATATTCGAGACGCTAATTACTGCCGTAGACGCGGAAACACCGACGAGCCGTAAATTACATGCGATCAAAAACGTACTAAACAAAAAAATTGTTTTCGTTCGTAATAACTTCACCCTTTCAAGTTAAGTTTCGAATATAATTATATTATTAAAAATCTGGGGAATTCCATCTTAATTATCTTGCAACGAATAGTACATTCGGATATGAATTCCAGGTTTTCTAGTGAAGTGATTAAACGCGAAGATTAGTATTGAAATATCCAAAGAGATAAGGTATTCTTATTTACAAAATTGTTAAAGGTTAAATTCTTATTTTTATTAATATAATATAATAACCAACATTAGTCGTGAAAGTTTTAATTGTTTTTTTCTAAATATATTAGTATTAAAATATTATCAATATTATATAAAACAGTATTAAAACATTATATTATTATTTAATAAATAAACACCTTAGGAACGCCTATGATTTACGACCGTTTTATGAGTTTGAGGCATATTTCGTGCTCTCAACAATTTGTGAAAAGAGAATAGATACCTTTTATAAAGGATGTTTGTTAAATAAAAATTTTTGTGGCACATGGTATACAGCCAACTACAGAAATTTAGTTTCTCTGTGGATATTTTTAAGCTGACTTCGTTCTTCAGAAATTTTGTTGATGCTCCGTTCATACGAGTAAAGTGGACATTCTATAAGTATGTGCTGGACTGTTGTTTGACTTTTACAGTATAATATTTCTGGTAGTAGATGAATCAAGTGTTTATGGATTAATGTTATATCACCAATTCTTAGACGATGTATAAACATCTGTTCCCGTCTTTTTTCTGGAAGTTGGAGCCGGGCGCCAATAGAATGTTTAATCACTTTAAAATTTGAGGTATCCGAATCTCAACAACGTTGCCAAACTTGTGTACAGTATTATTAATTATAATAATAGATATCTGTGACTAGAATTTTTTTGATAATATCTTGGCTTTCATCCGATTGTTCTTTAACCGCCAAGGAGTTAACCTATTTATTACATCTAAATAACTATATGTGATGGTATCAAGAGAAAGTGAATGTTTATAGTTTTGTTTTTCAGGTAATGTAGTACACATTTTATATTTTGGATGATTTTATTAGTTAAGTAGACTCATTTTATGTTCTGGAGTACTAATAATTAATCTGAGATACACAAAACATTTACAACATTTACAAAAATACGCTGCAAAAAGTAGGTATTCCCTCAAAAACCTAAACAGATTTTAGTTAGCAACAAAATCATTAGTTTTAGTTTTTTAATTCAAAAGATATATTGCAGTCATTATTAAACTAATAATATTAATTAACAAGAATATTTTGAGGGTGTTAAAACTGGTATCTGTGTAGGTGTCGTAGAAATAGAAACTAAACAAGTGTTTAAATGAAATACTACATACTCCATAACTTACTTAGAATTAATTATCTTACAAAAATGCTTTAACGTTGAAATCATCGAAGATTTTTAAAAACTATAAACAGGAACTTTAGTTTACCCAAAAGTATACTAATTTATGTTTTAAGCTTAACAATGTATGCTGGAGGAGAAGAGTGTAGGATCGGTATTACAGAGTGATGGGGAAATATATGGAGAGTAGATGTAAAATTAGAATTGGATAAATAAAGTGGAAAGAAAATTCTGGAAAATTGTTTTAAAACTAATAATTGGAAAAATAATATATTTTTGGTTTTTTTTAGTATACCTACTTACTGTTTATTAAAACGTTAATCTCACTTTTGAGAACTCGCGCATAGTGAAATTATGATTTTTGATGATATTTGGAATCGATTTATGCAAAAAACTACATGTATATTCTTCCAAACCAAATGTGGTCATTTTAAAACGAATATTGCCTGGTCTATAAGGATAATAAAGTTTTAACTTTAATTCCTATTCCTTAAAAAAAAAGAATTATAATCCGAGTCTATTATAAATATTTAAATTGTAAAGTTATACAAATATTAAGTGCGCATTTCATGTTTTTTTATAATTTTAAGTTTGAATTTTAATAAAAGCACTTAATTTTAATATATTCTAGGAATTTAAAGTGCACCATTCATTTTTATATCTTATTGATTTTATGATCCAAATATCTTATTGCTCTCAAGTATAGAATATGGAATATAACTTCTATATAATTTATAATTTATTATAAATATGATATGAATTTATAAATAATTTAGTGTTTTACTGAGAGTCTTAGTATATACAATAAAAGTTTTGCATTAAAAGGGGTGTACACTAAAAGTTATACACAAAGCCATCTAGCGTAAGCTAGTAGTAGACTTTGTATATAAATATTTTGATATTTCTTATGGTAAACAAAATTGATAGATTAAAATAAATCATGTGAATTAGTAACAAACATTGTTTCAAAAATAAATTTTTGTCTTAGTTTTCGTGATAAATCACCAGACCCGTCAATTGTTCACAGATAGTTTGAAGAATGAAAATCCTTGAAAGACGTCTTTTGTCTCGGAGAAAACTGATGCTGTGCCCGGCACATCGACCGACATGTTATTCATCCTAAAATTTGTACATTATTGGCCGTAGGTGAAAGGGAAATTATGCATAATTATTTGACAGTGAGAAAGATGTACAGTAGTTGGATTCTTCATAATTTAACTGCTGGCCATAAGAAGATGTGTGTCGATTATCACCACGCCACACTTAAATGATTCAGCAGTAGCAGCTTAAATGTGATGATAAAACATGCATTATGAATTCAAAACAAAACCAAAATAGCCGCACAAGTGTTTTAAAATAAACCAAAGCCAACAAAGCTAGTCTGCGCTCATATCGTGCAGACTAGTTTTGTGGCAAACTATTTGTTTCCTAAAAGTAATCGATGCACTCCGCAAAAACAACTGGAATCGTTGCATCTCTTGTGCCAGAATAATGCCAGTTTTTACATGGCTCATATAACAGCCAAGTATTTAAAAGCCAAAAACACCAATTCAAAACAAACTACATGGTAAGTGATTTGAGATGCCAGATGAGCAATCATGGCATACAAAAATTTCATTTATAAGACACATATTTCGGTTATTCACAAGAATAATAACAAATAGAATGAAAATAAAATTAGATTTTTACCAAGCTAGGGAATAGGCAGATTTTAGAAAAAACGTTGGAACCAACGACAACCTCCACTGCATAAAATAGGTTATAGAAAAATTCATCGGATACACCCGACCATTGGTCCTAGCTTTCCGCATGAGAGCTTTGAAGGAAAGTCGCATAGATTAATGGTACTCTAAACTAATTGCAAAAATATACAATATTGTAACCAAGACTGTAAGACTACACAAATATATACTCTATAAAAATCAATAGAGGAATTAGACAGGAAGACAAGGTTATCACTCAAACCCTTTACAGCCGTTCTGGAATACGCTTTTAAAAAATTGGAGTGAAAAGCCAAAACAATCATTGTCATGATATCCAAATTGCTAAGGACAACCAAACTGCTAAACTGCAAAGAACAATCACTTTAGCATGGACCACATATATCAGACATCTTCATGAGTAGCATGCCAAATTATTTGAAAAAGAAGACATTCAATTAGTGTGTGCTTCCAGTCATGGCTTACTTTCCCTAACGCACGCTAAAGCTACCAAATTCAGAGTAGCCCAAAGACGAATAGAATGCTCGCTACTTTGACTAACTCTCAGAAGACAGTTAGAAACAAAGAAATAAGAAGGAAGACAGGCTTTACAGATATTATCTATATCATAGAGCGTTTAACATGGCTAAAGAGAAACTGAGCGGGTCATGTGGCCAGAATAAATGATGGACGGTGGAGTCAAATAATTACAGTGTGGAAACTACGAGCTAATTGAAGAAGCTTAGGTAGAATACCTACACGATGGACAGATGACGTCAAAATAATCACTGAGAATGGGCTGCAGAAAGCTTAAGACCGACAGAACTGGAAGAAATACTTTGTTTATCTTTGGACGAAGAAGGCTTGATGATAATGATTTCGGACTAGCATAACTGCGTCGACGGTTGGTTTCTTAGAATAAAGAGTGTTTAGTCTTGATTTTTCCCAAAAATATATTTTCCTTCTATTATTTTTGTAAAACTTTAAGTGTACACTTCATAGTAAAAAACCACAAATTTATTGATTTTGACAGATATTAAGCCAAATTGGTTGTTCTGATTTGAGACTCCCCAATTTATTTGACTACCCAAAGGTAACAGCTATTACAGGCCTCCACTTAATCTTGGTGCCTTATATTTTACATCTAGGTTTGCGTCAGAAAACAACAGAAGCAGATAACAAGCATTGATTAGTTATACTTACTCTTGGAGATATTTCAAATTCACTTTATTTAAGCATAAGTAATGGGATCCAAAAATTTGAACATATTAAATTAAATAATTTTGGAACAACTTATGGTTAAAATAAAAAAAATGTCATTTTTTAAAATATCATCTTTTTTTATAACAAGTACAAATTATCGAAGATACATAAATTTGGCTATTTAGCAAAAAGTTAGGATTTTTTTTGAAAATACTGTTGTATAGCAAATAATTTTTGATAATTTTGTACCTATTTTGAAAAAATATGGTACTTATTTTTAAAAATGTCAAAATTGTTTTTCACTGTAACTATAATTATTGGTTAAAAAAATCTTTAATTTACATTGTTCAAACTTTTTAATTCCATTACTGATGCTTAAATAAGGTGAATTTAAAAAAAAACTAACTCCTTTAGTTCATTATGCTAGTAAGCTCTACAAAGTTTCATTTTAATGATTTTTTTAAGTAGGTTCTTTAAAAAATATATTACATTTTTTTTTTTGTAAAATTGGCCATATTTATGGTATTCTATGTTAAGTTTTTCTAATTTTTCGTAAAATAAAAAATTATCACTTTAATGAGTTACACTCTGGGCCAAAATTAACCGGCCACCTTAAAAAAAGGTAATTTTTGATTTCTTATAAATCTTAAACCTGTTGTCCGATTTAAGTGATTTTTTTAATATGTTATAACCTTATTCCTTGACAATATCTTTATAATAATATTGTTGCTAAACAGGTAAATTTTCATTGTATATTGGGTGTACCAATCAAACTGTGTTTTTTTCTTAAAGTTTGCATCACCCTGTGGAATATTCTAGCATTTGTAGAATACTGAAATTAAATCGTAACTATAGCCTCATGCTTTCTCAACATTTTGTTTTTTGATTGATTCGCTTATATTGGATAATAAAAATGTTAGGTGCTTTAACAACTAGACATGTTTTTTATCAATTTTTATCTCAGCGGAAGAGAAAAAATAATCTTTTTGAGAAAAAGTCATTTGTTACAGTAAAAATCCAATGAATAAAATCTTCGAAGAAAATTCAAATTAACAATATTTTGGAAATCAAAGTCTAATTGAAAAAAAAAATTGGGAATCAATAATGGGTGTTGCCGCCTCTAGCTCTTAGGACTTCTTGGAGCCGATTTGGCAATCCATTCATGATATCCTGGATATCAGATTGGGGGATATTGTGCCACTCCTCTACTGCAGCTGTCTTCAGCTCTTCGAAGGATGCAGGGGCTAGTACTCTTGCTCTTACCCGTATTTTGAGGTTGTCCCAGATATGCTTAATTGGGTTAAGATCGGGACCATGTGCTGGCCATGGTAGAACTTGAATCCCGACCTCATTAAGGTATTCACGCGTAGATCTTGCTGTATGATAACGTGCATTGTCATGTATTAGTCTGAAGTTATCACCAACGAATGGTGCAAAAGGCATGACATGGTCTTGGAAAACTTCTTGTACGTATACTTCTGTATACTGGGCATTCACACTTCCTCTACCGAACACAACAAGATCAGTACGCGCTTCGTAAGAAATACCTCCCCAAATCATTATTGACCCTCCTCGGTAAGCCACTGTTTCGGTTATAGCGCATGCAGTAAACCTTTCATTTTGACACCTATAGACACGTTGGCATCCATCTGGACCTCTTAGGGCTATTCTGCTCTCATCTGAGAACAGTATATTCTTCCATTCTGCCATAGTCCAGTTAGCATATTCTCGCGCAAAATAAAGTCTAGTACTACGGTGTTGTGAGAGCAGTTGTGGTGTGCGAGCTGGACAAAAAGCCCTCCAGTTTATTTTTGAAAGTCTTCTTCTAATCGTTTGTCTACTCACACTAACGTTTCTCACCTCAAGAAGAGACCTACAAGCTTCAGGAGCGGTGCAAAAGCGATTTCTCAATATTTTAGTGACAATGAAGCGGTCATTTCGAACTGAAGTGCAACGTTTTCGGCCTTAACCTGGCCTGCGTTTGTACGATCCTGTCTCTCGAAATCGTCTGATGGCATCTTGTACCGTAGTTCTGGGTACATTGAGTATACCAGCGATACGACGCTGACTGTAACCAGCATCAACTAAACGCACTGTCCTAGCAGCATCAGTTGGAAAGAGTGGCATTTTTAAAATCACAAACAATAAATAAGCACTAAAATTTCAACTTAAACAATATTCGCTCACAATGATATAAAATTACAATTTTAATTGTTAATTTTAATTACAAATTGTTCAAGAATTGTTATTAACACGGAAACAGATTTGCAAAAATGTCGTACAATGACTATATGTCAAAAATCCTCCGATGACACAAATTTAGGAAGCAAACTGTCACAGGTAATGTAAACAAAACAATAATAAAGGTTTTGGGGTTAATTTTGCTGGTGAGTTAAATCGTCTGTATTGATGAAAAACATGGCTAGTTGTTAAACTACCTAACTGTTGTATTATTTAACATAAGCGAGTGAATTAAAAAACAAAATGTTGAGAAAACATGAGGCTATAGATAGGTTTTAATTTCAATATTTTATTAATGCTAGAATATTCTACAGGGTGATACAAACTTTAGGAAAAAAATACAGTTTAATTCGTATACTAGGTATACAATAAAAATTTACCTGTTTAGCAACTATATTATTATACCGATATTGTTAATTAATAGGGCTATAACATATTAAAAAAATAACTTAAATCTGACAACAGGTTTAGGAGATATAAGACATCAAAAATTATCCATTTTTAAGGTGGCCGGTTAATTTTGGCCCAGAGTGTATAAATTAATTTGTATTAGGCCTACAGCGAAAATAAAAAACAATAATCTTTTGATTTTTATAAGCTTTGATATATTAACAGTTTTTTCGATGAAATGTAGTTTTTGTGTTATTCGTGAAAAATATATTGTAAACACAACAAAAATTTAAATTTTCAATTACAAATAAGTTCAAAAGTATTGTTTTTCGAAAAAAAACTATGGAATATTTTATGCGTACAATATAATTTCTATCGATTCCCCAAAGTAAACGCACACTTCGACATAGAGTTGATTTTAAAGTTATGTAAAAATAAAAGGTAATTCTAAAATATAATTAAAATAACGCTTGTTAATGGAAATCGAAGGTTATACGATATTTTTATTGTGGTGCACTGGAAAATAAATAAATATGTTCGCCAAAAATTTTATTGATTTATTATTTCTCTTTAAATAAAAATCTTTAAAATATTTTTCCGAAGTTTAATTAACTGAAAATACACTAATGGTTAAGCTGGTAGCAACAAACCAAAAACATGAGAACGCAAAATCAAAAACATAAAGTTAAAAAAAAGAGGAAAAAAAATTATTATATGTCGGTTTACATTCTTCGACGTCATCATATTTCCAATCTCCACTTCGGTCAGTTATTTCGTAAGTCCCCTTTCAAGTCTCTTTTCCTTATCTTTTAATCAGTTTTTTCATGCTTGTTCATTTTTGGTCTATCTAGTCTTCTTTCTATGTTCCATTTTAAAATTTGATTTTCGTTCCTACTTTTTCTATCCGTTCGTATTCCGTTTGCTTCTAGATATTCCTTTCAATTTTGTTTAGAAGTCTTCTTCAGTGACTCTGAACATCTTGTCTGCCTTTAAAATTGTTGCGATACTTCACTATTAGAGATTAAATTTTTTTAACTGTAGTGTTATATTTTATTTTATTTTTTCCGTTTTTGGTCCCATAATACGCCATTTAGAAAACTTATGTGCTCTGAACACGTTTATTTATTGGCTTAACGGTAAAATTTTATATTCTGCAATTTCTTGTCAATTTTTTCACAATACTAATTAATAGTTTTGCCCTTCGTTACACACACATTGCGTCTTTTTTTAGTTGTACTTCTATATTTAATGCATTGCACTCCTTTATCAATTTCCCTGTCATGTAATTAAGTTAGAATGAGGAGATATAAGTTGGAGTCCTATAAGTTTGTAGTATTTCGATATCGAAGCATTTCTTTTCTATCTTCCTTAATGGGCGGCCAACAAACAATACCTCTGCGTTCAATCTTTACATGGTAATTGTGGTACTAGCTAGTTATACATTTACCTTCATTCTGTGAATTTTACATCTTTTTGACGATTTTAGTTAGCTCGATGTTATTAATTTTGATTTCTTGAGCTTCCTAAGGTTTTACCAGGGGTATAATATTATTTCCTGCTTATTTTGAGGTCTACAAACAGCAGGTATAAAAACATATAGTTGTTTCTTTTTTTCCATTACTTTATTGATTTTTCACAACTGTGCTCAATTTCTCTACTCAAAAATCTACTTCTTTTTTATCTTCCTGCTACTGGTATTCATGTTTAGTTCTGTTTTTTAGATTTTCGTCTATATAAATAAAAATCAAAATCAAGATACATTTTCATATGATTTTAAGCCCCTAATATATTTAGAGAATAAAATTATTTACATTAAATTGTGTTTTATTAATAAGTATTTAAGATTTAAAAAAAAAGGGCTCATACTAAACATAAGCCTTCGAATCTTTTGTCTCCTGATTTTACGTTACTCTGTATTTTCAAATTAAACTTATATTAAATATTTTGCAATTATCCAAATCTAACAAATATTTACTGAGAGTGATTTGACTTCTTGTTTGCCGGTTGAATCCATCCCTTCCTTTCTGACCAAACAAATATTTCCCTCAACCAACGAAGCAAATAATTCACCACTAATTAGGTAAATCTTTTACGTAATCCACCATGGATACATACTTTGAGAATGTGAAAATTTGAAATTTCTCGTATGCGTTGATTTTAAACACATTTAATTTACACTTCTGAAGAAGAAACATTAAGGTTGGTTAAAATAGTAATTCTGTATTATTTGTAGTCAACCCCTTAAAACGTTGATCCAAAAATATTACTAGACCTATAAATCCAAATTTAATATATATATATGTATATGCAAATAAAATCTGTGATATTTAAATTAATTAATAAAAATTACAAAGAAAATAAATTAGGCATTCATTTTATCAGTTCTAACCCATTATCAGAGAGTATTATCTGGCAATGGATGTATAATATTGCTAATAAATAATTTATCAAAAAGAAGCACTATATTTTGTTAGATCTTACGTTAGTAAGGTTGTATAAATTTATAAATAACACTATATTATTTTTATATATTTTATTTTTCCACAATATTTATATATATATATATATATATATATATATATATATATATATATATATATATATATATATATATATATTATTTTTCCACTGCATGCCACCTGTTCTATATCGTTCGTATTGCAACCAGCCTCATTGTATCTTTAAGAGCGTAGGCGCAAAATTTCGGGCCAATGCTTTTTAAATGCAATCATTTTTTCGAATCCTGAGAAAACTAACAAATATTTTTGAAAAATTTAAACGCAGAACGAAAGATTACATTATTACCGAGGGCCGAAAGTCCCTTAGAATAAACAAAAAGTTTTTTTGAATGAGATATTTGAAATTAAAAATCACACTAAATTTTCTCTTTTTTTTTCACCCCTGTAACTTATTAAAATAAACATTATAGAAGTTTTCAGGGACTTTCGGCCCTCAGTAATAATGTAGTCTTTCATTCTGCGTTTCAATTTTATAAAAATACTTATTATTTTTTTCAGGATTCGAATAAAATGAATGCATTTAAAAAGCATTGGCCCGAAATTTTGCGCCTACACTCTTAACTAACTAGCATAATATAATAGAGTTCCCTTCGCCAAAAAAGTTTATGATAGATAGTCTTTCCGAACTTTGGGTATCGCTTTATTAGGCCCGAGTCTAACACGGTTTCCCTCTGCAACTATATTGGTTCTGGGGCGTTTTCCTTAATTTTCTCAAAACATTTTACTTATCAGACAAGAAAATCGGTAAACAATTTCCGTCAGACAATATATTCTTTTATTGAAATAGCTTATAAATTATAAAAAGAACACAAAAATAATATTGTATGATGATAAATATTTTTGTGAGTTTGGCTGTTGCCGATCTGACCATTGTGATGCGTCGACGGATTCGGTCTTCGCACATTCCACTGTTAGTAATAACGGAGCCCAAGTAATTAAATTGCATGACCACTTCGTAACCTGCGATAATTCTTATCTCTGCCTGGTTGTTTCTGATTCTATCGATGATCGTCACTTTGGTTTTCTGCATATTTATTTTCAAACCATGTTCCATACTTACCGTGCCTAACCTATTTATAATTTGTTCCAGTTCTTCTGGTGATCACGCCAATATAACAGTGTCATCAGCATCCACCTTGCTATTCCTTAAAAACTTAACGCATAATAAAAGTAATATACTATTCTATGTTAAACTCTCGAGATTTTTCGATAATTTGACGAATATAAAGAATATATTCTCCTGTTCCTTTATCTAAGATGAATCGGCATTGTTCTTGGGGAATTTTTCGTAAGAGAATTGATTTTAGTCTTTCATTGATGATGGTTAGAAGTACTTTGCTCCCGTGTGATATCAATGCTACTGTACGGTAATTACTTCAATCTGTCGGTAAACCTTTTTTGTATATGAGAATAAACGTGAGTTTACCCCAGTCATTTGGCCACTTTTCGGTATTACAGATCTCATTGCAAATTTTAACATTACTTTCGTCCCTAATCCTTCCATATCTTTGAGTGTTTTAGCTGTCATTTCATCTTTTCCTTCTGCTTTTCTAAATTTAAGCTTTTTTATTGCCACCTCAAATTTTGATTTCAATATTTGATGTTCTTTTTTATAACTGTTCTTTTCTGTGTATGATTGTCTGGGTCCTTGTTAGAGAATAGTATTTCGCAATATTGTTTCTACACCTCTGCAATACCGTCTGGGTTTGTTATGGTATTTCCACTATTATCTTTGATGATTTGTGTCTGCGGTTTGAATTATCTCTCTAGATACTTGACTTTTGAGAAAAGTTCTCTAGATTCTTGGTACACATAGGTTTTGTTGGTACTTGGTTCTCGTTGTATACATATGTTTTTAATATAATTATTTTTGTCCCTTTTGCACAAGTGTTTTATAGTTGTATTTATGGTGCATATCTCTATTTCTTTTTGTTTTGAATTTTGATGTGCCGTTTCTAAGTTTTCGTCTTTTTTTAGATTAAGAATCTCTTCAGTCATCCAATGATTTTTTTCTAGCTATTTTGTCTTTGGGATTAGTATTGTTGATGGCTTCAGTGATAAATTTTTTTGTGTATTCCCACGTTTTGTCAGAGTCTCCGGTACTCATTGGTACGTTAGCTTCTGCTAATGCTTTTCTAAACTTTTCCAGGTGTTTTGAAATTATTTTTGTCTTTTATGTGTAATTGTTTTACTATGTAACTTAATGCAAAATTCTGCTTGTAACATTTTGTGGTTGGAACCACAGTCTGCATATTGATAATCTCCACGGATGATGTTTAAACATTATAATTACTATACTAAGATCCATAGCGATGGCAAATTGAAGAAGCAGTTCATCTATCGTTCCTTTCAAATGGTCATCTATTTTAGTTTTTCCTATTTTTGCATTCCAATCTCCTATTATCATCGTAACTATACTTTTTCGTAATATTATACTATTAACATTTAGTTTTTTAGCAAATTTACCATTACTGGATATTAAAGCTAAGAAAAAACACCTAAAAGTAACAAAAAAGTAACTTGAAAATATTTTGATGATGATGAAATCATAATAAAAAACTGAAAATAGAAGCAACGCCAGAGTCCTCTTTTTAGTCATTAGATGCTGATTTGTCGTATTTATGTCAGGCTGATGAATTAATCCATATTATATTTAGTGTAAAACTATCCCCCTACATACAAGCGTCGAACGAAATTTGTTCAATATGTGGAAAAATGGACAAGTATAATGAAATTCGACTGTGTACTATGTGCAATGTGCGACGAAGATTGTACCGGGTGGTCCAATAAGCCGATCTCTCGGCTATATATCAGAAACTATTCATGTTATATCTTTAGGAGAAAAAGTTCCTTAGTAAAAGTGGCCAAAAGAAATCGCTGGAAATAACTTTCAAGTTTCTAGGTTAACTGCTAGGGGGCGTAACCTGTGAAGAAAACTTTGAAAACCAGTTCCTTGGAAAATATGCCCAATTATAATAGGTGTTAAATAAGTAAACTAGAAAGCGGCCTAAATTCTGCACAGAGTTGTTCAAGTACTTTTTTTTTAAATAAAGGGTAGTGGAGAGTGGGAAATCATTTGTGGATAAATACCTATAACTTTGGTTTGGATTAACCGATTTTAACGAAATTAGTGTCATTAGAAAGAGTCTAGACGAAGTAACTTATACCTACTACAAAATAATTGCATTTAGTTTTAATTGTCATGAATAGAGGGTACTTTCGAATAGAAAAAAATAAAATTTGTTTTTCTTTAAAATGTTTAATGGGAACACCTATTTATTGTAAATTATAACGTAACTGGATTAAATTCGTAACAAAACGGCGCAAACTGCCATGTTAATAGCTTTTGTCGAACTCGAGATATGAATAAAAACGCATAAACATAAGTAAGTATAGTATTGACTCACCCTGATTATAAATTAGATTAAAAAATAAGTCAGTAGGTACTTTCAAATTTTTTTTATAGCAGAAGAATCTTAATGTTGATACCTATTTTGACCATTGTTATTTCATGTTATTAAAAATAGTTTTTTCGAAACTAAGTAGGCTACGACAATGAATTTGACGGGAAGTTCATATTGTTTATTTATTGACAGCAGTCAAAACATTGTTAAGAAGTGTAATATTATAATTCGAATTGGAGATTTCACTTTTTTCAATAGATATTAATATTGGTAATATTGGTAATTAATTATTAGTACTAATAATTCGTGATGAATATATATCAAATGCAGAATTGTATGATATGATTGGAGTTTATTTCGAATGTCACCAAAATGCCGCTATTGTATCACGTATGCATTCTGTAAGATATCCTGACAGGAGACATTATGGCAAAGAAGTATTTGAAAGAGAGACAAGAAGATTAAGAGAAACTGGTAGTTTTCATCGTTCTTGTTTTAAACGACGTAGACGCAGAGGTATGACCGAAGATAATTCAATCAATGTTTTTGCTTTAATTCAACGGAATCCACATATAAGTAGTCGACAAATCTCTATAGAATTAAACATACCCAAAACTATTGTTCTAAGGGTTTTAAAACATCACAGGATGGTTTTTCATATTATTAAGTAAACGTTTAAGTCAGAAACTTAGAATTCCCTTTAAACTTTAGATTCAACTGTTATTTTAATATTCCGATAAAAACGGCAACACGGCGCTTTTATCCTTTTATCCTTTTCTTAAAAATACTTATGCACGATTTATGTTGTGAAACAATTGTGGATTTTTTAAGATTTTTTGAGTTTTAGTAAATATAGTGGTTTCTTTTTCACCAATATTTGTTTTTCTATTTTTTAGACTGCATCCTTATCATGTAGTTCTCCACCAAGCTTTACATGAGAGAGATTTTGATGTACGGCTGGATTACTGCAATTGGATGTTAGGTCTGCTAGAAGAACAACCACATATCATGTCAAAGATTTTGTGGACAGACGAGGCTACGTTTAATTATGCGGGTGGTGTTAATCTGCATAATATGCATTATTGGACTGAAGAAAATCCACACTGGATACATGAGGTGCAGGTTCAAGGTAGATGGAATCTTAATGTTTGGTGTGGTATAGTTGATGGAAAGATCATAGGTCCATATTTCTTTGATATAACTTTAAATGGCGAAACATATTTGCGGTGGACAACGATGGAAAACAATTTGAACATTTAATTGGACATTAAGTTTTAATGATCGAGATATTTGTATGATCTTTCACATATTTAATTTTAAGTTATAATAAAGGGTGAGTCAATACTATAATTATTTATGTTTATGTGTTTTTATTCATATCTCGAGTTCGACAAAAGCTATCAACGTGCGGTTTGCGCCATTTGGTTACGAATTTAATCCAGTTCTATAATAATTTACAATAAATAGGTGTTTTCATTAAACATTAAAAAAAACAAATTTTAATTTTTTCTATTGGAAAGTATCCTCTACCCATGACAATTAAAACTAAATGCAATTGTTTTATAGTATATGTAAATTAAATCATCCACACTATTTCTAATGACACTAATTTCGTTAAAATCGGTTGATTTAAACAGAAACTTGAAAGTTATTTCCAGCGATTTCTCTTGGTCACTTTTACTAAGGAATTTTTTATTCTAAAGTTATAACATGAATAGTTTCTAATATATAGCCAAGAGATCGGCTTATTGGATCACCCGGTACAATATTTGACAGCGCTAAGGACTACAAAAATCACATTTGCATTAAACTGTATAAAAAACAATTATTTACAAACTTTAATCTTGTTTTTTATTTAGCTGCACAGTTTTGTATTATACTCGCACAATAACTCACCCGCTGCCTACAATTACCCTGGTAATCATGCTCAAATGCATCTTACGTTTTCAAACTGTTATTTTGCCAAAAAGTAGAATGTTAGTTTTATTTTACTAAATTCTTTCTTTTGGTTTAACTTTTTTATTTTCCTCAAAATTACAATTTTTGTTTAAGTGCGCACCATTCCCCAACTCATCTTGCGTATGTCATTTTTTGCAAATAATTACATCAAGTTTAGATAAGTTTAGTGTTTTCATACATGTATTTTGCTGCTATATGTGTTTATATTATAGAAGTATAATGTAACACTTTACAGCCATTTATTAAATTATTAAATAACAATTTTTCATACAAGAATTTAAATGTATAAGCTATACATATACGTATCAGTATACGGATTGAACGTATATTGATCTATGAAAAACAACAGTTACCAAATTACAATCTATTAAAAAATATGTAAAATAGCCACTCTAACTTGACTTAACTTATTGATCCAGTTTTTAAGAAAAAGAACCAAGTACATATAGTTTTAGAGGTAGTAAACTGCTTTTAACTAACTTGAATTATAAAATGTTGGCTACTCTCTTTAACGTTCCCGCAGACGTGCATGGAAAACGGCCTATTTAACATGCGGGACGCGGCGTCCATGTAATGCTTACAAGAGTTCATGCAAATACTAAAAGAAAAGTATTTCTCATCGTTCCTACAAAAATAACATTTCACTCTGGAACCGTTTTTATCTCTTCTCTTTTACTACATTTGCCTTTTTGGCATTCGAATAAAATTTTATTAAGAGTAAAGAGGGTTATAAAATGTTTTTCCGAACCTGTTTTATGAGTTGCTACACATCGTCAAGAATTAATATGGCAAATTTTTTTGTTTAGTCACTGTTTTTTAAGATTTTTTAATTATGATTATGATTTTTATGATACATTTAATACTATCAGAAGAAAATTAAATAAAATAGGCAACATTTAAAACAACACCACTTTAGTGTGCAAATAGTCACCATCGAAGGCTTTTTAAAAGCTGCTTAATGAAGTTAGCTTAATTGTGATCTTATAAATGTCTATATTTTTAAAAACACTGATACACTATGTACAGTATTAGCAAGATACCAATGCTTAATATACCAATTATTCAAAATTTATTCTTTTCAGTTTTTCAAATCAAAATACTTGTCTACTACTTAACTGCTAAAACGACAAATTGAAATTTGTCGTTTTTACAGTTAGTACAATTAAACTTAGAGCTAAGTATAATACTATCACGAGAATTAATATTAAACTCAACAGTCTTCCTGGTTAAACCGCGTCATCAAATCCTCTTTGATGTCTTTCTCAGGGCTTCCAAAGTCTCAGTTACTCGAGCCTACTTAACCATACTGATCACTAACCTATACATTACTGCTACTGGGAACAAACGACGGTTTATTTATAGTTACTGTATAGAAACCGATAATTGTGTTAACGAAAGCAATTGGCAAATGAAAGAAATTTACCATTTTGAATTTCAAGATTGACAAACAAACTGATTCATATGCTCCTTCAATATCCAAGAATAGGTCTGTTAAATAGTTATTCCTAGTTAAGTTATTCTGTACATCTACAACGAGTGTTGTTAAAGCGTCTAGAGTTCCAAAACCTCTTTTGTAGCCAAACTGGTTTACTGGGAGTAATTTTTTTTTCTTCTTCTCGTAGCACTACAACCCGGGTGGGTTTTGGCTGACTGTACAACTTGCTTCCATCTTGAACGGTCGTCCATAATAGTTGGGTCAGTGGGTAGCCCCATTGTTCTTAGATCTGACCATATATTTTCTCTCCATCGCATTCGTGGACGTCCTAATAGCCTTCTTCCTGTGGGGGCTTCCTTCCATATTAACTTAGCAAGGCGGTTATTAGGGAGTCTATGGACATGGCCAGTCCATCTTAGAAGTTGGAATTTAATCTCTTGGACTATATCGCTCGCTCTATACATCTGCTTGACCTCAGCATTTGTTTTGCATTCGGTTGCTATTAATGTCGTGATAAGGCCCAAAGATTCTTCTGAGGATTTTCCTCCCAAAACATCTAAGTTTTCTTTTAGTTTCTTTGGTCAGGGTCCACGTTTTACACCTATACATGAGCACCGTTTTAATCGCCGTTTTTATCACCAATCTAATTTAAATTTTATAAGCCTTTCTAAGGTTTTGAATACGCCAGAGAGTAAGGATATTGGTCTATATGAACTCACAATATTTGGATCCTTTCTGAATTAAGGATAGGAACGACTAAGATATTTTTGATAGAATCGATAACTATGTTATTTTGGATGATATCATTGAAGATATGTTATAGATGGTTTTTTGTAACCTTTGGTAGGTTGATTAACATTAAGTATTTAACATGATCAATTCCAGAAGAAGTATTAATGTGGTTTTAAGGGCGAAGTCTTATTCAGTTTTAGAAAAAGGTTTTAACAGAAAGTGGTTATTTGAATTAACTTTGTGGAGGTTGTTTAGACCAATGTTAAATCCATGGAGGAGATATTCTATTAAAAAAGTCATCTAATAAAGTATCATTAAAGGGATTTTACTATTATGTGATTTTCAGTTCATTTTGTTATCTTGTGACCATATTTCTTTAGAAGAAGTATTTTGCTTAAATTAGAACACCATTTGATTCAACTAGCTTTGGCTTTATGTTTCAGCTGCTTTTTGATATGAGCAGCAATTTTCTGACATTTTAGATAATTATCAAAGCTCACTGAACGTTTATAAACTGCTAATGCTTCTTTTCTGTTATTAATTATTAGATTACATTCTGGGTCCCACGATCGATGAAGGGGATCGATTTTTGAATTTAAAAATTTTGTATTGAGAAATAGATTTAATAGCAGTATCATTAATGCAATCTATTAGAAAGTTATAATTGTTATAAGTATTAAGGGAGCTACTTTTATTGGAAAACATGTTTTCAATTAAGGATGTATACAGGGACCAATTGGCCTTTTTGATATTCCATTTGCTTTTTGGATAAATTGTTTCCTGCGATGTGTTGGTTATTGAAAAATTCATAGTTATAGCAAAATGATTGAAGCCTAAGGTGTCAGATAAAACTGACCAAGTGATTTTACTAGCTATCACTAGTTTGGTGACCAATTTCACCATTTAGTAACGAGCTCCACAGTGAGTTATGAGTATTCATATCTCCTCCAATTATAAAGGGTGATTTGACTTGTGAGAAGATATTATGTATCCAATCGTTTTTGGAAGTACGAATTTTAAGTGGTCTATATATAGATAGGAAACTTAATTCTGTTGTATTAATTTTTATCGCTAGCACTGCAGCCTAAAATTTCATCGTTAAAATTGTTTTTAATATTTATTTGACAAAATGGTATGGTTGTTTTAATTAAGATTGCAATACCTGCGTACCCGTCGTACCTAACTTGGCGAATTACATTATAACCTTTAAAGATATAATTCTGATTTAGTTTGAACCAAGTTTCACTTAAAAAGACAACGTCAATATTTTCAGTTGTTAAAAAATGAACTAAACCGTTTTTATTCGAAACAACGGATCGAGCGTTCCATTGCAAAATTTTTAATGAAGTTCTGTGAAGATGTTATTTATTGATGATATCCTCCAAAATCGTTTTTATTCCATGGTAAATACTATCTTGACTTGTTTTTATATCATCTACAGTTTAAATATTTGGAAAGGGGTTTAGTGGGCCATAATTAAAAGGAAACAGAGGTGAATTATGTAGAAACTGTGGGGTAGGAGAGATTAATTTTCGTTTTTTCGCTATGCTATAGTGACTTGACGAGGGTTGTGATGTGTTATTTGATAATATATTTTGGTTTCTACGCATGATTACTTGTGTGGCAGCAGAAGGGGTTGAATTTTTTGTGAATGTTGGCAGGGGAGGAAAACTGTTTCCGATATTTTCTAGTGTGAAATATCTATTCCGAGTGAACAACCCCGAGAAGGATGATTCACAGTAAGTTTCTGCCTCGATGAAAGAAGTTTTTTGCTCAATTATTACGTTTTTGATTTTCATTTGTAGTTCGTATTTTAGACATTTCTTGGAAATGGATACATGATTCTTACTGTTGCAATGTATACACTGAATATTATTATCCTGACACGCATGATCTTTATTTTTGATTTTTCCGTATTTTATGCAATGTGCCTGTGTACTGCTACCATCGAGCAAAAAGACAAAAGAGGGAATGTAAAGGTAGTGGGGGCAAAAATATTGTTAGACAGGAAGTGCCATCTTGAGAGGCCAAATTAAACAAGGAAAGAGAGTCTTTCCTTGTTTAAGAAATCAAATTTAGTTGGGTTATGTTATTATTTGTCCCAACTGTCACATGAAATCTTATTTATATTGAAGTTTTTTAACAATTGTTTCACATTTTAGACTGTTATCGTTAATATTTAATTAAAATTTTCTCGTCTAAGACACATTCTGAAAACTATTTTATAGCTACTGTTAAAAAGTGTCGGAAAATTTAAATTTGGCGCATTCGAATTTCCGGATATGTCCGCCATCAGAGGCCACTTTTAGGTCGCCTTTTCATGACGATTAGATTCCCTCTTTTGTCTTTTTGCTCGATGACTGCTACACTGCTTGGACATAATGTCCAAATTTTAAACAATTATAACACTGAGTGACTTTGCCAATATAGGTTTCAACAGGAAAAAATACAGTATTTATTGCAATGTAGTTAGGTAAAATATTTCCCTGAAAGGTGACTATTACATTCTTTTTGGGTAAATAGTTAATTTTTCCTTTCGTGTCAACCCTTGTAAAAGTTTCTTTTAAATCCTAATATGGGGGTGGGAGATTCACTGTTATCTAATAAATAATCTCTGATTAGGCCTTTAATTTCTGGTAGATGATTAGGAATATAAGCTATCAAATTTTAATTTTTTGTAGCTAATAGAGGGCGCCACATATAACACATGTGTGGCATAAATTTGCGCCTAACTTTTTTACTCTTTACGATAGCTCTATGTATGTTAAAAAATATTAAAGATACATTATTTTTACAAAGAAAAGATATACTAGTTAGTAATCTGAAAATTCAACCGTTTTCGAGATAATCGCATTTTATAAGTCAGCTGCATAATAATTCTTACTTTGATATTTCTGCGGTAAGACACTGAATACCTGTAGATAAACATAATTCATAGTTTATTCTTATTAAAACAACTTAAAGATGATAATGCCATATCATAAAATGCTTTGTTATGGGTGCTAAATGTCTTATTGGAGAAAATATTCCTCATCTTCTTTAGGTGCCGTGTCCGTATTCAGACATTAGCCGTCATCATGTTAAGCTTAAGCTTCTATAATGGCGTTGTATTACTTTTTCTCTATTGTAAAATGCTGAAAACCCAAAATATGTGATTTATTCAAGATGGTGCATCACCACATTCTGGAGAGAAGGCAGTTAGAACATACTTAAATACAACTTTTCTGAACGTTGGATTGGTCGTGGTAGTCATATTCCTTGACAATGTGGTGAAATATTGATATAATTATTTAATTCATAAAAAATCCGAAAAAAATACTTATTATTCATTACGTAAATTGTTTACTCATTTTTATTAGGACAAATAAAAACTAGAGCACAGGTATTGATTGACACATATGTGTCTTGTTTCATAATACTTTTGCTAAAAATGTAACCTTAAAAACTCGGCATTTTTATAAAAACATCATCGTTGGCCTAATAACCAATATTGTTATAAATATAGTAAACACACATTCAATTTAGTTCAGCATAATATTAGTTCGTTAGTAAATCATAATAGTCCATTTGTTCGAGATGTAATTATAGTTACTCGTAAGCTGTAACGTAATCATATAAATAAGTAATGTCATCGATAGGTTATTACGTGTATATATCAGTAACTAATGATCGAGATACATCAAAGTTTATTACATTATTTAACCTCTACGACATATAAGATGTAGTTCCATAATATACCTTAAGATTTGGATATGTATTCAAAAGAATATATTCATCCATAATACACTATAGCCACCACGTAGCCCAGAATTTAATCCGCTTGATTTTGTTGTATGGGGCGCATTAAAACAACGTGTCTATAAGAATCCCATAAACATTTGCAACCAACTATGAGAAGTAATAAATACTGCAGCAGTTTATTTAGAACCAATGCTGCTATTTAATATGAGACGATCTTTTATGGAATATATTGACAAATGAATTAAAGAAAATGGTGGACATATCAAACACTTACTTTGACAAAAAGTTATATTATTTAGTTTAACTATTTCTTAATTTGGTTTGTAAAAAAATATTTTGATTATGATTTTAATTTAACATAAAACGTAAAATGTTTGATGTAAAATCCTATTATTCTATTATTTTGTCAAATCCTATTATTAATTATCCTGCTAATCTATTTATTTTATTTAATATTTCGTTAACTATTAACTTTAGTTAAAGGTATTTTATACCGAAATTCAGAAGTATTAATGTTTTTGTCTATTTTTTCTTCGTTGCCTGGAGTAATTGCCTTAAATCAGAATTATGCAGCTGATTTGTAAAATGCGATTATCTCGAAAACTGTTAGGTTTTGAAGTTATTAACAGGTATACCTTTTTTGTGTTAAAATAATATATCTTTAATATTTTTTAATCCAAATGCAGGTAGCTTAAAGAGCAAAAAAGTTAAGCGCAAATTTATACCACATATGTAGCATATGTGGCGCCTTCTATCAGTTACATCAAAGTGTGCATCAAATTATAATTTCTTATATTTAATAGTACCCAATTGTAAATTTTTATACATAAAGGTTCACAAACATAAAAGTTATAACGAAAAATAAAATTTTAAATTTGCATTATAACACCCTATATCTTTCTTAATATCAACATTTTATTAAAGCAATTTGACTTAAATCGTAATATTTTAAAGTGTAGAATCTACTGTTTCTTTTTGTACAATTACTTAAGGACCACCCTGTATATGCTAATAGTTTAAAATACTATCTCAACTATTTACTTATAATATCACCCTATAGAGTTCCGTTTTTGGCTCCATGTCTAGTATCGTAATTCCAGACTATTAAATCGACTTAGAGTGATATGGTGGGCAGGTGGTTCGCTCGCTATAAATTAAATCCCTCTGCTAAACTAAGAAAGAGCCAGCAGCTGTGCCTACCGAACAATTACTTTATTACTATTTTTCCATCTTCTTTATTTTATATACCAAAACTGAACAAAATGAAATTTCAAGTAATTTTAAAAGTTTTACAGTTATGACTTTATACAAGGCGGAATAATACAAAGATAAGAAACTAATAGGTCATTAAAATAGAGACATTTAAAACCCAAATTATAAAACATACTAATAAACTGTTTGCAGAGCTCATTTTAACAACGTCTTAAATCTTTCAAATTATGACCTATCACTCATACCTTTTTAATAATTTATAAAAGAAGTACTATTGATATAAAACTTTTTGAAGAAGAAGCTGTTTAATGGAACAAACTCACTTATCGGACCACTGATACCAAGAATAAGATCTAGTAATAAACTAGGTCCGCTGTTACAAAATGTAAACACACACATTGAAATATTTTCAAACGCAAATGGGGAATTAATGTTTAGTTTGGTTTGTTTAGTAGGCGTTTAATAGGTCCATGTTTTTTAAGAGTATTTAAATGGTCAGAGATATCTGAATTTTCTAAAAAATGAGCTTTGTTACTACAGAATATTTCACGCGAAAAAAGAGTTACGGTATGGCAACAAGATGGCGTATCCGCACATAACAGCAGTATTGTAATCAATTACCCTAATGCCCCATTTCCAACAGATGGATTGGAACTAACGGTCCCGTGAATGAATTATATTTACTGTTAAGTACATCTTGGAACACCCCTATAGTCAAAGAAAAATTATTAAACAAGAAAAAATATCACGAAATTGATGTTTAATGCTTTATTAAGTTTCTAATAACGTGTATACATGTTATTATATTTTCTTATCCGATAGAAGTTACGTTTGATTTATGAAGCTATACAACATGGTAAAATTTTACCGAGTAATCTTTTGATTTTATCTATATCGAAACACCAAATAAATACTACTTTTTATTTTATTTTACATTAAGTTTGTCAGTATTTTACTAAAGGAATGTTGGTGCGTCCGTATAATCGTGTAATCGCTGCCGTAAGCACAGGACTTCATTTGTTTACTCTACCGGACAAATATGTTATTTATTAAGGATCAAAGAGAAGCCGGTAAATCCAGAATATCCCAAAAAGAGGATATATTTTTAACAGGATTTCTCTTTCGTTCGTGTGTTATTTACTGACTTCAGTTTTCGTCTTTTCCTTTTTGTTAGAGACGACTTTCAACGGGATCAGCTGGGATTTATGGAAGCAATTGCATTAATAAGTAGATAATTTTGAAATTAAAAAAATTAAGATGTTGAGTACTTTAGCATATTTATTATTAACTTGCTACTTTAATATATACACATAATATTAAATATTAAATTATAGTAAGCGGAGCAAAAACTGTAAAAAATTAATATTTATTTAACGTTTGTCAAGCGGCATAATTATAATTGTACATGTTATACATATATTTGCTTAAAAATTTCTTAAGGAAAATATTTTTTATTTTAAAGATAATTTTATTTATTACTAACATAACTGGTTGAAAATTGTTGAATATTGCAATAAATAACTAATAATATTCGGTAGTATGGTCTTTTACGGATTTACAGACAAATTAATATTAGAAGCCGCTTTAATGTCACCCGGCAAATCTATAGTAAATTATTGAAATTACTACAACAATAAACTTGGAAATAGTGGTCGTAAACAAATTCTAGGAAAAGTAGCATTAAATTGTATTTCAATTGGAAACAGAGATTTTATCCACATTTAGTTGTTTGGTGTTTGTCAATACATGTATACCTTAAAATTATTATTAGTAATAGTAATTCATTATCTAGTTTACCGAAATGCGATAAAAGGGGTTAGTAGTAGATTTATATTCTTTTTTGATAATATTATTGTACACAAACTGATGGAACTTTGCCTGGGGATTATGAGCGCGAGAACTGGGTGGATTAAGTAGCCTAGAAGCCGCGGTCATGCCCACAGCCGGTCCCAAGCCCGGACAAAAGAGAAGAGTTGATCGGCCATGTTGACGTCCTAGCCATTGTAAAAGAAAACAAGGCTCAAAGAACCGATATAAAGCCTCGGAACCAGACGAAACTTAAGATGAACCATGCAAAGGAAAGGAAAACGAGAAGGAAAAATAAACCCAAAATCAGATTAGCAACATGGAACATTACTTCTTTTAACAACAAAGACCAAAAGATAACAGAAGAATTGATAAATAAAAACATAGACATTTGTGCAATCCAAGAAACTAAGAATAAAGGTAAATGCCAAAGAGACTATGACCAATATTTTCTAGCATACAGTGGAGTGAAGAAAGAAGAACGAGCACGAGCAGGCGTAGGTATACTGGTCCATAAAAAATTTAAAGACAACATAAATAACTGCCGTTGGATCTTCGAAAGAATAAAACATATAAATATCACAATGGACTACCAAAAATTAAATGTCATATCTATCTATAGCCACGAGGACTGCAAACCCAAGGAGGAACAAGAGGCATTCTACAAAAAAATTCAAACCATCCTGGATGAAATACTTAAGTATAAAGAAACCTTAATTCTTATGGGTGACTTTATTGTACAAATGGGAAATGAAATAGTTCCAGGAGTAAAACAAAGATTTATTAAAAACCATGTCAACGCTAATAGAGAACTCATTGCTTATCTACGTGCTTTAAACGAACTGAGAATCAATAATACATTTTTCGACCATAAGCTCCAGTATAAATATATATTTAAAAACTCCAGGGGCACAAATCTATAATTAATTTTATAGTCAGTAATAAAAAAATTCACCAAAAGCAGATTCTAGATAAACCCGAAATTAAACTCAGCAGACGCAGGGAGTGAACACAAACTAGTACTAGCAAAAATAAGAATGAAAATAACGCCAAAACATTTTTGTCGGGACAAATTTAACGTAGAATCACTGTGAAACGACTTTACAAGAGAAATGTATCAAAGGAGGCTAGCACAGAAGATACAGATGAAACAAATAGACGACATCGAAGATATAAACATGAGACACCTATAGAAGAATATGAAATGAAACAAAGCATTTGATGTTGCGATAATTTAAACAGTTTAGTAGGCAAATATTAAAGAAGAAACAGGCTTTAAAGCGTACATACAAGAAGGAAGAAAAAGAACAAGACGAATTGACGGTAAATAATGAAAAAGGTTATTAACATAATTTTACGTTTTTTTACAGATTAACGTCCTACTAAAATTGGCTGCAGAATTAGATTCAAATCAAAAAGTATTACATCTGATGATGAAAGCTATGTCCCACAAGCAGATGATTAGGAGTCCGAGCTGAAAAAACAATTTATTATAGAACTGGCAGACGAGTACGACTTAAAGTAGCACATGGAGAATAAACCTAAGTTTTCAAGCAGAATTTCTGTAGTGTTCAAACAAGATCTCGTAATATCCTTCGCCAAAAAGGTGGGCCTAAAGCTAGTAGCAATTTATTTACGCCTAAACAAATATTAAAGTAAATTATGTACCCAGAAATGAGTGACATAATTTTGCGTAAAACAAACAGAAAAGGGAAAAGCTTCTATGAGGCTTTTGATAAAAAATTGGAGCAAAGATTCACAAATGCTTTAAAACGGCGTCCACAAAAAAAATAAGCCATTTACTAAATGTCAGCTCAAAACATTTTTTTGTATCCTAATTGTTGCTAGTGTACATAGAAATAATAAAGAAAACTTGTGCGAGATGTGGAAGATGGATTCTCTGCCACCAATATGTGTAGCAATGTCTCGTGATCGTTTTAAAACAATGCAGAGATATATAAGATTTGATAACGAAAATACCCGCGAAGGACGGAAGAAACCGATAGTGCTGTACCCATACGAGATATCTGCTCAATGCTGAATAAACAAGGCTTCAAACCATCCCAACACAAAATAAACGACGAAAAATGGTTTATGTTCAGAGGTCGTACAAATGTTACGCAATAAATACCTTTCAAACCCGCTAAATATAGGATCAAGGAATTTTGGGCTTGTGATGCATCAACCGCTCATCTCGTACAAGGTTATCTTTATATTATAAAATCAGCAGATGTTTCTCAGCAAGTTAACGTTGGCCAACGAACAGTTGTAGATGTGGTCACGTTGTATAAAGGTTCTGAGCGGAATGTTACCACAAATAACTTTTTTTGCACAAGACGTTAGTAGGCACAGTTAAAAAAAATAAAAGATTTTTACCCACTAATTGCAAACAAATAAGGAGAAAACTACTTTTTCCACTAATTTTGCATACAATCATGATACCACTGTATACTATTATGTACCAGAGATATACAAAGCAGTAGTTTACTCTCGTTTATGCATATGAGACAGAAAAGTAAATAATACTTAAATATTACAATAGAACCAAAGGGGAGGGGGTTGATACCATGAATAAAATCCTGGGTGAGTATACGTTCAAGAGTCGACATTGCGTTGGCCCTTGGCCTATTTATATAATATGATCAAAAGCACAATCCATTACAAAAAAAAGTACCAGCCACCGCAGGAAGTTTTTAAATGGTCTTACTAAAGATCTTTGTTTGACTTCAGTTGATGAGAAGTTGATGATGATGAGAAGTTATTTTCTTCGTAGTGCTGTAGAAATGATCCTTGGTCAAAACATAGTATTTGCTGTAGTTACTCCTTCTTAAGTATTTCACAGCACTCGTGTATCTACTAAAGTAACCGGAAGTTGCCATGTTTGTAGAAACTAACGCAAAAAAAAACAGCATAAAATGAGAAAAAGTTGTGTAGTATGTTTTCTACCTGTGTGTGACACATATTGTTTATCTAAAATGGCATATATATGTTGCAAAAATCCACAATAACATTTATTTATTGTATTCTGATTC
This sequence comes from Diabrotica undecimpunctata, assembly GCF_040954645.1. Taxonomy (NCBI): domain Eukaryota; kingdom Metazoa; phylum Arthropoda; class Insecta; order Coleoptera; family Chrysomelidae; genus Diabrotica; species Diabrotica undecimpunctata. Next base: position 84,073,080 of record NC_092808.1, on the reverse strand, counting down.
AAATAAACTAACATTTAAATACACAGTCAAAGCGAAACATTGATATCAGGTAGAAGTGTTTATCGATAAAGTCATTAAGCTCTCAGTTTTTGTGACAATTAGAATATTTTAATTTCGTCGTGTTTAACAATATTTACATATCGTAGTAAAATAGTGATAAAACTGTAAAAACATTCTCCCCTGATGGGGACTAAGACTCCAATACGCGAACTAAATATTTCTGAAGTTAGTGTTAGTGAATAAGATATGGATATAGGATATATTAACACCATAGTTTCTCCTGCTACAAGGGAAGTAAAACTGTTTAATATTAATTCTAATAATTACGACTTTCAAAATTGCTTTGTATATGTTAATAAGACCAATGATCAGAATATAGGCCGATTGCACCCGATGGTTGTGGAGGATATTTTACATGAAAAATTAAAGATCAACAATATTAAGGCAATTAAAAGTATAGGAAGAAACCTTGTTAAAGTAATCCTCAAATATATTTTGTATTCAAATAAATTAGTCAGTAATAGTCATTTAAAAAACGATAATTTAAAGGCGTACATTCCCAATCACCTCTTAGAAATCACAGGGCTCATATGTGACGTCGATACTAAATATAAAATTGAATATTTGAAAAAATATATGACCTCTATTCCACAAATTATTGATAATAAAATAATGCACAGGAAAATAGAAAAGGACGGAAATACAGAATATGTACCTAGACGTAATGTTATAATTACATTTGAAGGCAATTGTTTGCCAAATTATGTGTAATTAATTATATTTTCAAGTTGAAAAATTGTTAGGTACACAGGAATACTGCATACGATGTGGAGAAATTAAAACTGATACACATACATGTGATGAAAGAAAATGTATTGTATATACTGTAAAAGTGATAAGCATATCGATCTCTAAAAACTGTTTTTTTTTCGAACATTAAAAAAAACAAAAAATTTCATATTTAGAGGCCAAAAATTTAAGCGATTCTTCTTTTTCTGGTCTTATTATAATAACAGATTTGAAATATTGTCAAATTCAGATAAAGAATTTTCAAAATTATCTGAACACATCTAAAGTTAATATACCTGCTTATTCCAAAATATTGAGGCCTTATTTACAGAAAACCAAAACTATTAGTCAAACAAGCAATAATTATAGGGTAAATAAAAAAAGAAAAGTATCATCTCCAACTTCCGAATATCCTACAGCTCCTTACATCCCTTTCAGATTTGGACCATCTCAACCATTACCATTTACCACCTTTAAACAAGGAAAGTTTTTGAAATGTAGACAATGATAAAAATAAATTAGTAGAGCCTTTAGTAATTCTGTTCTCAGATTTTATTCAAAATATTAATGGTTTAGAAAAGGCAAAATCACTTGATATCAATATAATAGCCAAAGGTATTAATAATGTTTTAGATAATATCTTAAAAAAATAACTAATCTAATTACTTTCAAAGCTAAACTCAAAATATTACAATGGAATGCTCGATCAGCTGTTGCATACAAAAATATCCTTCTTAACTTTTTAATGACCGAAGATATTGATACAGCTTTAATAAGTGAAACCTGGTTTAAACGGGATGTTGTTTATAGTTACAGAGGTTATAATCTGATATGCGAAGATCGGGATGATGGCTATTCCGGAGTTGTTATTTTAATTATAACGGGTATTCGCTTTGAAAACATAAAAATAAAAAAAAATTATATTAAAGGATTGCTTGCTTGTGGTATTAAAATGAACTATAACAAAATTCATTTAACTTTACTCTCTGTATATAGGTGTCCAAATGCTAAAACTAACACCGAAGATTGGGATAAGTTATTTTCTCAACAAAAACACCCTTGTATCATTGGAGGAGATATGAACGCACATAATTCTCTGTGGGGCTCATCTAAAAATGATAGAACAGGCCATCAAATTGTGGAGACAATTCAGAATCTAGATTATGTGGTATTGAATAATGGACAACCAACTTCCCAAACGAGACCAGGAAACACAGATTCCATGATTGGAATTGATCGTTATATGGGTTGTAATCAATTTCTTAGGAACTAATGCGAATATCATTTATCCCAGTAGTAAGTGGAACATTAAAAAAGCCAATTGGTCATTATACTCTCAGCTTATTGATAACTTATTAACTAACAACAATCACATATCCTCAGACACCCAAGAAAAAACTAATTTTCTTATTGACTGTATTAATGAAGCTTCTAAACAATGGATTTGCCAATAAAAATTAATTAAATGTAAACGTACTCTCCTTCCGTGGTATTATTCGGAATGTGATCAATCCGTTGCAGAAAGAAAGGAAGCATTGGTAAACTACAAAAAAAATCCTTCTCCTGAAAATTTTTGTAAATGCAAAGAAGTATTAACTTCTCGGTCAAAAATTCCTAAAATTAAAGGCCAAAGTTGGGTTAAATGGTGTTCAAAATTAAATAAACAATTTCCATCTAGTCTTATTTGGAACCAAGCAAAAAAAAATTAATAGGAAAAAAGTTAACTTTCCACTGCCTCTAAGTAACTCATGGGTAGACGACTTTTTTGATAAAATAGTTCTACCTGACGTAAATAACCAGGTAAATGTAATTAAATCTGAAACGCTCCAATCTGATCAGAATCATTTTCTCTTAAAACCTTTTTCAAGAACTGAGTTAGAGTTTACCCTTGATAATCGCGTTTGTACCTCACCAGGATATGATGCAGTCAAATATCCTATGCTAAAAATTTGCCAGATAACGCAAACCAGATAATTATTGAGGGTAAGGCATAATCGATTTTAAGCCTATTATATTCGTCCCTATTCCCAAACCGGAGAAAAACCCTAAATTAGCTGAAACTTACCGACCTATATCATTAATATCATGTATATTGAAGACTCTTGAAAGGATGATTAAAATTAATTAGATTGGTTGCTAAGAGATCAAAGTCCCTTACCCGCTAACCAACATGGCTTTAAGAAAAGTTATGGAACTTTAGAATTCTTAACAACTCTTGTTGTAGACATTCAGAACAATTTTTTCAGAAATAGTTATGTACCTGCTTTATTTTTAGACATCGAAGGTGCTTACGACTCGATATCTCTTACAATTCTCCAAGAAAAAATAATTAAATTTTTTCATATACTAGCACAGTTTGCTTCTAACGTTGTGAACCTGTGCACAAATATGATAATTAATTTAAAAGACTATCATACTCTTACATAACCTAGACTTAATAACAAAGGATTACCTTAGGGCTCCGTTTTAAGTTCTATTTTGTTTAACATTTACACAGCAGATCTACACAACATCACTATTACTAATATTGCATTTAATATTGTAGCATATGCTGACGATTTCTGTTTATATACAGAACACAATAAATATCAGCAATTCATTGAAAACCTGAATAAGGTGTACGTATTCCATCAAAACTGGTTTATAGAAAATGGTTTTGAATTATTTTGCAGGAAATCACAAGTTTGTTTATTTACCAGTCATAACTTTACTAATGCCAGTAAAATCAATTTAGTTGGGCACCAATTGTCCTTTAAAAACACAATTAAATATTTGGGAATGATACTTGACCAGAAATTGACCTGGAAGGTACATATCAATGACATGTTGAACAGATGCAGCAAGGGATTAAACTTTCTTAAATCAATTAATAAAACTTATATATATATATTATATATAAATTAAGGATCACTCGGAAGAGTGGTGGGTTTTTTTCGGTCAAAAGGTGGAGAAAAAAGACAAAGATGATGGCTACTTCATCTATTTATTGAAGACGTTTCGCTTTCTTAATCAGAAAGCATCATCAGTTCATCTAAAAAGAACAATATGAAAAAACCACACAATCATGGAAAAGTTGTTACATGTGTTACTTTAAAAAGATATGTAGCAGTCAGTGATATTAAAATTGTAAAGACGTTTAAGTAAATGGACATTATACGATTACGATATATAAACAATAAATTGAACTAAATACAGTTAACAATTTGTTCAAACTAAGCACAGCAAAAAGAACATGTGGCTTTTTATACATATGTATAAGTAAAAAAAACATTGAAAAAGAGTATGAAGAACTAAGAAAATCAGAGATGCACTTTCAACAATATAGCAATAGTTATGATTTAATTTTAACTTTAGGTAGCATTATTAAAGTAATTAATAGTGAAATTGAACAATTTAATGTATAATGAAATTACCACTCCTGGCTTATTGAATGCTGCCGGTAAAATGGTGTTCTATTAAAACAAACGCGCCAACAACGTGAAAAGACAGTAAACCTTGAGGTCATTAATTATGACAGAACAACAAGGTGAAATACCAACCCTAATAATAGAGCGGTTTATTTAAATGATAAGATGAGTTTGGGTGACAACCTGCTTGTAAGGAACCAATAAATGAAAGGAAAGGTGGTTACTAACACCAAATTTCCCCCAGTGATCGGTTAAGAAATAACAAACAAACAAGTGAGGTCAATCCAAAAACTCATATATAAATCGTCAACGTTGTGGCTGGTTACTCAGCCACAGATGAAGATCAATTATAATTTCCAACCGTCCAAGGTTCATACACTTGGAGCTGTAAATGATAAAGGATTCTATGAATCACATTAATTATATAACTGTATTAAACTATTTGATTAAAAACAATTAATACAAATCTGTGTATATGCAACATGTGACTATGTCAAAAGTAATGCAAGTTGCATAAGTGTAAGCTGATAAAAGTAGGAAATATTTCTTATATTCTATTTTATATTTAAATTTATTTTATATGTTTATATGTATGTGTGTATAAGCAACGAGTGACTATGTCAAAAGTTGCATAAGTGTAAGTTAATATAAGTAAGAAATATTTCTTTGTTTTTTTATTTTATTTAAATTTATTTTAATATGTTTATATGTATTTAAATTATTTAATAAGAAAATATGGTAAACCTATACACCTTAAAGGACAATGATAAAGTAAATAGCTTATTAAGCCTAATTCTGCAATAATAAAGCATGATATATTTGGCTCAAGTTACTAATGTCTGTTCTTTTATTAAGAGCATTAGGGTGTTTAAGTATTGAACACATTTCCAAAAACTGTCTTTTGCCGAGATTGCGTTCTGTGCCAAGAATCTTAACTTCATTAAAGTCTATCTTATGCTTGGTATTGATAGCATGCTGGGCAAGAGCACAAGTACGTTTAGATAAATTGATGTCGCTACGTGTAGTAAGGCGCCCTTTCAATGATCTCCCAGTCTGACCGATATAACATGAGTCACATTCAGCACAAGGTATGTGATAAATGGTATTAACTTGTTCTAGAAGGGACAAGGGTGTTTTAGTTTTTGAAAACAAATTTCTAACAATCTTAGCATTCTTAACAGCAATGTTCACAGGTATGTTATTCTGTTTATACAGTTTAATAAGTTTCTCAGTAACTTGAGGAAAATAAGGTAAAGATGAATAATGGGTAGTAGTAGTCCCAAGATCAGTATCAGGCAGAACAATGCTATTAATTGAATTATTTGATATTATTCTAAGTTGGTCATCATTGGGTATGTCATCTAAAGAGAAACCATAGCTTTGTAAGTAAAGGTATTTATTAATGAGAGAGGATGGATAGGAGTTCTCAATCAGAATACTTCTAAGTAATTGAAGTGATTCCCTTCGATTAATCGGATGTGTCAATCTATTTAGCCGACAGCTTAAAGCTTTGATTAACTTTAGTTTACATTTGAAAGGATGACAAGAATGGTAGTTGAGAAACCTATTAGAGCCGTCGGTTTCCTATACCAACTTGTGGTTAACGTGTTATCTCCCATTCTTATGACACGCATGTCTAAGAAGGGAATACTATTGGTGACGGGGGGAAATTTGGTGTTAGTAACCACCTTTCCTTTCATTTATTGGTTCCTTACAAGCAGTTTGTCACCCAAACTCATCTTATTATTTAAATAAACCACTCTATTATTAGGGTTGGTATTTCACCTTGTTGTTCTGTCATAATTAATAACCTCAAGGTTTACTGTCTTTTCACGTTGTTGACGCGTTTGTTTTAATATAACACCATTTTACCGGCAGTATTCAAGAAGCCAGGAGTGGTAATTTCATTATACATGAAATTGTTCAATTTCAATATTAATTACTTTAATAATGCTACCTAAAGTTAAAACTAAATCATAACTATTGCTATATTGTTGGAAGTGCATCTCTGATTTTCTTAGTTCTTCATACTCTTTTTCAATGTTTTTTTTTACTTATACATGTATAAAAAACCACATGTTCTTTTTCATGTGCTTAGTTTGAACAAATTGTTAACTGTATTTAGTTCAATTTATTGTTTATACATCGTAATCGTATAATGTCAATTTATTTAAGCGTCTTTACAATTTTAATATCACTGACTGCTACATATCTTTTTAAGGTAACACATGTAACAACTTTTCCATGATTGTGTGGTTTTTTCATATTGTTCTTTTTAGATGAACTGATGATGCTTTCGGATTAAGAAAGCGAAACGTCTTCAATAAATAGATAAAGTAGCCATCATCTTTGTTTTTTTTTCTCCACCTTTTGACCGAAAAAACCCACCACTCTTCCGAGTGATCCTTAATTTATATATATATATATATATATATATATATATATATATATATATATATATATATATATATATATATATATATGTATATATATATATATTATTTGTCTTGTTCTCATTGGTATACTACTTTTTATAGAAATAACTTTCAAACGTGAGTAAAAGTTCACTATAATCGGGTTAAATCAAAATTTGTACTCCTCGAGAAAAGGTTTCTCGCTCTAATCGAGAACGTAGCTTTGATGTGCTTTTGACCTATATAATTTTAATCTTACGTCTTTACATCTTTATTTTATTTTACTCTTGTCTATTATAATTGCATTTTCATCCATCACTTCTTTTCTAGGATTAGTTACTTTTTTTAGTTTAAAAATCTTAAATAAATTAATAGTTGAGGTTAAACGTTTTGAAATGATTAGTTTGTCCTTACACTATACAGGGGTTAAGATAAATTTTGAGTTTCAACTACGTAAGATAAGACTTTTGATCAGTTAGAGCTAAATTGCCAATTTTAAAAATTGTATTCGCAAGTTCTTTTTCTTAAGCATTCTTTTTTCTACCGCGGTCAATTCTTTATAAAAAATAGAATTCATTTGAAATGCAGTGCATAAAGACATATTTTTTGGTTACATATTTGTTAACCTAGAGGGAATATAATTTTTTGCCTGTTTTTAAAATTTATAAAAGAAGGTAGGAATTATAATAAGCTTCATTTTATGTTCTGCAGAATTCTCTTGGGGTGAGTACTTTCATTGTAATTTATATTCTATAATTTAGACAGCATTCTCAATATTCATAACCTTACTTCTTTTAAACCACGTTTTTCTTGAGCAGTAGGAATCTTAACAAAGAATTTAACTAAGTTTAATAATAATTATATGTCGTTTTATCCTTGCGATGTGCTATTTGTTTAATTGTAATTTGGTAAAATGGCAAGGAAGTTAAACCCTTTTTGATGTGTCTCTAATACGAGCTGTTTTTGTTATTTTAGTTTATTGGCCGTATTCCAGATTCTATTGGCTATTGGGGAATATAAAATAACTGGATATTGCTAGAAGATTCTACTGAATATTATAAGAAACAATTTATGGAGTAACTGCAATTAACCACTTAATTGAGAGGCCACAGATATTTAGTAGCAAGCGGCCCATCGATGCCATGATAATGATAAGTATCATTCGAATTTATTTAATGTAAAGCATTGGCAGGGTTGTTTTTGCCTACTTAAATATTCTTTTTTTATTTTTAATAAATATGATTAGTTAAGTAATTGTTTTATTTGCTATTAGCTAAGGGTTCAAGGTATAATTTATAGTTTAAGACAAGAAGAACTCACACTTGAGATAATGAGCTAGGCGAAGCATAGACGATAAGCTCCCATGGTTGATTGAGGTATTATTTTTATAATAGTATTTCAATTCTCTTTGGTAGTCTTATCGTTACAAGCAGTAATTTAAATAATTTGTTTAAAAAAAAATAAAGAGCAAGTCTGACAGCAATAGAGTTTGACTTCTGTGTGTTCCACTTGATGGTATGACGTAAATTTTGTTGTAAAGCCAGAAGTGAGAACGATGTGTTTTTTATCGGAAGGTATTGTTTGTTCAAGTAAGAGATTTTAGTAAATGGTATGAAAGAAAACGAGAGGTTTGGTTTAAAAAAAAAAAAGAATTTTAAAAGAAATTAAACACGAGATTTGAAAGATAAAAATTGTTTTCATTTTCTTCGTAAATTTTGAAGTAAGAAATTTTCGTTACAAAATTTCGTAAGTAAAACAAATTTTGGTGTTTTTCCCGGTTGGATAAAAAGTGAATAGTGGGATAACTCGTCCAGATTTACTATTTTTCTCATGCCATTGGTGACTTTGATTTTTACATACAACACCCTGTATATTGTACTTTGACATGAACATCTTAAAAATATAAAACAAAAGCCTAGAAACGCCTAATCATCTCAATACTTTTTGTTATTCGAGTTATTTACAACAAATTTGAACATAATAATCAAAAGTTAAATGCATTGCTAAATTAATGTCTACATAATCTAATATTCAAAATGCCCTCCGTTGTTAATATGACGGATGTATATATGTGGATCTCCAATGAATCTCTTTATTAAATCCAAAGTTCTGTAATTTAGTTTTTTGTCTACCTGTTTAAATGCCATCTGTTACTCCTCCAGTTTTCACAAAGCCATTTACAATTTTTTAAATCGTCACCTTATGGATAGAAAAATCGTTTGGGAAAGTATCGTTGAATACCTATGTTATTCCAGGTAACAAGGTACCGAGACGACTTAAAAGTAAATTCCCAATCCCCCTGGCTCGTAGACTATATACGTCATCGATTTCAGGAGAAATGTTAATGCAGTTTTTTACTGCAAAATATAATTCAGTAGTAGAAGAAAGTTTTAACTAAAAATGTGGACATTGGTATGATGACCTTCTTTAGATTAGATCTTGTGTAGTAAAAGTTTTCTTAATAAATTTTCCTGCTTTTTTAGGCAGATGGTCAAAAAAAATTTTAATACAGATTTTGACACTATTTTGTATTTATCTGTTAATTTTATTGACATATGACCTTATCTTTTTAAACATTTGTTTTTTAAAAGGTTAGATTCAATGTTCTTTTGAACTTAACCTTAACCTTAACTTAACTTAAACCTTAACTTTCTTATATTTTAGATAGTTATCAAGAATAGCTTCATAGGCTACTAACAGTACTTATTTTTAATCATTTTTTCTATAGTATTGTGGATTTTACCATTGTGGGTGAACGGTTTTTGGATTTATTTTTATTGCCATTATACAGCGTCAACTAGTGGGACATTTCATAATAGATTTTATTGCAGCATTATTAATGGGATTTATTAAAAATATAAATTTTTATAATTGTTTAAAGAAATCTTTTTAAAAATTGTTTCTTTTTCTCCCGTAGTATATATTAGATACTGAAATGTTCATAGGTAGAGCAAAACAGATTAATCTCTAAAAAGATAAGTTTACTCATTGTTCAATATCACAATAAATAGAATATTACAACTGGATATTTACTCAATTATTTTTCGAGGTACGAATTTTTGATGACCTATATGTTTATATGGATAAAACTTGTTAATTATATTATGGTAAATTTAACAACAGCACCGCAGATTAAATTTCATCATTAAAATTATTTGTAACATCTGTTTAACAAAAAAGTGTAGTTGTTTTAATTAACAGCAATCCGACAACTTAACTCAGTATGGTGGGATACATACCTAAATATGAAGACAAAAAGACAGATTTATAAAACATTAGTGCGAAGTATTACGACATAATGGGGCTGAAAATGAATAATTTGGATTATTTATAAATTTCACTTAACACCAAAATAGTAGTGTTTTCAGCTATTCAAAAATAAAATTAATGATTTTTGTTTGAAACAACAGACCAGCCCAAAATTTGTAACGCTTTTAATTACGTAAAGACTTGTTACGATATACGATACTTATTAATGACATTTTCCAACATCGTTTATATGCTACTGTTGATGATTTCTTGACTTATTGCTTTATTACCATCCAAAGTTTTCCTCATCACGTTATTACTGCTTAAAATACTATGCTATAATCTGGTAAACAATGGACAAACAGAAACGGTTTTTAGCTCGCCAAATTTTAAGGGATAAACTGTTTGATAAAATTTAGTACGATGGTCTTATATTTAACATCCGGTAAAAACTGTATCTTCTTTACTTCGTTATAAAGTTCTACCTCTATGATCGACATTACGTTGTAAAATTTTAAGATGAGTATTCAGCTCTTTACCCAATGGATGCAGGTGTTCTATAAAGAGATATTCTCGGAACAGTTAGACCCGTCAGACTTATGGCAGTGAGTTAATAGGAATTTCATTAAGATCTGGTATAGACAGATTTCTTCAGAACGATGACTACCAACCCTTGATCTGCAAAATACCACAGTCGCCGATGATATCACGATCAAGACTATAAAGGAGAAAATCATCAACTACAGCAAAATGTGTGCTCTTAAACTTAGACTCAGATCTACACATTCTGGTCCAGAACTTAATGATATTAGTAGACAGTGAAAATACAAGCTAATTATGTTGAGGGTTGAAAAATATTTGATATGCTTTGTATATGTTTATTTGTGTTGTTATAGGAGGAGTTATAAGTGATAAGTGTAAAATATATTTTTTATGTAAATAATTCCGAAAAGGATGATTCACACTAATATTTTCTATTTCTAAAGAGAGTTTTTGCTCAACTTTTACGTTTTTTATACTATTTTGTAGTTTCTACTAATTATGACTGCACTGACTAAATGTCTTAACACGCATGTCTTTATTTTTAGTTTCTGCGCTCTTTATACAATATGCTTGAATACTGCAATACTACAGGGAAATATGTTAATACAAATTAAGGAAAATGCTATAAACTGTAAACTTTAAACATTACAATATATTTATGAAAAGTTGATGCCGAGATATCACACTCAGTTTATTGCTTCAGTGTTGCTTCAAAGAAGTCACTGGATTCTGGATCCGCACAGAAAGGGCACTAAAAAGTATTTTGTTTTACAGTTTATCTCTCATAGTCACAGTCACAATCTGGACACTGAATCTTGGCACATCATTCCGATCTATTACATGTTTATGTTACCATTCAAATTAAATCCTGAAATTATTTGTCTAGGAATGAAGTACTATGTTGATGTGTGGTTCTGTGCTTTGTTCTCATCTATTTTTTCTCAGAGTCGTCTGATATTAAATTGATTTAATTTAGCAGCGAATTATTTCTGGATTTTGTCCTAACTTGGAAATATCTTGGTGTATAGGTAAGACTGGGTTATTATTACTCTTTTTATGCTTTCCTATTATAATTCTATTATAAATAGGTTTTTGAAAAGTTTATCAACACGGTAAAGACTCAGCAAATAAAAGATAGAATTTGGATTTTTACGATTCTAGATTTTAATATGGCGATTATATTTGGCTTGATGAATTCTTTGGCGAGATTACCAGTGTGGAGAACTTTTTAAAATAGCTTACTCAACTATTTCATTACTTTCGGTGCTACATTAATTAAAAGTTCGTAATTTTTGTACTCTATTCAATTCAAAAAATTTAGCTAAAAAGAAAACACGAGAGCTTTAATATACATAAAAAGTCAAAGAGTTGACTTATACTAACCATAAAAGACAGCTTGTAAGGTTAGTAGATGAAAAGAACAAACTTATTGTAGACAAGAGAAAAAAAAGTTATCAACATGGGAAATTTACATAAAAATTTGTTTACGTATTACCGTCATGTAACGAGTGGTGTTAAAGTGGATGGGTCAATGATATTTAAAAGTGAGGTGATAGAAGCTATAGATAAAACGAAAGATGGGAAAGCAACAGGGTGGGATGAAATAGCAGTTAAATTATTGTTTTGAAATTTTTAATAAAACGAACCTGAAAGTTTGAATTATTGTACTTGAATAAAACTTAAATAAGAACAAAATTAGTACAAAGTATTGGCAAAATACAGTTTGGTTCCAGATGTGGATTTGGAACGCGAGAGCTTCTCTTTGCAATGTAAGTCTTGGTTAAAAAATGTCTGGATCAACTAAAACATGTTTTGGGAAGGCACACATTGAGACACGTGCGACACAACCCACGCAATACACTCCACGTTTATGTAACGTGTGACCTGCATAGCACGCCCGCATTAAGACACAACGTGGCGTAGGCCACAAATGCCCTTTAAAAAAATATGCTCATTATCATCATATATAAAAATAGTCCATCTCTCATCACGCATCGAAGGTGGGCTATTTCGTTACAGTATTTACCCTTTCCTTAATCAAATAGTTGTGTAATGAGCAAACTGTTTTCACAATACCGGCGACACTGTCCATTTTTATTTCAATTGTTTTTTTTTGAAAATAAGGAATCGCGAAGCCAAAATTCCAAACGCACATTCTGCACACTACTTTTCTCGAGGCAGTCTGTAACTGAACACTTTAGTGTTGTAATTACCACGAACGTTTCTTCTTAAATAAGGTCTCATTAAATTGTCTGTTAAAGGAAATGGCAAATCTTCACAAAAACGTAAGGCAAAAGTCCTTCAGCTGTTGGTAGTATACTGGGTTCTAGACTACACGAGTAGAAAAAATAATTCCTAAATCCTACCACTAATCGAATGTCTATTGTTGTAAACTTATAAGTGGCATCAACAGTACCCAATAAAACAATTGAAAAATTTTGTTTGTAGTTACAGTATAAGGATACTATTTTTGTTAGTTTTTTTATAACTACATGTTTTCCGTCCAAAGCACCTACGCAATGTGGGAAGTGATATTTGTCTTTAAACTTTAAAGCTATTTTTTGTCACATTTTAGTTGTGGGCTGTGGTACATATAACGGTTGCATATTTTCCCAAATAGCTTTTAACCCGGTATCTGGCAACACCAAAAATAGATGTCGCAAAATTATTTTATTGTGTATATAATCTTATATAACTCTCAAAAACACACTGTGGTACAAAAAAAACCGGAAGGAGATAGGGGAAAGTGGTTTTTGAATCCGTTGCCTACAAGCAACATTGCCAGTCAAGAAACACTATTTGATACTGATAACTTCACTAATAAAGATCTCAAAATTTTGTTAATCATAAATAAAAAACTGTTTAACTAAAGGACATTTTATTGATTTAATAAAAAAATTAAAAGTACCTAAGACTCAAAAATTATAAATATAGGCCTAATTCTAACGGTGGAATGATAAAAAGCAATTTTTGTTCGGTGTAAAACAAAGCCGCATGTTACATTTTTTACACTGCACAGTTGTATAGCCAGTTTTATAAAATCTACATCTTCCTTTAGCGGTATAAAGTGGCCAGTGACCTAACGCATCTATTCTGGTAGCATCATCAGGTCTTACAACAAGAGGGTGGCGAATAATGTTATCTGTATTTTCTATACTTGATGGACGGCCTCGCTTTACTTTGTTCTTTCCAGTGTTGGACAAAGACCTAGCTAGTTCCATTCTAAACTTCTTGAGAGGCATACAATTTATATTATTGGCTTTACTGTCATTTTGATATAATATCCAAGCATTTATAATACAGACATCTAAGAGCCAGGTAACTATTGGAAAGTACCATCTTTTACTACGACTTGGACTTCTGTAAAGACCCAATAAAGAGTTAGCTTTATCCACTCCACCCATGTGTTTATTGTATTGAGTGATTAGATTTGGGCATGGCACGTTTATTTTTCTTTTATGTTCTTTAGAATACCTTTGTACATGATTGACTGGCTCAATCCCACAACCAGTGCTAGCAAGAAGTACACATTTGTTATCTGCCCATTTGACAACTATAATATTCTTTTGTTTATCGGATTTATAAACATAGGAACCCTTGCCACGTTTTAGCAAAACCTTATCAGTATCCAAGGTGCAACCTCTTATTCTATTTGAGCGAATAGTGCCCAAGCTAAGGATATTATACTTTTCCTTCAAGTAATCAAATAGTCTCAAACTGGAAAACCAATTATCACAAAAAATCATTGAATTCTGGGGGTCATCCAATGTTTTACATAGTGCAATCACTGAAGATGCACCGACACCCAAGGATTGTTCTTCTTCGGAAATCTGATTGATAGTTCCCTGTAGTTGTGAAAATGTCGAAGCTCCTTGGTAAGGAATGAAATCGGCAATATATCCTGAAACACCTGCCCTTACAAAGAACTTGTAACCCCATTTATGAGGCTTATATTGTATGTATTGTCGTAAATTGCCACTGTATGTACCTTTGTATGCAACCATAGTCTCATCTATGGAATATTGGTTTTCGAACTGATATCTATAACAATTTGTAGAAATATGATCTAAGAGGGGACGAATTTTGAAATAGCGGTCTTTCGTTTCTGAAGTTGCTTCTAAGTTATCATTGAAATGGACCAGTGTTCTCAGTTTTTGAAATCTTTTTAGGGACATAACATCAGCAACAAGAGGAATTCTTGAAGAAGTAGCCCAATAATCTTCTATTGCTGGCAGCTGTATTACCCCCATAAAAATCAAAATGGAGAAAAAGTCTTCGTTTTACGTCTTATCTCGGTGTTTCTAATTTTGTCTCTTAGTGATATTCCAAGCATGATTCGTTCCATTGCTCTTTGCGTTGTTTCTAATTTTTTAGCAGATTTTTTGGTAAGGGCTACTGTCTCCAAGCCGTAAGTACAAACTGGTAGTATGCATGTGTTATACACCTTTTTCTTTAAGTTTACAGGAATGAAGGTGTTTTTCAAGATATATGCTAATTTGCCGAAAGCGCCCCATGCCAGTTGTGTTCTTCTTTTAATTTCAGCATCTTGATTTGGTTTTCCTAGTTTGATAACATGACCTAGATATACATAATGTTCAACATAATGTTGACACTTAACCCGGTTTTTTGAGTACTGTATAAATTCGTCTGGTATACAATATTCTCTATTAGATTTAGTGAAAAAACCTCGTAAAATACTCAAGAGGCAAGGCTACCTCTACTGCATTATTGCCTATAGTTGGATTTTCGAACGGAATGGTTTTTATGTCACTTTCAGACCAGTTATAATTTACTGACTCCACTACTTTTTTACGTTTTCTTGGTGGTTCTTCATGATCGCCTTCTTCATTTGTTTGATTAGCTTCCTCTTTAGTTAGCAGTTGATGATTATAAGGTGCATCATTTTCATCTAATTCTGCGGCAATTTCATTTATATTGATGTTTTCAATTTTTTCATCATACTCCTCCATATCAGACAAATCAGAGAGATCAGGGTTAACAGGAACAATACACGACATTTTGGTCTTTTTTCCATAAAAGGAGGTAGTTGATATTTCATTTAAATTTTCCATATTGAAATCTTATACTGAAAAAAAAAGTCAATTACTAAACTGACAATGTTGCTTCAGAGCCACATGATGTTTGTTCAACAAAATAATATCATTACTTACCGTATACAGCAAAAATAGCAGAGAATTACACTAAAACAACCTTTGTTTATATACCAAATAAAAATTCAACCTCATAGTACTCCTAACAAACGGTTGATAATAAAAATTATGACACACCCACTTACACGTAGGTCTCTACTGGTATCCTCTCTAGTAAAATTATTTTTTTCAAATATCTCTATTGAATGTTAGATGTCGCCACCAGTTTTATATAACTAACACGACTTGTTGCTTACAATTATCATTGTCACATAACAGCTATATAAAGTAGAAATTGATTTAAGAGCTTATAACGACGATTTTGCCTGAGAGCATCAAAACCAGATACCGGGTTAATACTCCATTAACAATATTAGAAACCAATCTCCCATTATTTACCTATAGGCTTTATATTTTATTGTAGGACGCGAGGTAAAACTAAGTTTAAATTTGTTTAGCAAAGGCTAAAATTAGGAATTTGTCACAGTAAAGCATTACATAAACAGAACAATACTTTTAAAAGTAGATCTGCTACAGCCATTATAAAAATCTTGAGATATCAAAGCAAATGGATTTTCTAGTCCCTTGAAAATTTCATTAAAATGACAACAATGAAACCTTGTCTGCAAACAGTGAGAAGCCTGTGGAGGATATTGATAGTGTGCTAAATAAAAATATAGTATGGTTCAGACTAAAATATGGTCTAGATACTTAAACGACTAAGAAATATGATGTATCCAGTGTGATAAAACAGTCGATGACTTGATGGGAATAAAGAGCTATAAAATAAAAAAATGGAAAGATACAAAGCCTGGGAAGAGGCAGCAAAATCTCAATATGGTGGACACCAAATTTTTTTTCTGTCCATATATGAATTAAAAAGAAATATGTCTGCTACGTATCAACATATATGATAAGAAATATAATATATTAAATAGTGTCATAAATAGAAGCTAAATATTTAAAAATAGGGACTCATTCACGATCTTTACAATTTCAATAAAATTTTTACAAAGTGGTTCCCGAGCTCCAATTTTTCACAAACTGCAACCAATATCTCAGAGAGTCTATACTTTAGCATAATTGTCCCATTTATCCTATACTAGCATACCTTTTTCATCCCCTGCAACAGGTGCAAATGATTCAGTAGACACCGCATTATTTTTTCGTAACTATTCAGTTTATTACACAAAGCATCCAGTATTGTTTTCTTATTCTTAATAAATTTATTTTTAGTTAAAAGTAAATAAATTTCTCACCTTAAGAACACAACTAGTTTTTCTTTTGATCCTGTAGATCAATGGGTTTGGGCATTACAACCTTAAGAATAAATTGTCTATTGTACAATGTTGTTGACTTTATTAAACTGATATCTATTTAATCGAAAATAAATAGTGAACTTGGACTCCAAGGATTCAGATGACAAACAAATTCACCATGACTTAATCTTTATTTTATGTAATTACTTTTCCAATTGGGTTTTTTTTGAGAGGTCGTAAAGCAAAACTTCTGTTTGTTTAGCCGTGCTAATCTCTGATGAATTTCGTGCAATATGTTGTTTGTTCTGCCCTGCTTGGGTCATGTCGCATGTGGCTCCATGTGCGCCTTACCTTACCTGCGCCTTAACTTACGCGTGCCTTATCTGATATGCTGTTCCATACCATCAACCATGACAAACTTATAGAACTATTCGATTATTAAAAATCTGTATTAAAATCAAAGAGCTCACATCAAAAAGTGTAATGGTGGGTCATAATATAACTATTGTTACGATAAATATCCTGGCCTAAAAATAACTGTAAATATATGATGACTAATTCTAATATGTTGTAGATTGTACCAGATGATTCTACCAGCTGGCATAAACTCCAAGTAATAAAAAAACTGGTTCCGTTCGAATCTTCCGGAATTAGGCCTGTTCATTCGAGGCGAAACCAGGTCAATTGAGGTCAACATCCATGGGGTTCTAGAGCAGCTGTTTTCGTATAAATATGAGGGAACTTTCATTTTGAAAACAGTCAGTTAAGATCTGAAGACCGCGCCCGCGATTTTTAATTGTAACGTTCGCTTTTAAATAAATTATGTAATTTTATTGATTAATAAACTTATATAAATTATCGTGCTTTTTAATAAATTAAAGTAGGAACAATATAACAATTAATAAATTCACAACAATGGTGTCGGAAGTGAAATAAAAGTAAATTAGACTTATAGTAATCATAACAAGTATTGTTCCGAAGTGAATATAAAATAAATTGTGAAAATGGCTACGATTTATGAGCTGACAGTGACTAATTTAAGAAGACATCTTGAAGACAGAGAATTAGCTTCTACCGGAAAAAAGGCTGAGTTAGTCCAACGACTAAAGAACGCTTTGCTAGAAGAAGGACTAGATCCAGAGACTTATATATTTGAAGATGCTGTCCTCTTGTCGATTTCGAAAGTTTCTGGCGATATTTCGAAACTAGAGAACAAAGTTTCTGGTGACATCGCATCATTGGAGAACAAAGTTTATGACGATATTTCGAAAGTTTCTTCTGATGTAGCCAAAGTTTCTGATGATGTAGCCAAAGTTTCTGGCGACATCGCGTCATTAGAAAACAAAGTTTCTAACGAGATTTCGTCTCTGGAAAGTAAAGTTTCTGCCAACATTTCTAAAGTAACTTCTGAGATGTCTGCCCTGGACGATAGAATGTCTTCGTTAAAAAATCAAGTTGCTGCCGATATGTTGGCCTTCGAAGAAAAGATGAAAGAGATGGAAAGGAAGATGAAGGAAATAGGGACAGCAGAGAGAGGTAACAATCCGATTACAGTAGAGATAAAAGAAGACGAGACGAAATATAAGTTGGAGACACGGCCAAAATTTGAAGGAAGTGGAGTTCCTAAAAGAGAGGAAGCTGAAACGATTATTCAGGAAATTAAGAAAGACGGAGTGATAGAACCTTCTACGAGCCCATGGGTCTCTCCGGTGGTCCTGGTTAAGAAGAAAGACGGAACGACGAGGTTCTGTGTGGATTACCGTTTGCTGAACAACGTTACCAAGAAAGATAGTTATCCTCTGCCTCGGATCGATGACACATTGGACACATTGGCTGGAAGTAAATTGTTTTCTACTTTAGATTTGAAGTCTGGATACTGGCAGGTAGAAATGGACCCAGTAGATAAAGAAAAGACAGCCTTCACCACAGGATCTGGATTGTGGCAATTCAACGTTATGCCATTTGGACTTTGTAATGCTCCTGCGACATTTGAGAGGCTTATGGAAAATGTGTTGAGAGGGTTATCTTGGAAAACATGCCTGGTTTATTTAGATGACATAATCGTCTTGGGGGAGACATTCGAAGAACATTTGAGGAATTTAGAAAACGTTTTTAATCGACTTAAAGCTGCCCAATTCATGCTAAACCCCAAGAAGTGCCAGCTATTTCAAGGTAAAGTCAATTATCTGGGTCATATAGTCAGTAAAGAAGGAGTGGCCGTGGATAAGGGAAAAATCGATACCATTAAGGAATGGCCAAAACCAACTGACAAACATCAAGTGAGAAGTTTTCTTGGACTATGTACTTACTACCGGAGGTTTATTAAGAAGTTTGCAGATATCGCTAAGCCATTAACGCGACTTACAGAGGAAGCAAGAGAATACCGCTGGGATATAGACTGCCAAAATGCCTTTGAAACGTTGAAAAAGCAATTAATAACAGCACCAATTTTAGGGTATCCACTGCCAGAAGGAGAGTTCATCTTAGATACGGATGCAAGTAATGTGGGAATTGGAGGAGTGCTGTCTCAGATTCAAGGAGGACAGGAACGAGTTCTCGGATATTTTAGTAAAGTTCTTTCAAAACCTGAACGGAATTATTGCGTCACGAGAAGAGAACATCTGGCAGTAGTGAAATCAGTAGAGCACTTCTATCAATACCTCTATGGCAGAAAGTTTTTAATCCGAACCGACCATGCCGCCCTTAAGTGGTTGATGCAGTTTAAGAATCCAGAGGGTCAGATAGCCAGGTGGATCGAACGACTCCAAGAATACGATTTTAAGATTGAGCACCGGGCCGGAGTTAGCCATAGAAACGCTGATTCTCTTTCCAGAAGGCCATGCCCAGCAGAGTGTTCCCACTGCAACAAAACGGAATCCAAGGAAGCAGCAGTGCTAAGAACGACGATTGTCAACGACGACTGGACGCCTACTAAGATAAGGGAAGAACAAGAGAGAGATCCAGTTATACAGAAAATCCGAAAATGGAAAGAGGAAAACCGTCGACCACCTTGGCAGGAAATATCAAACCTATGCTCAGTAGTTAAGACGTATTGGGCCCAGTGGGACTCATTTATCATCGAAGATGGCTTGCTCAAACGAGTCCTGAAAAATGATGACGGTTCGGAGAAGAGAAGACAGTTGGTGATCCCAAAGAGCAGAATAGCCGAAGTACTTCGTCAGTTACACGACAGTCCATCGGGAGGGCATTTTGGTGTAAAGAAAACCCTTCAGCGAATTCGGGAACGGTTTTATTGGATGAACAGTTCCGACGATGTAAAAGACTAGTGTAAGAAATGTACTATTTGTGCCACGAGTAACGGGCCTTACGTTTGAAAGAATAGCTTTGGACATCGCTGGGCCATTTCCAGAAAGTGAAAATGGAGGCAAGTACATGTTGGTAGTAATGGATTACTTTACTAAGTGGGTCGAGATTTACGCACTTCCCGACCAGAAGGCCGCCACCGTTGCAGATAAGTTGATCCAAGAATATATCAGCCGATTTGGAGTGCCTTTGGAGATACATAGTGACCAAGGCAGGAACTTCGAAAGCGATCTATTCCAAGGAGTATGTGCTAGACTAGGCATGAAGAAAACAAGAACTACCGCGTATCATCCGCAATCGGATGTTATGGTAGAACGAATGAATAGGACAGTTGGCAAGTATTTGACAAAGATGGTGTCCGATCATCAGCGAGACTGGGACCAATACCTTACGTTCTTCACAATGGCCTACAGATCTGCTGTTAACGAATCAACAGGCCAGACACCAGCCAAAGTCCTATTCGAACGCGAAATGCGACTACCTTGTGATCTCGAGTTTGGATGTCGACCTGGAGAAGATGTAGCAGGTGAAGATTATGTGATCGAATTACGAAGAAGAATGGACGATGTACATGAGTTGGTCCGTTCCCACCTTCAGATCGCTAGCGACAGAATGAAGAAACGGTACGATACACAAGCCGAAAAGGGTTGCTTTAAGAAGAACGACAAAGTATGGCTGTATAATCCCAAGAAGCGAAAAGGTTGTTCTCCCAAATTGCAGCAGTTTTGGGAAGGTCCATACCTCATCATGGAGAAGATCAACGATGTCATCTACCGAATAAGCAAGATTCCGAGGGGAAAGCCGATGATAGTACACCATAACCGGTTGGCATCTTTCGAAGGTGACCACGACGTAGATAAAGAAGTGGAAGTAAACCAAGTCCACGATGTGTCTGACCTCACGTTTGAGGAATTCATGGGTGCCTATGGAGGTACCAGTAAAGCGAGACATGGTGTTACCACTGAAGAAAAGCAAGATCTACTCGCGCTCCCCGATGACTACTCGCTGGCCCTTACCGTCCCGGCCAGTATCAAAGACGCACCAGGGTTGGCATCCGTCTTTCGAAGGAAGTTTGGTCGAGTTGCAGAACTTCAATGCCAAGTGCCAGCTCCCGGTAAAACCTTGAAACTCCAAGATGCATCACGTTACCTTTTCTACCTGGTAACAAAAGACACTGCCCGTGACCAACCTACCTACCGAGATGTATGGGAAGCCTTACTTCAATTGAGAGAGCACGTACTAGAGTCCGACGGGCAAAAGTTAGCCATGCCAAAGTTGGAGTGCTGCCAATTAGATTGGAGGGTTATCCGAAATATGGTGGAGGAGATCTTCAAAGACACCGAAGTCCAGGTGTTAGTCTGTTGCAATCCGCATAGTTACTGGTGCGGAGAGAAAACCGTCCCTTGTCATTTTTATACAACTGGAAGTTGTAGAAGATGGTCCAGTTGCCGATACCAGCATACAGTTCCGGTTCCAGTCCCGACAAGGTTCCAGGAGGAACCGTCTTTTAAGAGGGGGGCAATGTTACGATAAATATCCTGGCCTAAAAATAACTGTAAATATATGATGACTAATTCTAATATGTTGTAGATTGTACCAGATGATTCTACCAGCTGGCATAAACTCCAAGTAATAAAAAAACTGGTTCCGTTCGAATCTTCCAGAATTAGGCCTGTTCATTCGAGGCGAAATCAGGTCAATTGAGGTCAACATCCATGGGGTTCTAGAGCAGCTGTTTTCGTATAAATATGAGGGAACTTTCATTTTGAAAACAGTCAGTTAAGATCTGAAGACCGCGCCCGCGATTTTTAATTGTCACGTTCGCTTTTAAATAAATTACGTATTTTTAGTGATTAATAAACTTATATAAATTATCGTGCTTTTTAATAAATTAAAGTAGGAACAATATAACAATTAATAAATTCACAACACTATTTTTCAGGTGGTTCGTCAGACCTGCATTCTTTTGCCAGAGCTACTATTTATCCTATAAACAGAACACAAATTTGCAGAGTCACTGGAAAAGTACAATGAAGACACCAAGCTTAATTAATTCGATATGCAGAGTATACTGTTATACTAGCCAATAATATTAAAGTTTTACAGATAATGCCCAATAGAGTAAATACTACAGCCAACCAATTTGGACTTAAGATCAACAAAAAGATAACTAAATTTATGGTAATTAGCAAGAAGAATATGAAAAATATAGACTTGCATATTAAAGCCGAACATATTGAAAGAGTAAACCCCGATTCAAATATCTGTGATACACAGTAAATGACAAGGGGGATTCTATTGTAAAGATTAAAATCCGAATTGAAATGACAAAATCTAGATTCATAAAAATAAGAAACTTCGTAAGCAACCGCAACTTAAGCGTTAACATTCAATAACGCAACGAAATGTTACGTAGATCATGCGCTACTTTACTGAGTAGAAAGCAGCAGTAAAAAAGTTAAAAGCTTTAAAAATGGAGCTCTATCGACGAATATTAAAAATACCTTGGACAGACAGAGCGACCAATACAGAAATATTGACACGAATATGTACCCTCGGTAGAAGATGGCAGAAAAAGAAGAAGAAACCTTTGATTGTGGTTTCAAGCGCTTTTATGCCAACAGTCTGTGGAGCACTGTTTAGGTATTGTATTTATCTTTTAAGAAGTTTTAGTTTCTATTTAACTTTAATAAAATATGCGTTATGAGATGAGTCATGGTCAAATTATGTTTGAGGTTAGAGTATTCAATTTTCAACGCACTTGTCCACTTGAAAGCAATTTTACATAATCAGTCTCAAAATTTTTTTAGTTCTCAAGGGAACAAATATTTTGAACAAAACTATACTTCCTCTTCTCAAAAATAAATTCGCTTAGGGCTAACTTTCAAAAAAAATAATGCTTTTCTTGGTTTGATCCGTTTTTAATCTCGAAGAAATATACATTCAGAAATTGATATGTTATCTTCTTTTTCGTTATATTTATAGATTTCGACTGGCAATTTACTTTTTGCCGCTACGCAAAGGTTTGGGAACCTTTTTTGACTATCTGATTTATGCCGATAGGACAATCCTATCCTAAAACCAACATCTGATTACTTGCCAACGAGATATGAAGGAATTTTTGAGGACACCAACCTTCGGCACTTTTAAATACTACCAAAATCCACCTGTTTCCGTGATTTTTGAAGCTATTTTAAAAAGAGTTATCTTAATTCATTTATAAAGAAAAGGAATGACGAGTATTTCTATATGTAATGTAATTTAATTTTAGTATAAACAAAACGAAAAGATTCACGTTGTATTTTTTCCAGATTATAACTCGTATTTTAGTTATTTTCATTTATTAATTTTACATAATAAAAGATTATTAAACTAACTTATGTTTAATTAAGTATTTTTTTTTTATTTTAGAGCTTAATCTGTTTATTTATGACAATAAGTTTTTATGTATTTATTTGTATGTATGTATGTATTTATTTATAATAATAAGTTTACAAATGACAATAAGTCAAATGTAAAATGTGTTATTTGGAGTATTTAGTAAATAATATAGGTTTTGCTAATTTATGATATTGGCCTGTATTTGTATATATATTTTTTAAATTAATAAACAATTTTTAATATTTTTAACAACGAGGTTTATTCTTTTATTTTTATAGAGACGATATAAATATTTTTGAAGTATTTTACTGACTATATAATCTCTTACAACTTATGAGTAAATATGCCAATTTTTATAGGTTTTTGTGAAAATTCTTTGATATGTTTTCTGACGTGCTAATGTCTTTGAGAGAAATGTTTGTTAGTTTACTTAATCTAGAGTTTCTTCATGAGCTCTAGGTGAAAACTCCCACTTTGTTTTACAGTTTAGCTGTATTCCGTGTGTCTTGTTTTTCTTTGTCAAATTGATATATTTTGGTTTCAAATTATATTATTATTATTGTAAGATGTATTATCTATCGTTTATAAATCTGTTTTAAACGGTATGTTTTATCTATATCCTTACCTATCCCCAATGAAGCTTCTGACTTGAGTAACGGGTCCTTCGTTAAGTATTGGTGAACGAGAAGCATTTTTCTACTTTTGTCAGCTTTTTCGTCACAATCGGATAAGTTAACAGTTATGATAGCTTTTTGATTGCTAGTTGTTGAGCTTGTTTTATTATTTAGTTTTTAGTCTTATACCAGCAAGTTTCCTCAACATACTCCATGCCTGCTTACTAGAATCTCTAAAGTCTAAGTTTTCAATTTATTGCGTCCATTTTTAAAATTTTTCATCAATAAGCGATAACAACTCATCAGCTATTTCCACATTTTCTTGTTCGTGTTCTATATTTGTCTAGAACTTGCTAGTTCTAGACAAGTAATATAAGAACATAGAACTATAGAACAAGATAATAGTTCTATAATATTGTCCCACTTCAACATTAATTCTTTGCTGTATTCCCTTAGATTGGCTTTTTTCAAGAATTGATTTTTGCCTTTTTGACCTTTCTAGGCTTTTCTGTAGTACCAACAATGTCTTTTATACAGTAAACCTAGTCCAATAATCCTTAGTGAATTTATTAAGGAGTTGCTCGAATGTAATAATTTGTATTTCGAGACCCACTTTGAGGAATTTATGTCGATATTGTGAGTGAAAAAACTTTTTATGAACTTGTTTTTGAACACAAAATAGGTTTATCCCTACTATTTCTACTCACGAATCATAAATTGGGATTTAAATCTATGTCCCAGGTAACTGATCAAAAGGTGCCTGTGTGGTTTACATTCAAGAAAAGCTAAAGATTCTTGAGTTAAACCCTGAATTAATTGCTCTGTCATTAATTCCATAGTTATTGCTTAACTATTTGCATCTAAAATGGATCGTAATAAAACTTTAATTCTATTTTTATTAATATTTTTAATGTGTATTATATAAGAAATAATCAACTTTCTATGCAAAATATGTCCGAGAGTAAGTGTATGCAAATGATCCCAATTTTCATTGTATACTTTTTTATTTACACACACAAAACATCGTTCAATTTGTTCTTGTCCTGTCACACATTTTATTGGTTCCGTTGACGTCGTAGACAGGTAACTAAATTTAGTTAAAAGTTTCGCTGCTCATCAATGTTTTCATTACACTGGATTCAGTCATATTGATGTCACTATTTTCACTGGCACATAAAAAGTTTATGTGATCTAATGGCGTCTCTGAGGAGAAGTGTTTCTAATTGGAAACACGGACCAGCGTGTTTATTATACAGTCAATTAGAGATGTCGGATCACCTATATTAATGAGAAACTGAATAAATTAATCTAAAGGTTACGTGGTATTTAAAATTAGACTTTAAAGTTAGATTTACGCTGATTAAAACATACTTAAAAATCGCTTTAATTTTTATGTTCTATTTTGCATGGTGGTTTAAAATGTAGCTAATAAATTTAAAAACAAAATATCTTTTGGTAAGTTAAACTATCTGATATGGTCAAAGTTTGTGTCCTTTTTATTTATTAAATAGATATGGTTTCAGTGTAATCTTCAATTAAGAAGCTCAAGATATTTTATTATTTTTCGTATAACCGTTGGCCAATATTAATTTTCATTATAAACGTTATAGTTTATACACTGCCGAACATAATATTAGGGTCACCCCGTAATTTGAACTTATGTTACAAATTATTATTCTTTTTTCACTATTTTCAGTTGTAAGATCTGTTACTAATGGATTGTTTAAAAAAAATTGTTGCTGATGCTGTTTCGATAATCGTTTGAAATAAAAAGGGCTCCTTACCCTAAATTTCTAAATATTATCAGCATAGTTTTTGCTTCTGTGATTTTAATTTCAATTGTAAATTGTTTGTGTATTGTTGATTGCACACTGTCGTTGTATTGCCATGAGCATAAGTTCTGTTATAACGACAAGAATTGTGGTGGTGCTAGAAGATGGTCACGGTCAGCGCGAAACTGCGAGAAACATTGGTGTTTCTCTTGAGGGTACAATGAGTATGATAATATAGACGTATCGTCTAGCAAGGGTACGGAGAGAGTACGGAGAGAGTAAAGAGATTTCATGCTGCTGGTTTATCTTCTCGAACTAGAGTAACTGGACCGCTCCTTTCCCGTAAAATCCGAATAGCCAGAATGAATTTTCTTGAAGTCTCTTAAAGTCTTGATGAAATTCAAGAGAGCTTCGCGACATGTTGCTGCAGTAACGAAACGGTTTTCCGCAGTATGAGATCCAAAATCTGATCTAAAGCATGTCTCGTAGTTTGCTAGCTGTTATCATTGCCAGAGGCGAGAGTACTCACTATTGAAGTTCTGAAAATTTCTTTTGTTTTAACAAAAAACTACTAAATATAGTATATTAAAATTGTTAATTTTTATTACTTTCGATAAACTTTGATAAAAAACACAACCAAAACGTCGTTTTCTTTAAGAAATCCGTTAGTAAACTATGTTACAACTGAAAAAATAAAAAATAGTAATAATTTCTACAATAAATTACGAGGTGACTCTAATTTTATGCTCAGGAGTGTATCTTAAATTATTGCACATTTTCACCCTTTTTACTTAATTCGTTTTAATCCAAACATCTTAGTAGTAGAATATTGTAACAAAGAACACTTTTGCAACATAGCTGGTAGACTGGTCTAGTCTAATAAAATACTTCAGAAATAAACTACAAAGAATTGACAATAAAATAAATTGCTTTTGGGAAAATAAGGCGCTGAAGAAATGTGGGACATTCGTTGATACAGGTATCTAACAAACACTTTTGATAAATTGGGTGATAACAATATGTAATAAACAAAATTTAAAAAAGATTAAAAGTCATTTTTTACTTATAAACATTATATAAACAATCTAAGATTGGTATTTAATTTTAAATACTAAACGTGAAGACCGGCTAATTACATGAAAATGTGACACAAATTTTACTAATATTTATTAGTTTATAAAGCTATTTTTGTTAATGTCGGCAATTTTACACGAATTTTAAAATATTTTAATATTAGAAATTTTAAAATAAAATTCAATAAAAATTTTTAAATTTCCAATTTATAAACTCAAAATAAAAATCGCAATATCTCTAAATTCTAGCAAAAACTATTGTTATTTTTTAAATTTGAGGTACCTCACTGCATAGATTTTAAAAATTCAATTGGTTAATTTGAGAATTGCTTATTTAACATAGTAATTTAATTAAACAATTTAAAATAAATATTTATTATGCAATATTTTGCTTTTTTAATATTAACTTAAATATTTACGTATTTAAATTAAAAATAATATTCCTGAAAAATAAATTTTACAAAAAAAAGTATTATTTAAAAATCAAATCTACAAAGGCAGTTAATTTTTCTTGAATTATGCTTCTTATTTTTACAATTAATGTTCTTGACGGATAAGCGTTACAAATATATTTTAAATAAATTAGTTGTTATAAACTTTGCATAATTATAAATAATAATAGTTAAATTAAGTATATAAATTGTTATATGTTAATTATGTATACATCTTAATTTCATAATTTTGATTTATAATAATACAAGGTTTAAAAATTTTAAATTTATGTAAAATATATTTGAAACGTTTTTGAGACAAAGAAATTGTAAAAATAATAAGCATAATTCAAGAAAAAATAACACTTATAGATTTGATTTCTACATAAAAAATTAACTTTTGTAAAATATATTGTTAAAAGATATTATTTATAATTATAATATATATGTATTTTTAAGTTGCAGTTGCTTATTATTTCATAACCTTTTCTACTACTTATAATAAGAAGAGGAAAGAAAATTTTTTCAAAATAAATATTTTTTTTATATTGTTTAAACAAATTAAAAGGTTAAATGACAATTTACAAATTAACTAAATACATTTTTATGATCTATGCCACGAGGTACCCCAAATTAAAAAAACATCAATTTTCGTTGATAAGAACCGGATATATTGCTAACTGTATAATGGTCAGTGTTAAATGAATCGTTTTTAATTTTTTTTGTATACATTTGAACTTTTAATCTTTAAAATTATTCTTTTTGAATTGGCTATTGTTTGTTAACAAAGCCCCGGTCAATTATTGAAAACAAAGAGCTAACTCAGATTTTAAAGGTCGTAAGATACTATGTTTTTTTTGTAATATGTGTAAAAATACCAACATAACGAATACAAAAATACTTCCTACATATTATTGCATCTGAGTTATTTAAATTGTTTATAAGCTTTAAATAACAGTACATAGGTTTTGCAGGTCCATTTACAATATTTATCATAAAAATTCTAATCATTAAATGTTTAAATTGACCATTGACCATTGACACAAACAATATTGTGTAAAAGAATTATTACAATAAGCACATGTTACTAATTGCTACAGTTAATCTATAAGCTTAGAACCTACGACTAACTAATACAACAGTTTTATCACTAAGTTGCAAGTTAAAGGTAAAGTACATGAAAAACAAGTGGTTAATTTGAAATGAAAAACAACTGAATGTCTTTCAAGAAACCAATTAGTTTAAAGACTTGATCGGGTGAGTTTAAATCTTCTTTGATATTTGACTTAAGATTATGTTGCACTCTATGTTTTGCGTACCAGGGACACCCTATCAGGATGTGTTTCACAGTTAATACACTTGAGCAGATTTGGCAATTGGGCTTCGGCTCGGACTTCATTAAGTATTCATGTGTGAATCGGGTATGTCCTATTTTTAATCTTTGGCTGACAGCTTTTTCTTTTCTAGAGATTGTTGATCATGTCTGCCGGATCTCATATAATGCACTCTGGATTGTATTCCACTGAGTTTGCCAGGTATGAATTAAAATAAGCCTCTTTCGTCATATTGATAAACAATTTTAACTTTGCAATAACTATTAAGTGAAACTTCTTGACAGTTTTAAAGCTGAATATTTGTGATATTGTCCTTATTTTTAACCAAAATGAAAGCTTTTTGTGCATTTTTAGTAAAATTTCCAAAAAAAAAATCAACTTTTGAAGCTATTTTTGCAATAATTAAACAACAAATTAACAAAAATAACTTTAGGTCCCCTCGTTTTAAAGAATTTTTTATGCTTTTTAAATACAACTGTGCCTCTTTTCCATATAATTCACCGGTCTTTACTTTTAGTATTTTAAACCAAATAGCGATTTTGCATTGTTTATATATTGTTAATAAGTAAAACATGACTTAATCTTTTGCATATTTTGTTTATTATATATTGATATCACTAGATTTATCAAAAGTAGTTATTTTATACCTTTTTCAACGAATGTCACGGGAAAATCCTAACTTCTCTGATCTATGTGATATTCAGCTGGATAAATGTATATTGTGTATGATTCTAATATACTGCAATACTTATAATTTTATAGTAGTTTTTTCGTTTTTTTTTGCAGCCCTCTAAAATAAATTAGACCACAGTTTTCCATTAGCTTATTTTCCCAATAGCAATTTATTTTATTGACAATTCTTTGTACTTACTTCAAAACTCTGTTTTTCCCCTGATAATATCAACACCTATAAGTTGATGGAGATTTCCAATCTTGTATCATGGATAATAAAAAACAAAGCTTAAGTGATTTTTTAATAAAAATAGTGAATGTAAAGGCGACAAAATGTAATTTGCAGATGTAATATAATGTTTCGATGTTTAACTGTTTATATTTGACATTATACAATTTAATCAAAACTTTGATGATTTTATTTACTTAATAAAACTTAATAAAACCAGCAAACACATAATTTTTCGTTCTCAAAATTTCAAATGGTTTTTTACTCTTTATAATATTTATTTTGTATACATCTAAGTAATTTGAAACGAATTTATGTGACGAAGGACTGGATCGGGTTAATTTTGTTTGCGGTAAAGGCAATGTTGTGTTGTCTAGCAGATGACGTATAACTGGTAATAAATCAACTTTGACTGAAAAGGGCTGATTGCGAAATGGAGTCCAACAAACTCAAGATGCCGGTTAAGACAAATATCTTTATACGAAACTAATACAAATTTCCTAAGAGGAAAGCAAAATTTGTGTAATATAAATCTTACACAATAATAAATAAAAAAATATTTCCCAAACTAGTTTACTAACAATATGATTATGATGGGTTATTAAATTTGCAAAATATATAAAAGTCAAATACTAAAATAACATTTATACTAATATTTAATTAAATTATTATTTATTAAAAACTACTACTGACAAAATATTCAACCCTCTTGAATTTTTTCTTTATTATTAACCATTGATTAACGATTAATTTAATGCTTCGGTAATAATCCACAACGAATTGAAATTAAAATGACATGGTCTTGCTTTTAAATTCCGAAAATCGTTAAAAAAAAAAGATATGCAAGTTACCATATAAATTTTTTATTTCATGAATTTTTTGAAAACTACTTTTGGATTGGAAGCCAAAACGTACATACCCAAAACATGTAATTTTTAATTAAATTATAATATAATTTCGTATAATATAATTTACTATGAATTGTCAGGTCTCAAGAAGGGTACTTAAGGAGCCTGACGATGCATAGCAAATTAAAGTATTTGATATAGATCGTCCAAGGTTAAATAAACTGATTGTGAGGTGAGTAGACTCAATATTTATTTCTTTATACCTAATTTAAATAGACTCACATGTGCAACCCATTCACCATTGTAATATATTTAGTGTCAAACATGCCACAAGAAAATAATTTCAACATCATTGTCTGACTACCTAACTGTGAGAACCACGGAAGAAACATACCTCCTATTTACGCCTCTATTGATGTTGGCGACCAGTATGGCAAAGTACTGTCTATTGGAGATATGATATAGGATATCGTTTTATTCAGACTTGTTTATCATTTGCATTATATGCCCGAGATATAAGGTTTCCGTAACTTTGATGATCTTCAACAGTGTAAACAGATAGTTAAAAACTATTCTATCATATGTAAACATCTACATTACGTATTTTATTTACTGAATATGAATATGTAGGTCCCCCATCTCAAAAATTGATATTCATTTTTATAAACAATTCTTTTATAAATAAATTTTAAAATTTTAATATTTTAATTTACAACTACTCCCATCGTAAAATACGACTAAAAATACATAATAAATACTTTTATGATATATATTAAAAATTTATTTAAAAGTTATTAAAATTTTTAAGCCAACAAATCGAAGAGTTTTTAGACTAACTTTGATCTTTGATTTGGATCCTTATAACTTTTTACATCGTGCATTTTTCTCTGAAGACTGCACATATATCGAAAGTTTGAACCTATTTCGATAATTTACTATTAAACAAATGAAAGTAAGCTTCTATCACAAATAGATTTTCGCCCCTGCAAAATCACTAGGACATAGCGGTCTAGTACGTGCTATGTATGTGTTCGTCGATTATGAGAGCTAAATAGTATCGATAACTACGCTTAAAGGTGATCATCATGCAAATTTTTTCTGTGTAACTCATCTGAGATATTGTTTTGCGATCATCAAATTTTCTTGGGTAGTATATATATATATATATATATATATATATATATATATATATATATATATATATATATATAGTTCGCAGAGATTGAGAACCATCCAACTCACATATTGCGAGAGATCCATGAGGTACGACGCTTTCCACAGATGAAAGCACAAAAGACCCAAACAACAAATAGTAGAATAAAATCAAACGACTAGAAAGAAAATCAATAAGCACACCAAAGAGAAAACAAAACACCAGGGAGAAAACACTACAAAAAACAAAAATAACAACGCACAAAGAAGATATTTCGTAGCTCAAAACAATCGTGGACAACCGCAAAGTATAGCGTGGGCCCAGTTGCCCTAAGTGGCAGACTCTATATGGTCATGTTGTCACATATTTGCATATATTTTTCGGTATTATAGTGTAGATATTGTACTAATTATGACTTTTTGTTTCAGGTAACCTACAAAAACATCAAAATATCAAAAAATACACAAAAAACGGCCTCGGCCACCAAAAAACTTAAAAAACACTAACAAAACCGGCGCAAGCCAATAAAAAAATCTAACAAAAACCCCAAAAACCCGGATATGTAGTACCCAATCCCTTGATCACCAAGAAGCCGACTTGAGCCTAGCTTAGAGGGGAGACTTGAGGCCCAAGTAAGCAATTTTTGTTTGCGGATAAGCTACAGTAAGATAACAGGATCATAGCGACAATGCGCTGTCCTGAGTTTGATTCGGTTAGGAAACCATGTTGGAACTTTATTACCCAGGACTTCCACATGAAGAGAGTTTGACTGATAGTTGTGCCCCTATCGCGCATCAGAGTTTTATATGGGGAAAAGGGCTGGTCTGGAGCATTGGAGCGCGGTGGAGTGACTACTGTTTTTACTCGAGTTAATACACTACGCCCCCATGAATTATTACACCCTAACGTAAATCTTAGGGGTGAACATGTCTTACAGGCCGGGTTTAATTAAATTGCTTGCTTGATTAGGGTGAATAGTAATCCAGTAAGCCATAGCCAGTCTTTTGTGGTAAACACAAGAGACTGTCAGAACTGTCAGAACAAACTAGAGGCATAAGCCTACTATGTGTAGAAGCAGAAGTATACGAAATAAGAATAGAAAGAAAAATCAGGATAGAAAACGAACATGTCTTACAGGCTGGGTTTAATTGAATTGCTTGCTTGATTAGGGTGAATAGTAATCCACTAGGTTATAGCCAATCTTTTGTGGTAAACACAAGAGACTAACAGAACTGTCAGAACAAACTAGAGGCATAAGCCTACTATGTGTAGAAGCAGAAGTATACAAAATAAGAATAGAAAGAAAAATCAGGATAGAAATAGAACATAAACTAGATGACGTACAAAGTGGATTCAGAAAAGGATATAACAAACACAAGACCAAATATTCACTATGCAACAGATAATAGAGAAAGCCTTAAAGAAAAATAAATATGTATACGTAAGTTTTGTAATGTATATGTAAGACAACAATAAATACAATAAATACACAAATTTTTCAGTCGCAACTATTTGAAACAACGCAAGGATTAAGATAATCAGGTAGTATAAAACCAGTACTTTTTATAAATGTAATAGATGAGATACTGACAGAATGCAAGAAAACCTTTAAAAAGTACTGTATAGGATGAAATGGAATGCAAATGATAAATGCAAATATATGCGTATTTGCAGATAACATAATATTATTAGCCGAAACAGCAGGAAAATTTAAGAAAAAATGCAACTCAGAAACCAAAAAATATAACTTAAATGTAAATCAAAAGAAGAGACAAATAATGAAAATAACAAGAAAAAAGGAGACTGATGAATTAATCGAAGTGGTGATAGGATAACAAATATTAAAGCAAATAAACATGTATAAATACTTGGTAACAGTAATAAATAACAGAGGTAGCATTGAAGACAATCTCAGCAATAGACTAGAGAGTACAGGAAAACTATTCCAGGCTTTAAATAGAGGATTAGTTAGCAAGAAAGAACTATCAAAGAAAACGAAGATGACAATGTATAAAATAATATTTAGGCCAACGCTGATATACAGAGGAGACAACTGGATCTTAAACAGAAGACACCAGAGTAGGATACATGCAGCAGAGATGAAATACCTCAGAAGTCGATAGAAACACGAAAGACAGGCAGACTCAATAATAAAGAAATAAAAAAAAGACTGAAAATTAAACTGTTACTTGACACAATAAAGGAGAAAACATTTGCGTGGTTCGGTTATATAACAAAAGTTCGGTCAAGACAAGTGAAAAGTGTGTGAGAAGCAAAAATAAATAGGGAGAAACAGAAGAGACAGAGAACAAAAGAGTGGAATAGCGACATAGCAGATATATTACAAAATGAGGGCAAATCTTGGCAGGAAGCAACACAATTGGCAACAAGCAGAAAAGCATGGAAAAAATTCATCAAAATCTAGAATCACTTATCTAGACACCAAACGGTTGACGGGGAACGAGTATATATGTATTTATTTTCGACAAATAGTAAGTGTCTTTTTTTGTTCTTCTACTTCTTCTTCTCCTTTTTATATAGACATGACTCTGTCTGTTTTTCAATGTGCCTCCAGTAAGTTGTCGTTCCATCGTTTTCGTGGTCTTCCTACTGATCGTCTTCCTATTGAGAAACCGTCTCTTGCAGTCTTTACGACTCTCTTTGTTGTCATTCGGCTTATATGATCATTCCATTCTACTCTTCTATTTCTTACCCAGTTCTTGATGTTTTCCACCTTGCATCTACGTCGTATATCTATTTTATAAGTGTTTTCATCTCTGCTGTTTCTAACATTCTTTTTGTCTTCTCTGTGTCAAGTCTTGTTTCTGCCCCTTTGTTCAAGAAACAACATTTATGACTTACGCCAGCGTTTTTCAACGTTTCGCCATTTGCGACTTAATTTTCCATAATTATTTTTTTCTCCAGTTTAACTGAACGTAAGCGAACATTTGATACTAGTGAAGCATCAACGAGTACACAGGAGAAAGTGGTTCCAAAAATAAAATTAAGAAAATATTCTCAAGAATACTTAAATTTTGGGTTTCCCTTTACTGAAGTTAATAAATAAGAAAGGCCTCTGTGTACCATTTGCTCAAAAATTTTAGCAGCCAACAGCATGAAACCTAATAAACTTTTAAGACATTTCAGACATTTGGAAAAACTTCATAGTAGGTACATTAACAAACCCCAAAAAAAAAACAAAAATCATTTAAAAAAAAATTGGCCGTGAATGAAAAAGGTTCGCTTGCCTATTTTAAAGTACCATATCAACTAGCTGGATGTAAAACGCCTCACATTATTTGTGAAAAGATTATTTTGCCAGATACAATTGAAATAGTAAAAACTATGTTTGGAGATAATTTTGCCAAAAAATTCTATACTTCTATCAAATAATCCTGTTACCCGTCGAATCGGTGATATAGTTAAAGATGTACCGGATCAGCTACTCGGGAAGTTGTGCGACAAGCTGTTTTCGATTAAGATTGATGAGACTACAGATAGTAATAAAGATGGTCATTTTATCGCCTACGTTCAATTTTGTCAAAATATATCAGTAAAAGAAGAACTACTTTTCTCCAAACCAATAGTACTGAAGGCAACATCGACCGAATTATTTGGTATTTTAAGTGACTCTATAAAAGAAGCAAAAATATAGTAGAAGATATGCATCGGAATATGCACTGATGGTGCTCGTGCAATGTTAGGAAATTTTTAAAGTCTACAAGCGCTTGTAAAACAAAAGTCTTCAATGTGTATATGGACATACTGTATAATCCACAGAGAAGCTCTAGCTTCCAAAGAAATGTCTTCCGATTTGAATATTGTGCTAACTACGATTGTTACAGTAATTAATTAAATAAAAATGAAACAATTGAAAACTAGAATCTTTTCTGCATTTTGTAAAGACATTATTATTTTCTTCTAAAGCCAATTGATTTTCTTACAACGTGTTTTTAAATGAAGACATGAAAATGCCATTTTTTAGAAAAAGAAAACAGACCGAAAGTCGAGATGTTTGAAGATTTTTTTGATGAAGTTGAGTTGAACTTACTATTTTCAACCTTTAGTTTGGAATAAATTCATTTTTGGCGTTATTATGTACTATCTGAAAAAACCTGAAACAGGTCGATTGACAATTTACAGTATGAAAATATTATCCCCTTCCAGCACCCCCTTTGAATTATAAGCAACCCCTCGAAAATTCAGATAGTACATAATAACGCTAAAATTGAATTTATTACATACATATGGACCTCATGGTATATGAATACACATATTATTATATTAGATATGGGTGATAAAGTAAATGCTTTTTGTAGAAAATTGGAACTTTGGGGCAAAAATTTATAGCAAAAAAAAAACCTAGAAATGTTTGCAAATATGGATAAATATATTAAAACTTATAAGGTTAAAAAACAACACGTGAAAGTTATTTATGTAATCATTAAAAATCATTTAGCGATTCTGACAAAAAAATTTAAAAGATATTTTTTTGCCGACGACAAATTAATACTTAGTTACGAGTTAGTGAGGCAAATGCCGAAATCAACAAACAGTTTAATAGTAAATCCATCTTTGAATTTTGGGCGGGAATAACTGATAAGTTTTCTGCACTGAAAGCCAGAGTGTTCCGTATACTATTACCGTTTTCAGCCTCCTACTTTTGCGAAACAGGATTTTCCGCGGTGGCTGCTTTGAAAACCAAATATAGATCTCAGCAAAATTAGAAAAGTAACTGAGACCGTCTATTTTTAATATTACACCCCGTTTTAATATACTTCGCTCTGTAAAAACACGCCCAAGGAAGTCAATAATATATATTAAACTTGATCATAATTTAGTATTGATATGTTAATGAGTAGTACTAATACAGTGCTTTTTATAAGTATACCTATTATATTGGTGTCCATGTGTATTTTATTTTTTATTTTATCAAAATTTTGTTTTGCTTTGATTCTAGTAAATTAATCAGTATTTTTGGTGTTTGTTTTTTTGATATGCTCACGCCCCCTATTAGTGATAGCGCGCGCACCTTACAGGTTGAGAATCACTGACTTACGCCATGTGTTTTGTTATTTTAAATTATATATTTATATAATCTATATATTTATTACTTCTATTTCTATTTATTAACCAGAGAATTACATACAATTTGTTTCTTACTTTTATAATTTATACATATTACAAATACTTTTGTATTACATATTTTTAATACTTTAATAACTATATAATTTACTTTTTTCTCACTGTTGGTTATTTTTATGGAAATGATTTTTGCTAATTGTTTTTATTTAATATTTGTTTCATACTTTTATAATCGTCCTGAATCTATTTTAGTATCAATTTAAATCATTGTTTGTGTTTAACTACCTCTACTTAACTTTATTGCCAATATATTCACTATTATTGCAATCTTTATCTACTATTGATTTTATCTTACTCGTTCTGTGTCTTTTTTAAATCTAGATCATAGAGTATTTGAGTTGTTTAATTCTGTTTGCATTGTTTACTTTTTCGTTTCGTAGCCAGTGCAGATAAAATCAAAGACATTTATTTAGCCTCGTCTCAATTTAATTGAATAACTTCTGCTTTTTATTACATTCACTTTTGATCAACTCCCTATTGTTTTTATAAAATACTTGTTATCTCTAGATTCGTCAGTGTCTCAAACCACACTAAGTTAACTAATCAAAGTGTTAAATGTATTTTGGGTTTTAGTTTTCACTTTTTATATTAAAGTTTTTATTTTTTATGACTTAACGGCCTCAAGAACTTTTCTCGTTGGTTAAACAACCTCATTCATATGTAGACTGCTTGATGTCACCTCATTTCATCGCTAAATTTCTTCGCGTAGGGTTTGCAAATCACTGCATCACAGTTTTCTTCATTTTAACCAACCGTCAAATTAATCTTGCTCATTTCGTCAACCACTGTTTCAAAAACCAAGATCAAGTAAAAACCTCAACCCTGCATTAGACACGTCTTAAACCTCTCAATCTAGTTTTGCTCCGAATTCTCTAATGACTAATTTTGTGTAAATCTGAATATAATGCTGAAATGTAACTCTTAAGGTAAGTTCTGTTAAATCGTGTGATCTTGACGGTCCGATTTTCTCGTTGAACTTGGTTATTGTAAGTAATCTTATTCATATTCGTAATATAAAACTACCATATCACAAGTTTTATTAACCAGGTCCTCTAGGCATGCTCAGATGTGCTAAATTCGTTTTTTTTAACTGTGGTCGAATTCTCTGCAAACCAAACCACTCTGTGGGTTTAAAAACCATTTTCAGTCATATTCTACAAGGGCATATGGATACACCACCAACAGAGATCTTCTTATACAAAAGTTGTGGGAAGTCAAAACTATATGCTGTGTAAGCAGTTGTTAACAGGGTTGTACCTTGATTGTTGTCAAACTGGAGCTGGTCGCCTTTTTTATGTAACGTGTATATTACGCCTTAAGACCATTCACAGGCATGTTTTCATTTTGCCAGACAATAAGTAAAAGT
Organism: Diabrotica undecimpunctata; assembly: GCF_040954645.1. Classification (NCBI taxonomy): domain Eukaryota; kingdom Metazoa; phylum Arthropoda; class Insecta; order Coleoptera; family Chrysomelidae; genus Diabrotica; species Diabrotica undecimpunctata. The sequence goes on along the minus strand of NC_092808.1, from coordinate 84,034,927 downwards.
TTATGAAATGTCTCTAGCAGACGTCGGCGTTGGCACCATGGTCTTGTAGAGTTCACTGCAAATTTGATCAGTTAATAGTTTAAGCAACTTTCTTACTGATAGTTGGTTTTTTTGGTTATTCCAATCCCTTTTGATCTGCTAGTTCTGCTTCTTCGTTAAGATGGAAATTAAATTTTGCTTCAAAAAATTCAACAAAACGCTGCATCATATCATTTAGAATTTTTCTATTATCATCCTTACAGCATCCTATTCGTGGCAAAACTCTTTTTTCACTTTGTTTAGGTTTCTGTCTTTCTTAACTTTCAAATTTCATTTGGATTTCTTTGCCCTTCTATGATTTTCTAACTACTGTTTCTTAATTTTTTTTTCTTGTATGAAATGTTTTTTCTTCTCTTCGTAGGATCCGGTATTCCTCCTTTGCTATTTTTGTGCATCCTCTTTGATTTGTCTTAAGGTGTGCTCTTTTTTTTTATTTTTTCGCTTGGCTTTCTTTGTCATTTCATTCGTTTTTTGTTAAATAAGTAATTTGATTAGAATCATTTATTATTTCTAAAAATAATTGTATTTTTATTTTCTCTTTGACGTTTCGACTTGCAATAGGGGAATCGTGGTAAAAAATATTCTAAATAAATTGTCTACAATTATTCACACCATAAAAAGCTTTTATAGGTTAAAGTTCAGTTTTCACAATTTTTATAAAAATTTTTTTTAAACCAATTTCCGAATTAGACATGCTTGTTTGTCGTTGAAATTTTGTTTCTTTGTTAACTTGTTTCCTTTTGTTCCCATTAGTTTAAGTTATACCTAAATAGTAAAGATATTATTACTCTATTTACGGTTTTATTATTGTATTTTCATGTATTCCATTTAACTGAATGACAAAATGAAATTGTAAAATTGGAGATTGCAAAGAGCGTAGCGAAATGGACAAATGAGGTGGTCTCGTTAATTTTATTATTATTGACGTTTTTAAAATTAGCCAAGTATATTTTAAATTTGAAATTATTTATTACACTAATACGGAATATAGCATATTTCGTTAATTAAAGCTAATATGTATAATCAACTTGTAACTTTGTATTTTGTTTATATTGTTTATAAAAAATTATATATAGCTGATCATTACATTTTTAAATAAACTTTCCCTATATACACATAAAAAAGAAATTTAAACTTTCAGAGCATGTAAATACATTCGTTGTACTTTATATCCAACATTTCCATCCCTATAGTAGGGGGCGTTTTATTGTGTTGCAAGTAGGTGAGCTCAACACTCTCTTGATGACTATTGTTTTATAATTTGCCCAAACATTTGCATTGTAGCACAAACATTCTAGCATGCATTCTGCGATGGACTCTAATTGAAAATCACTGAAATAGAAAAAGATATGCACCTACTGCCTGTCCAAATATCTAACTAGATTCGTTTGTTACTCACAGGAAAATTATACAAGAGCAAAGGGAGTTCTCTTGGTCTAAACTAATTTAATTAATTAATGTAATAATCTCTAATTTAAGTGTGAACTAACTTAACAACTTAAGTTACTATATATATATATATATATATATATATATATATATATATATATATATATATATATATATATATATAAATATATTAAACCTATAGCTAAGCTTAATACTCATCATTATTATGCAACCTCTTCTGTCCTCTGCTGGGCATAGGTCTCTTCCATTTTTCGCCATTTTTCACGGTTCTGTGCATTTTGTTGCCATTGTTGGGCGCCAGTCAATTAGTTTTCTGGTCCATCTTGAGTCTTTTAGTCTCGCTATGTGACCTGCCAAATTTTATTTCAGCTTGGCTATACGTTCGACCACATCAGTGATACCTGTTCTTTTCCTTAGGTCTTGGTTCCTTACTTTTTTTTTGTCACGCCAAGCATTTTTAGTGCTGTTGTTTTTGCAAGAGTGAGAGTTTCTGCTACGTATGCCATAATAGGAAGAACACATTGGTCAAATGTCTTTTCATAGCTATCGGGATGTTGCTCTTAAATTTGTCTCTTAGTGAACCATACGTCACCCAAGTAAGTGTTATTTCTGGTTTCATAACTGAGATATATGTATTTTTCTGTCAATTTTACCACTTGATTTTGGATGGTTAGGCGTTCGCTGGGAACCAAATTTGTCATAAATTTGGTCTTACTGATATTTATTTTTAGACTTATTGTTGAAGATACGTTTTCTAATTCTTGTAGCATTTATTGTGCTTTACGCAGATGATTGAGCATTTCCCCGTCTATTTTTATTGCTCTATTTTCCCACTTTAGCATTGCATTTTAAAGGCCTATTCCAGGACCGTTATAAATAATTTAGGTGAGAGAGTGTCGCCCTGTCTTACACCTCGCTTTGTATGAAATTCTCTGGTAGTATTATGTAGTTTTACACGCATTGTGGTGTTTACAATGTTTGTACTAACTCTGTAAGCAGGTAGTCTATTCTACTATTGTTCCAAGCAGTTGTAATGCTGTCTAATTCAACGATATTGATGGCTTTGTGAAAGTCTACAAAGGTAAGTACCAGTGACTTGTTATATTCTATCAATTTTTCTATTAAGGTTTTTACTGTTTGTAGGTAATCTTTTGTTCCGAACTTTGAGTGGAAGCCAGTTTGTTTTCGGGGCTGGTAGAAATTCAACTTTTTTTCTAGTCTCGTTGTAATTATTCGGTTAAACATTTCATAGATGTGGTTCAATAAGCTGATTAGTCTATAGTTTTTTAAATGCGCATTTTCTCCTTTCTTGTAGTAAAATTGTTACTGTATTGTTGCATGTTTCCAGTATGCAACAATCTCTTAGACTAAGGTTCAACAAAATTTTGATTTGGTTGAAAAGGACACGTCCGCTCATCTTTATAGCTTTTATTACGACTTCATCTTTTCCTCATGCTTTCTTTTTATCTTTTTCATTGCATCTTGGATTTCGCTTAGTGTGATCTCTGGCATGAGTTCTAAACCCTAGTTGACGATTTTGCGTGACGCGGCGGCTTCCAAATTCGTTTGATCTTCTCTTTGAATTGTGTATAGTAGAAGTCTTTAACTATAATGTAGTAGTTCTATCTCTATTTGCTATGGGGACTTCTTCTTTGTTCTTTAGTTTGTGTATTTCACATTTTCCATTGTTTAGCCGTATTCTTAGTCAGGACTTTCAGACTTTTATTCTCTTCGGTGCTTCGGTGGACCTTTTCATTCTTAAATTTTTTAAAGTCTTTCCTTATAGCTTTTGATACTTCTTTATTTATTTTTCGTAGTTTTTCTTCTTTTCTAGTTTTCATTAGTTGCTTTGTTTCAATGGTTATTTTTTTTTTCTTGCCGTCTTTTAGGGCAGCATTTTACTTAAGCCTTTCAAATACTATGGTGTCGTGGCTTGGGTGGAAGTTGGCGTGGGGATTAGCACAAGGATTGGCGTGGGGGTTGGCGTAAACATCAGGAAGAGCCTCTAGTTTAAGGGTTGGTTTAGCGGTTAACAACACTTTCCTGTAAAAAGTTATATTTTACGAAAGCTAAGGAATTATTAGCTGGACGTAACTTACGACGATGGCCTGCAAACGATATATGGAATTTATATTGGGAGATTGGCACTGTAGGAAATGATATGGACGAGAACCAGAACATTTGACAAGACTATTAATTTCATATACCATAACTATAATAAAAGTCAACACACAGATGGAGTGATATTTATTGTAAATCAAAGAACAGAAGGCCTCATCATTGATTTAAAGGCGTATAGTTAATTAATGTGCAACTTACCCTTAAACAACCAAAAGAAATAAAATAACAGTTCTTCGAAGATCTAAAAAAAGACTTTGTCCGAAAAATGACATTAAGATAGTGGTCAATGACATGAGTGTAGGAATAGAATGACGTCACGCAACGTCACGAGTGGCAATGGATATGACTAATAAATTTAGTAGCAGCACTAAACATGACAGTCGCTAGCACGTATGTAACAACAAGTCACATTGATTAGACTGTTCTCACATCTTAATAGATTCAAGCCACGGAACATAAGTAATGAACTGCCGTATTTATAGAGATGCGAATATATACTCGCAAACATTGACTAGTGATCTCCATTTTGAAATATAGGAAGGAGGCCTAATAACAACAGAAAAATATAGATTAAGTCAATGGGTATAAAACTTTAACTGGATACTTAATAAAAGAGGAACAAGAAAACCTGGAAAACGAGACATGAGGTAAGCGGAACAAGCGAGAGTGAAGAGAAACTAGCAACGATTCTTTAAGTTAAAGACTTCAAAATTTAGTCCAGACTAATCAAACTATTCCAGCTAAACTATATAAAAAAATGGCCACGATATAATATTGGCATTACAGCAGCTCACAAAAGAAATATGGAAACATAAAGCACTCTCCACTGATTAGAATATTATATTGCTTTACATCATATATACACAAGAGGGATGTATTTAAATGAATTACGGTATAAATTCAGTATATAAAATATTCTTCACTATACTATGCCTCCATATGACACCAAATAAAGAGCAAATAATAGGATAAACAAGGCTGATTTTACAGGTGGTAAATCAGATTGCAAATTTGAGACACATTTAAAAAAAAACACTGGAATATAACATAGATACTCACCATATATTTATAGAATTTAAGGCAAACGACAACTCTGTAAAAGAGAAATGTAAAAAGTAACGGAAGAGCTAGGATAACCAAATTAGTTAAAAAATTTAATCAAACTTACTTTAAAAAAAATTGAACATATAGTACGAATCCAGGGTAAAAAACTGACAAAGCAAACAGACACAAGCTAGGAGACTGAAAATCGACTCAAGTCTAGACAACATAAAACGTGTTTCTTCTTTTAATAGTGTCTGAGTTTAATAGTTTGTTTCGTCTAAAACGTTTGTTGTTTATAGCAGATGTCATGTAATTTTGATGAATCAGTTTCGATAGATAGATAAGTTTGCAAATTCAACAGTATTCGATAAAAAGAAAATATGTTGATATTTTTATTATTTCATCTTAATCTTCTTCTTCTTACGATGCCTATCCGTTCCGGATGTTGGCGATCAACATGGCTATCCTAACTTTGCTTGCTGCTATTCTGAATAGTCCGGTTGTCGATGTATTAAACCACTTTCTCAGGTTTTAAAGCCAAGATATTCTTCTTCCCTCTGATCCTCTCTTTCCAAATACCTTGCCCTGAAGAATGAGTTGCAACAAGCCGTATCTCTGTTCATCTCATTCATGAAATTCTTAAAATACGTTTCTAACACCACATCCCGAATGCCTCGAGTTTTCTTACAGAAGCTTCGTAAAGTGTCCAGGCCTCTACTCCGTATAATAATGCAGAAAATACATAGCATCTAATGAGAGAGATTTTGGTAGCAAGTGGTAAATCGTGACTTCTGAAAAGAGACTTCATCATTATGAACGCCGATCTCGCTTTTCCTATGCGTTGTTTTATTTTATTGGAGTGATCCCATTGCCTGTTAATGTTGGTACCAAGGTATGTGTACTCTGTCCACTGTCCACTCTGTCAATTGGATGTTGGTTAACCAAAAGCTGTGTATTTAATATTTTGCGCTTACTGATTACCATGTACTTTGTTTTCTTCGTATTAAGATCAAGTCCGTGTTCTCTACTTATATCTGATATACGCGACATTATTATTTGCAAACCGTCCAGACTATCTGCAAAAACTACTGCGTCGTCGGCGTAGACAAGCCAGCGGAAGACCAAAACTTAGGTATTAAGATAACATAGAGGATAATCTAAAATCCATCGGAATTAAAGCATGGAGGAGAGTTGCCAGAGACAGGGGCGAATGGAAGATTATTCTGAAGAAGGCTTTGGCTGATAACGAGCTGTAATGCCACTGATGATGATGAAATTTTGTATGTAGATTGTAAGAACCGAAAAACTACATATCATAATATAACTGACCCAGGTAAATTTTCGATTTTCATTTTTCTTAAATAACATTCAATATTAAGATCATTTTTAAATATGTTAACCAGGTCATCGGAAAAAATTTATATTAAACTGTTTCTAAAGATGTGAGAAGGTATTAAAATATAATGGACATTTCTGTTTGTAATATCTAAATTGATATGTGCAGTGTAACCTATATTTTGACGAATAATAAATATGGCTAGTACGTAGCATTTTTGTATTGTTTAATTTCTCTAACAACCTTTTTTTCTCTTGGATTGCAAGTGTAAATGATTGCGTTTTCTAAGCGAACATACGAGGTAGGTGTGATTGTTACTGTTTAGTTGTCTATATATGTATATTGGTTATGGTTTGTTATTATTTGTTTATATATGTAGTTTGACCTATTGTTTTTCTTGTCCCTCTCAAAAAAGACAATGTGGAGCAATTTTTTTCATATTTTTGATAACTTGTTTTTTCTCCCTTTTGGCAAATTATTTATGATGTTTTTTTGTATTGTGTATCCCATATTGCTGATTTAGCTTAAGTAGCTATCATTCCCTATTTCTTGTCAACGATAATTCAAAGATAATTCCTATTCATACCTAGTGGATCTTTAAAACTCTTCTTCCAAGGTTCATCTATATAATCCTTCAAATGCTTCAAACCCATTTGTTCGTATCGGTGTCATGTTTCATCTGTGTCATCCAGTGCGATATGGTTCTTTTAGCTGTGCTTCCTGCTATGTTAACGACAGACTCTGGCCCTATCAATGTAATTTATTTTACCGCGCTTTCCTGACCAGAAGGTCCGCTTTTTCGTTTTCTGTAATACAAGTATATTTAGGAACTCAGAGTTAACTTACAGAAAAATAAACAAGAACATTCACAAACTAGAAAAATACAAAAACACAAAATTTAAACACTTAATGACCTTAAAACACAAAAAGAGAAAAAAACAACAATATCATACAAAAACAGCTTTATTCAAAAAAAGCTGGAAACGAAATTCATACTGATATTCTGAATAAAGTATGAAAATACAAAAAGAGAATATTTATGTTTAGACCAAACACTGAAACTAAACCCGTAGACAAATCTATATATATATATATATATATATATATATATATATATATATATATATATATATATATATATATATATATATATATATATATATATATTTGGGTGTGCAGCGGAAGATAGGACAAAGAAGTACTCTTTTTAGTCTACCAAACTTTCGCAAATCTTTATTTGCATCATCAGGGTGCTACAATAAACAAAATTAGTACAAAATACAGAAAAATAATTATTTTGCATCTTACACTAATTGAGGTTAGTTGTCGTGATGTTTATCAAATGAACTGACAACACAAAATGGAACAATGACAACTAACCTCAATTAGTGTAAGAAGCAAAATAATTCTTTTTTTGTATTTTGTACTAATTTTGTTTATTGTAGCACCCTGATGATGCAAATAAAGATTTGCAAAAGCTTGGTAGACTAAAAAGAGTACTTATTTGTCCTATCTTCCGCTGCACACCCAAATATTTGAGTTTTGTATCCTATTTGATCAAAGTTGATTACAAGCGTATATATATATATATATACATCATTAAAGATGCAGAAGACAATATACCGTTTACAAATTCAATAAAAATTTTAATTAAATACTATATTGTTGAACGAACGTTAATATTTTACGAAATTTAATTTTCAGTTATAACATGCTTGCCTTTTTTCTTCATAGGACCCCAGTTATCAATAAATGTAATGAGAAATCTGTATTGATCTTGATGTGAACGTAATTTAATTAATACCACTCCATGCAAAATTTAATCATACAATTGAAATGGCTCAACCCAAAATGAGTAACTTGAATAGTATTACAGTCAGTGATCTTTGTTAAAATTGTAACATTTGTTATTCAGCATAATAAGTTTGTAAGTTTTATTGTTACTATAAAACTTAATATCATATTATTTCACAGGACAAAAATCTTCATTAAAATTCAAAGAGCTCTTAAATATTTATTTCGTGAATTGTCAACACTGATTTGACTGAAATGACTATTTTTTAATTCCGTGAAGCTAATACGATACAGCATTTAAAGAATTCATAGTATCACTACCCAAAAACAAAAGAAATGTTCAACAATATTTAAGCCTTTTTATGCCTAAAATATTGCCTATTTTGGGCATAGAAATTGCGGACCATGGATTGGATGCATTTTGCAAAAGTATTATGCAAATACTATTAAATGAATCATAACGAAATTAAGCACACGTTTCAGCTGTCATATATAGTTTTTTAAAGCGGAATATAATAAGTGTAAGTTATGGTTAAGAGGTCGGATAAAATAATGAAGAAACTATATTTTTTGCAATTTCATCCCAATTATTGCTATTAAACAAAAACACACTAAACAACAAAGATTACACTTTTAATATTAAGGCCCAATTATTGGATGTAATGAAAATCACACTTTGTTGTGTAGCATTTTGATTTACTTTGAATTACCCTGTATATGTGTGACATTCCAGAGCTAGAACAAAACACTATTGCCACCTTAGAAGTTGCAGCTATCAGTAAATAAAATAACGACCTGAAAATGGCAAATAAAATTAAATAAGACTAAATCTGCACACATTAACTTTACAAATAAATAAATAAAAAATTTCCCAGTTAGAATAAATTATACTTAAGTTCCTTATGCAACATCCGCAAAATACTTGGGCATCATTCTAGACGCGAAGCTGAGCTGGAAAGTCCATGTAAAAAAGAAAAGAGGGGAGCTTGATATTGGATATAAGAAATTGTATTGGCTGATTGGAAAAAATTCAACATTATCCATTTATAATAAATTATCCATTTACAAGCAAGTACTGAGGCCAGTATGGGTATATGGGTGCTAACTCTGGGACTGTACCGAAGCTAATAATCTACATATTATCCAGAGATTTTAAAACAAAGTACTGAGAAACATTGTTGATGTTCCTTGGTATATCCGTAACAGCAACTTCCACCAGTACCTGGGTATGGAAACTGTGACCAAACTAATAAGAGAACAGCAGCAAGTCACGAGCAACGGCTGCTTATTTATGTGAATGTCGAGGCAGTCCAGCTTCTTGACAACACCGAACTAAAGAGATGACTCATAAGGACAAAACCATTTGAGTTAGTGTAAATGTGTAATAGTTTAATGTAAAAAGTAGAGTATAGTGCTATGATGATGTTCTTGTATGTTAGTTGTAGTGTATTAGTTCATAGATAAAATAAGAGTAAGCCATAAGGTAACCCCTTAGATTTAAGTATTTGCTATTTATTAAGTAAGGTCAGAAAATAACTGATAATTGGTCATTTGTGATCAAATAGCAGTATACAAACACCGCACAGGTGTTATACAAAAAAAGAAAAAAAATATGTTAAAAAACACGTATGCTTCATTGAGATTGATAATATAAACATTTTTAGTTTTGTTTATATAACACAGATGAGTATTTCTTTGATCGTGATGCCACTTAATATTTCGCGTCAAATAAATATCCACTTAGGTTGGTAAGAAAGTATTGCGGAGAACAGAATTACATCACTTAACGATGGATCACGGAAGCATGAGGTTATTGCTTGAGCCCGGATTCTTCTTTAAATTCGTTATTGTTTTTTGTTATTCGTTTTTGTTAGGGAAAAATGTGTAGTGTAGCAGTGTGGAGTTTAAGTTAAAGTTAGAAGTTGGGATTGAAATTTGAAAAAAAGTAGCTTGCTGGTGTAGTCTTCATAGCCGGCAATTTTTTCAATTTGAAAGGTGAATTTTTACTCAAAATGCAATCTGGCAGATTTTGTTGAGATAATCACCAATTGTTTGTGTAGTGTTTTATCTGAGAGATTTGTAAGACAGCGTTTTCAACCATTTAAGAGGTCCACATGGTTTTGGGAGGAAATTGAGTAGCCGAGTTTTGAAGGTTGCAGTTCTTTGTTATCCAGGATAATCCAAAGCCCCAATCCAGTATTTAACTTCCAAATAATTGTCTATTTGTGTTTTCTGGTCACTTCAGACCAATTTGCAGCTTGAGTGGGACACAGTTGTGTTTGTTTGCAGTGTTTTGGTCCAGTCCCAATTCCAAAAACTTTATTAAAGAAAATACATAAGCCAGAGTGATATAAGGTACTTTTGGTTATTTTTCTAATTAAAAATAGACATTTTTTAATAATAAAAAGATTTGCTTTCATGGCAAAACTAAAAAATTTTAATAAATAAAATTACAAGTTTTATGGATTAGATAATTGTCATATTAGTTTTCTTTAAATAAAGTTAACTAATTAAAATTTATATTTCAAAAAGGTTTAATATTTTATTTCGATATTATGACAGTTAGTATTATCTTTTTCGGACATTTGGTATATAAAAAAATTTAAATTGTTTTGTTTGAAGGTTAACCTCAATATAAGCTCCGTTGAAAAGTCTAGATATTTTCATTTCTAATAATAATTTGAATTCCTACAAGTATCGCCCAAGGTCTGGAGTTTGTTGTAAATCGTTACAAATAGCGCCATTGGAAGTTTTGTTTTTAAATTTTGTAAATATTATTTTTTGTAATAACTGTTGATATGAGGGAATAATAAATATGTAATGTTTCTCTTTAAACCAGTAGTTGTAGAATTGTTTCCTTTAAAAATTTCAGATTCTTTTAAACGGCGTCCAAATTCAAATAGTTTTGGAAACTTCTTGTGTGTGTGTTGCCCAGGAAATTTTTGTATGTATTTTTTTGATTTCTTTGTAGTTACCCCTCCCAGTCTCTTTTTTATTCACTTATTAACGACCCAGCTCTCCAACCAAACCAAGAGTGGCCATTTGCAAACGTTTCGGTTTGTTTGCTTACTCTATCTCCAGCCCAGTAATTGCTCAGTTCCCTCTTCCAACCCTTTATAAGCGATACCAGTGTGGCAGGCAAATAAACCGCTACAATTTGGCTACAACTAATCACAACTAATGTTTAGCGTTTCGATTTTTACTTCGGAAATCATTTTTTAAACAAATTATTATACAAACTCTGAAAATCGCTAACCAAAGTTTGTGTTATTGGTTATGTCATTTTAATATTGACATGCTTGACCTCGATCTTGTGAGTAAATAGCATGTAATGGCTGAACAAAATCTGAGGGTGGTGCTTTTTACTTTAGCAATATTAAATTCTATCTCTTTCGTGTATTTTGTGTTATATGTTTGTTTAAAAGACTGTACTTTCATACTGATTGTACTTTTATCTGAGTAACGTAAATTTAGTAAAATTGGATTTGTTTATGTGTTATGTGTTGCGTATGTGTTGTGTGTAAGATTTTATATGATGTTTTTTGACCTCCTATTACTCCGCTAGTGTTGGCAATTTCTTGTTGTTGACTTCTTTTTTTAGTATTGACAACCAAAGCCTGTTTCATTATTTTGTTGCATTTGATACACACTTTTCTTCGTAGAGTAGGATAAGGGTTGCTTCTTTGACTTTTCTCTTTTTCATGTCTGTTTCTGTTATAATTATTGCTGCATCTTTCCATTGTCGTCTGTGTTAGTTGTCCCAGGCATATTTATATCTCTTGGATTTCTCGAAGTCTCTTTTTTTATGTATATTTGATGCTCATGTATTCCAACACTTGGTGGTCTTGCGGTTTTTTCCACGTAGAAATTGTTGCATTTCCAGGGAATTTTCTGGATGCAGTTTTTTTTATTTATTTTGTATGTGGTTTGGTTTTTGTTAGGATATATCTCAGTGTGTTGGTTGTTTTAAAGGTAGTTGTGATGTTGTAATTGTTTCTTATCCTCTTTAGATTTTTCGATGTCTGTTACATATGGTATTGTTTTTATCTTTGAGCCCTTCTTGTTTCTTCTTTGAGTGTTTCTGGATGACTTCTGGTGTTGCGTTGTTTTCTTTCTTCATATATGCAGAATTCTGCGGGCTTATCATAGGGACTTGTTATATTATTTTTTATGTTTATGTTTGCCTGTAGTGATTGCGTTGTGATGTAGGTTGGTTTTATGTAGACTTTGATTGCATATCCTGTGTCTGTTTTTGTGATTAGTACGTAAAGAAAAGGAAATAAGTTTTCTTGTTTCATGGTGAATTTAACTGATTCTTTTTTATTGTTGATATCCTTCAGAAATTTATTCAATGCGTCTGGTCCATGAGGCCAAATAGGGAACATGTAGAAAGTGTTAGTATATCCATAATAACTGATACATTCAGTTTGGTTTTTGTTGTCAGTGTATCATGGCTCTCCGATTTGCTTCTTATTATTTTTAAGGCTTTGGTATATTGGTGAAAAGACTGGTTACCAGTACTAAAAGAATAAGTCAACAACAAGAATATATTAACAATAGTGAAGTAATAGGAAATAAGAAACATCATCTACAATCATACACACAACATATATGCTTTGTTGGCTAGTCCTGAGACGAAGTGTCTACGAGGTCTTGTTGATAGCAACTGATTGAAATGACAATAATGACATGTTAGGACTGAAGTCGAAACAAAGCAGTCAATGTAACTTGAGGTATTTGTCTAAATATGACAGCAGCCAAATATTATAGTAGATTGCAAACCTCCAGTAACGGAGTGCACCAAAAGAAGAAGAAATATTTTTTTTGAAGAAATATAAATATTACTAAAAATCGTCTGTTTCTAAAATAATGAATTTATTTCATTATTTTGCACCGTACCATACTGTATAATTTTAATATACTTTTTAGGGGAATATAGGACCTTTATTATTTATGTACCTGGTGGTTTTATTTTAAATTAGATTTTAAATTTTAATTTTAAATTACTTTTCACACTTTTGGTAATAAGTATATGATGTAAATCTCAAAAGCACTTTCCTGATAGTTATTGTTTAAGGTGTGCTAAGATGTTTAACGAATGAGTACAATATAATTTTGTAAAAGTACACTTAAAGCATAACATTCTGTCAACTGTATACAAGTAAAGTTATTGTTTAACCCGACAGTTCAGAACGATTAAAATAGAAACTCATGTGAGGCAGGTTATTACCTTGCTATAATTAATTCAGTTTTATCATACATGTGAGTGTCAGGGAATTCTAAATAACAAAAACATGGAGTATAAGAGACTACCTTAAGTAGCTAATATACCAAAATTTGTAGACGAAAATGTATATGATTTTGATTAATATTTTAGGAAGACTAGTGAAATGAATATCTTTGTGCATATATCTCTCAACGTACTACTTAAATATCGAGCGACTGCATTTGCAACTAGACAGAAACATTTTCAACAGAAAAACTAGTTTTGCGATTACTTATAGATAAAAATGGACCAATTTACATTGTTAGGTTAATGCTACACATCTTCAATATACAGCATTGATATTTGTTTATAAAAATAGCACGGAGAGAATTTTTTTTTATTTAATTAATGACTTTGGATAACTTGATCCATTCATCCACGATAATGTATTTGACTATTTGAATTTGTTAATGATGTATTGACCTATTGCATTTGTTAAGAAAATAGTACTTCGCCTAGAGATAAATTAAAAATATAATGTAAACATCAGTATCACAAGAATCAGTAGATTGACAAGAAACCATACATTCATTCGTTACATTCAAGGCCCTGGCCAACTAAAATGAATATTTAGAACCAATAAAGGATTACATCATATAGGGATACTTTTCAAGCTAAGGTGCCTTTCATAGCGACTTTATCACAACACAAAACAGGCAATGGCTAAGAGGTAAATATATAACACAAGGATAGACAGAGGGAACAAGACGGCTAGATTTATACATTCATATTACACATTCTATCCTAAATTTTTCTTTTAGTCCTTTTTATGTATTCCCACAAAATTTGGTTCAGCCTAATATTGTGACGACAGATATATAAAATAGAAGATTGACACTAAGAAAGAGGTATTTGTTCTTTTATGAGATTTTCCAATAGATAATTAATAGCAGCATAATTATATTATATGCACCCAAGTGTACAATGATTGATATCGTCAGTGTTACCATTACAATCGCAAAGTTCTGTTTCACTTAAATTAAATCTATAAAGATAGGCTTTCACAGTGGTATGATTAACAAGGCATCGAACAAACATTGAATATACTCTTCGATTGGGATGACTTCTTGTAGCAAAAGACGCAGTAGGTAAAACAAGGTGAATTTTTGTAAAAAGGTTGTTACTTCTGTTACAGAAAGCATTCCATTCAATTTCCCAGTTTTCTTTTAATTCTTGTTTACGCAGCGAGACTAAATCACTTATATTAAGCCAACTAATTTCTAATCCTTTTTAAGCCACTTCTTTAGCAAAATAATCTGCTTTGGTGTTATCCGAGACACCAGCATGTCCCTTTACTCAAATTAAAGAGACTGAATTATTTCTTTTAAATATCTTTAGTTGATTTTCTAAAATTTTGACGATAATACTGATTTTATATACATGCTTATGCGAATTATCTAAAGCAGACAACGCAGATTTTGAATCCGACAGGATTATTATTTGTTGACCAGATATTTTTCCTCAATAGTCCATTCCAGAGCCTTTATATAGTGCAAACAGTCCTGCGGAATAAATGGAACATTGTTGGTTTAATTTAAACATAATGTGTTCTTGATTGTTTTGGACATAAACCACACAATCAGCTTCCAAAATGGATTTTGACCCATCTGTCAAAATCCTATATGGCTTATCAAATTTGGCAAATTGTTTCTGAAGTTGTTATCATCAAAAGTAGAGAAATAAACTTTAGTTTGGGCATAAAGAATATTAAAAATAGATTGAAAGAAATCAGTTTCAGCTGGGATTTTTAAATAGGAAGAAACATTAGGAAATGCTTTATCTAAACTTGGAGAATTTTTGTTATGCCACCATTTGTCAACTAAGTTAGACACAGATATGTCGGATATTTTTTGCAATAGCTTTGGTTATTACCTTGATATTTAAGAATAAACTTTTTAGATAAAAAAGACGCCATAAATGTAATGATTTTCAGGTAAGTATAAATTTAACTGCACCTAAAACCAAACGTAGAGCTTTGAACTGGATTAAGTCAAATTTTTTAAGTATTGTATTTGTAGCAGACCCATATAAAAAGCAACCATAGTCAAGAATTAACGTTAGATTATCCTTAGGATCAACGTCCCGTTGGTGAAGGTTAACCATCTTTAAAACATTTATGCTCTTTTCGCATTTAATTAAACAGTTATTAATAGGTTCTTCTTAAGTTAATTTAGTATCAAGTGTGACGCAGAGATAAATATAGTGTTTTTGGACAGGTATACTTAGGTTATCAATTATAATAGTAGTTATATTCGGTAAGCGATGACGAGTAAACAACACCACAGCGGTTTTATTGACTCAGTACATTCCTATAAGCATTTTTAGAAGTGTAAATACAGAAATTATCGGCATTTTGTAAAATATTAAAAATATATTAAACAAAAAAGGGGTAAGCACAGATACCTGCGGCAAACCTTGATCCAATCAATTTGTTATTACACCGAATGAATACTTGTCTATTAACAAATAGATTAACCAATACCTGTGCACATTTAGTTGGGACTCCTATATGTATTAGTTTCTCCAAAAGTAGGTTTAAAATAACATTATCATATGCTCCCGAAATATCTAGAAAAAGTGCTGCTAAATAATTATTATTTGAATAGGACACTTCGACCAGGACAGAAACTAGTCTGAAACTCTATACGAATTGGGGAAAAATGAATAGCAGTGTCGCTATTTTTCCTTTTTTGGGAGGGAACGTTTGGGATATTGTTATTTTTATGAACTGTACAAGAATTAAACTGACGATTAGAATAAAATTTTAGTGGGGAAAATTACGTGTCAGAGTTAATTAACGGTGCAAATCTATTCTTCTGAACTAGGATAGAATAACCTGGATTATCAGTTATTTTCTGAGCTTCCTAGAATGAAATGTTCAAGGTAGCCATAGTTTCTTTCGTTTTCCTCTTCTTAAGATATTCAGGAAATTCTCCTAAAATTGACTTGTGACCACAATTTTGACCATGCACGCAAAAAGTTTTACATTTATCAGGACAATAATAATTTTTTTATTTTCTCATTTTTTGCAGCTTTTTTTTTATTTATTTAGTAGCCGAATGATCATAACGCAAACACAGGTATCATTTCATGACCGGACTCTGACAAATACCTAGACCGGACATCTAACTTTATTAATGTTAGATAAATTGGGAAATTAATTTGTCCGCAAAAGTAACAATAATCATCTGTCTTGGGACTCTCTCCGATATACCGTCATTTTGTATTAATCTAGTTATTCTTTTTTAACCATTACATTTAATTTTATAGTATTTAGGAGTTTACTTTCACTTATAATAGTGTCAACTGCGCGAACTAAACCTATTTTTTCTGTCAAATAATTAGGTATAAATGCAATTAATTTTTTTTTTCAAAACAAGGTTCTTTACCCAGCCTATTTACAATCAGTCCCGAATCTACTTCGATTTTAATTCTATTTCTGCCAACACTAACAATTTCAGTTATATTTTTATCATAATCCGTGAGAGGACTTAATTTTTCTCATGTTTTCATGGGATGAAGACGACCTAAATTTAAATCAGTATGTTAAACAAAAATAAAATATGGTCCCATATCAGTATCGCTAAATCGATTTGAAGTATTTAAAACCTGATTTGTTTGTTTATATTGTTGAATTGTAAATGGCAAGTTTTTATTGCCATCATTAACAATAGATTTAATGTTGGAATTATTAATAACTGGAATTGGAATTCAAAACATTTGTAGAATTATTACAATCATTAACGTCAGAAAAAACAATACCTTCGACGTGAATATTATTTAACATGTCGTTATCCCCTAGATCCTGTAGAGGTATGTCTTTGCTACACACACCATTTTTACCCTGGGACATCCCAGGGTTAAGTATTTATCAAAAATATATAGGAAATATTAATACTTACAGTACAGCTGTTAAACTAATAAGTTAAAATTAACGTAAACCTGGTTAAAAACTAAATAAATTCGATTAAATACGAGACACACTCACACACCGGTCCTCAATATAGGAAGGTTAAAACGGAACTGACACTGAGAGAGATACTTACTGTAAATATCTGGGATGCTACATTACAAACCAACTAGACCTAAGTAAAGAGATCAAGTGCATAACTAAGGCAGCTTGCACAACGTCACTAAAAATAAAATAATTCTTCTGTGACCACAGATTAAACCTAAAATTACGTCAAAGAATGATCAAATGCCGTATTGTAAGAATGCTCTGAATACTTTGGTCAGCAATGCAGACCAACTAAGCTGTTTTAAATAGAGAAAATGTCGCTTGTGAGTTAGTAAAACTGTTAAAATATGAAAGATTTCATACCTAGGGCATGTTCTTAAAAGAGACCGGTGCAGAATCCTCCAGCTTATCATGAAAGGAAAAACAGAGAGCAGAAGAGGAATTGTCAAAATGCAGATCTCATGGCTGCAGAACATTTGCGATTCGATACGTAGTGTCGAACAACTATTTTGATTTGCTGAAGATCATTATAATTAGCCAATGTAAAGGCCAACGTTAGGCACTAAAAGAGTAAAATACCTACGTCGTAATTTTATTTTAAATTTTTGTTAGAATGCGGTTTTATTTTGAGTACGATGTTTTATTTCAGTTAGGTTTTCGTTTCTAATTTTATTGCCGTATGTAGAAATAAATTACTATTTAAATGGGAATAAGCCACAATTACAGGTTAAAATACGTTTATTGACGTTTCAATTTCCGAAGTGAACATTTAAATACTAATTGATTTAAAATGCCGCAAGAAAATAGCTTCAGAACAATATGTAGAAATAAATATATTATTTTATGAGTTTATTATCAAAGAAAGTCAAACTAGAAGAATGTATAAGAATAACAATGAGAGATGAAGCCAAAAATGTGTGCAAGGATTGGGCTCAGTAAGCAAACCGTAATAAATTGTAAGATTATTAGTAAAAGTTGATTATTGAGAGTTATAAATCTCTTGTTTTATTTATTATTTCCTCAAAGGCGATTAACAATGTTATGTTACCAACTTTTCGTTGCTTTTCGAAACATAATTATTGTTACTTTTAGGTAAAAATGGTCACTTGGTTGTTACGCAATATTTAGATGAGGGAGGGATTACAGAAAAACGTTACGGTTCGTTACAAAGGGGGAGCGAGGGTCAAAAATCTTTAAAAATTGCGTTACGTAATATTTGAACGCCCGCTTTCCGTATTCAATTGTATCTGTTAAACTAATCATTATGTTGAGTATTTTTTACGTTTGTTGTAGCAGAATAATTATTTCTGAACGACTAGTTATAGTTTATATAGTATTTTGCAATTGCAACATAATTTTTAGATTCGCTACTATTAATTTTCACAATAACCGTGTAAAAATGCTCGTTAATCATTTATTACTAATTTTATTTAACATTAACCCAAACAAAATAACATAATTTGTTATTTTAAGACCCCTAAATAATCACAACACTACACCTATAAAATGTATGCATATACAAATAAACATATTTATGTTTAATCTTTATCAGCTCATTTATTTGCATATTTTTTGATATACCTAACTATAGTAGATACATTATGTATAGACCATTCATCTATCTTTATTTAATTTCATTTAAATATAATTTGTTTGAGTATTCATTTTAATTATACTAAACTAAAATGAACCCTTTCAGTTTGGTGTACTTGTGTACGAGTATTATAAATTCCGTGCCATCAGTACGAACCACTTTTTAACAAGTAATTGAGTGACGCGCTCTCATTACGAACCACCTGTATACAAGTTTTGTGTAAAGTTATTAGTTATACTTGTTTAGAAGTCCTATGCTGTAGGCGTAAGTGACTAAAAGAAGTGCACATGACAAATCACGGTTGAACCAATGAAATTGAAAAATAGGCGTGGTTTATTTTTATATTTTTATGCTGGAGTAAGGAATTTCAACAAACTATGATGACCCGCTGACCGTGCCAATAGTTTTGATCTGACTTTTGATAGAGGTTTTGTGCTAATTTGTAGTGAAGTATGTTTCGTGAGAGAAAGGGTTTAAGTGAAGCAGAAGATGACGAAATTAATATAAACATTGCTCATAAATTTGAATGGACTACCAATAATATATTATAAATTCAGGGATTCTACAGTATTCTTTGCCTTCCCTCGCTCAACCGTTTCCATCTCTCTCTGTTGTTCCATTCTCCATCGTTAAGGCCTCTCTTACTCATTATAACCTTATAACTTAGGGTTATAAGTTTATTTTTTTGGTAATAAAGATAAAAGAAAACAAGGTAAAAAAGAAATAATTAGACTTCACAAATAATCACAATCAATTTAATTTTACTACCTAAGACGACCGGTTTCGCTTTCTAAAATTTGCAAAGCATCATCAGGTCGGTGGTACAAAGCAAATTAAATGCTAAAATTATAAAAACCCATATTAGGGTGCTGTCTTATAAGGATATAGATCAAAAAGTTATAGTTCAAAAAAGGTTTTAGTAATTATGCGAATATTACATGTCTGTGTTAATTAATATGCATAAATTGCATTAGCAGACAGAGTAACAACCCACAAATTGGTAAGAGAAAAAATCTGTTAAATTGTAATAAATTAGAAATAAACAAAATACTACTTACAATCCGGCACAATAGTTACTATATAGTGATTGGTGATTCATAGTTCAAACTATCCCTTATTACTGATAGTGAGTGATCTTCGGTCAATGTTGTAACTGTCTAACAACTTAGGAGGAAGTTTCTTGAGGGGATGGGTGTTAACAGATGATGTAGGAGTAAGGTATATGTTATTGTTTGTTGAAAGAAAATGTGATGTTTTATATTATTTAAATTATTATAGTTATTTATATTTATTGAAGAGATATATTTTGAAATGTGTGTTAAATTATTAATTTTTTTTTATAAAGAAAGAGGACAGTTATATGACGATGAATGAAAGTAGTTGTACTGTTTTGTGGGTGTGCAATTTCTTTGACTTGTAATTGTAAACTTTTGATTGAAAGCTAGGAAGAGAATTGTGATGTCTCTTCCTAGCAGAAATTAAATGCTTGCAATCAAAAGTTTATACTTACAAGTCAAAGGAATTACACACCCACAAAACAGTACAAGTACTTTCATTTATCGCCATATAACTGTTCTCTTTCTTTATAAAAAAATTTCAATAATTTAACACACATTTTAAAATATATCTCTTTAATAAATATAAATAACTATAATAATTTAAATAAATATAAAACATCACATTTTCTTTCAACAAACAATAACATATACCTTACTCCTACATTATCTGTTAACACCCATCCCCTCAAGAAACTTCCTCCTAAGTTGTTAGACAGTTACAACATTGACCGAAGATCACTCATTATCAGTAATAACGGATAATTTGAACTATGAATCACCAATCACTATATAGTAATTCTTGTGCCGGAATGTAAGTAGTATTTTGTTTATTTCTAATTTATTACAATTCAACAGACTTTTTCTCTTACCAATTTGTGGGTTGTTACTCTGTCTGCTAATGCAATTTATGCATATTAATTAACACAGACATGTAATATTGGCATAATTACTAAAAGCTTTTTTGATCTATAACTTTTTGATCTATATCCTTATAAGACAGCACCCTAATATGGGCTTTTTATAATTTCAGCATTTAATTTACTTTGTACCATCGACCTGATGATGGTTTGCAAATTTTATAATGCGAAACCGGTCGTCTTAGGTAGTAAAATTAAATTGATTGTGAGTAAGACTAATTATTACTTTTTAACCTTTTTTAAAATGGACTCACATAAGCAACACATTCATGATTTAAAGATAAAAGACTGGATTGGCGAAAGAAAAGAAAAAAAAAAGAAATAAAGAGAAATAAAACCCAGGCTTAACAATTGGATCAAACGAGAGATAAATAAATGGGGAGAAATTAGAGGGAAGTGATATTAATGGAAGGGAAGGAATTAATGTGAACGGATGGTTAAGCTGGTTAACTAAAATTTGGTGAGTGAGAAAGAGATAGAGAACAATAAAAGGATGAGACGTAAATATTCAGGGAATGGAGATCGGCTGGCTTTTCGTGCCATGTTAGAAGAAAATAGATGATGATAAAGAACCAAAAGATAAAAACCGAAGATCGCAAAAGAGAAAAGGAATTAATAACACAAACAAGGATGGGCGCCAGGAGTAAAGGCCTGTTGGAACTTCTACTTCGTTGATATTACAGCAGGAGTGCTAGAAAGTATAGTGATAAATGATAAAAGTATTATTTAATTCTAAAAAACTATTTAAAACTCAAGTAGCTAAGAGATGCCAGATGTAGGTAAAGTAAAGCGCAATATGTACAATATATGCTTTTATTATAGAAAAATGTAAAAAAATGGCTTGATTATATAATATATAATGTATAGAAAATGAAAAATATTTGATATACTCTTTTTTTATATTGTCCCCTTTGTTTTGAATCAAAAAATTTTTACATTATACAAACAGAAAACCTGAGTGATTTTATATCAAAACTTCAACAAGATATAGGCAGAAAATTTTGAGTCCTAGTGACTGAGCGCATACATGGTTGTACCATGAAAAATTATTATAGTTATAACTACACTTAATTAGCTTAATAACAATTTTTTTTAAATGCCAATTCTTAGGTCGATAAGTACTTAGGCCCCTTTACATGCATTCGGTGATGCAAAACAATATCGTGTAATGTATTAATTCAATTATATAAATAAAACGGTGAATATAAAGTAGAATTAAAAGATAAAATTGATTTAGATCTTTATGGTTGATGCAAACTAAAGAAAAAAAATTTAAAACTTCAAGTAGATTAGTTACTAACACTGACGTTAAAGTATTTACGTTGTTTAACCAAAAGTACAGTACATAAGAATGAACTAGAGACACTTATCTTTATGCAACTCCAGACAAGGAATACTTGCTACACAGCTCAATAACGACCATAAGCGATTTACTACTCCCAATCGATGGTAGTTTGTACGCCACTTACATCAATAAGATTTCCCTATGAAAATGGGTGATCGGTAAGATTTACCTTCCAATTTCCTTATTTTTTGTTGTTCCTGAGGTTTATTTTATATAGGCTTACTTGTGTTTTTTTATTTACTAAGTACGGCAGATGACTGTTTTCGTAGGTTTATTTAACTAGAGTTGGCTAAAATCTCATTTAAATATTTCCACATCCTTATTTAATTCATTTTATTAATTGTGCTTCTCGTCTGCTGGTTTTGTTTTCTACTTAATAACGTTTGTGTTTATTCCCATCTAGTTCTGCTTCAAATCGCTTGCCAACTATCACTGATTTTCAAACGTTTAGTTCAATAATTAGTCCGTATAATTAGAATTCTTTTTTTTTTGCTCGATACATTAATTGACATGGAAATGGCTAAGGTTACGGTAGCGTAGAGCTACATCATGGCGTCGTCTACTTCGTTCCTCCAGGATTTTCGGGGTCGTCCTCTTTTCCTCCTTTCTATGGGGCTCCATTCGGTTATTCTCTTTATCCATCTGCTGTCGCGAGTTCTTCTTACATGTCCATACCACTTTAGTCTCTTTTGTTCTATATATGTTAGTATATCTGTTTTTATTAATGTTCTTTGCTTTATTTCGTCATTACTGCTCCTATCCATTCTTGTTACTCTGCAGCATCTGCGCAGGCATTCCATCTCTGTTGCTACTACCTTACTGCTGTTTTTCTTGTTTATGATCCAATTTTTAGCCCCATATGTCATAATACTTCGTACTAATGTTTTATAAATCTGTGTTTTTGTCTTCATATTTAGGTGTCTATCCCACCATACTGAGTTAAGTTGTCAGATTGCTGTTCTTGTTTGTCCTAATCTTTGTGTAATTTCTTCCTCTGTTGTTGCCTTTTTCGTGATTATAAACCCCAAGTATTTGAATTTATTCTTTCCTTTGATTGTTACGTTGTCATCAATCTGTAGATCTTCTATGTCTTCTTCACTTGTAGATAGGTACTCTGTTTTCGCGAGGTTAATATCTAGGCCAGCCTTGGTATATTCTTCTTTTAGTTTCTTCATCATGTAGCTGAGGTCGTCTTGGTCTTGTGCAATCACTACTTGATCGTCTGCAAATATTAATGTATATAGGTATTCGTTCCGTACCGGTACTCCCATGCCGGAACACTACCAATAACTTATCACCTAATAAATTTGTTTTCGATAGCTCTACTTCAGGACGTAAAGTGGATTACTTGAATTCGGAATTTACACCATCAAAAAGTTTCTTTAGTATTGAGGTTGTACAAAAAATTGTGGGCGAAACAAACAGATATGCCCTACAAGAATTTGAGAAAGAAAATACAGAAAAATCGCGAACTAAGAAGTGGACAGATATAAGAAATGAAGAATTTTAGGCTCTCTTAGGGTTCACATTTCTGATGCCAAGAACAAAAAAGTTATCCCTTCATGAATATTGGAGTAAGAATCTACTATTACGCACACCTATTTTTGCACAAGCGATGTCACGGGATTGATATCAAAATATTTTGAAGATGTTACATTTTTGTGACAACTTAGTTCAACGTGAAACTAATGTTCTCTTCAAAGTTAGAATGTTGGTAGATCATTTAACCCTTAAATGCCCAATCGGGGTCACTATGGGACCCCAGACATACATTTTTGGCTATAATATCTTTATTTGAAACATTTGGCAACCGCGCAATCAGGTATTTGTGTGGACGTGTCTCCTACGTTTTCTGTTAGTATACCACGAACATTCGTGAGGTGCAGTGGTCTGTAAGAGAGATTTAGATAAGTGGGGTCTCGCTGTGACCCCGATTGGGCATTTAGAGGCACCAGAATATTTTTATTATTTTTAACATTTTTCGTCAGTTTACATTGAAAAATGGACCGTAAGAGAATGAAAATGACAATAAGCGACCAAGAACATGAAAAAATTATCCGAAATATAGAAGAAGGGATATCAGACTCCGATTTCGACTATGAGATTACCGACGAATCAGATAGCGAAGAGCAAGATGTTTTTGAGGAAAATGTTTCGGAAACTGAGGACAATTTAGAAGTCAACAGTGACGAGGAATCAGATGCAGAACCTACCGAAGTGGACGATAATATTAGTGAGGTTAGTGGTCCAACATATACATCCAAATCTGGAATGCAGTGGAATAGCCTACCTTTCGTGAGATCCAAGAGGCAACAAAAAAATATTATAAATGTACATCCAGGCTTAACAAACTATAGTAAAAATTCCAACACGTTTTTAGACTATTTCAATTTATTTTTGACCGAAGAGATGAAGAATGTCATATGCCTTCATACTAATGAAGAAGCTGTTAGGCGTTATCAAGAGTGGAACGAAAAACATCCGAATAACAAAAAAGAGTGGACGGTACTTACCAACAATGAACTGGATAGCTTTTTAGGAGCACTTATCAAAGCTGGTGCTTTAAGGTGTGGGAAAGAATCGACACGAGAGATATGGTCTACAGACACCTCAATACGCCGGTCATTTTTTACAGCCGCATTCGCTAGGAACCGATTTGAAGAATTATCGAGTTTCTTGAGGTTTGATGACAAAGTGACCAGGGTGGAGCGGAAGGAACAGGATAAGTTAGCGGCGATACGAGTAATTTGGGACATGTTCGTCTCTAACTGTGACAAAGCCTTTGAACCATACGAACATATAACCGTTGACGAACAGTTAGTGAGTTTTAGAGGAAAGTCTCCTTTTAGACAATATATAAAATCAAAACCTTGCCGCTATGGGATAAAAATTTGGGCTGCCGCGGATGTTAAAACATCTTATTTATCAAAACTTCAGGTGTACCTTGGAAAACTACCAGGTGGTAGAATAGAGAAAAATCAGGGATTTCGTGTTGTGAAAGATCTGGTGGAACCATATCATGGCAGTTGGAGAGGAATTACAACTGACAACTTTTTTACCAGTGTTCCTCTTGCTCAATATCTTTTATCTAAAAACCTTACTTTACTTGGGACCGTCCGCAAAAATAAACCTGATACACCACCACAACTAAGTTTGACAAAAAGACCTGCGGAGTCGTCAATATTTGCTTTTACTAAAGAATTAGCTATGGTTTCGTACATACCTAAAATACACAGGATGGTACATCTTCTTTCAAGTCAACACGATAGTGATATAATTTGTCAAGACTCTCAAAACAAACCCTTGATGATTTTAGACTATAATAATACCAAGGGTGGTGTTGATAATGCCGACAAACTGATTAGGGAATATTCCTGTAAAAGAAGAACTGCTCGTTGGCCATTCAGGCTCTTTATGAATATTATAGACATATGTGCACTAAATGCCTATATTTTATACATTGAAAAAAATCCTGATTGGAAGAAAAATAATTTTTCACGAAGACGTATTTTCCTGTTACAATTAGGGGCTGAGCTTGCTCGAAACAACATGGAAAAAGAGCTAAATATATAAAACATAAAGCCTATGTAAAATCTGCTCTAAAAGATTGTGGCATACCAATGGTAAACCCAACTACCGAAGTTGCAACTCAATCCGTCCATTCAGCTAAGAAACGTGCTCGTTGTTACCAGTGTCCGCGAAACTGTGACAGAAAAGTGAATACCGTTTGCTCTTTTTGCAAAAAATTTATATGCCAGGTGCACAGAAAAGAAGAAAAAACTATTGTATGTAAAAATTGCAACTAAAAGTTATATGCTTATATTATTATTAAATTTTAATTTTGTTCGAATTGAAAATAATTTGTTTCTAGAAAAGCCGTTAATTTTGTATGAAAAATAAATAAAAATTATTCAAATATGCTTAAAATTATTTTTAACCGTGTTTTCCTTTTAGTCAGTGCTAAATGACGTTACTAAATTGAAAATTTTAGTGGGGTCCCTAGGAGACCCCACATGGGCATTTATGGTTATTTTCATATCACGGGCATTTAAGGGTTAAAAACAGAATTTATTAATATCTTTGAACCTTTCGATAACGTATGTATTGACGAAAGTTTGCTTTTATTCAAGGGGAGATTATTTTTCAAACAGTACCTACCATCTAAACGTTACCGTTTTAGCATAAAACTTTTCTTACTTGTAGACTGCAAAACTGGATATATTGGTGATTTTATTACATTATACGGGTTAGAGTACTTATAGCTCCGATATTGGAAATTTAGGAAAAACGGGTTATATTGTAACAACCCCAATGAATAAATATTTAGACAAAGGTCGCAAGCTATTCGTAGATAACTGGTACACAAGTTCAGAACTGTTTTATTGGTTATACAATACTGGAGCTTGTGGCACGGTAAAGAAGAGTAGGAGAAATATTCTTGTATTGTCTAAAAAATTGGCTAAAGATGAATTAACTTTCAGAAGCGATGGCAAAATATTAGCTATGAAGTGGAAAGACAAAATAGAGGTATGGATGCTAACTACTCTACACGAAGCTGATATGGGAAAAACAGAAAAAAAATGCAGAGATTCTGGACGCCCAAAAATGAAACCGACTTGTATTAAAGACTATAATAAATATATGGGCGGAGAAAATTAAAGTGATATGCTATTGTGTTCAATTGAATGTGTGCGGAACGCGAAGTGATATAAAAAAAAATTTTCGATTTCATGGACATGTCTCTTCTAAACTTCTACTAATTGTACAAATTTCTAAATAATAAAAAAGTTTCAGTAGCAGATTTCCAAATTAAACTAATTTTTAAGATTTTAGAAAAAACAGGGGAAGTTCTGGTACTAGTGGTTGTTCTTTATTTGGACGTGTTATGGAAAATCCGTTAAGACTTGATCGTTCAAGTTACCACAGTCCTTCATTTATTCCTTTTAAGTACAGAAAAGTTAAAAAATCTGTTAATAAATGGTGAAGTTTGTACTAAAATCAAAATCCGACGGCAAACCAGATACCGTTGTGATAAATGTGATGTATCACTTTGCGTTGTACCTTGTTTCGGCGACTATTACAGTAAAAAAGTATACTAGAAGTAACTTATTTATTTAAAATCAATACCTAGATGTAATTTTGCAATCATTTTAATATTTGACACGATAAATATTTGTTTAATCTAAAAAATAAATGTTCAATTACATATTTTTTATTAATTCTTGCTAAAAATAACCTTTCCAATAAATAAATGCTGCAATTTATTATCATTTATTGCAATAGCACTTTAATATTAAATTTAAAAATGCGTTTAATACTATATAACAATTGTTCGCCCTCCAGCAAAATCATCCGTAATGCGGGCACGATTGTCACAAAAACGGTCGTACTGGTGTACGACAAACGTGGAGAGACGGCCGCACTGAAAGGGAGTAGAATAATTATTTCTGAACGACTAATTTTAGTTTTTATAGTATTTTGCAATTAAACATAACTTTTATATTCGCTACTATTTATTTTCACAATAACTGTGTAAAAATGCTCGTTAATCATTTATTACTAATTTTATTTAACCTTAAACCAAACAAAATAACATACTTTGTTAGTTTGAGACCCATAAATAATTATAACACTACACCTATAAAATGTATACAAATACAAACAAACATATTGATGTTTAATCTTTATCAGCTGATTTATTTGTATATTTTTTGATATAATAATAGTAGATACATTATGTATAGACTATTCGTCTATGTATATTTAATTCCATTCAGATATATTTTTTTTAAGTACATATTCATTTTAATTATACAAAACTAGAATGATGTTGTAATTTGTTTTATGCAGATAGAAATAATTGAATCGATTAACACCTAAATACAAACAGGCTGAGCATGGAAATTCAATTTTAAATTACCAACTAAACTAGTGACGAAATTTCACCGAACGTCGGTTAAATTTAATTATAAATAAAAAACAAAATATGCTTGAACTGCTGTATTTGCAAACAAAAAAAGCTAAACTTTACTTTTATTTATTTTTATTGCTAAATGTATATATACCTATATATTCTTGGTAGGCAAACATAAATGCTTATATCAAAGTAAATATACTAAATTATAATGTACTTAATGATTTTGTTATTGATAATAAGATATCAAAGAATTATTAAAATAATACAAAATACAGTTCAAAATCAAAAAATAGTATCTTCTAACCATGTGAGACAAATATCAAACATTTACCATTGCAATGGTGTTAAAAGAGAAAAAAGTTGTATTCAGGGCATAGATAAAAAATGAATTGAAATATTAATATACAGATCCATATAAGTCCTCACAGACACATCATCTAATAATTAGCAATCCCAGTAGAGTCGTACGTTACCATGTGACCAATTTCGTTTATAACTTAAACATCCTAATTTTATAACATCAAAGACGTAATTTAAAGTTAAAATACTAGGTTTAAGTACATTTTATCTTAAACTACATTTAACTTTACAGTCAATTAGATTTATTTATTATTTTCCTTTATATTTTACTTCGGATGTTATCTTTTTTTTACAATTTTTAGATTACATAAAGCTCTACGAAATTTAAACCACTGATAACCATTTATATGCCCATTTGCTCGATTTTTGAATACTGGCAAATTTTTCTTGTGAAACTTCTAGACTTCTATTGTATAATAGATTACAATTTTTCCTTACTTCCTTACTTAAAAAAGAATTACAATTTTTTAAAAACGTTTTCGGCCCAGTTGGACCATCACCAGTAAAACATTTAAAATGTAGTTGAAATAGGTTTAAAAACCTTTAAATTAGATTACAATCATCGTTATATTCATTCATTTATTAATGACATGATATCTATGTTATGAGATTTTTCCCAAATAATAAACCAGTTGACTTGTATTACCCGCAGGACAGAGTAGTCATCCTTTCGAACAGGGAAAAAGTATGTTCCTTTTAAGTCTTATAGCGTCGACCTCGTGTCATAACTTTAATAAATAATATAACCATGATTGCCATCTAATTGTAAAGTATAAAAACCTATTTCAGTAGCTAACTTCAACTACTTTTATAAATGTTTTATTGATGATTTTTCGGTTGGACCGAAAACGCTTTGGAAAAATTTAAACCTTTTTGGATAAATTTTAATTATTTTTTATTCGAAGAAAATATACCATTACACTAGAAGTCTTTACTTATCTGTAAAATTGTTTTCTCTGTTAGTTTTAAACTATGGTATACCGTTAACCACTGGGATTTTCCCCTTTTACCCTCTTATTTCAATATTTTTTCCTATATATAGTATATATCTTAGATATTAAAGCTTATAGACACGCAGTATGCTATACCTATGCTTACAACATAAATTGCTTTGCGCAGCTATGCGTGACGTTAGTTTATGGCAGAGAAAGTTAGAAACTAGAAGTGCTTATAGGTATTTGCAAACTTTTTATAAGTGTTAAGTTCCAATTTAAAACTTTTTCAATACATTATTTTTTTTTTAAATTATCATATTATCTTTCAGTGCATTTAATTGTACGCAGCGACACAAAAACGGGACAGATATATCATTTAATGGGTAAAAAAAATTCATAAATTAAACTTGGTAAACCTACCAGAAATTTAGCATTCATTTAGCATCCAAAGTGTTTAAAATAAACACATATGAGAGTCTTTTAATAATTTTTATTTTATAATCACTTGGAAAAGTGAAGGATAAAGTAAATAAATTGTTTTAGATTTCCTAAAGATTTATCATTGCAAAAAAATGGATTATAGCGATGCAAAGAGAAAATTTAAACCATCAAATAGTTCAAAAATTTGCTTCAAGTATTTCATGGCGGATTTGTTTATTAGTAGCGGATGGAGTTCAAAAAAACAACTGAAAAAAGATACTGTACCCAGCATTTTTGATTTTCCAAACCGTTTAATTAAGCAAGTTAAAACTAAAATATTTTCACTAAAAAAAGAAGCTATCTCAGATGAAACAACAGGCTCCAAAAGTGAAAAAATTAATATAACAACGAGTGAATCTACTACCATATAGACTCCAGTAGAAATTCTAGAGGAAACTACCTTAGAAAGATCCTTCATTGAAAAAGCGAAGACATTATCTTGATGACTTTGTTGAACAAAAATCAGGAATAATAGAGATCAGGAATATAAAGTGGTGGTAAACAAATTATTTTAAAAGAAAAACAAACAAATTAAAATGTGGCAACAACAAAATAGAAGGCTTGTTGAAAAAGTTAATACCTTAAAATCTTTACTAGAACATCTTAAGGAAATAATATAAAAATCTAATATAGATAATTTATTTTTATTATTGCCATAAAGGTATGAACTTCAATAATAATGCCAATAGACTTAAAAGTAAGTTAACAAATCTATTTTATTTTGTGGTCAATAAATAGATTTATGAGGGGAAATTTAGCGTATATATTTAGCGTATAGAGAGAGTAGCAACACTAAAATGGAACTGGGCAGGTCACGTGGCTCGAATGACAGACAATAGATGGACAAAGCGGATACTGGAATGGAGACCAAGAGATGATGCCTACCGAAGTAGAGGTCGTCCACCAACACGTTGGACTGACGATCTAAAACGTTGTCATAGGAATTGGATGCAAGAAGCACAAGATCGAAATAGATGGAGAATTATGAGGTTGATCTATGTCCAGCAGTGGATAAGTGAAGATTGAATGATGAAATAGATTTATATTCTTTTCCCTAATATGAAACTTCCATCCACAAGTAAAATTTCTATCCTTTAAATTTATTTTTCATTATCAAACCAGAAGAGGCATTAATTCCTTTGCTAAATGATTTATCTTCCATATCTTTTACAAAATATTGCAGTTTTATTAAAATTCATCTAAAATTAGGTAATTTTATTGGGGCATTGTGACGTCACTTGCGCAAAAGGTGTTTGCTTCAACGATTCGGTACAAGGCGTGTCTATAAGTTTTAATAGTCTAAGGTATATATATATATATATATATATATATATATATATATATATATATAGTAATTCTATGGCAAACAAAAGTTATCTTTGGAAGTATTGATATGATCTGAAGGGTAGAAACAATAGATTTTTTATATAAAGAACATGAAAGTGCATCCTTGGTTTGAGAAATAAGAAAGGAAACTCAAGAATTATTCGATTTTGTAGTAACTAATAAGTTGGACATTTACATTTCGTTTTTAAAATAAAATAATTTTTCCGTAATTTACATTATGTTTGGGTGTATAATAGTGAGTATAGAATTTACGTATTTACCTTCGATTACGTATCTATCACAGTTTTAATAACACAGTAGAGTAGAAGGAAACTAATAGCTCTGATGAATAAAAATGAAAACTGATCAGAATACATACTTTAAATGGTAAAAAAATCTAATTCTCCTAACGATGTAACATTTTACATAATCTAAGAGCTAATATCAAGTTTACTTGTTAGAAATTACAATGATCTGTCTCTTAATCAACAGCCCATTACTGTACAGACCAAAAAGGAATAGAATAAAAAGGACACAAAACCCAGATTAATCCCCTGTCACTAACAAAAGCTGCGCTAGCAATTTATGTACAATGATACAGTAGAAAGAATTTACTGCTTTACTTTTTATTTTTATAGATAGCTAAGCATTTTGATTTCTTAGAATATAAAGAATAAATTTAATATTACATGCAAAAGTTTTGTGACAAAAAATCAAATAAATGGAGAAGAATAAATAAAAACTGACTATAACGGATAAATTTACGGGGTATATTATATTAGGAAATGATAGGGATAATGGATATGGTGGTGTGGCCATACTTAAAAAAAAATTATTTTTATAATAGTCCCACTTTTCATCCAATCAATGACGTAATGCGTAGCAGCATATCAATTTAAATTAAAACCAGTAAAAAGATTACAATTTATTCTATTTATGTAAAACCAAATCTCAAAATTACGGTAAATGAATGTAAAAGTTTTTTAATAGTATAGAGAAACCTTTTACAATTGGTGGTAATTTTAATAGCCACAATTATGTTTGGGGTTGTAGTACTGTAGACGCTATAGAAAAAAATCTGTTAGAAGCTATTAAGGACTGTACTCTCGTACTTTTACAGAACGACAAAGAAACATTACTGCGTAAGTAGTATTAATAAATCGGCAATAGACCTTACAGTATGCTCAGTAAATATTAGTCATTGTTTCGATTGGGATGTGGACAATACTTTAGGATCAAATCATTTTGCCATTGTTATAAAGTCAAACAATAATATTAGTAAAGCTGAATGTGTAGATAGAAAATTCCAACGGAATATAAATAAAGCGGACTGGTCTCTTTTCTCTTCTATCACTGATAATTTCATGGAACTCGATAATAATTTAAGTTACCAACAATTTTTAAATAAATTAAACGAATATTGTAAAATATGTAGAACGGAGAGAAGAACAGGGACTAATCCACGATTTAGGAAAACTTGGTGGAATGACAATTGTAAAAAGGTTATTCAAGAACAACAACTTGCTTTACGCAAGTTTAAGTTACAGTACAATATACAAACTTATACAAATTATAATAAATGTGTAGCAGAAACCATAAACGTTATAATAAAGGGTAACTAATAAACACAATAAAAAATATGTGGAATAAAGTCAAACGTTTACAAAACATTTATAAACCACAAAGATATCTAGTGACCGAAGGACTGAGGAGTTTTTGAGAAAATTATGTCTAGATAATATATTTTTAAAAATTAATGTAGGTAATGGAAAGTAAAAACTCTAATCATCCACTTTCAGTGCCATTTAGTTTATATGAATTAGAAATAAGTCTTAAGAATAAGAAAAACACTTCTTCGGGAAAAGATAATATACATTATAATATATTGGCAAATTTACATGAAAAAGGAAAAGAAACACTATTAAAAAATTTTAATCAAATATGGCAATCAGAAGATATTCCAGATAGTTGAAGAGAGTACCGGGTGATTCTCATACTTAAAGCACATCGAAATTCTGATTCGGCAGAATCTTATATAGGTATGTCATTAAGTTTCTGCATAATAAAATCACTAAAAATAATGATAAAAGTAAAGCTCAAAAGATCGTTAGAGAAAATATTAAAATATCACAAACACAATTCGGATTTCGAAAAAATCATTCATGGAAGCAGTGGGCCTCTTGGTAACAGATATCAATTTAGCGTGTACGTCAAATTCTTCAGTAACAGCTCTTTTATTAGACGTTGAATTAGCATACGACAACGGTAATTTAGATATACTATATAACAAAATGACACAAATGGGTCTTTCCGAATGTTTTTGTCAAAAGAAAATAAAATTA
Organism: Diabrotica undecimpunctata; assembly: GCF_040954645.1. Classification (NCBI taxonomy): domain Eukaryota; kingdom Metazoa; phylum Arthropoda; class Insecta; order Coleoptera; family Chrysomelidae; genus Diabrotica; species Diabrotica undecimpunctata. Next base: position 84,001,685 of record NC_092808.1, on the reverse strand, counting down.
AATCTCTGTAGAAAAATTTATATATCGCTAAATGGTAACACAATTTGGACCAAGGCTAGCGATGGATAGTTTACCTCAAGGGAATATTTAGCCCGTTGTTATATTTAATTTATACTGTTGATCTAGTAAAAAAATTATCCAAAAACTTCACAACAATTTTACAATTTGCAGTTAATATAGTCTTTTATCAAGAACACATTAAAATAGAAAATGCAGTTCATTGAAAAAGAAACCAATTATATTAAACATGGAGTGAATTATACGGACTAAATAAATCTGATTCCAAAACTAAATTATGTATTTTTACAAGAAAACGAAAAGAAATACGCAACTACATTTTAAAAAACATTGTCTTCTATCCAGTGCAAAATTATATTAAATATTTGAGTATTACTCTTGATAGACAGCTTCTCTTGGAAGAACATATAGACAATATAGTTAAAAAGAACAGAAAAGGGAATAAATCTTCTTTGATTCATATCACACTTACGATGTACCGATGGTGAGCAGATCCAAATATTTCTTTGTTATTATTTAAAAAGAATATAAGAACTATAATCGACTATGGATCAATATTATACAGTGACGCATCACAGTGTCATTTAAACAAAATAGACAAAATCGTTAATAAATGCCTTTGATTTTGTATAGGAGCCCTAAGAAGTACACCCATCAGTAACCTCCAAGTCAAATGCTGTGAAATACCCATGGATATAAGAAGAAAAAAACTTGGCATCAGAATTTTAGTTAGATTGTACGAAAAAAAGTCAAGTTTAATATCCAAAATACACCAGCTATTCTTGGCAGACGTAACAGAAAAATATTGGATAAAAAAGAAAACTCTAAATATAGTAGATTTCTATTCAGAAATGACAATATATGATAAACAACAATATAAATATGACATAAACTCAAATGACAATATTGACTTTAATACTCTGGAACAAGTGCAGGTATACTTGTTAAGGGACTACAGCAATTTGCCTTTATCTATAAGAAAATAATGTTTATATCTGCCAGTTCAAAGATTGTTATATAGGTACTATATACAGCTGCATTTAAAAGTATCGAAGGTGTGGGATGTGCATACTGGGATAAGTATAATAAAAACAGTAAAAAGTTTAAACTCAATTCCATAATAACTATATACACAGTTGAATTAATAGCGATAGTGAGAGCACTATCGCTATTAATTTAACTATATAATATTTATCTAATATAAGTCATTTAAAATTTATAATTTAGAGTGACAGCAAAAGTTCTTTAAGTAAAATTAGGGACATAAATCCCTAATCAAAATAAATTACATAGAATTATATATATATATATATATATATATATATATATATATATATATATATATATATATATATATATATATATATATATATATATATATATATATATATATATATATATATATATATATATATATATATATATATTAAATAAAATTAAAGAACTTCAACAAAAAGGCAAAACTGTTACGTTGGCATGGATTAAAAGCCACTGTGGAATAACTGGAATTGAAATAGTAGAAGAATTGGTAAAAAATGCTGTGACACAAGGAGTATTAACTCATTACCTTTGTACATCTAGAGTACAAAGTACAGAGTACGTTTGATATTGAATCAGATATATTCAAAGAGCTTAAGAAAGAATATAAAAAAAAGGATATTAATGAGAATATAAATACAAGAAACCATTACAGGGGAATCAGAAACCATATTACGGATAAATCTTGTTTTTCTAAAATGGAGTCGACAAAGGATATGACAAGAACTAGGTATATGTAGAATGAGATTTAACTAGTCTTATACCATAATTTATGTTTAAAATGAATCTAGCTGATAGCCCACAATGTACTTGTGGTCAGAATTGTAACTTAGAACATAACATTTTGGATTGTTCTCTTATATCTAATAAGGTTAATTATTTAAATTCGCTGTATTCTTTGACCGATGTTTACAATTCCATTAATTTAAATTATTTATTAACATTGGAAAACATTGAGTCTTTATGAAGATTATTGTATAAACGTGTTTTAGATGTTAAACTCAAATTGTAATTGTAAATATAGTGTAAGTATTTCTTTCTAATTTGTTAGAATATAAAAAAAATAGAAAAAGGAATTACAAAAAAATAAATAATTACAAAAAAAATTAAATTAAAAATATAAGAAAAAAATAATAGATAAAAAGAAATAAATAAAAATAGAAAAAAAAAGAGAAAAATGAAGGACCTGGACAGTTCATAGTAAAGTAGAGTAAAGCTGCAGAAGAGTTTGCTGTAGAACTCTGAGGACCTCATCACCTATATTATATATAAATAACGAAAAAAGCACTGATAGAAAAAAAACTAGAAACAAATTATAAAAAAAGACTATATATTAGAGATCAATACTAGTAATAGATTTAAAATAAGATTGTATACGAACAATGACTAATGAAAAAATGAGTAAAAATTGTAAGATTGGCGAATAGATTTAGTGTCCGCAGTCATATAAACTCAAACAAACCAACAAACAGTAAACAAAACACTTTTTGTTAGAAAATTGCGAGGGAAAAGGAGAGTTAAAAACAGCACAATGTGTGACAAGTTTTTAATAAACACTAGTGTTACTAACTTCGATCACACATCGATTTTAGGGACAAGAGACTAAAAAAGTTGAGATCTATACTACTAGAGAACCTCTACCCCATAGGGCTTTTAAATAAACTCATTTTCGGTTCTCGTTTTCCCTCGCAATTTTCCAACAAACAAAATCTTAATAATAACAATGAGGTCCGACAAGTGACATTGACAAACAACACTTCAATGATACCATCTAAAATAACTTATGGTTCCTTACCCTAATTCCAGTTCAGACACCTAAGCTAATAAACATTTTCAAAAATGTTAATGGCTTAAAAATTGCAATTAAGAATGTGAAAACGGTATCGAAGTTATACACAAAGACAAAAGATCCTTTTACAATACAGAAGTCATTGAATGTTGTTTATTCTATACCGTGTGCCAATTGCAACAACGTTTACATCGGAGAATAATCTCGTAATTTCCACAATAGGGTGATCTCACATCGCAGTGACATAGATGAATTGAGCAATAGTTATTGTTATTTACTAGAAAAACATCAAAAATAAATATTCTTGTATATATATGTATATAAATGTCTAAATATTCTTGTATGCATAACTAGTTGCATACCATTAAGACAGGTTAATAATTAAAAATCAAAACTACCCAAATATGGGCCTCTTGCTTCATGAAAAAAATAAATACAATATTAAGAACAACTAATTACACTTTAATCACATTGGTTTTTACTTTCTGTTCTCTATGTATTAGAGTTAAAACATATTATCAAAATATGTCATAAAAGTATTTTAAAATAATGTATATACATATATATACATATATATATGAATATATATATATATATATATATATATATATATATATATATATATATATATTGTTATGATGTGTTTTTTGTTTGAATGATGAGCAATGAGTATTTTTAATAATATAATATATAGGGTTTTTATCGCGGTTCTCAAAGAATTAGCTTGTAAGTACTTTTTTAAATTATCTTTATTATAACTATTATGAAACACACATATATATCTAACCTAGCCAATGTAAATTTAAAATAAACTATCTTTAAATTGATACTCTTATAAAACTAATTAAATTCTATAGACAATGTAAAATTCAAACAAACTATCTTCAAAATTGAAATTGTTATGACATTAACTAAATTATATTAACAAAATTTTGTACCTTTCTTTCACTGAATGCCTAAATGAACTGTTTTCCACTATATAGATTCTAATCACCACTGAATGTCTTCGTACTTCGGTTATCCTTGTTTTTGTGAAATTACTTTTTCCAATTATCAGCTTCTACCAATTTAAGATATATTTTTCTTCACCAGCATTTATATACCACCAAGCAAACCAGCAAACACCATTTATATTTATTCTCCTTTTCAATATACCAATATCCAATTATTATAAGTTGATTTATACTAATCTCCAATCATAATATAATTTAATTCCTTCCAATGTCCATCCAATATTCTTCTAATATACTTTTATAATCTTCAATAATTATTTGTGTATAATTATGAATGTGCATTAAATATATGCATAATTTTTAATCTTCATTTAACTCACTATATTAAACAATTGGACTATTTGTCCTTGATTCACTGACTCCAACTAACTTTCATAATAAACTGGCCTGACTTCTGACTAAAACTCCCATCTTGAATCCAAATCACGGGTATTTATATCTTTTTGGATCCTCTAGAATCATCTGGTAAGAGATCATGTTCCATTCGTTCTATTAACTTCTATATAGATGTTCTCGAAAAAAATATCTGTTCGATCCACCGCCATAATCATTATTCCAGAATGTTCGACCGTAAACAGTGGTCACACTCTGCACTCTGGAGAATTCGTTAATGTTCCATTGATAATTTTGTTGACATTTAGGCTTTTCAGATCAGAATAAACATTCAAATTAGTAACTAACACTCTAATTTAATAAAATACACATTTCAAACAATATATTATTATAACCCCACTTTATATTCCTTATAATTCCTAATTTCTATCTGTCACTTCGAGAGTATTTTTGGTTGCCTATGCACATGGCTCACTTAAATCTATTTACAACATTAAAATACAACTTTTTACAATTATTATATGATAATTTCTTAAAAATGCCCTCACATAAATAATTTTTATTAAATTCTCTAGTATATAACTTATTTTAAACAACCAAATATCTAATATTATGTAGTATATAACTTATAAATTATTTTCTATAAACCCTAATTGTCACAATACCCCAAAAATAATATTTAAAATAAATAATTTACTTATTATTTTTTTAAATATTAATTTTCTCATACCTTATTAAATTTAATAAATTTAATTCAATTTTTTTTTATTATTTAAAATGTGTTAAATACATCCCTGTTCGCTGTCTATGTCAAAACAGAGAACAACGGAGCACAGTTCGGCTATTCTATGGTCAAACTGTCATGTCAAATGGAGCAATGGATATTATACCAGAGAATAAAATATAACCTTAATTAAAAATATAATCTATATTGTGTTCTGTTTATTTATAGACAAAATCTAGGATTTATTTCCATTCAACAGGCTTTCATCCATATGAATTGGTAAGTTTTACACTTTTTATAAAGACATTTACACAATCAATTCTGTATCTAACCCCAAATTATGATTTTTAGGGTACAAATTAATTTCCATATATACAAAATTCAACAAGTATGATGTCAAATTCATTCAAAATAATGAAATCTACCATCTACCATTTAACAAATCAAGTCTATTGAATAAAATGGATATATCAGTAAGTTATTAGTGTTATTATATTTGTGTTAAAGGTATAGAAATCATTATTCAATCTCTTCATGATATTGAAAAATGTCGTTGATATGAAATATGCCTCTTAGTCTGTTCTCTGCATCTATTAACACATAACTATTTAGTCCATTCTGATTTTCAATTGTATATGGACCTTCAAACATTGGTTGTAATTTCTTACAACGGTTTTCTTTAACATTACTTTTTCTAAGTGAACGAATTAACACTAGGTCTCCTTTTTGAAATGTGATTGGTTTTTTTATATTTCGATTTTGTCTTCTGATATATTTTTCAGCTTTCCTCCTAATTCGGTTATTCACTTTCTGCATTACTTGTTCTAACATATCCTGATTATATTCACTAATCCACTTTCTGTTTCCTATATGGCCAAACATTAAATATTCTGGTACTTCCTCTGTATTCAAATTATGTGTATTATTTAAAAAATACTCTACTTGTGGTATATGTTGCTGCCAAGTTTCGTGTTGATTTTGGCACAGTATCCTTAAATATTTTATAACTTCTTTAATATATCTTTCTGCAGGATTTGCCTGAGGATGTCTGATACTTGTAAAATGAATGTTGATTCCCTTTTTCTCACAAAATGTCCGAAATTTTTGGTTGTTAAAATATGTAGCATTATCTATTATGCAATTTCTAAATGGTCCTATTTCTTCGAAAAATTGATTAATATATAATTTTAATGTTTTAACATTTGTTCTGGAGCAGGGATATAGTTTAATAAATTTTGTATATAAATCAACTATCACTAGTATATGCTTTTTTCCTGTTGGACTGAGAACTAAATTTGAAATAAAATCCATGGAAACTGTATTTAGTTTTTCATATACAACATTAGATTTATATGTGTTCTGGTTTTTGAAATTATTTTCTTTGTTTAGTTGACATATTGGGCATTGGGTAGTAATTTCTTTTGCTATACTTATGTCATTCTTTGCAAAATAATTGTCCCTAAATAGCATCCATAGCTTTCTTGAACCAATATGCATATAATTGTTATGTAAATTTTTCAATATTTTCTTTGCTAAAGTTCTAGTTATTACATATACTTCTATGCCATTTATTATTTTATAATATACCCCATCTTTCCTAAGGACTTTTTGTTTTTCACTCAAATTGATCTGATCTCTTATAATTTCTTCTTTAGAATATAATCCAGTACTTTCTACTAATTGATTTAATCCAATTTTTATTGTTCGCTGCCCTTTTTGTGATGTATTTTCTAACCTTGATAAAGCATCTGCCACTATATTAGATTTTCCAGAAATGTATTTGATTTCAAAGCAGTATTCACTAAGTATTAGACTCCACCGATGTATTCTACAGTTTCCATATTTGTTATTTAATATAGACGTTAAATCTTGGTGATCTGTTTCTATTGTAAATTCATTACCCAACAAATAAAATCTTAATTTTGTGACACAGTGTATTATTCTTGCTAGTTCTAATTCTGAAACCGAGTAACCCTTTTCATGTGGCTTTGTAATTCTTGAAATGAATTGTATTGGGTATTCGACCCCATCATGTATTTGTAATAATACCCCTGATAATCTCTCTATTGATGCATCTGTTCTTAATATGAATGGCTGTGTGTGGTCAGGATAGTATATTTTCAAATTTGACAGAAAAATGTTTTTAATTTCTTGGAATGCTAGTTCTCTTCTCTGATCCCATCTCCATTTTACACCTTTTCTCAGTAGTTCAAGTAATGGAATTTCTTTTATACTTAGATCTGGTATCATCCTTTTATAATAATTAATTATTCCAATAAATCCTCTTAAAGTTCTTAAATTGTGTGGTGTTTTATATTCCTGAATGACTTGTGTCCGTTCTGGATCCATTTCGATTCCCTTAGTGTTAAGTTTATAACCTAGATATATGACTTCTTTTTGAAAAAATGTACATTTTTCTTGATTTATTTTTAGTCCAACTTTGTCTAATCTATTTATTATAATTTTTAGGTGTTTCTCATGATCTTCAGCAGTTTTAGAAAAAATTAATATATCATCAATGTAGTGAATTACAAAATGTTCATATTGATCCAAAATATCATGAAGACATCTACATAGAGCACTGCAAGATGATTGAAGTCCAAATGGTACTACTTTGAATTGATATACTACTCCATCTATCTGAAATCCTGTATACTGTCTACTTTTTCTTTCTAGTGGTATTAACCAAAAACTATGCTGTAAATCGATTTTAGTGAAAAATGACATTCCTGTAATTCTTCCTAGTATTCCATCTATACTCATTGGTGCTTCAAATTGCTTTTCAGTAATCTTGTTAATATTCCTTGCATCCAAACATAACCTGATTTCACCTGATCTTTTTCGTACTACTACTATGGGGTTAATAAAACGTGTGTCTGCCTTCTCAATGATCCCATCTTCTAACATATTATTAATTGTTTTGTTTACTTCTTCTCTGTATTTATATGGTATTGGGTATGATTTTGTTTTAAAATCTTTTTCTTCTTTAACTTTTATACTATGGATATAATTTTGTGCAATTCTATTTTCTTTATTGACAAGTCCCTTGTGTTGCTGCAATATGGAAATGACTATTGATTTATATTCTTCAGGGCAATTTAAAACTTTCGTCATATCTTCTTCTTTACAAATAACATTATTCTTCATTATGTACTCATTATTCCTTGCTTCCAATTTTACGCACTCCGCCTCGTAGGCATCCATCTGCTTAAAATTTCCATTCCTTAAATATTCACTACAATAATTATTCTTTACATTCTTTTGGGACATTTCCCTATCATCAAAATACATTTCTTCTTCATAAACATCATTATTTTCTTTTAATAATATCCTATCAACTCTTATTCCTTCTTCTACCTCATCTTTCTGCATAAATTTAATTATTTGCCCTTCCAAAGTTACCATTTTTTCTTCAAAATCTATCTTTACTTTCTTCTTTTCCAATTCATCATTTCCCATTAATATATCAACACATAAATCCTTGACAATAAATCCTTGCATATTAATTTCTTTATTAAGAATATTAATTTTAAAATTGGCTAGTTTATCAATTTCACCCAACTTCTTATTATTTGCACCAATAATTTTAATTTTTGGAATCTTTATTATATCTGATAGTTTTAATGTATTAAAAATAAAATTCTCCGAGACTAAAGTACTTTCTGAACCAGTATCTATCATAATTTTAATCATTTTATTTTTGGCCAAAGCATTTATATAAATTAAATTAATAGATTCAATAATTTTATCTTCATCTAAAGAAATAAATTCAGAAGGTTTTTCATAATAGCAATGGCCTAACTTGTAATTCAGAAAGTTTACTGCACAAAATTTTGATTATTAGAATTGTCAGATTGTATCTGACCACTTGGATCTGATGTCCTATGTCTTTCCCTACTATGACTTCTACTCACATTTTCCTGCCTTGTACTACTTCGTTCCCTGTCTTCGCAGCTTCTATTCCTTCGAACACAATTTACCTGTCTGTTATAGTTAGGTCGCTCTGTATTTCTTCTATTGTTAAAATCTTGTCTATTATTATTAGTACTGTTATTAAAATGTTGTCTATTATAATTACTGTTATTATTATTAAAATTTTGTAAATTATTACCATATCTATTATATGATTGTCTATATTGTTGATTATCATTTTTATTATATTGAAAGTTATTATTGTTTTTTTTGTTGTTATTATTACTTGTCATATTGCCTCTTTGTATTCTTTGAATAAAATTAATAAAACTATCTATTGTTTGAATATTTTGTACAGTTACGGTTTGCACAACATCAGCATCAAAATGTCTAGATACATTTAAGACTGTTTCATCCTCTCTAAGTGGTGGTTCTAAATATTTTGCAACTGTTATCAATTTTAATGCATAATCTACCATATTTGATTTTAAATTTTGATTATACTTTCCAAAATATAGAATTTCTCTAAACTTGGCTTGCTCTAATTCACCCCAATAATAATTTAAAAATTTATTTTCAAATGTTTGAAAATTATCTAAATCATTCTCAATACTAGCAAACCAAGTTGCTGCATTGTCATTTAATGTCATTCTAATATAATCTTTAATATCATTAATATTATTCACCAATCTTAATTTATGTTTTAAACTATTTATGTATACTCTAGGATGCAAATTTTTTATATTACCAGAGAATTTAATCCCAGTCTCATTTGTTAAATTTAAGTAAGGTCTCCCTATGTCTCTCATTTGTGAAATATCATCTATTCTCTGTTCCACATTTCTTATTTGATTACTATTTATTTGGATATTTTGTTGTATATCGTCTAATTTTTCTTCTGTGTTTTTCCTGTCTTTGTTAATTTTTACTTCTAAGTTACATTTCTGCAACTCTATTTTCTGTTCTATATCTATCGTATTATCTTGAATAATCCTCTTTACTTCTGTCCTCTCATTTTCTATCCTTTTCTTGTAGTCATTCCGTATAATTTTTATTTCATTTGCTACTTTTTTCTCTGCAGCTTCAAGTTTTTTATCCATTTGTTTTTCTATTTGCTTTATAATTTTATTATTATTATCTTCTATTTTCTTTTCTAATTTTCTATAATTCTCTTCCATTTTTTTCCTGTTCTCTTCCATTTTTTTCGTATTCTCTTCCATTTTCTTCGTATTCTCTTCCATTTTCTGTTCCATTTTTTTCATGTCTTCTTTGACTTCTTTTGAATTCTCTTCTATTGTCTTGTTCATCTGCATCATTAATGACATCAAAGCTGCCATATTGACATTTTCCTCTCTTTCTGGATTCATTTCTGCAGTATCTTGTGGAACTTGAACTAAAATCTCCTCTTGTATAGGTTATGTTTCTACTTCCACATCTTCTTCATTCTTTTTGCTTCTTGTACCTTTCTTTCCTTGAGACATTTTGAGACTTTACTTGTTCAAATATAATTAAAATTAAAATCTATACTTTTTCTTTCTACTGATAATTAATTTAATTATATGAGAGCACTTATCTTCCCAAACTAATTCTTTTAAATAGAGAGCCACCGCGTTGGGTGCCAAATTGTTATGATGTGTTTTTTGTTTGAATGATGAGCAATGAGTATTTTTAATAATATAATATATAGGGTTTTTATCGCGGTTCTCAAAGAATTAGCTTGTAAGTACTTTTTTAAATTATCTTTATTATAACTATTATGAAACACACATATATATCTAACCTAGCCAATGTAAATTTAAAATAAACTATCTTTAAATTGATACTCTTATAAAACTAATTAAATTCTATAGACAATGTAAAATTTAAACAAACTATCTTCAAAATTGAAATTGTTATGACATTAACTAAATTATATTAACAAAATTTTGTACCTTTCTTTCACTGAATGCCTAAATGAACTGTTTTCCACTATATAGATTCTAATCACCACTGAATGTCTTCGTACTTCGGTTATCCTTGTTTTTGTGAAATTACTTTTTCCAATTATCAGCTTCTACCAATTTAAGATATATTTTTCTTCACCAGCATTTATATACCACCAAGCAAACCAGCAAACACCATTTATATTTATTCTCCTTTTCAATATACCAATATCCAATTATTATAAGTTGATTTATACTAATCTCCAATCATAATATAATTTAATTCCTTCCAATGTCCATCCAATATTCTTCTAATATACTTTTATAATCTTCAATAATTATTTGTGTATAATTATGAATGTGCAATAAATATATGCATAATTTTTAATCTTCATTTAACTCACTATATTAAACAATTGGACTATTTGTCCTTGATTCACTGACTCCAACTAACTTTCATAATAAACTGGCCTGACTTCTGACTAAAACTCCCATCTTGAATCCAAATCACGGGTATTTATATCTTTTTGGATCCTCTAGAATCATCTGGTAAGAGATCATGTTCCATTCGTTCTATTAACTTCTATATAGATGTTCTCGAAAAAAATATCTGTTCGATCCACCGCCATAATCATTATTCCAGAATGTTCGACCGTAAACAATGGTCACACTCTGCACTCTGGAGAATTCGTTAATGTTCCATTGATAATTTTGTTGACATTTAGGCTTTTCAGATCAGAATAAACATTCAAATTAGTAACTAACACTCTAATTTAATAAAATACACATTTCAAACAATATATTATTATAACCCCACTTTATATTCCTTATAATTCCTAATTTCTATCTGTCATTTCGAGAGTATTTTTGGTTGCCTATGCACATGGCTCACTTAAATCTATTTACAACATTAAAATACAACTTTTTACAATTATTATATGATAATTTCTTAAAAATGCCCTCACATAAATAATTTTTATTAAATTCTCTAGTATATAACTTATTTTAAACAACCAAATATCTAATATTATGTAGTATATAACTTATAAATTATTTTCTATAAACCCTAATTGTCACAATATATATATATATATATATATATATATATATATATATATATATATATATATATATATATATATATATATATATATATAGGGTTTTTGTCGCAGATCTCAAAAAATTAATTTGTAAGTATGTTCTTTTAAAATTATCTTTATTACAATTATCAGGAAACAAACATATATATCTAATTCATACAATATTTAAATATAAATTTAAAACAAATTATCTTTAAACTAAAGTTCTTATTACAATAATTAAATAATACTAACAAAATTTGGTACTTTTCTCTCACTGAATGCCTAAATAAAATTGTTTTCTAAAATAAAGTTTTTAATCGCCACTCAATGTCTACTGGTTATCCTTCTTTTTATGATGTTGGTTTCCAAAGTAGACCACAATGTTTCAATTATCAACTTCCATTAGTTCAAATTATTTTTCTTCTTCTTAAAATTTATACTTGTGTTTTTGTGAAATATTATTTCTTTTTTATTGTGATTGACTTTTACTATTAATAATTATATATTATTGTTTGTTTATAGTTTCTTTTCTATGAAAATTTAACAAAAACCTAACTTTTTTTTAAAAATTAATTGTGACAGTTCTCTTTTCTCAAAAATTAATCCTCCCACGCTCAAAGTGACAGTGTATTTATAGAGATTTCAATGCTCGCGAAAATTCTCGAACGAAAAGAAGTCAGATTCTTTTTATTTTGATATAGTTATTAAATTTTTTGACGTTTTATTTTTAAACTTGTAGAACGTTCTTTTTTTTTCTATTTTGAACTCTTATCGAAATTTAGGCTTTTCAGATCAGAATAAGAACATATATATAAATTAAACATCTTAAATTATTAAATAACATTATTTTATTCTTATTATTTCAAATGTCCACTTTCTGTTTAACTTCACCTGTCCCATATCACTTTCATTTACAAAATGTCCCAATATAACAAATTTACTCATCTTAATCAATTTATAACATAATAACTATTAAAATAACCAAATACATTGCAAAATAAGAACTTTTAAACAAACTATATAAATTCTTTTTATAATATTCTCTAGTATATAACTCATAAATTACTTCTTTAATCGCCATTTAAGTTCATTCTAGGTTTCTAAACATTTTGATTACCTTCCTTTTTACTGATATTTAATATTATCTTAATGATATATATATATATATATATATATATATATATATATATATATATATAGATTTTACTATATATATATATATATATATATATATATATAAATATAATTATCAAAAGTAGATCGTTACAAAAGATGCCGGACGTGATGACCATTAGTCTGTATGTATAAATTTGCCCTTTCGCTTAGAGAGCGCAGAATTCTTGCAAAAATTAACAAGGTTATTTATAAATTCGTTGCAAGTATCTCGTATCCTTACCCAGATTTTGTATGGAAAGAAAAGAAAAAAATGCTTTTATTAATCTCATAATAATCGCAAGGATAAAAATCCAGTGACTTTGCTGGCCAAGCAACTGGAACGCCTCTTTCAATCAAGAGATTTTCGTCATTATTATCAAGAAAGTCTTGTACATTCCTCCTAAAGTCGACGGAACAGCCATCATATTAAACCATAAGGTTTTATTAAAAAAGACAGATACCAACAATTTGAGCAACTTGTACTTAATATTGTTAACTTTAGATAACTACAAATCTATTATTAATAAAGGCAAATCATCGTCAATAATGGTCGTATATAATAATAATATATAATAATTCGTATACAATAATATAATAAATAAATATACTTTATAACATAAATCTTTTTATCTCTTCTTTTTCAGAAAGTCCAGCGTCCATCAGGTATACCATGAACTGTACATTATGTTACCATTTTAATCATAAACGTTGTCTCGTTTTAAGTTAATTATGAATTCACAACCAATAGTTTTCTTTCTAATAAAGTATATGTGAAAAACAGAATTTTTATATTATGATATTTTCTGTGGTGATTTATAACATAATTTTACTTAAATGTTTGTCTGTAAAAGTTTTTTAAATATGTATTTTGTGTAAAAACATTTTTTAAAACAAAAATATTTTGTATAGTTTTCCATTTTCTTAACACCACTGTAACGTTATAAACGTCACATCTCTATTAATTTATATTTTAATAATTATTTCATTTTAATTTCTTTATTAATTTATTAATTTCTTTATCTTCAGTTTAATTTTTACTATTTTTTTGTTTATAAAAAACCTGCCCCTGTTTTTCTCTTCTTCCTCTGTCTTTATTTTCTCTCTTTCTGTCCCATAGAATAAATATCTGCCCTCTCACTTTTGTTCGGCAGACTATTCTGTTCTGTGTTGACTGACAAGCTAGTTTCATGATATCTATACCAACATTCTATGACATCTGTGCTAACTTCATTCAGTCTCCCACTTTCTCTCAAAACAACTTTTCTGTAGTGGGATTATTTTTTGCCTCTTTTTGAAATTTATAAAAGAAGGCAAAAATTATTATAAGACTCATTTGTATAGTCTACAACTTCTCTTGGGTTTATTGGACATATCAAAACCTTATTGGTTTACTGGACAGTTTATTTTTATTGGATATTTCATTGGATTTATTGAATTTATTGATTTATTGGACACCAAAACTTAGTCAGGACATACAGCCACGTGTGACTGCAGCTCTCCAGAAGCCACAACTTCTAATTGGAGGATCCAACAGCTAGAACACACAAGCCGCCCATCGAAGCAATAAGTAACACTTATAACTGTTAAGCTTTGGCAGGGGTAATTATTGTTTTTTTTTATTGATTTAAATAAATATGATTGGTTAAAATTTGTCTTATTTGCTATCAACTGAGAACTCAGGTTCAATCCCTAGTTTAAGACAAGACGAACTCACCCTTGAGATACTGAGCTAGGCAAGGTATAGACGATAAGCTCCCATGGTTGATTGGGGTATTATTTTTACAATAGTATTTCAATTCTCTTTGGTAGTCTTATCGTTACACCACTAACATAATTTGTACTAATTTTGCTTATTGTAGCACCCTGATGATGCAAATAAAGATTTGCAAAAGCTTGGTAAACTAAAAAGAGTACTTTTTTGTCCTGTCTTCCGCTGCATACCCAAATAGTTGTGTTTGTAGCCTAACCGATCAGCGTTGATTACAAGCGTTTATGGCTACTTCACTTGATATATAAACATATTTACTAATATTTCTTACTAATTTCTCCAGAAGTATGAAAATAAAAGATGCATCTTCCTGTGTCAGTTCGATAAATGTTTTTAAAGTAAAAGTTTCAAAGAAATCAGTTTACCCTCTATTTGTATATTGAAGATATCTTGATGTAGTTTAGTACTCACCAGTCTGACCAGTTTATCACGGGATGTTCAATTCGTTCATAGATTTTCACAGTTTTAAACAATTCGTCCACAGTTTCTTTCATAATATGCTATTAAAGCTAAATTAAAATCAATAAAAATATGGAAGTCTTCAAATCGAAATTACTTGTTTTTTCCAGAATTGGCCAAATTAAACTTTTATAAAAAGTTTTTTATCTATTTTCGAGATTAAACATCTATTATTATTATTATATCATTTCCGCCATTGGAATAGTATCGGAAGTATTTCCCAAATATTAAAAAACTGCTTGTCAGGACCTAATCTGTAAGGACTACGATTTTATAATAAAACTAACAATTGGGCAATTACTGCCGGCGATCCAGTCATTAACCGTCTTGAGAATGCTGGAAATCCCAGATAGGATGTCAGACTTTCGGGATCGAATGCCGTTTGCTTTTCAATTAGGAGGGATTATTCGCAATAGGATATAATGCTGAAATGCTAGCAAGATTTATTGAGTGTCGTGAATAAAATAAATGGGCGGTTTTAGATTTTAAAAGAAATGTTTTATTCAGTTTGAGGAACGACATATTTTTATTAATGATACATTTTAAAATTGTATTTTAAATTAATCTTCTCAATTGATATGCTAAAAGCGTAAAGCGAATTAATGTATATTACTTCTTCTTCTTATTGTGCCGTCTTCTAACGAAGGTTGGCGATTACTTCTTTAACCGCTTCACTATCTTTTGCAACGTGAAATATCTGGTCAACACTGAGCTTAATCAAATTTTTGATATTCCTCAGCCAAGATTTCTTTTTCCTTTCTTCTTCCCAAGACTTTTCTTCCCGTTCTTCTCCCTTTAATGATGACCTGTAGAAGAGAGCATTCATCGTTTCAAAATATGTGGCTCCGATAATATGTTTTTCGTATTTTATTATTCTATATATATATATATATATATATATCTATATATTTATATAATATATATATACATATATATATATATATATATATATATATATATATATATATATATATATATATATATATATATCACTATTTTTACTTGTAAACCAATATAATAATATTAGTAAAAGGTCGAGTTTACATATTAAAATAAGCAGAAAGTAGTTTTTTAGCCTATAGAAGTTGATAAAAATACCGTTGAAATCCAGTTGAAAGAAAATCTCTCTCTCTCTCTCTCTCCCTATCTATCTCTCTCTGGCAAGTTGTTGTCAAAAACTCTTTAAACATTTTTGTTGTTTATAGGAATGAAGCATGAGTTAAAAAAAATATACGCAAATATAACCCGAGAAATTTTAAACTTGTACTTCAGTAAATGCAAGTTATGCCAGTTGAAAAAAAAAATTCGAATATTTTCACTTGTCAATACGAATATTTTTAAATTTACACACGAAGAGTTTTGAAAAACCAATAATAAAAACTACTGGATTGTCTTGAAATAACCAATGGCGATAGAATAAAATTAAGAATAACAATTTCATGAATGTGTGTATAGGTGTAAGTAATTTTTTAATTTTAAATATAGAAATAGGTTTTATATTGAACAAAGATGACAGACTGTGATAAATTTTATCAACATTATATAACATCATTGATGATACAACCTCATTAAGTTTGTAAGTAGTGAATTTTTTAAATTAATTATACCAAAGTTAACAAACTATTCATCACATTTGTAGCTCCCTGATGAAGGACATAACCAATGTCCGAAAGATTGGAATAAAAATTTACAAGAGTACACGTTTCATTTTTTATTGCTGCAAACCCAATATTTAACGTTTACGTTTCGTCTACTTTTCCACATATTTCTTACAGTTCATAAAAGAGCTACAGTTATGTATGTAGCACATTTCTATGAAATTTCTCTTGAATTAGTTGTCAACCTTTTTTAGTACTTCCACATTGTCATAGTTGGCAATGTGTTCAGTATTCTTAATATGCTGGCTAAAAGCTGTACTTGTATGCTTTCTTACAACATTACTCTTGCGCAAAACTATTCTTTTTGATAGTTTCTGGCTGGTTTGACCGACATACACTTCCGAACAGGAGAAAACCTGTTAGTTAGATCCAACTCTCCCGTTAGTTGTTGCCACTTAGGGCGTAAGGTGCCTTTTTGAAGCTGGGAAATTGCACGTTCCCTTAAAAAATGTAATCCCTTATCATCGATCTAGTGTCTTAAACGTTATAATGTTTGTTACCCTAATTATGAAATTAAAGAGTCATCTGACCTCATTATGTGGCTAGTTCCAACTACTTTATAGACGTTCTTCAATGATAATGATCTAATAGGATCGAAAACGTTCTGAAAATTTATAAATCCGCTTTAAATAATTTAAATATTTTATTAAGAAATTTATACCATTTTACAAAGAAAGCTTTTAATTCATTGTAAGTTTTTTTAAACTATGGTATACAGCCAACCACTGGGAATTTCCCTCTTAAATTTAAATTTTTGTAATGCTTTTATCAATATTTTTATAGAAACACTCTTTAAATAAAATCTGACAAAATATCGAACTCTGAGGTACAATTGAATACACTGAGGTTGAAATGTGATCTGAAATAGGTTAATATTTTTACTTCAATTTGACACTTGCTTTTTTAAACATTCTAGTAAATATCATTCGTATTATATTTATTTATCCAAAAGTGCCAATCTGCTGCCAATCTATTTATTTTTAAAATCAATTGTCTTTGAAAAATGGAGTGTTATAAGTTTAACTAATACTGACACCATTCCAAAATAGAATTAGATTTATTATGTAAATAGGTATATTTATATAGTAAATAGTTATAATAATTTCTTTTCAAACTATAATCAAATTTTACTTTTAAACATCTTATCTATTTTATATAAAATTAAATTTACTATCAAATTAATGATTGAATATCAAATTTATATTTTATTAATAACTTAATATTTAGTCTAACTTTAACGGGTCTGTATTTTGTTAATACGTTAGCAGGTTGCGTTACTAGCAAACATAATTTATTAAATTATTTTAATGTATAATAATTTGTTCACTGTCAAATAACTGTCAAAGTTAAATTTGATAATTAAAAGTTCTCCTATTAATTTTTAATAATTGTGTGTATATTAAACAGTATTTAATAGTTATATTACAATTAATTAGTATTCAAGATTCCCATTGATGTAGCCAACGAGTAAACATTACCTTGTGATGTGATAATTCGAATGTTTTTGTGTGTTATGGAAACAGCAATTATTATTGGACTATAATATTATTATATTCAACTGAAGGAAAACTGCAGATACAGGTAACTGTTATATTCCTATTATTTTATCCACAGTGTCCTAATAGGACGACTGTTGCAATACTAAAAATTAAGCGAAGTGTTTTTGGTATCCAGGAACACTCACAAAAATGAACTCAAATCAAAACCTCACAACTCCACAAGTCCTCCCCACAAAATCATATGTCGCTGCTACTTTATCCAAACCTCCACCTCCTACTTTCCCACGTAAGTAGCAAGCCATTTTAATGCACGCTATACCAAATACTGTTTTATTTGACTATGTTAAAGCTATAGGGGACATTGTTATCCCAAAAATCATTACCTTTGCATCACGTATTCCAAATAACCGCATCTGTATTTATCTTTCCTCGCCTACAGTTGTCGATAACCTTCTAAAAACACATCAAAATATATCTATCAACTCTACAGTAGTTCCCATCAGAAGACTTATCACCCCAGCTAAACGCCTTTTTATATCTAACGTATCTCCTTCAATTCCACATTCCATAATTGAGAAAGCCCTTAAAGATATTGGATTACAGCTGGTCTCTTCTGTGTCATTTGTGAAATGTGGTGCACTCGGAGAAGGTTATGCACACATAATGAGCTTCCGAAGAGTAACGTATATTATCCCCGATAAAGAGAACTTTTCAATAGATAGAAACTTCGTTATTACATACGAAAACACACCTTATAGAATATTTATTTCTACGGGTAAATTGCATTGTTTTTTATGTAAAGAGGGCGGACATACCGCTGACTCATGTACCAATAATCCAACTACTTTTTCTCAAACTGAACTACCCCATCTAGAGCCCTCTACATCTGAAATTACTGATATAATTTCTGACGTAAACACTCCTGTTCAATCAGACCTAACTACTTTAAATTGCACAGAAACCCACACTGAAATAGATACTGAAACTATACACCCATCAATTCCACCCACACAAGGACAAAAAAGAGCTATATCAACAGACAGCAATTCTGATATTCCTTCTCTATTATCTTCAGCAAGTACACCCGAACCAGCGTCTAACCAAATGCTTCCTCCGTTATCCACAAAAACAAACACTATCTCCAAACCTCACAAGAAAAAAGCAAAAACTACAAAATCAGAGGAACATAATCTAACAGCTAGTTCACTACAATCCGTAGCGGCCATTTATAAAAATAATCCATCTGGTCTAACTTTGACCGAGACTCAGTTTATTGCTTTCCTAGAAAATACACATGGTAATCCTAGTCCACTTAATGAAGCTTTTGTTTTTACGTCAAATATTGAAGGACTATTACAAGACATAACAGTTTTCCATTCAGAAACTAAGGAAAGATCCCTTAAAAATCGACTTACGAGACTTCAAAAGAAAATCAAAAGACAGCTAAACCCAGATGACTCTGATAATATCAGCGTCTCATCTGAACTCCTAACCGATGACGAAACCAAAACCCTTATCTCCCAACAGCAAGAACAACCATCTCAGTTGCCCCTTACCCCTTCAACTCAAGATTCACCTTCAATTTAATCCAATGGAACTGCGATGGGTTCTTTCCCCGTATTGAAAGAATCCAACAAGTAGTGACAGAAAAACAACCCGATATCATATGTCTACAAGAAACGAACTCAAAAATATCTAAGCTTCCCACACTGAAAAAGTTCGAAGGATATCATTATATCAGAACTAATTGTGACAGAGCCAGTGGTGGGACATCTATTTTTATTTCAAGTGAAATATATTCATCCCATCTTCTCATCACCACCGAACTCGAGGCTATCGCCGTAACTACTTGGTGTCCTAATAAACTTACGATATGCAGTGTTTACATTCCTCTTAACTACCCCCTTAAAGAAATTGAAATTCTAAATCTTATATATCAGCTCCCCGTTCCATAAATTCTAGTAGGTGACTTCAATGCTCATAACTTTATGTGGGGGTCAAACCATACTAATGGCAAAGGTAAAACTATAGAAAACGTTATCAATTGCACAGGCTCCTGTCTACTAAATACAGGCTCTAATACGTATCTGAACTTTTCCTCTGGCACATTTTCGGCGATAGATCTTAGTTTTAGCGACCCAAAAACATATACTTCACTAACTTGGAAAACTTCCGATGATCTATATGACAGCAACCACTTTCCAATATTTGTATCATCTGATATCTCCAACCATGAACAAACTATAACCAGAAACTTCTGGCGGCTAAAAAATGCCGACTGGATAGACTATACTTCACAAACAGATAACACCTTACCTTCTTTATCCCTATCCGACAATATTAACAATAATCTATTATTAATCACAGATTCCATACTTAAAGCTGCAAATTTGCACATGGGAAAAAATAGTATTTCCCATAAAAGAAAGGCAGTACCTTGGTGGAATAAATTTTGCCAAACTGCAACAGAACAACAAAAATTAGCTCTTAAAAATGACCGTAAAAACAAAAATCTGGAGAATCTTATTGAACTAAAGAAAACCAGAGCCAAAGCCCGATTTATTATAAAACAAAGTAAAAAATTATCTTGGAGAGAATATGTATCCTCTATTAATTCAAGCACCAATCCGGCGGACCTCTGGAAAAAGATTAGGCAAATCCAAGGAAACAACACCAACCTCAAAATCTCTAGTTTGCTGTAAATAACACTACAATCACTGACAATCAAGAAATCGGTGAAACCCTAGCAACCCACTTCGACACTAAATTCAAAAGTAAAATAGATGCCTTCTTACGAAAACCATTACCGTACGCCCCACCCTGTTCCTCACCCGAAACAATAATGGACATCACACATCTTAATTCTCCCTTTCTTTTTGAAGAACTAGTATCAGTTATTCGAACTTGTAAAAACAATGCCGCTCGTCCTGACGACATTCCTTACATATTAATCAAAAAGCTCTCAAACTGTAGCCTACTCAAAATACTTGAGATGTATAATTTAATCTGGTCATCTAACCAATTTCCCAATCAATGGCACACCTCTATCGTAATACCTATTAAAAAGCCTAACCTAGAACGTTCCTTGGCCAACTCTTATAGACCTATATCACTAACTTGTACGATGTGCAAAATATTCGAAAAAATGATTAATAAAATTTAACACCTCGCTCACCAACTTCGATAAAAATAAATATCCGAAAGAGATCATTATAAATGCATTTAAAGACATTATAGATACAAATAAATACGACCTAATATTATACACGGATGCCTCAAAAAATGACACAGGAGTAGGCTGCTCTGTTACAACCTCTCATTCACTAATTAAGTCATCACTTATACCAGCCATCAGCAGCGTTCATACTGGCGAATTATTTAGTATATTGCAAGCTTTTAACCATATATCTCCACCTAATAAGCAGGTTGCCATATGCACAGACTCTTTAGCATCAATCTATTCTATCAAAAATATATTTACTGATCATCCAATCGTCCAAAAGATCCTAGACTCTTACCAAAGTATCTTGTCCCAAAACATAACAGTTACAATAATCTGGCTGCCATCTCATATTGGTATAGAAGGCAATGAAACTGCAGATCACTCTGCTAAACTTGCTACAGCATCACCTGAAATCACCGATAAAATTCAAATTTGTAAGGACCTAAAATCATATATTAAAAGAAGAACCAGACTCCTTTGGCAGCAGCATTGGAACTCTAACCGTTCGATCTTACACGAAATACAACCGTCAATAACCAGTCAGCCTACATTTGACTATTCAGCCCTCTCAAGACGAGATCTCATTGTGATAAGACGACTTCGGATAGGACATTCAAAACTCACACACGGCTACCTAATGTCCTCTAGCATCCGTCCCTCCTGTCAAATCTGCCAATCATATTTGACAATCAAACATATTCTCACTGAATGCCATCAACATTTGGCCAGAAGATTACAATACAAACTCAAAAGTGAAGTACGAGATATCCTAAACAACCCTGACCAAATAAAAGCTGTGCTACAATTCCTTAGAGATGAACACTTATATCAAAAAATATAATTAGATTTTAATTTAGACATTGTATAACATATTATTATCATTCCGTATTATTGTAACATATTCTTAATGTAACACTTAATGTTTGTGTAATGAAAATTCATGTTATAGTACCTGTGTAAGTGGCCATAGTAGCCGAGCACGTTAAAGTTGAAATAAAAAAAAAATAATTCAAAATCTAAATAATAAAGAAATAATAAAATTACTTTATTAAATGTTAAAAATATGATTTAAAAAATATGGAAAACATGGTATGGAGTATCGCGCTAGTCCATGGTGCCAGCTACTGTACCTACCACCTTTTTTAAAGGCAGTTTTGATGACTGTAGATAACCCCAATACGAAAAATTTTAACATATTCTGATATCACGAATGCTTTTGATAACTAAAAATACGTCTTGTTTCGACTAGTCAGTGATTTTTGTAATATCTAGTTTATTTTGGTTCATTGAAGAAAAGCAGAAAATGCTAATTCATAATAATTTTTCTAATATGGATATGAGAAGGCATATTTAAAAAGATACCCAGACAGGCTACAACCTACTCACCAATCGTTTAAACATCTCTTTCGGAAGTTAGGTGAAAGCTCTATATTCATATATTGTTTCATATTTTTACATATTTTCAATGTCATAGTATAGATCTTTTGTTTAAAGCCTACCTACAAAAAAAAACCAAAAAAATACACAAAAAATGGGCCACGGTCACCAAAAACATTAAAAAACACTAACAAAAACCGGAGCAAGCCAAAAAAAAAATTAACAAAAACCCGGGCACGTAGGGCCCAACCCCTTGAGCACCAAGTCGCCGACATGAGCCTGGCATAGAGCGGAGACTTGAGGCCCAAGTAAGCAATTTTATTTCGCGGATAACCCACATTAAGATAACAGGAATATAGCGACAATGCGCTGTCCTGAGTTTTGCATTCGGTTAGGAAACCATGTTGGGGTTCTATTACCCAGGACCTCCACATGAAGAGCATTTGGCTAATAGTTGTGCCCCTATCGCGCATCAGAGTTCTATAGGGAGGAAAGGGATGGTCTGGAGCATTGGAGCTTGGTGGAGTGACTCCTGTTTTTTACTCGAGGTAATACGCCTCGCTCCAATGAATTGTTACACCCGAACGTCATTTTTAGGGGTGAACATTTTTCATAGGCTAGGTTTAATTAAATTGTTTGCTGCTTGCTTGCATTTTTCATTTCGTCAGTTTTTAAAGGGATACTTGGTCATTTACATAGTGTTAAAATGCCGAAAAAATTTTTCACTTCAAAGGAACTTGAACAGGCCTTAAAAGAAGTTGTTACCAATTTGGAAATAGAACGAAAAGAAGGTATGTAAACAATATTTTTCTTTTTATATTGCAATATTTATGTCGTTTTTTATATATTTGTAGCATATGCCGATGCCTGTTTATATTGCACCCACGGTAGATGAATTGACAGACGAGGAACGTATTGACGATAAAGAAATTTTACCGTATGCCCACTTACCAACTCCAGACATCGCCAGAACATTTGAAATTCATATGAATGATGCTAGAGCTTTGGAAGATGACCATTATTCGTCTGATGAAGCAACAACACCATCAAAAAAATGTAAACTAAATCGTGTACATCCTACAAAATCATCTGATCCAAAATGGAAAAAAGGTCAGGTAACTTATACACATACTCCTGTATCCAACGAGATTTTAGATAGAGAAAAAATTCAACAAAACTAATTCAATCAGACACCAATCCAAATATTTTTTATGTTTTTTGATAATGAAGTTTTAGATTTTATTGTCAATTTTTCTTTAGAATAATCATGAGCTAATAATCGTCAAGATTTTCATTTTGATAGAACAAATTTTTAAATTTTCTAGGTATTATAATTTTGACTGGATATCACACTTTACCAAAAATGCCTTTGTACTGATCAAATGAAGAAGACAAAGGTATAGATTATTAAAGTATTAAAGTCTATCTATTGATGAACAAATGATACCATATTTCGGTAAACATTCATGCAAAATGTTTATAAAGGGTAAACCAGTACGACTTGGTTTCAAAATGGTGTCACGACTATGGTGTATATTATATTATTCATTTTCAAATGCAAGTACAGAAAAGAAAAAGGAAAATACAAGCCTTGGGTTAGGTGGTAGAGTAGTAACTGATTTGATATCAGTAGTAAAAAATCCTATAAATCATCAAGTTTTTTTTGATAACTTTTTTTTCCGCATTTGATTTGTTCATTTACTTGAAAAGTAAAGGATTTTTTGCTACTGGCACCTTGCATGATAACAGGAAAAAAAATTGTCCTTTAGAACCTGTCAAAGACATAGCTAAAATTCGGCATATGAGGATGACTCAAAGATAAGTATAGTTTGCTGGAATGATAATTCTGTGGTTACAGTTTGTAGCAATTATTTGAGTAACATAACATAACATAACGAAATACAGGACATACAAATATGTCAGCCTAATGTTATTGCACAATATAATAAATTTATGGGGGGCGTAGACTTGCATGATAATGGAATAGCGAATTACAGATCAAGAGTTTTGGGGAAAAATGGTGGTGCCCTATTTTTTCTAATTTTATTGACAGTGGTGTAGTAAACGCATAGAAAATATGTAACATTGTTTATAAAAACAATAAAATGTTCCAACTAAATTTCAAATCTTATTTAGCTTTGCGGCTTTTGAAAAGCACCTACGTAGCTATCTACCACCCAATAAATTCTATAGACGAAGTTCGGTTTGATCGTGCAGACCATACTTTAGTTTCTAACGAGTATAAAAGTCGTAGACGATGTAAAGTATGTCATTAACATACTCTTTGCATGTGCAGAAAATGTAATCTACATTTGCATGTAAATTGGTTTGAACTATACCTTAAAAAATAAATTTATTTTGTATTTTACGTTCACTATTCCTCCCAGTGGTGCATTTACGAACCAGTCTATAATGAGTTTTCTAGGAAAAGTAGAGCAGTTTATTTTGTAAATATAGCTGTAACTATTTGTATGGAAGAAGCAAATCATTTTGTATTGTTTTTGTAACCACAATAAATATATTTCAATTACTAGTACTTTTGTTTTGTTCATGGATCTTCCCAGCGGTTCGTTCATGAACCAAGTTTTTAAAAACAAACTGCTTCATAAAAATTTTTAATTTTTTGAAAAACGTGTATGTACTATTACCAGAAATGTGATTAAAAAAATTGTGTGAATTATTTTGTTTTTTAATACCTTGGGATGATATGGGTTGAGAGAAAGGCATTTTTAAGATGAATTTTAAATAAACGTATGGTTTGGAACCATTGGTTATCATTTTTTACGTACATGCGAATTACCTTGTAATTTGAATGGTGAGATTTATTTACATTTTTTTCTAAAATGATTTTATTGATTTATTGGAAAAATTTTCATCAAACTTAGGCGAAATACGTGGTTTATGCAAGATAGTACACCACCACAATATAGAGAGAGGGCAGTGGGAACGTACATAAATCCAACTTTCTTGAACGTTGGATTGTTTGTGGTAGTCATTCTCCTTGTTCATGTGAGATATTAATATAATTATTTAATTTATGACAAATCCCAAAAGAATACTTATTATTTAACTTATAATAAATTTTAGTGTTATTTAGTTTAACTATTTTTTAATTTGGTTTGTAAATAAAATGTTTTGATTATGACTTTAATTTAATATTATAAAACATGAAATCTTTGATGTAAAATCCAATTATTCTCTTATTTTGTCAAATTCTATTAATAATGATCCTGTTGATATATAACATTTTTTATATGTAGGTATTTACAAATACCTACTTAAGGAGCAAAAAAGTTAAGTGCAAATTTATGCAACGGCATAAGTGGCGCCCCCTGTCAGCTATATCAAAGTTTGTATCAAATTATAATTTCTCATATTCAGTAGTATCCAGTTGTAAATTTTTATACACAAAGGTTTACAAATATGAAAGTTATAGCAAAAAATAAAATTTAAATTTTCACTTCCACACCCAGTATCCTAATATCAATATTTTATTAAAGCGGTTTGGCTTCAATCATAATATTTTAAAATGTAGAATCTACGCATTTTTTGTACAATTACTTAACGACCACCCTGTATAAAGAATTTAAGCAGCCGTTGTATTCCAAACAATTAAAATAAAAGTTACCCATTATTTAGTTGTCATCTACAACAATTCAAAAGATCGCGAAATCACTCGTGTTTAGATATTATAAAATAACTAAAGAGTAACTAATAGAGTTACCTCATATGTCTTTCTCTAGACTATGAGTTACCTCATATGTCTGACTCTAGGACGATTAGACTACAAGCCTATGCGAGATTTTTAATGAGCCATTTGATCCAGCATAAATTACATATAAAAAAAATACTACAATATGAAATAAAAACTTGAGAAACTATGCCGTAAATTCTTATCCGTACAGATAATTCACAGGTAAGATAAACTTACCAACCAAATGGTGGGAGGGACTTTTTGGCCAAACATATTTGTACGGCGTTTACAACTTAGTAGATAATACAAAAATGATAACCTACGACCTAATGTCATACAAAAATATTGGTACTAGAAGCAGTGAAAATTCTTTAATTTCGGAAAACTTTTTCCCCATTTTCAGCAATTTGACACAGTACGGCATTCATACATAAAGTTTCAAATCGGTATATAAATTAGTTTTTTTCAATGCAAATATTTCGTCTAAAAAGTGGTGAGAAATCTAACGGGCAACCCTTACTTTGAACCCCACGGTTTGAGTACCGAAAAGAATTGGCAGCATAATTTCTAATAATTTCTAATAATAATTTCTAATAAAAGTTATTTAATATTGTAGTATTGATTTATATGTTATTCATGTTGTGACAAATGACCCCCTAAAAATGTCCCATATACATACTTGTAGTCTAAACTAATTTTTATTTTAGAATTCGTTTAAAAAATTACTTTTGGTTTTTATTTGTATTAACGCAAATATATTTTTTTAGTTTAATTATTCGTGTTAGGTGATCTAGATTATGAAGAATTACTCTGAGGATACCGGTACAGAATGTGCTAGACGGCTTCGTCAATACTGGTAGATTATATGCGGGGTCGTTTTTAGAGATTAGTAACACAGGAAAGAATAACCATATAAAAACCAAAAGGAAATAGAGAAGAAAAACAGCTCTTAAAAAAAAATTAGTCCTATTTTTAAAGATTTGAATAAAAAAAAAACTAAAATACAATATTTACTAAACAAACCCAAAAGCAAATATCACATAAAACTTAAGTAAAAGTAAGACAAGTAAGGAAAAAGAGCGGTATACTTGTAAGACGATTCAATCTAATTTTTATATCTGGTTGTTTTATCCTGTGTATAAAGGATCATTATACACAGGTTATTTTAAGCACATATTAAGTTAAACTTCAAAAG
Source organism: Diabrotica undecimpunctata (assembly GCF_040954645.1). NCBI lineage: Eukaryota > Metazoa > Arthropoda > Insecta > Coleoptera > Chrysomelidae > Diabrotica > Diabrotica undecimpunctata. The sequence goes on along the minus strand of NC_092808.1, from coordinate 83,973,826 downwards.
AATATTATTTTGGTAAGCGATACGCTTTTATTATCGATGAGCATCAGTTAAATTGAGTGCCTTGTAAGCTATTTTAGAATATAAGAAAAAAATTACAATGTATGTACAACACCATTTAAGATTTTATAGAATAATGAAATTTAGACAAATATATTAAACGTCAGTATGATACGTAACGATGTTGCATTTTATTATTAAATCATCTACGGAAATGATACTTTTCTTTTTGTGTTTCACTTATTTTAAAAGAATACGTGGTACTTGTTAACAGGTTGCACTTTGCTAGCAAAACTTGTATAAAATTAAACCATAAAATTTTATGTAGGTAATTTATATTATTTGCCAATTACACAAATATGTCAAAATTATAGAAAGTAATATACATTTGGATCTTAAGTGATAACATGGTTTTATTTGAATTATTTTCTGTTTCGTAAAATCCATTTTAATTGAAAAACCAGCCACATATTCAATTTTCCGTTTCATTCACAAACGTAAATCGAATATGTCGAATTATAATTTGCTTTTAAGCTTCTTAGGTTGCTGGAAATCTGGTATCGTGCGAGCTTGTTATGGGACTGTTAAAGGAAACGGCAGTTCGATTTTGTAGGGCTATTTTTAGTAGACTATTTTTACAAACTGTAGATATCTTCTATATACCTCTATGTTATAATAAACTATTTCATTTGTTAGTGTTAATTGTAACATTTTTAAAGTTATTAATCCTAAAACTATTACCATTCGTAAAATTAACGAAATCCCCTATAGTTCTTGGGATATTATAACAGTAATTATAATTATTATGTATGTCAGACCAGAGAAATTGACAATTAAAAAATCTTTTTCGGGATACCCAGTGGTACAGCTAAATAACAATTCCTTTGAATAAATTTGGTGATAACAATACCATGTATGGTATGTAATATGTACAAAATATGCAAAAAAATAAATGCAATATATAAACAATATAAGATTGCTATTTGCTTTTGCATACTAAAACACCGGTAAATTATATGGAAACGTGACACAATTTTACTAAATAAGCATTTAGTTTAGAGTTTGTAAAATTATAATTTTTTGCTTAATTATTGGAAGAATAGCTTCCAAAGTTGATTTTTTAAAAATTAATAATAATTTTGTTTAAAAATGCACAAAGCACTTTAATTTCGTATGATAATAGAAATAATATCACCTGTATTCAGCTACTTATAAAAATTTCAACAAATTTCACTTCAAAGTTATTGCAAAATAAAAATTGTTTCTCCCAGAAAGCTTTTATCTTTAGCGTTATTATTCGTAAACTATTAGGATTAGAAAAATTATGAAAGCACCAAATTGAAGAGACGATTTTATAAAGAGATTATTTTATAAAATTTAATTATTAAATGATTGAAAAATTTATGTTAAATATTGTAAAATAGGTTTACAAAAGTAAACCCTTAGAACCCTACGACCCTTAGAACCCGAGTTAGTCCATTCTTTTATTTTTCGATAGTTTACTATTTCAGAAACTAAATTCATAAATTAAAGTAATTACTATTTTAATGGTCATAAGCCACAATTAAAGGTTAAAGTAGTTTACGGACGTTTCAATTTCCACTTCAGAAATCGTTCTGAATATTTATTTGAATAGACTTTTTTTAATTTAAATTAAAATTAAAAAAAAGTATATTTAATATTAATATATAAAAAAACAAAAAGCGAATTCATACGATTTCTACCTGGCGAAACCGAATTCAAATTTTTACCGCTGTGCCTTCTAAAACGTGCCAAGTAAACAGCTTTGTTATTAGATGGCGTAGTTACGTCCGTAAATAGTTATTTTGATAACTATTGGTCTACGACGGGATAGATTTTGTTTCGATTCAGAGCAGTGGCTATACCGCTCTGAGCAGACCTAAAGAGGTCGAAATACGTATAAGCGGCTTGCCGCTGCCCTGTATCGAAACAAAAATTTAATACCGTCATTATGTTTTATGTATTAATATATAATTTAAAAAATTGTTTTGTTTAAATTTGGGTATCTCGTTGCATAGCTTATAAAAATTTAATTGTTGCAAAATTTTACATTTTTCTAATAAGTAGCTTAAATATTTCAAGAAAATAAATTCATGAATTAAAGTAATTACTATTTTAATGACACTAAGCCACAATTAAAGGTTAAAGTAAGTTTATGGACGTTTGAATTTCCACTTCGGAAATCGTTCTGAATATTTATTTGAATAGACTTTTTAAATTTAAATTAAAATTAAAAAAAAAGTCTATTTAAATTATTAATAAATAATTTAAAAAACTGTTTTGTTTAAATTTGGATGTATCGTTGCATAGCTTATAAAAATTTAATTGTTGCAAAATTTTACATTTTTCTAATATGTAACTTAAATATTTTTGTATATTATATTAACTATAAATAAAAATAGTAAAATTAATTAAATTAAATGTAATATTGCTATTTATAAATACAGATATTTCCATAATATTTATTTATAACTATACAAAGTTTATATCAATTATTTTGTGTAAAATATAATTGAATGTTTTTGAGAAAAAGTAATTGTATAAATTATAATATTCAATATTCAATATTCAAGAAAAAATAAGACGTCTAGATTTGGTGTTCAAATAAAAAATTTATTTTTTGTAAAATTTATTATTAAAAGATGTTATTTATGACTATAATACATAAATATTTAAGTAGCTTATTCTTTCATAAACTTTTCTACTAATAATTATGAAAGGAAAGTAAACTTTGGCAAAACAAATTTTTATTTTAAATTTTTTAAACAAATTACTTGCTTAAATAAAAACTTCACTACATGTATTTTTATGATTTATGACACGAGTTATCCCAAATTAAAAACTTTAATTTTTATTGATTAGAACCGGAAATACTGCGACTTTTATAAATTTGAATTTATGAATTCAGTTTTTGAAATTTATCTTTATGAAACTTAACTCAACATGAACTTTTAATATTTCAAATGGTTCTTTTTAAATTGCTTATTATTGTGTATAAAAAAGGCTTAACTCGTATTTTAAGGTCAAAGAACATTATGTTTTTTTTCTAATTTGTGTAACAATGCTAACATTGCGAATATAAAAAATGAACTTCCTACGTATTATTGAGTTATTTTAATTTCTTGTAAGCTTAAAATCACAGTACTCTTTCAAACCTATTTTACAATATTTTACATAAAGTTTTTAATCGTTAAGTAATTTACTTTTATAAAATAAGCATTTTTCTTTTATTTTATGCTTTTAGAATTCATCTAGACACATTCGTTTACGCATAATAACGTTATAGATAAAATATTTTTGGAATAAACAATTTCAATATTGCAATAACTATTAATTAAAACTTTTTAAAATTCTTAAAGCTAAATATTTGTCATATTTTTTTATTCTCGCGTTAAACCAAAGCTTTTTGTGCATTTTTAGTAAAGTTATTAATAATTTTTAAAAAAATTACTTACTCTTGACGGTAGTTTTGCAATAATTAAGCAAGAAGTTAACAAAAATAACGTTGAAAACTTATTTTAAAGGAATTTTTATGTTTTCCAGTAGAATTGTTTCAAGTTTCCATATAAGTAACCGGTCTTCACCTTTGGTATTTAAAATCGATCTTACATTGTTTATATATTGTTTATTAGTCGTAAATGACGTTTTATCTTGTGCATATTTTGCTTATTACATACTGTTATCACAAAATTTATCTAAAGCAGTTATTAGATACTTGTATCAATGAGTGGAAAAACGGAAAAATCATTAATAAAATCTCCAAGTCATACGTTTTATTGTATTCGTCAAAATTTTTTTAAGTGTACGTTATACGTTATAATATGAATAGTCGCTAATAAAAATAAAACAATTTTGTGATTTTTGAAAATCTCTCTATCTTACAGAATTAAATGTCGGTAACTCGTTTTATATAGGGCGATATGCCCCAGAAGCATGAATATTTAACTGTTTTGGTCATTTATTGAGATACACTAGATCACTAGATCACCATCCTCATCTTAATTTATAAGATAAGATTAAAGGCATACGCGCACCAATACGTGAATAGTACTCTTGGCTTAAAAACCTTCTTTATTGGATAGGCGTGGGCTAAAAAGATTTGCTAAGACCCAAAATAGCGAAAAATTAGCCAATATTGTTGCCGATCTTCGATAATATAAGACACTCAAAGATAAAGTTGAATCATTTTGCATAAGAACAACTTGCATTATTTTCATTTAAAAAAAAATAGGTCCATGAATAACGGTGATTTTCATCGTCATGTTGATTTTTATAATTACAATAAAAAAAAACAAAACCAATACTTTTCATTATATTTAGTTTGAGGCAAAGCCACTTTTACAAACCAGGGAATTTTTAATATACATATTGCATATTATTGTTCCTATATTTGTGAGAATTGTCATGTAAAAGAAAATAAACATCAGGAAAGATTCAGCATACATTTGTGGGTAGGTCTTTTTGTGATAATCTGCTCGGGTCTGCAGAATTGTGCAATCATTTAAATGGTTAGGATTATCACGACTTTTTATAAAATACTCTACTGGATTTATTAATAGTTATATATTAATTATAGAATCAATTAAGTCGTAACTTGTGGTTTCTACATTATGGTTGTTTCATCAATTAAAGGTTGGTAGATAATAATTACCGAGAGCGATGAATAGAAAGAGGCAGTCGAATTGCATGAATGAGTAAGTCTCCTTATTTAAATCCTTGTGATTTTTGTTTTTAAGGATACCTCAAACAAATGGCTTATTTACAACCATTAGAAACACATGATTAGCTTTGGAGACGAATTCTGTTTTGGATTTTTTTTGTGTTGCATGTTCACAGTTATCATTTTACACAGAAATTTTGTTACTATAAATTATATCATTCGAAATTTTGTGTAATAAAAAGTATATTTTTACTAGAATTTACTACTAATGCATTGGTAGGTGATCAGTGTAATAGTATCTGAAGGCTCGGGATACTGAGACCTCGGAAGACCTAAAGAAGATATCAACGATGATGTCGAAAGCTCGGCGCAATAATAATCGACGCGGTTTAACCCGGAAAACTGTTTAGACTAAGTTTAATATTAATTCTTGTAATATTATTATTGATAATTCTAGGTTTAATTGTACTAACCGCGGAGATCTTTCAGAACATTGGGTTTGCTAAGAAAATTTGCTGCAAAACGTATTCAAAAAAACATTATAAAAACTTTAATTCAAAAAAAATTATTTAAAAAGAGAATTTTGATAAATTATAAATAAATTAAAATAGCAACCAATAGAAAAGTATGAATAACCCTTAATATCATGAACTCCAACGTCGAGAGAAAGTTAGTTTGTAGTTTAATTTGTTTTTAACATTTATATTGCCAACATAAAAATTTTGTTACAACATTTTTTAATAAGAAAAAAGATTTACTTATTATTCACATATACCCAAAAACGTGTAACAAGTATATGAAAAATAAAAATACAAATGTGATGTTTTGGTGGTTTTATGAATTAAAAAGTAATAATTTAATTATAAAATTTATTTAGATTTTGAATTTTTGATCTTTTGTTTAAATTATTATCACTTTTATTAATACACACAATTTCTAAAAAGGTCCTTTCGAATTTGTTACCTTCATTACACAAAATTTTTATGTTATCGAAATCCATAATATTATAATCTTTGTCAATTACATGCTCTGCTAAAACACAAGATGGTTGTTTACTCTACAATTACTCTTGTGGGAAATCATACGATTTGATAGATTTCTCCCGGTTTCACCAACATACTTAACTCTTCACACGGAGTACAATTAGTTTTATATACTACACTCTTGTGTTGTCTAAAGTATCTATAAGATATTTATTTTTTGAATACAAAGATGAACTAATTGTGATGTTTTTTGTTGCTATTTTTATATTGCGAATAAACTTTAGTATTTGTATTCATTTAGGTGTTAATGATGGTATGTAATACAGTGAATAATAATATATATTCTAATTGTTAGATACAATGTTCTAAGATTTTAGCAAAGTTATTTATATTAACAGTATTAAAAAGAGCATTCTATGTAGCACAGTTGGAGGATAAGAGATATCATTTAAAATAGTTTTTAAAAATACAAGATCTTTCTGTAAGTAATCTGGATGAGAAAGTCTTAAAACACGTTTTTTTTTAATTCCGTTATAAGGTCCATTTTTATCTTGTTTGCATGATCTGAATAATAGCTCATAAATCTATTGCTGCACATGGGTTTTCTGAACCCTCTGGTTTTTTAACACATTATTTGTAGTTCCTACAATTCTCATGTCAAGAAATGGTATAGAACCTTCCACCTCTTCCTTAACTGTGAATTGTATAAATATGTTGATTATGATTGTTGAAAATGTTAACTGTTTCAGGAATTTTGTCTTTAGGAATTGCCAAATCTAAATCGTTTTTCGCCCCACATGCAATTCTCTTACATTTTTTACAGTAATCTCTTAATTTATTTTTTTAAATAATACACAGATTTGGAGTTGTTTGACAACCCCGTAAGTACAAGAAAAACAAAAATATTAACGGAAATAGGTAAGCTGAGGCGAAAATTCGCTTCCTGGTATTAGGATGGTTAACATCCCCAATACAGTCTAGCTTGGAGTCCGATGACACGTAGTAGAGAGCCGCTGGTGGATGATTATTACTGCAACATATGCCCCGACTTAACACCCGTACTGCAAATTACTTTATATAATATATATATATATATATATATATATATATATATATTGTGGCTTTAGCTTAGCAAATGAGTAAGTAGATAGTTCTTATTCTAAATAGTATATTTAATAACCGATTAACCAAATATTCAACTTCTGGCTATATTTAGAAAGTCTTAATAGCTCAATCTTGTTTGCATTGAAAAGTTATTAAATTATTTTTTATTAAGTTTTGAATCAGAAAAGTAAAATTAGAAGATCCTATTTTGTGAATGTTTGAGGGAAAAATTTTCCACTGACTGAAGTAATGAAGTTTTTTTGTCAACCATAAAGAATAGCTATATCACAATTTTAAATTTAGTATCATCAATCATCTTGAGTTGATAGCCCGTCATTTCTTAAATTTGATTTTTGTAATAGAAGGACCCGCTTTGGATAGAACGGCGGGACTTCGGTAGCTTCGATATCGAATTCCGTTAAAAAGCAACTTCACCTAATCCAAGTCATAGTATTTTAATTGAATTTTTGTAAAAATCAATATGGAATCGAGAATTTGCTTGAATGTGATAATTGCAGTTTATATTAATCATGTCTTTTGATATTAGAATTGGGATGAATATTTTTATAGGTATATTATATTATTAGCAATAATATACAGGATGACCATTTAGAGACACTGACACTATCTTTACTTCCGTAAACGAGATGAAAATTCGGGAAATAGTCCAGGTTTTCTTTTTGAGGGCGGGCCTTCAGCGATTATTTTTACACCTCTAGGTTCAACCGATCAGTTAAATAAATATTACGATTACAGTTTTAAATGGGAAGGTGGCAAGGTATCAATAGGTATCAATAATCGGTATCATTAGGATCTTATAGTATATATATATATATATATATATATATATATATATATATATATAATGAACCAGAAGTATTTGCTGACAACGTAAGGAAGTAAACGTTAAATAGTGGGTTTGCAGCAATAATTGCTGCAAACCCACTATTTAACGTTTACTTATATATATATATATATATATATATATATATATATATATATATATATATATATATATATATGTAGCGAGATTAAATAAAACGAGCGGTTCGAATTTATATAAATATATTTATTTATAAGAATACAGTTACTCTCTTATCAACTCAACTCTACTCCTAATATCGTTACATAAATATACCAAAAGTATTATGTTCGAGAATATTCTGGGGTAGTCCCACCTCTAATTCGTCTCATCTAAACCGCATCGAAAGACGGGCGCTATTGAAATCTAGATTTATCCTTCTAAGAATTATGACGTATCGGAGATGGGCTATTTCGTTACACTGCTCCCCTCTTAGATCTGAGCGTCCCGATCAGCAACTCCAGACGTAGGCTCAGGATGGCGGAATCTACAGAGCTCTCCAGCTCTGCATGAACCCCTCGAGAAGAAATAACAGTCTACAGACTTTGAAGGACACGATCTCTTCGGGTTAATACAACACACAGTAATTTGTACGCCGGGTTCTCGGAAGATCACTTCAAGCATGCTTCTGACAATCTTCCAGTCCAGATTTTCTAGTGCATGGTCTATCTTGGGTAAGGCCAAATTCTTGATGTCATAATTGCACACGATTTTTTTCAAATTAATTAGAGCACGCCATATATCCTCGTAACTTGCCCTATCTGTTTACGACTTCCTGGTCACCATATACAGCAAAGATCGAGGACCATTTTCTAATCTCAGTTCTCTTTCAACTTTAGGCTGCTGATTTTTTAACTCGTCCAAACGACCGAACTTCCTATAGAATACAGATGAGATTCCTTTAGTCATCTCAAGATCTTGGGCAACAGAGTGGGCTAGAGAGAAGTTATGCGGAACACTAAAAAGATCCTGCTGAACTTCTGTCGTCACGCCGAATCTAGCACTCTTTTTGTCTGCGTAATTTGACATAAATTCATTAAAGCTTGGTCGCCGGTCATCTTTGATCTTATGTTGAAGGGTTCGTGCTTCTTCTGTTTCATTTGAGCCAGCATATGGTGCAAGACGATTTATGTATTGTAACGATAAGACTACCAAAGAGAATTGAAGGACTATTGTAAAAATAATACCTCAATCAACCATGGGAGCTTATCGTCTATACCTTGCCTAGCTCAGTATCTCAAGGGTGAGTTCGTCTTGTCTTAAACTAGGGATTGAACCTGCGTTCTCAGTTGATAGCAAATAAGACAAATTTTAACCAAACATATTTATTTAAATGAATAAAAAAACAATAATTAACCCTGCTAAAGCTTAACAGTTAATAAGTGTTACTTATTGCTTCGATGGGCTGCTTGTATGTTCTAGCTGTTGGGTCCTCCAATTAGAATTTGTGGCTTTTGAAGAGCTGCAGTCACAGGTGGCTGTATGTCCTGACCAATTGTTGAAATCCAAATAAGGTGGTTGATATAAAGCCAATAAAACCAATAAAGTTTTGATATGTCCAATAAAATGTCCAATAAACCAATAAAATGTCCAATAAATAAATAAAATGTCCAATAAACTAATAAAATGTCCAATAAACCAATAAAATGTCCAATAAATAAATAAAATGTCCAATAAACCAATAAAATGTCCAATAAACCAATAAACTAAAAGATAAGGAACAACTTGCATTAGAAACACATAAAAAAGAAAGGTTTAACTTCCTTGCCATCTTACAAAATTACACTTAAACAAATAGCGTATGGCAAGGATAAAATGAAATATGAATGTTACTACTTAGTTAAATTCTGTTAAAGAGTTCTAATGCATATATCAGAAAAAAAATGTGCTTTCTAAAGAAAGTAAGGTTACAATGGAAGTGCGGTCAAAATTATAGAATAAATATCACAATGAAAGTACTTGAGAATTTGTAGACCATAAAAATGAGTCTTATAATAATTTTTGCCTTCTTTTATAAATTTCAAAAATAGGCAAAAAATAATCCAACTACAGAAAAGTTGTTTTGACAGAAAGTGGGAGACTGAATGAAGTTAGCACAGATGTCATAGGATGTTGCTATAGATATCATAAAACTAACCTGTCTGTCAACACGGAACAGAATAGTCTGCCGAACAAAAAGAGAGAGGGCGAATATTTATTCTACGGGACAGAAAGAGAGAGAAAATAAAGACAGAGGAAAAAAAGAAAAAACATAGGGCGCCAACTATTTTGTAAAAAATAGTAAAAATTAAACTGAAGATAAAGAAATTAATAAATAAATAAACAAATTAAAATGAAATAATTATTAAAATATAAATTAATAAAAATGTGACGTTTATAACGTTACAGTATAAACTACTTTTGGTTTACCTTTCGGCAACTTCTTAATTCGGTATATTACGTCATTTATTCTCTTTTTAATTTCATACGGACCCTCCCATTGTCTTTGCAGTTTAGGAGACAAGCCACGACGACGTTGTGGATTATAAAGCCAAACAAGATCACCTACTTCATTGCTTTCATTCTTGCATCGAGAATCGTATTGATCTTTCATTTTGTCACTGGCTAAATGGATGTGTTGTCGAGCAAGTTCATGAATGATATTCATTCTTAACTTCAAGCGGTCGACATAATCTTCGCTTGCAACATGTTCTTCGGAAGGTCTGCAGCCAAACTCTAGGTCGCAGGGCAAACGAACTTCACGACCTAACATCAGGCAAGTTGGAGTCTGGCCTGTAGTTTCATTCATGGCCGAGCGGTAGGCCATTAGGAATAAATGAATGTGCTGGTCCCAATCTCTTTGATGTTCTGATACAACTTTGGACAGATTCTTACCCATCATTCGGTTCATCCTCTCGACCATTCCATCTGATTGAGGATGCAGGGGTGTCGTTCTGGTCTTATTGACACCAATCAATTTACAAACGTTTTGGAAAAGGGTTGACTCGAAGTTTCGCCCTTGGTCGGAGTGGATCTCCAAAGAAACACCAAATCGGCTGAAGAATTCTTTAACAAGTACCTCTGCAACGGTAGCAGCTTCTTGATTTGGTATCGCGTAGGCGTCAGTCCATTTCGTAAAATAATTTATAGCTACCAGGATATATTTATTTCCATCATTCGTCTCTGGAAGTGGACCTAAAATGTCGATTGCTATTCTTTCCATAGGACTACCAACATTGTACTGTTTCATGGGTGCCCTCTTTTTACCAACTGGACCATTACTGGTTGCACACAGTTCACATTTCCGGCACCATCTTCTTACATCATCTTTACAGTTCACCCAATAAAACCGTTCTCAAACCTTTTGTAAAGTCTTCGTAATACCAAAGTGTCCATCTGATGCACGGTCATGCAACTGACGCAATACTTCTGACACTTTACTTTTAGGTACAATCCACTGAAGCTTAGTTTCTGTACCATCATCGTTCTCAAAGGTTCTATACAGAAGATCATCCTTCAGCACTAGGCAATTCCATTGGCTTCAGTAACACTTGACTTCTGGACTACATGCACTAATGTCTTGCCAAGGAGGTCTTTCATTTCGACGTATCCAATCCAATACTATTTTTATACATCGATCATCTGCTTGAGTGTCTTGTAGCTGTTGAGGCTGCCATTAATCATTAATGACGGTGGTTCGTCTCACGGGGCAAAGTCGTTCTTCTAATTTAAGGCAGTGATTACAATTTGCACTACACGGCCGTCTCGAAAGGGCATCAGCATTTGAATGAACTCTGCCAGCGCTGTGTTCGATCTCGTAATCATATTCTTGTAATCGTTCTAACCATCTTGCCATCTGGCCCTCTGGATTACGGAATTGTAGGAGCCATTTTAGAGCAGCGCGATCCGTGCGAAGAAGAAACTTACTGCCATACAAGTATTTATGAAAATGCTCGCAAGCCTTTACTACGCCTAGCAATTCTCTCCTGGTAACACAATAGTTTCTTTCTGGTTTCGACAAGACTTTGTTAAAGTAAGCGATGACTTTCTCCTGCCCATCTTGGATTTGGGAGAGAACAGCTCCTATTGCACTGTTGCTTGCGTCGGTGTCCAACATAAATTTTCCTGCCTGTCTAGGGTAGCTTAAAATCGGTGCGCTGGTCAGAGCCATTTGCAAGTGTTCGAAAGCTCTTTGACACTCTTCGCTCCATGTATATTCTTTGCCTTCTTCTGTCAACTTTGTTAATAGCTTGGAGATGTTGACAAATCCTTTGACAAAACGTCGATAATATGTACATAGGCCAAGAAAACTTCTAATTTCGTGTTTATCTCTTGGTACTGGCCAATCCTTAATTGCTGCAAGTGTTTCAGGAACAGCTGTTACACCATTACTTGCTACAATATGTCCCAAGTACTTCACTTCTCGTCGAAACAAGGGACATTTCTTTGGACTTAACTTTAAATTCGCTGCCCGCAATCGTTGAAAGACTTCTGTCAGATTATTGGCATGTTCATCGAAGGATCTTCCATCTACAATTACATCATCCAAATAAACCAGGTATGTTTTCCTTGTTAGACCTCTTAAAACTCTTTCAAATGTGGCCGGGGCATTACGTAAACCAAAGGGCATAACTGTGAACTGCCAAAGACCTGATCCTATCAAGAATGCGGTTTTTTGACGATCGGCTGGCTCCATGTCTACTTGCCAATATCCACTTTTCAGATCGAGTGTGGAGAAGCAACGAGGACCAGAAAGTATATCCAAAGTATCGTCTAATCTGGGCAAAGAATAACTATTATTTTTAGTTACCGCATTGAGCTGTAAGTAGTCAATACAAAAACGTGTTGAACCATCTTTCTTCTTTACTAGCACTACTAGTGATGTCCATGGACTGTTTGATGGTTCAATTACCCCTTGTTTGTTCATATCTTTGATGATGTCTTCGGCTTCATCTCTTTTCGCAAATGGAAGTCGTCTAGGTTGTTGTCTGATTGGCTGAGCGTCTCCGGTATTAATTTTATGCTTTACCATGCTTGTTTTGCCATTATCCTTCTTATCCAAGGCAAAAACATTTTGAAATTCTATCAGCATAGACTTCACTTTTTTAGTTCTTTCATCATCAAGATCTTGGCACGTTTTAATCATCGTCTCAACAAGCTAATTTGGATACTTAGATTTCGACGGTTTCTCAGTAGTATTTATGGAACAAATCGAAGCCACGGGAACACACTGTAAGATCAAAGTTCTTTTACTTAACTTAATAGCAGTTCCCTTTAAATTTATAACTCTTACAGGAACGACATCTCGAAATCTCACCAAAGCTTTTGCCGTTAGGAACTCGGCATTATTCACATCTTTGACCATCCTTAAACTTCCCTTTTGGCAGTGACCATCAGGTCTGGTCATCAAAAGTATCTCACTATTACCGGGTATTGTTACGTCACAAGTAGTTATTAAGCTGATAACATCTTCTTTGTCTTCATGAAACGGCAACTCCTCACCACTGATCTCGAGAACTCCATCTTTGACATTTAATACAGACCCAACTTACCTTAGTAAATCCATCCCCAATATGAACTCGTCGGAGATATCTGCAATTAATACTCTATATTTCACTGTGGTCTGGCCAATAGATACTGACATATTAGCCTCGCCATATGTATTAATTATCTCACCAGTTGCTGTTCTAAGCTTTACTGTTGCAGGCGATAATTTAAGATGGCCTCGTGCTACTTCTGGCCGTGCAATAGTTCTCGTTTCACCTGTATCTACCAAAAACGATCTACATTTATTATTGATACGACCCTCGATGTACAAGCTATGAATTCCACCTGAGGACGTAATGTTCACAGTTACTATGGGGGCTGTGTTTCTCGAGGTCGGCAGTTGCCTCTTGGTGTCGACCCGTTCTAGTTTTCCGACTGTTGTATCATTTTCTTGCAATTACGGCGAATGTGACCTATGTCACCACAATTCCAACATTAGGGCTCGCGTCTCTTCGGCATCGTGTTACGAATTACTTTTCGTACCATTTCTTCCAGACGTTCATCGTTTGGTTCGTCGCCTTCTTCAATGGTTCTTACTAGATGGCTCCGTGAAGTTTGACTAGCTGTTTCATGTTCCAAGGCAATAGCGAGCGCTTCATCTAGAACTTTCGGTCTTGCTAGTCGTAAAGCTTTCTGTAATTCACTTTCTTCTAACCCATTGACGAAGGTATCTATGGGAGAGGGACAGAGCAAGAAGTACAGATATACGACGCGACGTAGATGCAAGGTGGAGAAAATCAAGAATTGGGTAAGAAGTAGAAGAGTAGAATGGAACAAATAAATTAGCCGAATGACAACAAATAGAGTAGTAAAGATGGCACGAGACGGTTTCCCAATAGAAAGACGATCACTAGGAAGACCACGAAAACGATGGAACGACTACTTCCTGGATGCACATTGAAAAACAAACAGATCATATCTACATAAAGAGAAGGAGAAGATATTATCCATTATTCTGTTGATTTTTTAAAGTAATTATTTATGTAATAATTGTCCCAGGTATACATATTTTTCTACTGTCTAAAGTGCAGTGTTGTTTATTATTACATATTGGACATTCATTAGGTCGTTGTACATGGTTTTTGTTTGTGTCAAGTTTATTTTTCATATAAACTCTTGTAATTCTGCAGAAATATTAAACGATGGAACGACAATTTACTGGAGGCACATTAGAAAACAGACAGAACCATGTCTACATAAAAAGAAAAAGAAGAAAAATAAATTTATTATGAGTTAGATCTCCGTGCCTTGATTATATTGGTTATAATAAATGTGGTAATATTCTAATGGTTATTATTGCCAACGCTCAAAATTTATCAAGCAAAAAGGATAACAATTTAAGGAGTTAAAACAACTTCCGAATGACATTAACAAAATAGAGATAGAACTTGGCCTAAGAATCAATATTAATTAAAAAAAGTGTATGATCATTAGTAGACAACAGTATAACCAAATCCAAATATTACCAGATGGTGAAGATTTGGAAAAAGTTGAATATTCCAATACTATGCACTAAAGTTAACAAAATATATGCCTAGATAAGTAAAAATAAAAATAAGAATAATAGCGGTAATAAGATCAAGAATAACTTAATTTCAAAAATACTTTAGCTAAAGGGAGTTTCACCCAAGCTTAAAACCCCACCTGATAAAATTTTATATAGGTATAGTTATTAAAGAGCTGGTATTATCTCTCAAATTAAAATCAATGAATCGCATAAAAGATAAAATATGGATATTGGATAAACTAGGGCGTATCTCATGGAATGATCATGTGAAAAACGAGGAAGTGGTATGAAGAGCTGTAATCAAACAGGAACTGTTACAAATTAAAAACAACGAAAATTTACTATTGGAGGCCAGCAATGGTCCTAGGGGAAAGCATTTCCCCAGCCAGGGAGATTGGTGTGGAAATTTGGTGAAATTTTTACACTTGCTAAAGGACCTTTGGTGCAATTTTTACGCTTGCTATAGAGGAAAATTTAAAAATAAATAGTCAATGAACGTTAACACGATGGAAACGTATGTAACTTAAAGAAGAAGTTATTAAAATTGTATGTAAATTTAAGTTAACATGGCATATTTCCAAGTAATATCATATCTTAATATTGACTAATTATATAAACCAGACATGCAGAACAAGCAAAAGTTTAATTTACAAATGTCTTTGTTTTATTTAAAATTACTGTTTATAGATATCGGACGTTTTGGATATTGGCATTCGTGTAAAAATAAACTACTTATGCGTTTATTACAGATAACAAAAAGATAGAAGAAAAAAATTATGTATAAAATAAAATATAAATATACAAATGTAGGCTCTTTATTTATTAGACTTCTTAAACAGATCAGGAAACTATTGTTATTAAATATTTAGAGAATTTATGATTTAAAAACTCTCTCATAAAAGTTTAGTTTCACTATTTCCTGAAAATAACCTAAAAATCTTCAACAGTATTTATAGTAATAGAGCAATAAAAAATCAATTATAAGGGATATTTATTAAACTGTTACCATTGCTTTAATAAAAATTGTGGTAAGTAATTAGTAGATAAAACATTAAAATGCATCGATCTCTTTGGGCCAATATAGGTGCGCGTGAAAGCTTTTTAATTATAACTATTGACACTTTGAAAAATAGACTTCCAGTTTACACCTAGTCGATACAAAAAATATATGCACAACAACAAAACAATTTACTGTTTTAAACCAAGTTGATTTAAAATGGAGCTAAAATATTTTTGTTATGTCATCAAATTAGAATTATTTAGACAAGACAGAGAACAGAATATTATGTAAGATATGTTTAAATCGTTTATATTATAAAATAATAAAATTTTTATCAATCAAACTAGAATTTGAATATGCAAAAGGTTTGTCGTTCTATCGTATGCTTCAAGACAATTACCCTACATTAGTATTAAAACTGATTTCCGCACAAATGAATAAACAAAATACAAACATGACAAAATGCTTGGATGCTTGTAATCACTGTCGGGTGAAAAAATATATACAAAGCAAACAAAGCAGTTTTAATATATTCAGCTGTGTCATTAAAACTTGTACAGGGAATTTAAATTGCTCAAACACTCTTAAGATTGTAGTAGTACTTCTGACAAATATTCTGTGTATTTCTTAGCTATCGGGTACAGCTTGAATAAAAATACACCCTGATGGTGTTAAAGATTTTAAGGGAACTAACAGAGTTGTACATGGTGGTGAAAGAAAGCTGGCTGATATATTATTAACAAAAGCTAATGTTTTGCTCTTAAACTTTCTCACTTACTAATCGAACCTTAAGAGATCAGGCAAAATATTTAAAGTGAAAATTTTTAAACCTTTTTCTCTTGTGTCTTGGGTCGTGTCGTCTTGTTGTTGCAGCAAGAATTTTTTTTTTGTAGTAAAATTTCTAAAAAAATACTCTAAAAATGCTGAATCTGCAGCATTGCTTTCTGAAAATTTTGCTATGTTTAGAAGCTGTGATATTTTTGAGTTTTGCCTGCAGAACGGTAATCAACGCGGTTCATCCCGGAAGACTGGTGAGTTTATTATTAATTTTTATAAAAGTATTAATCTTAGCTCTAGGTTTAATTTAATTGTACTAACCGCGGAAATCTTTCCGAGCATATATATAGTATATATATATATATATATATATATATATATATATATACATATATATATATATATATATATATATATATTTATATATATATATATTTATATATATATATATATATCTATATATATATATATATATATAGATATATATATATATATATATATATATATATATATATATATATATATATATATATTGCATATTGATAAAAAAGATGTCAAAAATTTGAACAAAATATATTTTAACTTAATTTAAAAACACATAAAAAGACAATCTCAAAACGCCTATGATGTTAAAATAACTGATTGTTTAAACGATAAACTAACATCAATAAACAACACATTAGATTTAAAATACATTTTACATGTAGTGACTTAGTGGGTATGTACTATGTTTTTAATATTATTTTAATTGTGACGTCTACTTGTTAGTACAGAATCTTTACATGCTTGGTAAGTCAAAAATTTTAACTTTTAAACCGTATTATGTATGTCATAAAATGTTTTTTTAGTTAATATTACTTCTTGAAAAAGGCATGAATTTCCTGCCGAAACGTCGAAAAAATATATGAAAATGTCTTAGTATCAAATCAAAATTTTTTTTATGAACCTAAGCCCAAGAAAATCCACTAAAAAAATATATATTAAGGTTTAAGAACTAAACTCAAACTTAAGTATACAAATAGTACTTACATTTACATTACACATTATTAAATCGCGAATCATCTAAATTGACATTTAAAAACATAAGTTTTTCTATCTTATTTCTTGTTAACCGTGGTCTTCTTTTAGTTAAAATTAAACCAGATTTTGAACATGTGTTCACAAGGAACATATTTTGTTACAATACTACAATATTTTATGAATATACTGGTTAAGTTAGGATACAAATGGCGATGGTTTTTCCACCACTGTAATGGACAGTTCCAATCTCCGTTCAATTTTTTTTGTGGGTAATATATCATCAGACAAATACATGTCGACTTCTTTTATATCTCTCGATACAGGTGTATGTTTAGATAAGTCATGTCCAATTCATCAAAAATACACCATATACTTAAGTCATCTTTATCAGTTTCTTTTTCTTGTACTGGTTGATTTTCAATAGTGAAATCTTCTTTTTCTTTTTTTTTATAGAAGTAACCAGCTTCTTAACTCTTTTTTTGTTTTTTTACCTTCATTTTTATTAGAAAGTCCCTGCATTTTAAATTATTATTTGTCATTTACGAATGTACGGTTTCTCACTGGTAAGCCAACTAAGTAGTTGATGGTTGATTCAAAAAAACTACGTTTTGGGTAGACGTAAACAGAGGAGCAGCGAACACTTTACGTTGACGAGGACGATTAGTTGATCTGAGAGACTACTACAAAACTAAATATCAGTCGGGCTATCGGTTAACGTTGAAAATAAAATAACTAGGTATTCTGATTAATGAATGAGTTTCGATTTTCGTTTGATCTGCATTTTAGAAGGTGATGGATACTTCCATTAATAAAAATATTAGTTTAAAACAAAAGAAACAAATAGATATGGATTTACTAAACATATGCAAAGACTCGTTTCATCCGTTTTCCATAGTTGAAGAACGAGCTTTTAAAAAGTTTGCAGGGTGGATTACTGGATATAAACTGCCAACAAGAAAAACTTTATTCATTACTTCAGGAATGTTATATCAAAGTTGTTAAAGAAGTAGAAAATATCTGTAATACTACTGACCTCTGGACATCTGGAGTAACTGAGAGTTACATCGCATTAACAGGACAATATTTAACCGAAAATTTAGAATTTAAAACGGTTTTATTAGGCTGCTGCCATTTTTCTGGAAACCATAATTCAGAAAACATCGCTTTTGAAATTAGTGAAATTATTAATCAGTGGGGTCTAAAACGAAAAGTACATTTTGCAGTAACTTATATTGCCTCAAATATGGTCAAAGCTATTTATCTTTTGAACTGAAAACATTTAAATTGTTTTGCTCATAGGTTAAATTTATTGGTGGAGGACGCACTTCGTGCGTGTACATCGTGTACAAATAGATAAAATAAAAAGTCTTTTTTCGACAATTCGGCAAAAAGCACATTTCAAAAAAAGTACCTTATTAGTACTACTTATATAAAGTACCTAAAACTAGGTAGAACTTCACCTATTACATGTTAAAAAGAATGACCTAGTTAGAAGAGTCAATTCGTTCCACATTGGCATTAGTTAATACAGACTTAGACTTAGACCAAATCTAAATAATGAAGACTAGATTATACACCCGTATCGAGAGTCCATTACAATGGTGTAAAAACCATCGCCATGTATATCCTAACTTAACCGCTATATTCACAAAATATTGTAAATGTGAGCACATGTTCAAAATTTAATTTAATTTTAAATAAAAGAAAAACACGGTTAACAAGAAGTAAGGTAGAAAAACTTATGTTTTTAAATGTCAATTTAGACGATTCGCGATTTAATAATAACGTGTAATGTAAATGTAAATACGATTTACTATTTGTATTGTTTAGTTTATTTTTCAAGTTATAATAAATATATCCTTTATTAGTTTCTTTCACTTTAATAAATTTACACACAAACGATAATATCCATTATGTTTGTTTATGTAGTCGCTTATTTGAAACTACTGATAACAATCAACTAGTTACTTGTTTACGAAAAACGATTTAGTTTAGTTAAAGATAAAAATGTCAACGTCCCACCTCTAGTTTCTTAGTTATCGCCTATCGAATACGATATTTGATCAAAGCTGTATGTTTTGTTTTATTTAAGTATCTAAATTTTTTATTTTTTATTTTTTATATACTATTTATAATCATTACAATATGGTTCTTCCATATTGTAAGATGAGTATTATGGATTGTAATAGTGTTTAAATAACAATTTAATTAAATTTAACGTTTTACTATTTTCAATGTTCTTAATTTTAATTTTTAATCTAGGTTTAGGTATATAAGTAATAAATAGGATCAAATACATAGATACATACAAATAAATTAGAATAAAATAGAGTAAAATAAAATAAAACAAAATAAAATAAAACTAAATTAAATTAAAATTAAGTGATGTAAGAAGAATCAAATATAATAAAATATAGTTGAAGTAAAATATAATAAATTAGAATAAAATGGAATAAATCAGAATAAAATAATAAAATAAAATAATATCGAATAAAATGAAATGAAGTAGAATAAACTAGAATAAATTAAAATAAAACAAAATAAAATAATATAAAATAGTATCAAATAGTATCAAGTAGAATAAAATAGAATAAAATAAATAAATAGAATATAATAAAATAATAAATAAAATAAATAAAATAAAATCAAATCTTAAATTTGTATCGTTTGTCATGTTAATCTGTCTTTTATTAAATTTTTTTATTTTAGTTTATTATGACGACATATTTTTATTTAGAACAGTATACCTATCTTTCAAAAAAAAAATCATTTATATTTGGCAGTAAATAAATAAATGTTATTCCTTTCCTTTGGGATTTATAAAAGAGAACAAAAGTTACAAAGAGAACAACAGTTTGCTGAAGACAGAAGCATTTGTAGAGAAGATTTTACAGGTATGCCAAATAATCGTTTGGGATGAATGTACATTGGCTCACAAAAGGGAAATTTGAAAGATATTCGTGACAATCAAAAACATTTTTGGTAGAGGCAAAATTCTATTTTCAGATTGTTCCTTCTTTAATAATTAATTTCTAATTAACTGCTGTGGACGAACTAATAGCATGCGTAACATTTTACAGTTTTTGGCGGCATATAAAAATTCTCCAATTGACAAATAACATGCTAGTGTTTTTGCAACAAGATCAAAGTGCAATTGTGTTATCAAAGCAGTTTTTGAAACTCAAAATCGAAGCTTTTTCAACTTTCATACAATATTTAATTTTAAGACGATACGAAGTTCGCCAAGTCAGCTGCTATTTAATAAATACATTACTTGTATTTGTAATACTCCAGTCAGAGGTGAAAATGTCACTGAACTTTTAAAAATCATACGAACAAGCTGAACTACGCTATGAATGTCAATTATATGACCCCAAATATTATACAAAAGAGCTTACTACTCCTATCCCCTCGACTTTCCTTTAAAAACCCCCTGGTTAGTTGATGAAAATAAAAAAATCGATTTGCTAAGAATTTCTACGCCTTATAAAAAAACGTAGCGGAGATAATTTTGAACAAAAATGTTTATTAGCACTTTTTAAGTAGAATGAACCGTTCTCTCTGAACCAAAAAAGTCAAGGGCGATTTTGAATATCACGTACGCCTGCGAAATCAATTTTATATAAAATATGTATTAATCAATCGTATATTTTCATCATAAACATATATCAATCAAACCTCGGTCAAAATTCGATATATTTTGTCGCAAATGCATAAGGTCAGTAAATAAAGGTGTTATATAAATAAACGTTGCGCGATTTTTACCAATTTTTATTATTCTCGTGAGACCCACAAAATGTATTACTTTTAATGACCGGTCACTATCAAATTTTCATTGTTAGAGTTTAATTTTCGAAAACTATAGTATGCAATTTCTCTTTTTATTTTTAGCAACAAATGTGAATTATTTAAAAAATGCCTAAAAACTTTATACTGTATATACTGTATATAGTTCGTCCCAAACCCTTCTTTCAGTGCGTCATAGTTGATCGCATTCTCTCTAACACATTAAGCTAGAAGTGACAGAAAAAAACGTGAGTCTGTGATTATTATGCATAGAACTTAGAAAATTATTTATCATAAAGCTAATTCTACTTACGGATGTATAATTGGTTCGAGTTTAGAATACGCTAAATAGATATCCAATCAATGATACGCATAAATATAATTTGACGCAGAAGGTCACGATCTTGACAGTAGTTTCACAACGTCAACTGATAAAATAATTGTCATTCCAGGTTAGTATTATCAGACATTTTACAGTGAAAATTTAATTTTGTATTTATTGTCATAAAAATATTTTAAATATGCCGAGATATATCGAGAAAGAACAAAGACTAATATTAAAATTATTAAATTATTTTCAATTAGAAAAAGAGGGATTACGATCCTGCAACTGTCAAATTTAACTAAAATGACATGCAATAATTCTCGACATTCTTAAAACCCTATATTATGTCAAAATTAGTGACGCACTAAAAGAAGGGTTTGGGACATACTGTACACCTGTTATTCAAGTTAACAATAATATAAGTGTACGTTGTATTTTAATATAGTAACAAATACTTACTGTGTCTATAAACCCCTGTATGTATAATAAACAATCAGATTTTATTTGAAAACACTGCTTTCTTCCGGGTTCATCATCAGTACATTGGCCTTATTTACAGACAGTTTATAGTGTATGTGATAACATCACGAGCTCCTCAGGAATTCAACAACATATTAGGTCAAAGCACGATGAGAATGGATAATTGTACACAGAAATAATTGGAGCATGCATTGTGTTGTCTAATATACAACTGAAAGGTTTAATTGATAGAGTATAATTTTCGTAATTTCTGATTGAGCATTTGACAGTTCAAGTTGTGTACAGGGTGTTTTAAACTTTAAACGGCATAATTCCACTCAAAACACTACTAAAATAAATTAGATATTTCATTTATAGTACAGAATTTTTTTTTCCAGGAAAAAAACTAATAATAATTAGTTAAGTGCTAGTTATTTAACACACTCCGGTGTGTCTAAACATAAAGTAATTTCAACAATATAAAATCTAAAATATACAGCTGAACAAATAAAAAAATATCTGCATTTATAGACATATGCAGTAAGTAGCCAGCGAAACTGGGAACAATGGTTTTATTACTGTGAGTTATGTATTTAAATTGTCACAGGAATGACGTGAACTGTGATTTTAATATTTTTATTAGAACCTCACAAAAAGTATCGTGTGCAGGTCTTCGGAACTGCGGTACATGGCTTTTGAATGAGAAACATTTATATTATTTTTAGTGTTTAATTCTTTATAGTATTGATTAGTCTTTGAAATATATCAAATGGTTATTAATAGTTTTATAAGGACCGACTCTTTATTGCTCTCCATATCCATGCCCATATCCATTAAAAGAAAAACGTTTAATCAGTGTGTTTTGCCAGTGTTAACTTACGGTGCGGAAACGTTGACCAGGAGAAGAGTTCAAAAGATCCGTGTGTGTCAAAGGGCGATGGAGCGTGCTATGTTGGGCGTTTCACTACGAGACAAGATCCCAAATCGCCAGCTACGACAAAGAACAGGAGATGGGATCTACGGCTGATGCAGTAGAAAGAGTAGCAACACTGAAATGGAACTGGGGAGGTCACGTGGCTCCAATGACAGATAATAGATGGACAAAGCGGATACTGGAATGGAGACCAAGAGATGATGCCTACCGAAGCAGAGGTCGTCCACCAACACGTTGGACTGACGATCTAAAACGTTGTCATAGGAATTGGATGCAAGAGGCACAAGATCGAAATAGATGGAAAATTATGAGGGAGATCTATGTCCAGCAATGGATAAGCGAAGATTAAATGATGATGATGATGATGATCCATTAAAAATTCCATATATAAAATTCCACTTGGCTTTGAATGTAAGTCATTTCAAATCATACTAAAAAGGGTTTTTCTGCAGATATTGGTGACATTGGTATCTATGAAGACAAATTCTCCCGACTTCTAAAAACTGATGCAGGTATTTGTTTGGAAAATAGGAAAAAAAAGGATTGAGGTACTTAACTGATTCAGTTCATACAATCTTTTAAGATTTTAATTTCATTAAAACGAATCAAATGAAGAGAAATTTTATTTTAGAAAAAAATTAAAGCAATTAAGAAATTGTTTTATTAATAGCTCTTAATTAATATAAATAATAATAATTTAAACCAAACAGTGAACAGTTATATTTTAGAATTCCACACCTATAAGAGATTATTTTGTAGCGCTAAATTATAATCAAACCATTTTAAAAGCTTACTAATTACTATTAAGCAATTTAATATACGAAAATTTTCGAATTGAGGATAAAATAATTCTTTTAAATTAAATATGTTATTAATTAAAAGAATTAACCTAAATTATTAGGGCGCGCACTGGTATTTAGTGCCTTATTCGAGCACTAAATGATTTAAAGTCAAATCTGTTATTGCCATAATGTCAGCCAAGGACTAGTTTCTATATGCATCGTTGTGATATATCTCAAATTAAATATAAAATATGGCTACTAAATTATAACATTGCAGCGGTAGGCCTATATTTGCTTAAACCTCAGATAGTGGTATTTGTCATACACAATTACGTTTAGTTTTAATTAGAAGTAATAATGTCTGTAAATAATGTTATTCACTAAAGAAAAATTTCTTTAATTTAGAGTACTCTATTTTTTATATAAATTCTTACTATTATTTATATATATATATATATATATATATATATATATATATATATATATATATATATATATATATATATATATATATATATGAGGCCTAGGAGAACAAATTCTCGAATCGGTATTAATATAGTGTTATAACTCATTTCATGATTTTTTTATAATATCGTTCATAATTTTTCCCATATTAATAGCTTAATTTCTAAACTCTAATTCCAGTTAAATATCTACTTCTATAAAGAAAACTTTTTAATTTACGTAAATGAAAAATATTTAAAGCTGTATAATGAAAAACCAATTAATTTGCTTTAACTAAGATTACTTCATAAAAAATTCAGCAAAGAAAGTTTTAAAATAATTTGTTCGGTCTGTTTTAAAACGTGTAGAGCAAGAAACAAAATCTTTCTTAATAATTATTACAAGCCAATACTTGTTATACTTTTGAGTTAATTCCGTACTGTTGATATTGTACTGTCCAGTAAAGATTAGGTTAACTTATTCGCAAGGTCTCCAATGTTAATCTGTATAGACATTAGGAATCATATAAAAATATATAATAACGGATTTATTACGGCTGTCGCCGCTTCTCCGCCCCCAATTTCCATCTTTTTCTGTCATATGCAGTTGCCTCTTCTAAGTCTCTTGCCGCCATTGCTTCATCAATATCGTTGCGCCAACTTCTCCGTGGTCGTCCTCTCTTTCTTCTTTCAGGAGGGATCCATTCCAGTACTCTCCTAGGCCATCTGTACTCTGGCATTCTTTTAACATGTCCGAACCAGATTAATTGTTTTCTTTCTATGTCATCATTGATATTTCTCTCCATTTTCATTTCGTTTCTTATTTGTTCGTTTCTAACTCTCTCCAGTTTCGATCTACCGCAGCTTCGTCTCAGATACTCCATTTCTGTCGTCATAAGTTTGTTTTTATTAGCTTTGGTGACGTCCCATACTTCCGAACCGTAAAGTGTAATACTTTGAACTATACTACCGTAAATGTGTTTTTTGGTTTCTCGTCGAATTGTTTTTTGCCAGAGAAGAGAGTTTAAGGCACGGGTCGCTGCTCTGCCCTTGTTTATTCTTTCCCTGATTTCATCTGCGCTATTTCCCTTCTTGTTGAAAATGACCCCCAAATATTTGCAGGATTGCACGCCTTTGATTTTGTCGTCTTCCAAGACTAGGTCACATATTTCATCTGTTCCCACTGAGAGATATTCACATTTTGTCATATTCATGTTTAGACCTGCCACCTCATATTCTTCTTGCAGTTTTCTTACCATATAGCTAAGATCGTAGCTGTCTTCGGCAATTACTACCTGGTCATCCGCAAAGAAAAGTGTATATAGCTTGTTTTCTTCCACCGTTATTCCCATGTTTCTGCATTTTTTTACCCATTTCACTAAGGATCTGTCCAAATAGATTTTAAATAAGGTGGGTGACAGACAGCAGCCTTGTCGTAGTCCTTTTGTTGTTTGAAAAGGAGAGGTGATTTCTTGTCCCATTTTAATTCTCGCAAAGTTTTGTTCGTAATATTTTTGAGTGGCGTTAATAAGAATTGGGTTTATTTTCAAGTTACCCATTTCTATCCATAGTTGGGAGATCGGTAGGAATCATGCCAAATCATATTTGTTTATCTATATAAAAGGCCAGGATGACAAGGCACACTGTTTGTCCGGTAGGATAACTACGTCACCTAGGAAAGAAATCAGAATTACCAACATCTGATAATTAAGTCATATTTCTTCTTGAAACGGTACGTTCGATTATTAAAAATATATTAACTATTACATATTAATACCGGGTGTTTCAAAAAGCTATGTAATAAATTAAATCACGCATTTCGGGGACAAAACTAACTTGACTGAACACCAACTTACCTTAGTACAGAAGTGTACACAAAAAAAGTTACAGCCCTTTGTAGTTACAAAATAAAAATTGTTTTTTTGCATTATCTCCTAAACTGCTTGACATTTTGTTATAAAAATGGACCCGTTACTTTCTTGTTTTGAAAGCATTTTTCATACAAAAGAAACAACAAAATCTAACCGCACAGAAAAATTTTAAGGGGGTGTGCAGCCCTAAATCCCCCAAACTTTTGAGTACGTTCAAATCAAATAAATTTTGTGGCATCATTAGTTTAACACATTATTTTTAAAACTTTTTTGCCTCCTATCACTTTTTCGAAAAACTAGTTTTTTCCTAGTTGGCCATAAAATTACAATTAGTTTCTACGGATATAATAATTACAAACAGTTCCATCAATAATAGTCAATAATTGGAAGCTATCATTTATTGTGTGAATAAGATTAATAATAAAAATTTTGATATTACAATGGCCTACACATTTTAGGAAATGGCAGATATGCATTTAACTTTGGGTAAGTTGGATCAGATTAAATTATGATTTTAATAAACTATCGGGAATATCGTAGGTGAATATCAAGGAAATCGTGCAGCAGCCGCAAGGCGTTATGCAGTAAAATACCCCAATCGAAATACACCCGATAGACGATTATTTCTGACCATTGATCGTCGTTTAAGGGAAACGGATACATTCCAACCGCAAGTTGCTACCAATAGTGGTCGTCCAATAATAGATGCAAATGATGAAGACATTTCAGAAATCATCGAAGACGTCCCTGGAACAAGTACAAGGCTAATAACTGCTCAACTAAATGTTCCTCACGTAAGGGTTTGGAGGCGTTTGAAGGATCAGCTGCTTAAACCCTATCACTTAACAACGGTTCAAGAGTTATTGGATGAAGATTATCCTAAAATCATTACAGTAATGAAGTCCGCGAATACCTTTGCAGGCAGTATCCTGGTCGGTGGATTGGAAGGGGTCGTGACGCACCTATTTCTTGGCCATCCAGAAGTCCAGGTCTTAACCCCATGGACTTTGGGGGTTTATGAAAGAGAAAGTGTATTCTGTAACAATAGAGGACGAACCACAATTGAGGGTTAGAATAATTTTATTGAAGCTAAAAAATATGATTTTTCAGCGCATTCGGTTTTCCTTATTAAAACGATACCGAATGTGTATTGAAGAAAATGGGGTCATTTTGAACATTTATTGTAATATCATATTTATAGAGGTTATAGACATTTTTTGTAGTTATTTAATTCATTAAAGCCATTTATTTAGTTGCACATAATTTTTGAATCGTTAATGAAAAGGGCCGTAACTCAATAAAAACTGTTTTTTTTTAAGTGATAAGAGGCAAAAAAAAATTTAAAAATAATATTATGTTAAACTAATGATGCCACAAAATTCATTTGATTTAAACGTACTCAAAAGTTTGGGGGATTTAGGGCCCCCCTTAGGATCCCTTAGGACCCCCTTAAAATATTTCTGTGCGATTAGATTTTATTGTTTCTTTTTTAAGAAAAATGCTTTCAGAACAAGAAAGTAACGTGTCCATTTTTATTACAAAATGTCAAGTAGTTTAGGAGATAATGCAAAAAAAACAATTTTTATTTTGTAACTTCAAATGGCTGTAACTTTTTTTGTGTACACTTTTGTACTAAGGTAAGTTAGATTCAATCAATTTATTTTTATCCCCGAAATGCGTGATTTAATTTATGCTAAAAGTGACTTATTTGTTATGAAAGTTGTACAATCGAATAAAATATATACCATATACCACAAATTTTTGAAATTAAATCCTTTATAAAAGGTATATAATATTAAACCCCATCGGGCTATATTACAACAACAAAACCTTTTCGGAATCCATATTCCATCATCAGTGTCTAGGTGTACATGTTTCAAGCCACTAAATATCTGGGTAAAAACCCGTTAAAAAATATTGGTTTAAATTTATCATTAAGTTGCTATCATCAAGTCCTCGTAGACAATTCGTCTCAGGACCAGCAACTTCATGTGGAGTCTTACGTTGCCATGTTATTAAATCCACTGGTAACTTTAACATATAAGATCGAATAATCTAAAATAAATTTAACCCAATAACTTTTAACGGGTTTTTACCCAGATATTTTGTGGTTCAAAACATGTACACCTAGACACTGATGATGTCTTTAAACGTTTCCGAAAACGTTTTGTTGTTGTGATATAGCTCGAATTATATACCCTTTATAAAGGATTTTAATAAAAACAAATTTTGTCGTCCTAGCCTTAAATAGGAGGAAGCCAGATAAAATGAGTGGAACGACTGTAGATGACAATTGATTGGATTACCGTCGCATGGTGACGGGCAAACTCACTAGTTTATAATAATACACTAAACCTGTCTGTTTAACAAAATACATCTAGTCGCAGTGGCGGCCGTTCAGGGTCACCCACACCTTTATAGATATGATAGATTTTTTTTAATATTTAATTTAATCAGTATTTCGATAATTAATTGGGGCAGGTAATCAGTTGATGTCATTTGTTTCTGTAAAATAAAAAAATATCTGTGAGATAACAAAGACGTAATTTTATTCATGGTTTTTACAAGAATTCGACCAATTCGACCAGACTAAATTTTATTCATAGTTTTTAAAAGAATTCGTCAAATCTGAGCGTTAAGTGATCCCTGCGTAAGACGCTTTTCAAATTAATGATCCGAAATCGGAGACATCTATCCGCCTGTGTGAATTCTTAAAAAGGCACGTTTCGGGGTTTCGGCATTCCGATCCCAAGCTTGACGATTTACATATAAAAATCAACGGAATATTAGTTGATATGTGCAACCAACTATACATTTCTTTTCATATGAATATAATTACCAAGTAAGGAAAGTTTAAATTTGCCGATGCTTCATTTGGATTGGTGATTGCTCGCGAACTGTATCTTGCGAGCGCAGGATGAAATGTTATTTCGGAATGGATAAGTACTTAAGAACTTAAATAGTGAAGTGATATTGAGTGCACGAACTAGCTTTTCTTTCTGGGATTTATTTTTATTTTCTAAAGTAATACTGTGATACGTTACGTCTGCCGTACATAGTTAAAGGTTAAAGGGTTTTTTGATATATTAGAAGTTACATTTTAAGTAACGTTAATAAATCTGAGATTCAGGAAACCATTTGGTTTTCACTAGAAGTAGATGAAACTACCGACATATCATGTCATTCACAATTATCAATTGTTGTTCGATATGCGTTACGTGCTAATATTTATGAGAGGTTTTTAGGTTTTACAGACGTGAGTAAAATCCATAAGGCAGATTTTCGTGAACAGCTTTTGGAAGTTTTTGATTTAATAATTGAATGCGACAATTTTGTCGCATTCGTGATGATAGCTTGATCTGTGAAGCAATCGGTTAGAAAACTTTATTAAATGATTACTCTTTTAACATACTTTCTAATATGTTTAAGAAAGTGTTTACCCAAACCGATTTGATATTCAATGTTGGTCAAAATCAGTTAACTGACATTATTCATTCCAAAAATAGAATAACAAAACTGGTGCAAAATTTCAGAGATTTTCGTGATGATAGTAATTTCCAGTATATACGCAGTGACGTTTTGGACTCGCTTGATATTTCTGAACCCCCAAAAAAAAAGACAAAGGCATGACACAGAAACAGATCTCGAGAAACGAGTATATTCTGAAATTTTATATACTATTATTATGCAAATAGATGCTCGTTTTTCGAATTTTGAAGATTTGAAAATTTTTAACCTCTTTGACGATTCAAAATTTAAAAGTTACACCAAAGAGTTTCCATGATATTTATTAGACAGGTTAATTAAAAATTATCCATCATTCTTTAATAAAATAAAATTAGAAAATGAATTAAAAGTTTTATATGCTGATCCAAATATTTATGGAAGGTGGAATTAGTTACAAGATATGACATATCTTGTAACTAATATACATATATACATTGTATAATTTTATATACTCCGATTCATTACAACAAACTGTTACCGAAATTAATAAATTATTGTCATTAATTCTCTCACTATCACCAACGTCTGCCTCAAATGAACTAGATTTCTCTTGTCTCAAAAGAATCAAAACGTATTGTCGAAACACCATGAAACGAGAGAGAATGTCAAGCTTGTCTCAAATGTCAATAGAAAAAAAACCTATAAAATCTCTCCAAAACTCTAATAAATTTTACGATGACGTTATAACCCATTTTGCTACTTTCAAACAACGTACACTAAAGTAAATTAAAATACATGTAAAGGTTCTAAATTTATAGGAGAAAACAGAAAAAAACAAAAAAAAACAAAAAATGTTCTATGATGATTGAAGTCTTTATTAGACGGTATACCTATCTGAGGACACAAAAAATACCTTGTCGACTTTGTCTTTAAAGTCACGAGCCGCCATTGTAGTCGACTAGTAAAACTAAACGAATGGCTACGAATGCATTCGTTTATCGAATGTGGACAGGAAAGCAATTTTAACCTAACGACAAAATAAGTCAACTAATAAAATGTGTTTGCTTTTCTTTGATATATGTGTGCTCAACGAACAAAGTGATTTAAATTTGTCCCCTTGCTAGATTGAAAAGAAAATCTAATACCGAGACTTGTAAGGAAAATGTTTCATAATACTGAAAAATTATAAATTTTCTTGTCCTACTACAGTTTTAACACGTTTTTACAGCAGTAAAAGTACACAAACAAAATTCAAGAGCGGCGTTATTTTACATTTACAGTGGAAATTTCCAGTTACATTGCTTTCTTGATTGTAATTTAAACTTTTGTAGGGTCGCATAATTATTGTTTGCCTTCGTGGGTTGTTAAAACTTTGTTATACTTGTACCTATTACGTTTAACTGACCTTCGCCACATACTTTCTAAAGCTTTGTTGTGGTGTAAAATTTTGATATTACACAAAATAAATATGAAATATAAAGCTACATATATGAAAAACCTGAAATTGTGAATTTGAATATTGACAAGAAGTAAAAAGGAAGACATTAATTTTATTATAATTGATAGCAAAAAGTTTATAAAGAATATGAAACATAAAAATATTTATTCAAATAAAATAATATTTGTTCTAAACAAATTTTTAATAGTTTCTTGCTTAAAAGATTTAAATAAATGTATGACTACACCAAAGTTTTCGTTCTGAACTAGTCTGATATTGAGTCTAAACTCTCGAGTAGTACGCAAAAAACAGACTGAGTAGGGAAGTTCTCATACTGGGATGGCGCATACTAATGAATAATAGTAAAGGTCTCATAGATGTATAAAAGAATAGGACATGGATGAATAAAGTATAACCAAATAAATACCCGCATATCAACTAATAATAAGATATACGGACTGCAACTATGTCATAAACTATAAAATTTGTTGACTGAAAATGACACCTATAGACACACACACACACACACACACACATAAATTATTCATATTTATACATATATATATATATATATATATATATATATATATATATATATATATATATATATATATAGGTACATATATATACATATATGCTGCTACTATTGCACACCCCAATCGAGAAACTACTGGGAATATTGTTAATATTGTTTTAACATTGAAAAGAGCCTGTTTCCAAATAATATATGATACAGCAATATTACATAACGACCCTGCAATCTTTCGTTACTGTACTTACCTTACTGTAATGTTTACAGCTAGGTAGAAATCCATGATGATATAAAAATTTAAGAAATACCTAATTAACCCTTAACCACTGACATGCGGTATGCCATACCGAGCCGAAAATATATTTTGTTGTAAAACGTGTTTTATAAAAGATTCTTAGAACACCATCTGTGTACCTTCAAGTGGGGTTTAATTGTACCTGCTCTCAACTGCTGCAGTTTTAGTACACGTTTAGTCTTTGAGCTACTTTGACATAAAGTTTTCTTGCGGTATCAAGTACCGCATGTCAGTATATACGTTTCTATAGTTAAAAGCAGTGTAGTGTATTCTTTTGCTGTTAGTATGACAGCAAGTTCATCCAGTTGTTCTAAATTTAGCCGCAAAACTGTAAAGCTTTCAGATGATGATTTTGAGGCTGTTTTATCTCAATGGGCTGACGAAGTACCTAGTGATTTAGAATATTTTATTGATAGTGATGTTGACGATGCAAGCGAAGAAGTATGTATTGAAAGTTCACACGACACCGGAAGTGAGCAGTCGGAAAGTTCTGAAGACGAATATCATTTAAATGATAATGGTAAGTCATATTTTTATGGCAAAAAAGTGGTCTACTACAGAACCCTCGAAAACTGTAAGAACTCCGTTACACAACCTTTAACAAAAGTACCAGCTGTGCGGTCCAGAGATGTAAGAAACGAAACTTCATCATTGTTTTTTAATTTTCTTATTTCTGAGGATATAATACAAGAAATACGTAAATGGACAAATAATAAATTACGTGCAATTCGTGAAAACTATAAAAGAATGAATAGACCAGAACTAAATGAAATTGATGAAATAGAACTAAAAGCCTTTTTTGGATTGCTTTTATACTCATCAGATTTCAAATCCAATGACGAAGATATAAATTTTATATTTGCTACAGATGGCACTGGTAGAGATATGTTCAGATGTGTTATGTCAAAAGAAAGATTTGCAATATTTCTAAAATGTTTACGTTTTGATAACCCTCTGGATAGAGAAGAAAGAAAAAAGATAGATCCAACAGCAGCCATTAGTAACATATTTAATATATTCATATCAAATTGTCAAAAACTGTATTCCGTAGGCATATGTGTTTGTATTGATGAAATGTTGGTCGGCTTTGGGGAAATGTGTAGGTTTAAAATGTATATGCCTAATAAGCATGTGAAATATGGCATTAAAATAATGTGTCTGACTGATGCACGAACAAGTTACTTATACAATGCCTATATATATATGGAGGCAAGGACACTGACAAAACTGGGTTATCTGAGGAAGAAAAGAAGATGAATAAACCAACTCAATCTGTTTTTCGGCTTGCTAAACCTATTTATGGAACTAACCGTAATATCACAGCTGATAATTGGTTTAGTTCTATAGAATTAGTAAAGCAGTTAGAAGTAAAGAAGTTAACGTATGTGGGAACCCTCAAGAAAAATAAACGGGAAATCCCTCCGGAATAATAGCCACACCGATGTAGGCAAGTAAATTCAACTACTTACGGATTTACGAAAAGTTTATCCCTACTTTCCCATGTGCCCAAAAAATCGAGGGCTGTTTTACTTCGATGCACCATTCAATAGGCACGGATCAGATTACTAGAAAACCAGAAATTATAGCTCATTATAATCGTATGAAAGGAGGTGTCGATACTTTAGATGCCAAATGTGCCAAATATTCTGTAAAACGTCGTTCTCGCCGATGGCCATTTACTATTTTTTACCGCATCATTGATATAGCTGTTAATTCGCATGTTGTGCACCAATCACTACAAGAAGATAATATGGAAAGGCTAAACTACACAAAGAAGTTGGCGAAACAATTAGTTTTACCTCATCTGCAAAGAAGACTCGAAAATCGCAGAATCCCGAGAGAATTATTATTTGGTATTGAACGAATACTAGGACAAAAACGCCAAAAAGAAGCAGATTTTGAAGAAAGGCTTAAGAAAAAGAAGACGTGTTACTTATGCCCAAGTGCATTAAAGCAAAATACATTTTATGTGTGCTTTTCTTGTGGAAAACCAGTGTGCTTACAGTGTACAAAGAAAAATTGCGGACCTTGCGCGCAAAATGACTAGTTATTTTATTTTAATTTTTGGTTATTGTCAGAGTTTGTATTTTAGTTTCTCATTAAATTTAAATCATTAGTCTGTTTCTTTTAACATTATTTTACCATTTGTTAGTCACAAGTAATAAATTTTTCTTGTAATTTAGTTTATAAACGATTTTGTAGTAACGTCCACCATTTTTTTAAATATTATGCATGCATTCATAATATTCTTGAAAAAGTAAAGTTTATTTTACTTGTAGCAGTATATAATGCTACAGCAATGTGAAGAATCATTCCGTAGTTGATATAAAAAACAAATACAGTGATATAAGATAAATTCATATTAAAAACAAAGGAGAATAGGCAACGGTATGACATACCGCATGTCAGAGTCTACGTCCTGAAACATCCACGTCAGTAGTTAAGGGTTAACGAAATAAGAATAAAATAAGTTTAGTTAGACAAAATTAAGTAAAATAAATGGTAATCAAAGACTAAACACTAAAAGGTATTAATTGCCAGAGAAGATACAGTTGACGTTGCAAAAGATCTAGACGTGAAAAAATCAGGCAGAAGAAAGCCAGAGTGGAATATTAAATATATAAAGGAATATAATTTAATTATATTGAAAATAATAAAACTTATTTTTATAATTTTGAAAGTATTTATTTTTGATTGAGTTAAAAACCGATTTTATTGTTTTAGCTATGTTATAGCTACGAATATCAGTAAATTTTGTAATTTGAAATCACATTTTTAAATGAAATTCACTGATTGTATTACGTAATTTTTCATGAGTTGAAAAACATATGGAATGCTACAGGATAATTATTAACCACATGATATAGCAGACATATAATTCTTGTTTTTATAGTATTGGGTTTTGCATTACTATACAGAGTATTTAACGTATTATGACATCACATACGTGTTGGAGATTCAACATCATTAAAAAATTGCACGCATCCAAAATTATAGGACACTGCTTAGCCAATATCAAAAATTTGTTAAAAGATTTTTCTTTTCAAGTAAGAGTTGATAATGTTTATTCTGATTTTTATATTGCAGAAAACGGTACCCCACAAAGCTCGCCTCTATGCCGACGAGTTAGTGGTGTACATTAAAGGAGCACAAAAAGAATCTGTGCAGAATAGTACAGACATTTTTAACCTAACTAGATAAATGGACCGCTATGACAGGCTTTAGATTCTCCGTTATAAAGACAACTGATGTGGTGTTTACGAAAAATCATCCAATAGCATCATTCTCTTCCAAAACTCCGTGAAATTCCTTGGTATGTGGCTGGATCAAAAACTTTCCTGGAAACGCACATACAAAACTTGGCGCTAACATGCAACAAAATACTCAATTTGCATAAAACCGTATCAAATCGTTTTTGGGGTTCCGACTTCTCTACACTACTCCTTCTGTATAAAACACTAATTAGATCCAAACTCGATTACGGTTTAATTGTTTATGCCTCCGCAACCAAGAGTACCCTAAAACCGTTAGACACAATCCACAATGTTGCACTTCGGATCGATCTCGCAGCTTTTCATACGAGTAACTTCAATTCTAAATAATTTTGACACAACAATTCCAGATGTATTTTACTGCAAAATCCAACATCCGACTCCATGGTTAATAAGCATCCCAAATTGCAACACCTCTCTAATAGAGTTCTCAAAAAAATGCAATAACAACATACTAATCAAAAACAAACTAAATGAGATTCTTGAACGAGACTACCTTAACTGCACAAACATCTTTACCGATGCCTTTAAAACTAATGATCGCATTGGTTGTGCATTTGTTACTCCAACGTCTATTTTCAAGTTAAAACTACCGCCTAGCTCAAGTGTTTTCACTGCTGAACTGTTTGCTTTGTACCCTGCCCTTAAACATGCAAACCTTTCAATAATTTCAAAAGCTCTGTTTCTCACCGACTCGGTCAGCTCTCTTCTTGTAATACAGCATCTGTATCCTAAACAGCCATTAGAACAACTAATAAAAACTGAACTACAAATCGCCCAAGAAAACCACATAACTCCTAAATTTATATGGATCCCATCGCATATAGGAATTATCGGCAATGAAGAGGCAGACAGTAGTGCTCGTGCTGCATCAACAAGTGCGGAATCTGAAATAGTGCGTGAGAGTTTATGTAAAGATCTCAAAACGTTTTTTAAACAAAAAGTGATTGGTCAGTGGCAGCGCGAATTGTTTCTATCGCAATCTAAATTAAGATCGCTAAAACCAGATACACGACAGTGGAAAACTAGTGCTAGTACACGGTTTATTCAAACGGTTCTAACGCGCCTACGTATAGGACACACTAAGATCACACACTCGTATTTACTTTCGGCCAGTGAACGCCCCCTGTGCGGCCTGTGTGCTACGCCTCTTACCGTCGTCCATTTGTAAATTGAGTATCCAAAATACCATAGAGAACGTTAAATAAACAATATACCAAATACTCTACCAGATTTATTAGGAGAAAACTGTCACGTAAAAAACTTATTACATTACCTAAGGTCAATTAATATTTTGTATCAGATTTAAAGTTTTGTTTACTGAGTAACGCCGCTAATAACATGTTGGTGGATGCGGAAATGTTTCTTTTTAATAAAAAAAAATAAATAAAAATTGTCTCGATTATTTAAGGCCATGGTTCTGCTGAAAAAGTAATGTATAGTTTGAATAATCCACTTTACACTCTCTTAAAAAATTAGAATAAACTATAATAGAACGGAAGATGTACAATGAGCCAATTGGCCGCAGTACTTAAAGTTTCACGTTTGTTAAACGTTAGTTAATATGATAATTTTTCGACTGTTCTAACAACCATTCAAATTTCGTCATTTTGTGTCATGTGGAACAATTTCACCCAATCATGTCAACATTAGACTGATAATTGCATTCAGTGCAATTTTCAATCCCTATCACAACACGATCGAGTTTGACAACTTCATCCAAATAAATTTCAAAATGTCACGTTTCGGCAATGAGAATGTTCAAAGTATAAATAAATAAACTAAATCTTCTGCTGAAGCAATTGGCTTGAATGTAAAGGAGAAAAAGATAACTAATCACTCCCTGATTTAGATCAACTGCTTTTAGCGAATTAGCAAAAAATGGTGTAGAAGAACAACAATTGCTGAAAATTACTGGTCATGGCAATCAGAATTCTATACAACCATACTTGAATCTCAATCAAGAACACCACAAAAAGATTATAAATATTATGCGTGGTAATAAATCTTCTATAGTAGAGGACAGCAACGAATCTAATGTTAACTTAAATTTTAATAATTGTACTTTCACTAACTGTACTTTTAATAAATAAATGTTTCGTTATGTTGAGTTAAGTATGATTTTTTTTTTCGAAAAAATATCCGCCGAATATCCCTCGGACATTGATGCATGCCTCATAATTTCATGACAAATTTCTCAAGCTCTCGACAAGTTTCTCGAGCTTTCGATTGTCATGAAATTATCTCGTCTGTTATCAATGTCCTAGGGATATTACTACTGATAACAACATTTTAAAATAATTTGAAAATTATGCCTTTGATCGCTTATCGTCCATATTTAACTGTCTTGGTGGAGGACGTTGCAGCTGATTTTTCTTTAATTTTTATTCAAAATAAACATGATCCCGTTTATTAAGTTCTTTGTAAGAGTTATGTTATTTACTTTTATCATAGGGTGTAAATAGCAGCTTTTTCTAGTTTTGCTCTAAATTTATTGAAGTCGTTTAACTTCGATTTGGTCATAAATTGCTTTGCTTTATATAATATTTCTTTATTTCAGTTATTTTTGTTATCGTTATCGAGTATTGAGTATCGTTAATTGTTCGGTTTATACTTTTATTTAATAAAAATCCAAAACTTATAATTCGATAATAAATTTAAAGTAGATTTATGAAGTTTATCAATTAAATTAAGCATATTTTTACAAATTGTAAATAGCCCTTTTCTTAAAGGTGATCTAGTCTAAAATTGATTTATTAAAAATCCAGTGGTTTATACTTTACTAAAACTTTACTAAAAAATATTACGGGAAGAGTAATTGAAATAAACATTCAACGTAAAACTGCTTGGAACTAATTCTCAAAACAAACAGATTAATAACTTTTAAAGTTGACAATAACGGTGGCGTAATTAACAAGTCAACGACAAGGGATAAAGTTTTTTTGATAGTAGCTCCAAATTAAATAATTAACAAAGTTACGAGTTTGTCTTTGCTAAAGATAAATAAAAGAATACTTTTAAATACAAAAAATCGTCAATGCGGAAGTTCTAAAAATATTTTATAATAGGAAAGGTACCAACGTTAATAAGTAATAAAATAAAAGCTTTTACTATGTTCAGAAAGTTCCTCTGAAAATATATAAAAAATGCGTCGACTCGTTGCAATAGGAAATTAGATAGAGAATAACGCTATAGTTAGTTCTTCAAGAATATTTTATTTCAGCGATTAGCAAACTATTAAAAGATTTCATCTAAGAACGAAAAGAGTCTTCTATTTTTCTTCTTCTTTTTTTATGTTAGCAAAATTACTTATTTATTGGTGGATTGTTGCCTATACGGAAAATTTTTCACTTCATCTCTTGCATGGTAGGTTTATTTCTTCTAAAACTTGGTGATTGATCCCTTGCAATGTCAAAACCTCTTGTGTCCGTCATAATACGGATGTGATTGTTGCATTTTTTTTTGCTTAGTGCCCATTTGTTTATACCATGTACATTATATTTTATTCTGATCTTATTCGGTCTCGCAGCGTGTTTTCTGAACTTTCAGCTTTCATGAAAATTCTATGAATTTTTATTTTGACAGTTTCCAGCATCCTCTGTCTTTTGGTTGTATTGCATCCTGTTTTGATGCTTACGTCATTATTGGTCCTATACCTGCCTTATATATTCTTGATTTCATCTTAATGTTAATGTGTCGGTTATGCCATGTAGTGTTATTAAGGCATTCTGCTTATCTATTTCCTCTTTGTACTTGATCTTTTACTTTTTTTCCAACGTCCCTACAGCTGGATATTGTATTCCTTTGACTAATAACTTCGACTTCCAGTATACATCTTATTGGTTCTTTACTGCCTACTATAGTTCTAGTTGTCCAGTTAAAGTTGAAATGCTTAAATGTGTGAACTAGTCTTGGATGGCTATCTTAATTTGGGGCAATAATATTGCATATTTTGCCTTAATATGTACCGCCAAGCCGCACTGAGGCAGCCTAGTAAGGTACGCATCACAACCCCCAACGTGAACGAGACATTCAAATCATGGCCCTCATTCTCGGTAGGCCCAAATGGCTCCGAAATGGGCCAAGTTTCGGATCAAGCTGGATGGCAGAGGGTGCTAAGAATCTGCGGAGTCTAAAACGCTACCCGAATAAAACAGCAACGTTATATATAGGAACATATAATTGTCGCTTTCTATCAAATCAATGCAGACTTGTAGAACAGGAAAAAGAAACAGAAAACATAAAATGGGACAGAATGGGACAGAAAACATAAAATGGGAAAAAATGAAGAGCTATTGGAATTAGCGTCAGGAAACACATTCTACTACCGAGGCACATCAACAGGCAGAACAGGTGGTAGTGGATTCGTAATTAACAAGAAATGAAATCAAAGAATAGTAGAAATAACTAGTAACTCAGATAGAGTAGCTAGACTAACCCTACAACTATCAAAGAGATACAATATACAAATTATACAAATATATGCCCCAACGATTACTCACACTGACGAAGAAATAGAGGACTTCAACGGTAACATAAATCAAGCATTAAATAACAATAAAAGTCATTTATTTGGTGACTTTAATGCCAAAGAGTGAAAGAGAAATGACAAAGAACAAGTCGTGGGAAAGTATGGAGTGTCGGTGATAGAAATGAGATGGGAGAAAGACTGGTTCAGTTTGCACACTAGCCACTAGCAAAACATGCCAATTGCAAGTACATTTTTTAAGAAAAAATCAAACAGAAAATGGGCTTGGGTAGCACCAAATGGAATCACTAAGAACGAAATTGACTTCATTCTACCCAACAATATTGCTACAGTAAAAGATATCAGTATAATAAATACATTCCAAACAGGCAGCGACCATAGACTAATCAAGGCACAAGCATTAGTTGTACTCAGTGTGAGGCTGAATATGTTGGTGAGACCGGAAGAAATCTTTCAAATCGCATTATTTCTCACAAAAGTGATTGCAGAATTAAAAAAACCATCTTGTGCTTTGGCAGAGCATGTAATCGATAAAGACCATATTATGGATTTTGATAAAATTAAAATTTTATGTAGTGAAAGTAATAAATTTAAAAGGACTTTTTTGGAAATGGTTTGTGTTAGCAAAAGTGATAATAATTTAAACAAAAGATCAGAAATTCAAAATCTAAGCAAAATTTATAATTATATTCTTTCTTTATAATTTATATATAAAACTTGTAAAATGTCATATTTAATTCTCCATATATCTGTTACATTTTTTCAGACATCTGTCAACGGTGAATAAATCTTCTTCTTGTTTGTTACTAAACAAAAAAGAATTTTTAAACAAAATTTTATTTTTGGCAATATAATTGTCAAAAATAAAAATAAAAATTTTTAGTTGGTATTTATGACATTGAGGCTTATTTGTAATTGATTGCTATTTTAACTTATTTATAAATTCAATTGTTTTTGTATTAAAAAAATGTTTTCAAAATTATACTAAAAATTTTCAGAGAAGCATTTATTAGATTAGGACATTTTTATATTAATTATTTTTAAGATGTATTAGCAGCAATTTGTATTTACTAAACTAATTTTTATTTGGTAAGTTAACAAAATTGTTAAAAAAATTGTTTTTTCTTTCTAGTTCAACCTTGTACGATATTTTGTCTTTTTTAGCAGCTCTTGATAATAATTGTAAACACAATTGAAAGCTCGAGATATAAAAAAATAGTTAACCAATAGCCCTTTTATTGACTCCAACCCATCCAAAAGAGTTATATATATATATATATATATATATATATATATATATATATATATATATATATATATATATATATATACCACTAACAGTTCCATTTATTAGTTGTAATATTGCTAAGTTTAGTTTTATTGACAAATAAAGCGTTTAATTAAAAATGTTCATTTTCGTTTAAAAAAAAAAGTAATATTATTATATTAAATTAGCCGTAGATATAGTAAAGTTTATTATTCGAAGCTATTATTCTCTAAGAAAAATACTCCTCGGAAGTAATGGCATTATTTTCCCGTAGTATAACTTACTAAAAAAATAGGCATCTTTACAAAAATTTAATATTTTTGGATTTTTACCACTTTCGCGTAAAACAAATTTTAGTTTATAGAAAGGAAAAGTTTATAAAAAATAAAAGATTCTCTAATAAGAAGAAACTTATTTTAAATAAAGCAAAAGATTTAAAAAGGGCACGATTGAATGTGCTCAGTCCTTTTTAATAAACGAAAGAGAGCAAAGTGGTTTCGAAGGTTCGTTTCTGTTATTTAATGTTTCTGAAAGCGATTTTTTAATTTGATCCTGTCCGCAATGGACCTTTTAAGTAGATTTACCCTAAAGTAAATTACAGAACTTTCCAAATATAATGGTATTTAGGGGAAGTTCTTAAATTGATCCAAATTTTTAAATTATATTTTCAAACACTACTTACTAAATTAATATCACAAACTTGAGAGTAATATAATAGACCAGAGAAATAAGCAAAAAAGTAGCCTGTTTGTGGCAGTGAACCAGCTAGGCAAAGACAGTTATTTTGAGCAGTATGGACCTCTGTAACATAAATCTATATGTTTCCTGCAGTCGATTTTTTGGACAATTAATTATTACCAAATTAAGGTCAAAAAACGGTAATTTTTCGCTTTTTTGTATATCAGCAAAAAGTAAGCATTTGAAATAAATTTAAGAGTAAGAAACCTATAAGTCATACAAATACCTTTAAAATGGCGTTTTCTAAATATTCCTATCCTTATTTGTTGCTTGAAAAATTACAAAATAAATAAAAAATTTTGGTTTCTATAAATTTTATTACCTTTTATTAAAATAAACTTATAACCATTATTTTATATAGAATGTTGGATCTTGTGGTGCCTAAGATATGTTCAACATTTAAAGTCGATCGGTCAAATAATGGTTTAAAAGTTATTTAATTTGTTTATCCCAAATTAAATTTGTTTGTAACAATATGTCAGGAAATTGTATAGTTCTATTTATTATACGGGTAGCTTCTGAAAGAAGAAGATTTATTCTATTATTATCATTTACAATAAAAACAAGGCAAAATAATTTTAACTTCTGCAAAATAGTTTGCCAGAAACATGTCGATTTTTAGCTTATAAACAATTAGAATAACTTTTTAACCATAAACTGCAAAAAACTGATTTTTTCATAATTAGATAGCCTGAATTTTTTTACAAGTTTAAAAGAAAAAAAAGTTGAGCTAGGACACTTTGGGACGAAGTAAATGCCTTTTTTATACTTTGATAGCAGCTTTGTTTATAACAATTAAGAGACCTTATAAGCGTCATTCGAAAGAACATACTTTAAAGATTTAATTTGAAAAATTCGAAAAAGTTTGCATTTTAATGCAGTAGTTCACAAAACTTAAAAAATGTGCTACTCAAATTGATGGGCTTGGAAACTAGTGAGAGCGGAGAAGAGAGAAGGAGCTGTTAACTGTGCTCGTCATGAATTGCAATGTCTCTGAGTTTTGACAAGAATATAAATTTGGAGGGGAGGATCCGTCAGTAGCCCGAATATACTCAGATCCATTTTGTTAGCAGCAGCAAACAGATCAGATGCATATCAATTACACTGGTGTAAGACTTATTAATCCGGTTCCGTTACAATGGAATTTTTTTAAAAGTTCATCGTTAAGTTTTGAGTGGTCAATCTCGTGAAATTATAGCAAATGTGATATATTTTATGAAACCAGAAGCGGAGGCTAAACATCCGATAATAAAACTAACGAAAATTCAAGAACTTGTTTCGCGCACAACTGGTGTTAGTGTTGGATCTGTAAAGCAAATTTCAAAGGAAATGAGATCAGTCAAAAAAGTGCGACCAAAACTAAGTTGGATAATATGGATGAGGAAATTCTTCATTTAATTCAAAAATCTGTAATAAATTTTCACGTCCACGAAAAAAAAGTTCCTACGTTGAGAGGCATACACAGGAAATTTGTCAATCAAATTAATTATACAGGATCGTATGAAAATTTACGTATTACATAAAATTGATTTCCGTTGGCGAAAAACTCAGACAAAAAAAATTGCTTATGGAAAAATCTGACATCCAACATAAAAGGATAGCTTATTTGCGAAGTATTAAGAGGTACAGAAACGAAAATCGTCCTATAGTATATATA
Source organism: Diabrotica undecimpunctata (assembly GCF_040954645.1). Classification (NCBI taxonomy): domain Eukaryota; kingdom Metazoa; phylum Arthropoda; class Insecta; order Coleoptera; family Chrysomelidae; genus Diabrotica; species Diabrotica undecimpunctata. The sequence continues at coordinate 83,930,634 of NC_092808.1, read as the reverse complement.
TATATATATATATATAAGAAGCATACATCCACTCTTGTCACACATTCAATAAAAGTTGGAATGATGATTCTCACGATGGTTTGCGTAAGCCTATTTTTAAAGGACAGAGGTTAATAACAGTTCATGCAGGAGGAGAAATGGGGTTCATAAAAAATTCCTAATTAAAATTTAAATCAAATTTTAAAACTGGTGATTACCATAGTCAGATAAACTTTCAAAATTATAAAAAGTCGCTAGTGAAAATGTTGATTCCGAACTTACCAGCACAAAGTGTATTAGTGATTGATAATGCCCCATACCACAATGTTTAAAGTGAAAAAAACATAACGACTGCATCAAAAAAAGATGAAATAAAAGAGTGGCCAAGAAAGAGAAATATACCATTTACAGATGATATGTTAAGAGCCGAGCTATACACTTTAGCAAAATTAAATGAAATAGATAAACTTCTAGAGGAAAATGGACATTCGGTATTAAGACTACCACCTTACCATCCCGAGTTAAACCCCATTGAGTTAATTTGGGCATCCATGAAAAACTATGTTGCACAATGGATTGTAAGTTCTAACTTTAAAGATGTGGAGGTTTTATGTGATCAATTTTTTGAGACATTTTCAGAGGATAACTGGAAATCACGGTGTGAAAATGCCAAACAGGCAGAACAGTTTTTTATGAAAAGCGCACTGGCAGTGGGCTTAGTTACGGAGAAAGTGATAATTAACTTAAATGATGATGATAACGACAACGATGACGCTGATAGTAATAGCGAAGATGATCTAGAAGATACAGATTCAAGTTCCGATCCAGATATTTGAGGCATTGAACTATTGTAACGTTATTTTGTAAGTAAACTGTTAGAATACGGACGTTGTAGAAGAAAAAAAGAATGATTAAATAATTTATTTTATTTTTATATTTCAATATGATGTATACAATGCTAAAATGATCATATAAAGAAAATATGATGGTTTAGATAGAGATTATTTCTTGGTCACTTCAAAGCTACTTTGTCAATTTAGACAGACATCTATTAAATGACGATTTATATATAAATCTTTAACGACTGCCACTTTTCTAACAGCCAGTTTACTTTCTCTTGTTTTGTTAAGGACATACCTAGAATTACTTAGCTATGTATTTCTTTGCAATTCGGTGCAATATCTGTATGTGAACTTTTTTATTGCTTTTAGTTTTCAAACATGTTAAATTATGTTTATATATATATATATATATATATATAAATATATATATATATATATATAAATATATATATATATATATATATATATATATATATATATATATATATATATGTATATATATTTATATATATATATATATATATATATATATATATATATTTATATATATATATATATATATATATATATATATATTTATATATATATATATATATATATATAATATATATATATATATACTGATATGATTGAAGTTTATGAAGTTTATTGAAGAAGATATGATGAAAGTTTTAAATTGCCCTGAAGAATATAAATCAATAGTCGTTTCCATATTGCAGCACCACAAGGGACTTGTCAATAAAGAAAATAGAATTGCACAAAATTATATCCATAGTATAAAAGTTAAAGAAGAAAAAAATTTTAAAACAAAATCATACCCAACACCATATAAATACAGAGAAGAAGTAAACAAAACAATTAATAATATGTTAGAAGATGGAATCATTGAGAAGGCAGACACACGTTTTATAAATCCTATAGTAGTAGTACGTAAAAGATCAGGTGAAATCAGGTTATGTTTGGATGCAAGGAATATTAACAAGATTACTGAAAAGCAATTTGAAGCACCAATGAGTATAGATGGAATACTAGGAAGAATTACAGGAATGTCATTTTTCACTAAAATCGATTTACAGCATAGTTTTTGGTTAATACCACTAGAAAGAAAAAGTAGACAGTATACAGGATTTCAGATAGATGGAGTAGTATATCAATTCAAAGTAGTACCATTTGGACTTCAATCATCTTGCAGTGCTCTATGTAGATGTCTTCATGATATTTTGGATCAATATAAACATTTTGTAATTCACTACATTGATGATATATTAATTTTTTCTAAAACAGCTGAAGATCATGAGAAACACCTAAAAATTATAATTAACAGATTTGACAATAATAAATATATCTAGGTTATAAACTTAATACTAAGGGAATCGAAATGGATCCAGAACGGACACAAGTCATTCAGGAATATAAAACACCACACAATGTTTGTGGAATAATTAATTATTATAAAAGGATGATACCAGATCTAAGTATAAAAGGAATTCCATTACTTGAACTACTGAGAAAAGGTGTAAAATGGAGATGGGATCAGAGAAAAGAACTAGCATTTCAAGAGATTAAAAACATTTTTCTGTCAAATTTGAAAATATACTATCCTGACTACACACAGCCATTCATATTAAAAACAGATGCATCAATAGAGAGATTATCAGGGGTATTATTACAAATACATGATGGGGTCGAATACCCAATACAATTCATTTCAAGAATTACAAAGCCACATGAAAAGGGTTACTCAGTTTCAGAATTAGAACTAGCAAGTATAATACACTGTGTAACAAAATTAAGATTTTATTTGTTGGGTAATGAATTTACAATAGAAACAGATCACCAAGCTTTAACATCTATATTAAATAACAAATATGGAAACAGTAGAATACATCGGTGGAGTCTAATATTGAGTGAATACTCATTTGAAATCAAATACATTTCTGGAAAATCCAATATAGTGGCAGATGCTTTATCAAGGTTAGAAAATACATCACAAAAAGGGCAGCGAACAATAAAAATTGGATTAAATCAATTAGTAGAAAGTATTGGATTATATTCTAAAGAAGAAATTATAAGAGATCAGATCAATTTGAGTGAAAAACAAAAAGTCTTTAAGAAAGATGGAGTTTATTATAAAATAATAAATGGCATAGAAGTATATGTAATAACTAGAACTTTAGCAAAGAAAATATTGAAAAATTTACATAACAATTATATGCATATTGGTTCAAGAAAGCTATGGATGCTATTTAGGGACAATTATTTTGCAAAGAATGACATAAGTATAGCAAAAGAAATTACTACCCAATGCCCAATATGTCAACTAAACAAAGAAAAGAATTTCAAAAACCAGAACACATATAAATCTAATGTTGTATATGAAAAACTAAATACAGTTTCCATGGATTTTATTTCAAATTTAGTTCTCATTCCAACAGGAAAAAAGCATATACTAGTGATAGTTGATTTATATACAAAATTTATTAAACTATATCCCTGCTCCAGAACAAATGTTAAAACATTAAAATTATATATTAATCAATTTTTCGAAGAAATAGGACCATTTAGAAATTGCATAATAGATAATGCTACATATTTTAACAACCAAAAATTTCGGGCATTTTGTGAGAAAAAGGGAATCAACATTCATTTTACAAGTATCAGACATCCTCAGGCAAATCCTGCAGAAAGATAAATTAAAGAAGTTATAAAATATTTAAGGATACTGTGCCAGAATCAACATGAAACTTGGCAGCAACATATACCACAAGTAGAATATTTTTTAAATAATACACATAATTTGAATACAGAGGAAGTACCAGAATATTTAATGTTTGGCCATATAGGAAACAGAAAGTGGATTAGTGAATATAATCAGGATATGTTAGAACAAGTAATGCAGAAAGTGAATAACCGAATTAGGAGGAAAGCTGAAAAATATATCAGAAGACAAAATCGAAATATAAAAAAACCAATCACATTTCAAAAAGGAGACCAAGTGTTAATTCGTTCACTTAGAAAAAGTAATGTTAAAGAAAACCGTTGTAAGAAATTACAACCAATGTTTGAAGGTCCATACAGAATTGAAAATCAGAATAAACTAAATAGTTATGTGTTAATAGATGCAGAGAACAGACTAAGAGGCATGTTCCATATCAACGACATCTTTAAGTATTATGAAGAGAATGAATAATGTTTTCTATACTTTTAACATTAATAATAACAACTGTTACTGATATATCCATTTTATTCAATAGACTTGATTTGTTAAATAAATGGTAGATTTCATTATTGTGAATCAATTTGACATCATACTTGTAGTCTTGTACATATGGAAATTATTTTGTACCCTTAAAATCATAATTTGGGGTTAGATACAAAATTGATTTTATAAATGTCTTTCTAATATAATAAAGTGTAAAACTTACCAATTTATATGGATGAAAGCTTTTTGAATGGAAATAATTCCTAGATTTGTATCCTAACATCCATGGTAAAATGTAGTAAACACAAACATACAACACACAAACTTCCATTTGACATGACAGTTTGACATAGACAGCGAACAGGGATGTATTTAATAGAACAATTTTTAAATAAGAAATTAAATTAGTGGACAAGAAAATTAATATTTAAAAAAATAATAAGTAAATTATTTATTTTAAATATTATTTTGGGGTATTGATATGATTGGTGTTTAAAGAAAATAATTTATAAGTTATATACTAGATAATTTTAGATATAACAAGTATTTGGTTATTTTAAGAAGTTATATACTAGAGAATTTAATAAAAATTATTTATGTAAGGGCATTTTTAAGAAATTAGCATATAATAATTGTAAAAAGTTGTATTTTAGTAATTATGATTTTGTAGATATATTTAAGTGAGCCATGTGACTAGGCAACCAAAAATACTCTTTAAATTGACAGACAGGAATTAATAATTTGCGAATTATAAAGTGGGGTTATAATAATATGATGTTTAAAATGTGTAATTTATTAAATTAAAATGTTTAATTTATATAAGTTACTGATTTAAATGTATACTCTGATCTGAAAAGCCTAAATGCCAACAAAATTCTCGATAGATAAGTAAGGAATTCTCTAGATCACCGGAGATGGCTTTGTTTGCGAAATGTATTGTTCCAGAAAATTCTTTAGATATAGATGGAACAAATCGAACATGATTTATTGCCAGATGATTCTAGAACATGAAAAAAGATATAAATACCCGGTGATTTGGATTCAAGGGATCAGTTATGAGTTACAGTTACTATGTGTCCAGTTTTAGTATGAAAGTTAGTTGGAGTCAGTCAATCAGTTACAAATAGTTAAATTGTTTAATATAGTGAGTTAAATGAAGATTAAAAATTATACATATATTTTTAATGCACATTTATAATTATACACAAATAATTATTGAAGATTAAAAAAAAGTATATTAGAAGAATATTGGTTGGATATTGGAAGAAATTAAAATTATATTATGATTGGAGATTAGTATAAATCAACTTATAATAATTATATGGTGATTGGATATTGGTATCTTGAAAAGAAGAATAAATATAAATGCTGTTTGCTGGTTTGCTTGGTGGTTTATAAATGCTGGTGAAGAAAAATATTTTAAATTGGTGGAAGTTGATAATTGGAAAAAGTAATTTCACAAAAACAAGGATAACCGAAGCACAAAGACATTGAGTAGTTATTAGAATCTATATAGTGGAAAACAGTTCATTTAGGCATTCAGTGACAGAAAGGTACAAAATTTTGTTAATATAATTTAGTTAGTGTCATAACAATTTCAATTTTGAAGATAGTTTGTTTAAATTTTACATTGTTTATAGAATTTAATTAGTTTCATAAGAATTTCAATTTAAAGATAGTTTATTTTAAATTTACATTGGCTAGGTTAAATATATATGTTTGTTTCATAATAGATATAATAAAGATAATTCAAAAAGTACTTACAAACTAATTCTTTGAGAACCGCGATAAAAACCCTATATTATTAAAAACACTCATTGCTCATCATTCACAAACAACACATCATAACAATATATATATATATATATATATATATATATATATATATATATATATATATATATATATATATATTTCTAAAGTATTCAACTAGTGAATTCAGAGGTTTAATCGGTCATTCAGGTCAAACAAATTTGTTTGTTTGTTTTTTGTTTTTTCTTTTTTGATTAAGTTAGTTTTAAATATTGAGTAAAGTGTACAGTAGATATATGATAACATCGATAATATACTACATATTGAGTTAGAACTGATGAAGCTTTAGAAATATAAAGCGAAACGTCTTCGATAAACTTATGAAGTAGTTGACTTATTTTTTTATTTGCCAACCTGAATGACCGATTAAACCTCTGAATTCACTAGTTGAATACTTTAGAAATATAAATTGACGGTCGTAGTTTTTACAATATATATATATATATATATATATATATATATATATATATATATATATATATATATATATATATATATATATATATAAATAAATATATATATATATATATATATATATATATAAATATATATATATATATATATATATAAATATATGTATATATATATATATATATATATATATATATATATATATATATATATATATATATATATGCTTTATACTACTACTAAAATTATAGTTTGACATGCTACAAACGTGTATTATTCTATATGTGTAACTTAATGAAATAAAATAAATTTAAATCTATCCTACTGCAGAAGCAAACAAAATTTGAAATGATTTTATTAATAATTTGATTTCTAAATATCAATTTTTTACAATATATTTCATTTTTAAAAACAATAAAAAACGATAATTTTCATCACATAATATTACGTGAAATAATTACTCGTAATTATTTAAATTTCAATACTAAATGAATTTAATTGACCCTCCCCCAGTCGTAGTTCCATAATAAAATAATTTTAAAATCCAAACGCATTTGCTATCTTCTTTACTCCGAATGCGTTCTCTGTTTATTTTTCTCATCGCTAGAGTTTAAACTGAAAGACAGAGCTAACTGTGACGAACTTCTGTTTCTTGTTTATGGATTTTGACTATTCTTCTTTTAATTTGTATGTACGTTTTGCATACATTACGAATATGTATTATTTAAATAATTAGATTCCTAAATACACTATCTAATTAGTCTAAACAATTTCTTTTTTGTTTTAAATTTTTTTTAGGAATATTTGAGTTAATTTTTATTGTAAAAAAAATAAATATTTATGATTTATATATGTATACTTAAACAAGTATATACATTTACAAAATATATTTACAAAATAAACTTTGTAAATAGTTTATAATAGATTTTATGAAAAAAAAAATATAATATTCAATTACTTCTAAAATATTATTGATTTATGTAATGCTTGGGAAATAAATAATCCCAGATAAACTAATTCATTTTTATGTTATATTGCAAAAGTCAGTTTAAAATGTACATAAATAAATTGATATACCGTTGCGTTTTGGGATATGTAGACTTGACGAACGTGCAAACTTTAACGTTTGAAACAGATTGTTTATTTCTTACCACAATATTAATCTTATTTTAATCGGAAGAATATGATCCTGCAAAATATTATAGTAAAAAGTTTAGCCAAAGTATACCCCGGGAACTTGCTTAGTATAAAAAAAGAATAAATAGTTCCAACAAAAATGAAATTTTTTATTTCTTGAAAATTTTTTATAAATCTCGTGGTAAACTTTGGGTTAACTTTTTACTGTAATGTTGTAGCATAATATTTATTCTTTCAATTACAATAAAATTCTGCTTATGCGTAAAAAATAAACAATGTGTTTTGAACGTTAAAGTTTAGATGTTTGTCAAGTCTATATATCCCGAAACGCAACGGCCTATCAATTTTTTTATGGATATTTTAAACTGAATTTTGCTATATAAAATTTAAATGGATTACGCATTTTAAACTTATTATGTAAACTTTACATTATATTTTTTATTTTTTAAATGTCCAACCTATTAAAAAATGGCCTCGAAAAACGTTGAAATCAGCTTTTTTGGCATTGTAAATTGTTTATTTTCATTTTACTTTTAAAGTAGGTATTTTACGAAAAATACAAGAATAACTTACATCTTAGAATAGTTTAAATTATTAAAAGAAAGTAATTTTGAAGCAAAAAACATTTTTTTATTTTTTTTTATAATTGTTTTAAAAAGTGTTAAATAAATAAATAAATAAATAGGTCGCCATGAAAACTTTTTCATTGAGGCCATTTTTCCATTAAGGACAATCTTATATTTTTATTTTAGATCCTTTATTTTGAAAGAAATATTAGTAAGTACTTTAAAGTAAAAGAAATGAATAGGACAATTTGTTTTTTTTTTCATAAAATCTATCATAAATAAAATATTTACTGATTTTATTTAACACGTATACACTAATCATAATATATTTATTTTTTACAATAAAAATTACCTCAAATGTTCCTAAAAAAATTAAAAACTGAAAAAACATTGTTTAAACAAATTGAATGGTTTATTTTACAATCTAATTATTAAAATAATATATATTCGTAGTGTACGCCAAGAGTGTAGACAATTTAAAAAACAAACGTCGAAATCCATAAACAAGAAACAGACATACAGTTGACAGCTCCTTCCTCCTCCTAATTTTGAGATCCACATTTTTGAAGCTTTGTGAACGATTCCCTTAAAATGCAATCTTTTTAGAATTTTTCACAAGAAAACTTTATAGTATGTTCTATCAGAGGGCCCCAATAAAGTCTCTTAATTATTATAAACAAAGCTGCTATCATTTCATAAAAAAAGCACTTTCATAAAAAAAGCAAACTTCGTCCCAAAGTGTCCCAGGTCAACTTTTTTTTGTAAAAAAAAATTGGCTGTGTAAATATGATTGGCTGTGTAAATATGAAAAAATCAGTTTATTGCAGTCAATTGTTAAAAAGTTATTCTAATTGTTTATAAGAAAAAAATCGACATGTTTTTGGCAAATTATTTTGCAATATTTAAACTTTTTTTGCCTTATCTTTTTTTTTTAATTATAATAATAGCATAAATCTTCTTTTAAAAGCTACTTGTATAATTATTATAACTATACAATTTTCTGACCTATATTGTTGCAAACGAATTTAATTTGGGAAAACAAATTAAATAACTTTTAGACTATTTGACCAATCGATTTGAAATTTTGATCATACAAGACCCAAAATTGTTTGCAATATAATAGGTATAAGTTTATGTTTAAATAAGTTAAAAATATTTATAAAAAAATCAAAATTTTTTACTCATTTTGAAATTTTATAAGCAACAAGTAAAGATAAAAAACATTTAAAAAACGCCATTTTAAAGGTTTTTATATGACTTTTCTTACTCTCAAATATGTTTTAATAGCTTCACCTGTCGCTGATATTACGAAAAAACCAAAAAATTACCATTTTATGACCTTCATTAGTTTATAACTAAATAAGTTTAAAAATTGACTGCAGGAAACATATAGGTTTTTGTTATAAAGGTCAATACTACTTAAAACAACTGTCGTTTGCCTGGCCGGACGAGTGTCATGAAAAAAAGCTTATTTCTCTCTGGGCTAATACGTGTACACAAGCTTCGTAGTTTATTTAGCGAATATTTGCGAATTCACATAGATAATCTTTTGATAAATATATTTAATTAATTATTATCTGTTCTGAGTAAAAAGTTAAATAATGATCGTAACACTATACAATCTTGCCTGACTCCCGTAAGGCGTATTTCTTTTGATTATCCGTCCTCGCAGTATACTATTGTTTCTAATTATAATAAACGTTGGTAAATAATTCCCATGTGTCTTTAAATAAATTTTTTAGCTTTTTTAATTTCTGTTAAATGTTTATGTCTGAAAATATCCTGATTTATATCTAAGCGGTGTTGATTAAATTTTTGATTTGCAGGAATAACGTAATTAACTAATCCTTTCTGCATCAAAATTGCATATTTTTGATATTTTCACGTACAACCTGTAGTCTATATGTTTAAGAAATAGGTTTAATATAATGGCCTATTAAACTCATTGTAAAATACTTAATACAGTGTTTTACAGTGTTGTCCTAGCTTTTTACTTATTAAATTATGTATTAGGATCTTTACATGATTTCTTATGACTCTTTTTGTTTGTTATTGTAAATTTTATCTTTATTTTAGCTAGCATGGCAAAATGTCTAATTGTTTATGTCTGGTCTCCACTGGGCTAGACTTAAATCATTTTGATAATAATTTTATTAAATGGCGTAATCGTAAATAACAATATCCATATCTACAATACCTTAATACCGGTTAATGGCTGTGACAACTTTCAGAATCTAATAAACAAAATACGCCAAATGACACCAGTATAGATTAAAACTCAACTTTATAAAAAACTAAAGATGTGATACATAGTGGATCAACTCGTGTATCTCATCAGTAATATTAATAAAAGCTCTAATCGAATCCTAAAAATGTACATCCGAATAAAACAAGTCCGAGGAACGTTTCGAAAAATCAAAAATGTATTGATCTTTGAGTTAGAGCGACACATTGTTAGAGGTTTTCAGTACTATTATATAGAGAAGAAGCTCGAACTCTAAATGAGACCCTGCTCAAACCCTTGTATGCGATTGAGATGTGTTTATAGAGACTACTGCTAAAGATAAGATCGGTGAACAGAATCAGAAGTGGGGAAGTCATTAAGCACATATAGCAATCAATTTAGTTTTATTGAGACATATAATAAAAAAATACAAGCTAGAAATCTTTGGCAACGTTCTGAGGCACTGAAAAATATAAACTTTTGAATGTAATTGTATAAGAAACGGTACAAGGTAGATGTAGCCTCGACAGAAGAAGAATGTCATAGCTTAAAAACTTAGAACAATGAGTACATGACTACACGATTATTAAGAGCTACTATTAATAAAACGAATATGGTGCTATATGTATACAATGGTATGTAAGAGTCATGGACTTAAAATAAAAAGAAAAAGAGACTTATACAATCTAGTGTTAATTCTCAAGTAATCTATTGGGTTTGGATGTAATCATGCATGACCAAACATGTAATCGAAATTAATGGGATATGTCATAATTGAACTAGGTGATTGTTCTTAATAGTAAGAATTCCCAATTTGTATTTTACTACACACTTTTCCGTTATAGCTCGTGCATCATTCGTTAAACTTAAAAAGTTTGTTGTCGGGATATAAGGTTAGGACTACGCCTAAGAATGCTTCGATGTTACGTATTCACTACTCATCTTTATGGCTTGGAAGCATGGACATTACAGCAAGTGCATCTGAATAAGTCGCCCGTCGTTGAATTGTTGTGTTACAGAAGAATCCTATGAATATCATGGACTCAAATAATGTCAAACGCAGAAGTTACTACAAGAATAGGAAATGAAGCTGAAATAATATTGACTATCAAAAGAAGAAAGCTTGAGTACTTAGGACCATTTTATGAGAGGGCAAAGATACTTATTATTGCAACTTATTATGCAAGGCCAAATTCAATGAAAGCTAAATGAGGAAAGACGAAGAATATCGTGGCTTAAGAACTTAAGGAAATGGTTTGAATTCAGTAGTGCAGAACTATTTAGATCGGCACTCAACAGGGTCCGCATAGCCATAAAGATTTCCAGCCTTCTATAGAAGATGGGAATTAAAGAAGAAGAAGACACACTTTTCTATTAAGCTTATTCAACCTTAGTATTGTAACGTACTATAGGCCTGGGTAGATAGTGAGGATGCCCAGAAGTTAGGTATAACTTTATCTTCTTATAGTGTCGTACCTATACTGCGTTAGCGAATTATCTTAAGGCAGAAGTCTGTCTTTGACGACATGCAAAAGCTTGCCATTGTTATTTATGCCTGTCCAGTCCTTTATATTACGTAGTCACGACATTTGTTTGCGATCTACTCCTCTCTTGCCTTAATCTTTCCTTGGATAATAAGTTGAGATATTGCATATTTTTTGTCTCTCAGGATATGGCCCAGACATCCAATTTTTTGTATTTTGATCAAGTTAAGTAATCGTCTCTTAGTAGTTGCCCTTCTTAAGACTTCCTCGTTTCTCACCCTATCTGTCCATGATATGCGAAATATTATTTATAATGTTCACATTTTAAAGTCTTCCAACTTGTTAATAGAGGATATTTTTAACGTTTATGCCTCCATGCCGTCGTTTAAATTTAATGTAATTAGTTTAATTTAAACAGTTTGTCTTGCTTGTTCGCTACTGCATTTTATTTCTTGTTTAGGATCCCATTAGTCATTTACTATCATTACCAAGTATTTGAATGATTTCACTTGCTCGATTGGAGCATTATCTACTTGCAGCTGTACTCTTAAAAGTGCATTTTTTCATCATTTGTCAAGCAGTTAGTTTTTCCAGCTATTAATTTCCGACGACATGGTGTAGTCAACGTAACGAATGTTATTTATCGGGAACCCATTGACCTTTATACCACACTCAGAGCCTTCTGCAAAATCATTCTCCATATACAGGTTAAAGCACAGGAGACAAAATATACCCCTATCGCACCCCTTTTAAAATTTCGAATTTTTCTGTATTCATTGAATTGTTTAGCCTCACTTGTGCTTTTTAATTCCAATAGAGATTCTGGATTACTCTTATATTTTTCTCGTCAATGTTAGCGTTGTGTAACACTTTTATCATTGCATCATGTTTACGGCATCAAACACTTTTTATAATCAAAAAATATGATGAATATATTCTTTAGTTGGTCTATGCAGTTCTTCACAAAAGTATTAAAGCAGAAAACTGCTTCACGTGTACCCAGTCCATTCTTGAACACAAATTATGTCTCGCCATTTAGCTCTTCCAGCTTTCTGAAGATTCTTTTTTGGAGAATGTGAAGATATACTTTAAGCAAATGATTCAATAAACTAATCAGTCTGTATTTTTTTCATTTGACCGCTTCTTGTGATTTGGGGATCATTATAAAGGTTCAATAAAGCTAATCCCTTGTTACAGGTTTAATATTTCCTTTGTTTATTTTCATTATGTGGTCAATGAAACTAGAAATAAAATAGACAATAAATTGGCTTTGAATTAATTTTATAAAAACTTACTTAGTTATAGTTAATTTAGGTTATTGTTTAATATTAATTAATTTTTCTTCTGGCAGTATCTTCATGTATCTTTCAAATTGTTCTTCTTTGGGTTATTGTTTTCTTATTAAATGTTTTCTTTATCAAAACTGTCACATGTTAGGTTAATGGCAGGGTATGCTTATCTTGAGTGACATGACATTTAACCTCTTCTTACAGGTTACTTGACATTAACTTCTAAAGGTCAATTTATTGGTTCATGGAACTAAAAGTTGTACTTTGAATTGTTGGTCCTAATAGGTTGGAGACAGGATATCTTGTCGTCAGTTCATCTAAAAGTTGGATTTGTGGGTTTTTTGAGTAGTTTTTTTTTGAGGAAAAAAGTTGAGATTTTTGGGTTCACATGTGCCAAGGGTACTGAATATACAGGAAATTTCTGGATTTAAAACTCAATTTCACCTCAACAGGATCAGGAATCAATTCTATTTGTAAAATAGGCGCTTATAGCGGATTAAATTCTTGATTGAGAATTATTTTACATTAAGGTCACCTTATATCAACGGTAAGTCCTATCTTAGACCTATTATTCCATCAATCACAACTTAAACTCTTTCTAAGACTATTCTTTTACTTTCAGACCTTATACTTTTATTTTATATTCGTCTCCTGTTTCAAATCTTCTATCTGGTGTTTACTTTTTATTGGCTTCCATACAAGCTGTTCGTCGTTTGTATCTACAACTTCGAGAAGCTGATTGTAGATTGTAGGGTTATTGGATATAAAGAAGACCCAAGCTATAGACCCTAAGAAGGAAAGTGAATAATAAACTTGGTGAGAATGAACCATTTTACCTTCCCTGCAACCATCTTGTCTACCTTATCATATTTGGGATAATACTAGTCCCATATTCAAATAGTTTATCTGTGGTTACATACAACTGATGTATTTACAATAACCTTCTCTTCCACCAAACGTTTAGATAATTGAAACTATTGATATCTGAAATAAAAGTAACCTTAAATTATAATTAGTAGTTTAAAGTATAATTAGATTAAGTTAGATCATAAGTAAAGGTAGATATTTAGTTACTAATTAGGGGTATAGATTACAAGGTTTATTTAATTTAGTTAAGTTAGTGTTAGAAACTTAGTAGGAATAAATTACCACAAAATACAAACGGTGTGATATAATATTAAGTTATAAACTTACCGTTAATAAAGTAGTGTACACCTAAGGTATATATATATATACGCTGAGGTTATTCAAATCATTGTAATAATCCATATTATTTGCTCTAAACATTCTTACAATTAACTTCACTATTAGATAAAAATTTAAACTATAAACATAAAGTGTAGTTCTTGACAGGTGACAACCATAGATAGGTGACAACACCTCCGCTGGGTTATGGCTAATGGTCTGATACGCGGCATTATTCGATAAAATTGGGCCATAACATTTTACCCACCCCACTCTCCGGGTATATATTGGATTTAAACCAAATCTTAAAGAGCTGGTCCGACTATACTACCTTTAAATTTATAAAAATAGAATATTATTTTTGTAACAGTGGCGCCCTACGTGGTTTAAAGGCTTTTCTCTTGTTATATTTTTGTGGTTTACATTTTGTAGTTAGAAAACGGAAGGTTATTATAAATAAATAAATGAAATAATAATACTAGTGCTATATTGTACTTAAACCTACCTACACCTTAATCTATAATAAACATATATACAAAACATCAACACAACAAAATTATCATATTTATATATATACAACTTTCTAATTAAATCCTTATATTATTTATAAAAAAATTAAATTTTTTTTTGTAACAAAGAAAAAAAAAATTTCACATTTTAGGAGTGACTTTCTTTTAAATTTCTTTTCTTCCTGGAAGGAGGGGAAATTGTGTGTTTACATGACTATATTTTTGTGTATACTCTTTCATTTGTTATATAATTTTTTTGCGAACTTTAAATTATTATAGAAATAGACACTTTATTCGGTATTTAGATAGTAAGTTTTTGTTGTTAGTTGTAAGTTCGAAAAACTGTTTTATATTTTCATTGAATATATTAAGAATTGGATATTTAATATTAATTATCATGGAAGTAAACAGATTAAAGAATGAGGAATTAACATATAAACTACGGATCAGAGGCATATCGGTTGGCTCTACAGTAGAAGAAAAGCGAGAAAAATTACGACAGGTACTTCGATCTGAAAAGGTAACAGGAAATCAAGAAATAGCTACATCTTGCATTTCATTGACTTTCGCTGAAGAATATGCAGTTTGTCGAGATAAAGTAGAAGAGTTAGCTGAAATGATAAATGAAATTGATCCAGATAACTATGAAAATGATTTTCGTAGAATATGTGCACGACTGAAACACTTATCTCATCGACTGGAAAGGTTTAAAGGCGATAACGCTGAAGAGGAGCAAGAACGATGCAAACTTACTACGCAATGTAACCAATTATTTACCAACTTAAATATGGCATATGAAATGGTTAGCCCAATGCGAAGAAACCGTGGTGATGTAACACGAGAGATAAACCGATATCTACTCTCACGTGAGGATCCGGCTGCCGCTATCGGAAAAGAACCAAATGGTCAACGGAATCCAGTGGTTAGTAGGGAAACCGAAGAATCCCTTCTGGATACCTTGAACCCCCCAGGTTTACCCAATATCTCAAGAAGCCTAAACATCATAGGAGACATTGTAGACCATCCGGAGGACAATTTAAACCACCCTCCTCCATATACGAGCAAATTTTTGACTGGGCAATCTAGTTCGTACCTGGATTCTGCCCGAGCACCTTTTCCACGAGGACTAAACAAAACACACGAGGAGCTTCCTAGTTCATCCAATTCCAAAGTTCACTTCACTTCTGATATTTCACGGATAGTGGCTATTGATGAAATGGAATATCCCCGTAATATGACAACGCTATAAGAACCTAGTTGTTCCCGTAGATTTGTGGATACCGCAGGATCCCTTGCCCCGCAGTTTGGTAACCTTCGTCTGGGACCTAATACTACTTCTATACCTAGTTACGGAGAGGGGACATATTCTTCAAATCCACTCGTTTATCGATGGAATCTCAGATTCAACGGGCGTTCTAGCGTTAACGAATTTTTAGAGCGAGTTGAAGAACTCCGGCTCTCACGTGGCATAAGTAAAGCCCAACTTCTTCTATCTGCCCCGGAACTCTTCGAAAAAGAGGCGTTGTATTGGTTCAGGACAGGAAATTTTCATTCTTGGGATGACCTAGTGACTCAGTTACGGGATGCGTTTAGACCATATGACTACGAGTACAGTTTATGGGACGAAATTCGCCGTAGGACTCACGGTAGCCAAGAGAAAGTTCTGACTTACATAACGGCAGTGGAGAACTTATTTCGCCGATTAGACCGTCAGCCATCCGAAGAGTATCGTGTAAACATCTTACGAAGAAACCTTTTACCATACATCCAGAGTCAATTAGCCCTCCATCAGGTTAGGACAGTTCACGAGTTGATACGGTTATGTAGAGCCGTTGAGGAGACAGAAGAAAGAGTGAAGAATTTTACCCCACCTTCTACCTCCTATAGAAACTTACTTGAACCGGAACTGGCATACCATCGTCCATCTCAACCACCACATATCTCCGCGATACGGACCTCCTTAGGAAGCACTGGCCAACAAGGAAACTTTTCCGACCACACTGATAGTAGGACCAGTACTTTAGGAGACCCTCCTACCTCTTCTTCTACTTCTCACTCCACCACTACTAGCCGACAACCACAGTGTTGGAACTGTCACAAAGATACGCATAAATTCCAAAATTGTCCTGATCCGCGTAAAAAATTCTGCTTTAAGTGTGGTTATGCCGGAGTAATGGTAAAGAATTGTCCTACCTGCACAAAAAACTTCCGGGCCGGTCCACAGTAAGTCGGTCGGGATCAGCTATTGAAAATCCGACTTCCAAAATTTCTTCTATGTCCGTACTACTAGATTTTGTATTAGCTCATGCAAAGCATGACACTCGACCTTATTTGTCCATCACGATTTTAGGTAATCAATTTTTAGCTTTGTTGGACAGTGGATGTTCTAAGACAGTTATCGGTAGTCTTGGTTGGGAACGACTCAAAAGAGTGTGTATACTGAAACCTTCGGGACAACCTAGGGAATGTACTGTCGCCAACGGTGTAAGGTGTCCTATTCTTGGTTCCATCACTATACCCATCCAACTACAAGATAGGGTGAAAATTATGGAAGTAATGGTGGTACCTAGCCTTCCACACACCGCTATCTTGGGCATAGATTTTTGGATTTCCATGAACATCGTTCCTGACTTATACTCCGGACAATTTTCTTTTCGGACAGACAATGATTTACCACTAAATGACATAATGGCCATCCATTCCGTCGAGCGTCTATCTACGACACAAAAGATGCATTTGGACGAATTGATCGAGACCACTTTCCGTGCAATGGGTAGTAAAATAGGATGTACTGATTTAGTCGAACATGAGATAACAACCACTGCTCAACCTATAAAACAAAGACATTACCCTCTTTCACCGGCTTTGCAAAAACATGTGAATACTGAACTAGATAAGATATTAAAAGAAGACATAATAGAACCATCGACTTCCCCTTGGGCTTCTCCTATTGTTTTGGTCAGAAAACCTGATGGATCCTACCGATTTTGTGTCAATTACAAAAAACTTAACGAAGTTAGTGAGAAGGACGCATATCCTATACCTTTTGTCTCATCCACCCTGGACAAATTACGGGATGCAAGATATCTTTCGACACTAGATATCAAGTCAGCTTATTGGCAGATAAAAGTGGCTAAGGCTAGCAGACCTTTAACGGCTTTTGTTGTTCCCACGCGAGGACTATTTCAATTTAAGAGAATGCCTTTTGGGCTACATTCAGCCCCCGCGACTTGGCAACGATTTATTGATCGTGTCATAGGATATGAACTGGAACAATTCGTATTCGTCTATCTAGATGACATCATCATTTGTACTCCAACCTTTGAACAACACCTGGATGTACTGGCTAAAGTTTTTCGGAAACTTAAAGATGCCGGTTTGACGCTCAATCGAGAGAAATGCCATTTTTGTAAACCAGAACTTAAATATTTGGGATATGTAGTTAATAAATCTGGTTTACTTGTGGACCTAGAAAAGGTTGAAGCAATTGTTGGCATCCCAAACCTCCAAACCACCTCAGAGGTTCGTAGAGTTATTGGACTGGCATCCTGGTATCGCCGCTTTATACCGAATTTCGCAACCTTTATCGCCCCGTTGACAGCGTTACTTCATAAAAATGTTAAATTTTGTTGGCACGATTCATGCACGCCTGCCTTACAGAAAATCAAAGAACATCTGATATCAGCTCCAATACTTACCTGTCCTAATTTCGATCTGCCCTTTATAATCCAAGCAGATGCGAGTGATTGTGGTATCGGAGCAACATTATCTCAGAAATTCGAGGACGAAGAGAAAGTAATCGCCTACCTAAGCCGATCTCTTAGTAAGGCAGAACGTAGGTATACAACCACCGAAAAGGAATGCCTAGCTGTATTGCATGCCGTAGAGAAATTTAGACCATATGTGGAAGGAACGCGATTTCAGGTAATTACCGATCATTACAGCCTCAAATGGCTGTACAACTTTAAGGACCAGGCCGGTCGTGTAGCCAGATAGGCAGTACGTCTACAACACGATGATTTTGAGATTATACATAGGAAAGGAGCAGAACATGTAGTACCAGACTCTCTTTCCCGATCAGTTCCTTGCGTCGAAACCATACAAACCACTCCGTCTAATCCTCCGATAAAAGATTCTTGGTACATCCGTCAACTAGGAAAAACAAAGAAGACTTCAGATAAATATCCCGATTGGAGAATTGAGAATGAACAACTTTATAAACTATCCAAGGTTCCGTATCCGAACCTCATCAGCCGAGTTCAAGAATGGAAAATGGTAATTCCCAAAAAAAATCGCACTTTTCTCATTCATGATCACCATGCAGCCGTCACTTGTGGACATCAGGGTGTATATAAAACCTTGGGTAGGATAAATCAAAAATATTATTGGCCAAAAATGAAAGCAGATATTGCCCGTTATATTCGTCGCTGTGAAACTTGCCTCAAAACTAAACCCGAACAGAAAGCACCACGAGGGCTGATGCTAAGTATGACTCCGTCTACCTCACGTCCATGGCAAATTTTGAGCTTAGATCTAGTTGGACCTCTTCCCCGTTCGTCAGCAGGATACACCTTCGTATTCACGGTCTGTGATGTATTTAGCAAATTTGTTTTGTTCTTTCCTCTTCGAAACGCCACCTCTTCAAAAATCGCAGAACATATAGTAGATAACGTATTTCTTCTGTTTGGGGTACCTGAAAAGATTATTATGGACAATGGGAAACAGTTTCATAGTCATCAGGTCAATACGATTTTGACCAAGTATGGTGTAGAAAAACGTTACCTTTCAAACTATTCCCCTCAGGGAAACACTTGAGAGATATCATCGAGTACTCAAGACCATGTTGAGTGCCTATGTGGAAAAGAACCATCGCCTTTGGGATACATACTTCCAAAAGGTTGCTTGTGCTATGCGGTCCGGTCGCCATGAGGTCACCCAAATGACCCCAAATTTTATTATGTTTTCCCGAGAGCTAAACCTTCGAGGTTCAGACAACACAGCCTTGGAAATTCTCGACGATATCTATGATTCCTTATCTCGATCAAAAGCACTTCTGGAGGTATTTCAGGATGTAGCTGAACGAATTCAAACTGCTTTTAACCCTCCATCCCACGGGTGGGGTCCCTCAGTACAAGTATAAATGAAATTTGCTTAATTTTTTAAATTGTTTTTTGTATTTTTTTCCTAGACTCGGTGTACCTTTTAATGGTACTGAATAGTACACTTTGGCATAATTTGGTAAAATTGTATGAATCCCTTCAATCGCTACCTGCAAAAGTATCCTGACAGACCCCACCCGTGGGTGGACGTTTCTTGTTTTGTACTTGGCTAATATTGCAGCTATAAATGCATTTATTATATACTAAGATCCAATAATACGAATGCGGAATTTCTATCTTCTCGTCGATTGTTTCTGAACTCTTTAGAAATTGCGTTAGTCCAGAAAAATATGAAAATAAGCGTATATGCGTATACCGAGAACATCACGGTTACTTGCTGCAAAATTTTCTGGAATTGAGCAAACGACGAGGGATGACCCAGCCCCCGAGAAAACAGCGATGGTGTAAGCATTGTAAAAAAAGAAAAACTAGGTATTTTTGCCAATTGTGAAAACTGGTTATGTGTGGAACATATAAAAGCATGCTGTGCCGATTGTATAGAAACAAAATTAACATTATTTAACCCCCTCTATTTCTGTTTTCAATTTTAATTTTGGATATTTAGTTTTTACTTGTATTACTGTAACTATTTAGAGTAATAATATTGTCTTTTTTTATATTTTTCTTTTGTATTTTGCCGTTCATGATTTTTTTAGTAAACTCTTGTAAAAAAAATAATGGTGTTAGTTATTTCGCAGTAAACTATGCCAATACATGTTAATACACATATTATATGTACATTTAGGTAGTACAACGTTATATCAGTAAGTTTCCTTAAAAATATTTAAAAAAAAAACAAAATTTTTTATTGAGAAAAACCATGTTTAAAATTTGGTTCTGATAGACCCCACCCGTGGATTTGTGTCACAAAAAAGTCACCCGTGGAAAGGAGGGTTAAGAAGAGTCGGACTCGCTATAATCTTAGAAGAAGAGATGATAAGTTCACACTTAACCAACGAGTCTGGAAACGAGTATACACATTGTTAAATAAAGCTCAAGGAATAACATCGGGATTGGCCCCAAAATTTGAAGGACCTTATCACATTACCAGGATCCTATCTCCATGGTCATATGAACTGAAAGACGATAAAGGACTAAACTTAGGAGTATGGCATGCGAAAGATTTAAAAAGTCACCCACCAGATGCCGATAAAACTGACGATTCAGACTTAGAATAGCATTAATGATCTTCTTATATTTATACAAATTTTAATTATTTTAATGGCTCCATTACGGTTTTCTTGAGAAAAACCTTTTTTGTAGTTAGGGGAGAGTTGTTACAGGTTTAATATTTCCTTTGTTTATTTTCATTATGTGATCAATGAAACTAGAAATAAAATAGACAATAAATTGGCTTTGAATTTATTTTATAAAAAATTACTTAGTTATAGTTAATTTAGGTTATAGTTTAATATTAATTAATTTTTCTTCTGGTAGTATCTTCATGTATCTTTCAAATTGTTCTTCTTTAGGTTATTGTTTTCTTATCAAATGTTTTCTTTATCAAAACTGTCACCTGTTAGGTTAATGGCAGGGTATGCTTATCTTGAGTGACATGACATTTAACCTCTTCTTACAGGTTACTTGACATCAACTTCTAAAGGTCAATTTATTGGTTCATGGAACTAAAAGTTGTACTTTGAATTGTTGGTCCTAATAGGTTGGAGACAGGATATCTTGTCATCAGTTCATTTAAAAGTTGGATTTGTGGGTTTTTTGAGTTGTTTTTTTTTTAGGAAAAAAGTTGAGATTTTTGGGTTCACATGTGCCAAGGGTACTGAATATACAGGAAATTTCTGGATTTAAAACTCAATTTCACCTCAACAGGATCAGGAATCAATTCTATGTGTAAAATAGGCGCTTATAGCGGATTAAATTCTTGATTGAGAATTATTTTACATTAAGGTCACCTTACATCAACGGTAAGTCCTATCTAAGACCTATTATTCCATCAATCACAACTTAAACACTTTCTAAGACTATTTTTTTACTTTCATCGTTTGGATCTACAACTTCCAGAAGCTGATTGTAGGGTTATTGGATATAAAGAAGACCAAGCTATAGACCCTAAGAAGGAAAGTGAACAATAAACTTGATGAGAATGAACCATTTTACCTTCCCTGCAACCATCTTGTCTACCTTATCATATTTGGGATAATACTAGTCCCATATTCAAATAGTTAATCTGTGGTTACATACAACTAATGTATTTATAATAACCTTCTCTTCCACCAGACGTTTAGATAATTGAAACTATTGATATCTGAAATAAAAGTAACCTTAAATTATAATTAGTAGTTTAAAGTATAATTAGATTAAGTTAGATCATAAGTAAAGGTAGATATTTAGTTACTAATTAGGGGTATAGATTACAAGGTTTATTTAATTTAGTTAAGTTAGTGTTAGAAACTTAGTAGGAATAAATTACCACAAAATACAAACGGTGATATAATATTAAGTTAGAAACTTACCGTTAATAAAGTAGTGTACACCTAAGGTATATATATATATATATACGCTGGGGTTATTCAAATCATTGTAATAATCCATATTATTTGCTCTAAACATTCTTACAATTAACTTCACTATTAAATAAAAATTTAAACTATAAACATAAAGTGTAATTCTTGACAGGTGACAACCATAGATAGGTGACAACAACACCTCCGCTGGGTTATGGCTAATGGTCTGATACGCGGCATTATTCGATAAAATTGGGCCATAACATTTTACCCACCCCACTCTCCGGGTATATATTGGATTTAAACCAAATCTTAAAGAGCTGCTCCGACTATACTACCTTTAAATTTATAAAAATAGAATATTATTTTTGTAACACCCTTGGAATGTGGCCAGTGCTATATGTAACATTGAAAATTGGCATGTTAATATTGTCATTTTCCAACAGTTTTATCGCTTTCATATCAATGCCATCTAGTCCAGGGGCCTTGCCTAATATTGCTACTTTTAAAGCGTACTCTACGTCGGCATGAATATTGGGAGGGCCGGATAAATTGCCCGTGGCTAAGGTAGTAGTTGGCAAATTCGCTTTATTATCCATAAATAGTAACGAAGCATATTATGTCCAGATTTTAGTTCTTTCTGGAAATGTAAGTAGTCTTCTTAATCACTCTTTAGGCGAGTCTCATGGTGTTTATTTTATACACTAGAAATTTCTTTAACCTTTTTATGTAGTCCAAAGCAACCCCTTTTTCTTGTGGTGACTCCAATTCTTCACAACATTCTTTCGTCTACCTTTCTATACTATTTTACTGCTTATTATCAACTACTATCAGATATTTCTGACAAAATGGTTCCCAGCCACTAATGGCAGAGTACAAATATCGCGATCTTTAAGTACAACATTTCTGTCCGATGCACTGACCAAAAGTGACATCGGAAAAAACTCTCTTTCAATGAGAACACGATGAAAATTTTAAGTGGAGTTTTTAAAGTTTTATTTATTCTCTGAGTAGATTGCTGGTCCATCCCGTTTAAGAATTTAGCAATTATATTGGTTGGTAGAGTTGTACGAAAAATAACAAACCCAATGCTAAGAGGTAGAGTAAGAAGTGAGGAAATAGGAGAAAGAAAAAAATATGGACAAACAAAAAAAAAATAGAATAAAAACAACATATAGAAACAATGAAAGAAAATCGAATAATAGGAATAACAAGAAACAGGTATGAACCTCTTAGTAAAGCAGGAAGAATAAGAAGTGTTGGAATGCTTAAAAGCGTTGTTTTATCTTTAAAAAACTTTTTTTGTGGACAATTTTTTGTCTGTAGTAGCATTACTCGGTCCTAATATGGACAAATAATACAATCATTAGATAACTTCTTTTTAAAAGTTACTGATAAACCAGTTCTATGATGGTAGTCGTTGTTAGTTAATATACTAGGTAAATGAATTATATTGCCATTTACTATGTGTAAATCTCTATGTGTTAACTCCTACGACATCGATGTCGTGTCTACTTAGATCATGGACAATATTATTTCAATTTTAATAATATTTAATTTTGGTTTATTTAAATATTAATGCTAATGTGCCAGTCAGAATATAATAAACAAAGCTAAAATAATTTTCATTTACTTATTACTACAAATTATTTTATTACCACCAATTTTTGTTGTGTAGCGAATTGCTCACCGTACTATGGCATCATTATTATTGTTTAGTAAGCTTCACTTATAATATTATTAACCTTTTGTGGATATAGCATACTCACTCAAAATAAAAAATCGTTTAAATATCGTACTATTACCGCTTGTGTTTACCTACCGAAGCATGCCTCATTACACTAAATTCAGAACACCCTTGTCACGGACATATCAGGTCAGGATAATGCCCTAAAGGGTTATCCTATGCTTGATATCTGCGTCACGTTCCACTTGTACAAGTCTAGAGAAGCTGACGCCTTAATTGTGTTATGTTTTATCAAGGGATATAAATATTTTCCGTACAATGTTTACGAATTTTACGACTCTACATTGGACAAACAGGTTTTTCGTTGTGTTAATTATGTTTATTGATTTTTATTAAAAACAGAAAGGTAATAATATACACAAAATGAATAAACATACTATTTCCATAATTTTTTTTGACAAGTAATAATCTGGCCAACAGGATTGGTTAGGTTTACGAGTTTATTTTTGATTTACTTACAATATTTTATTAAAACAAAAAATATATTATGTTAGACAAGAATGAAATTATAGAAAAATCTGGGAACAGAAATCTGGGAAATCAACAAAAAATGTCTTTAGTCGTATACTAGAAAACAGTCTATAAGGCACCCGTTTATATTCTAAATGACTCCGTATTTATACTAACTGAATTTTTTAAAAGTTACAAAAAAATATGATGTCTGATTACATTATAATTCTTAGAGTTTTTAGTTTTGTAAACAGCCATTACGTGCTAAGTATGGGAAACCTTTTTTTTATTTATCTAATATTGGTTGTATTTAGTTTTGAAATTAATTCATTTTCTTCTTCATTCTTTCTAATAGAAAAGTGCCTGTTCATCCTTCCGTATCATCTAACCTAAACAGTCACTCTTTATTCCATTATATGTGTCTTTTCTGTACGAATATTTTAACCATATTGATTTTGCATTACCATCTAATATTCTCACTTGTTTCTTTATAATATAAAGTTTTTTTAGAATATTTTTCCTAGTTGTTTTATTTAGTATTTTTATCTGTTTCTATTTCTTGTTTACTTTCCATTATTTGTTTTATTTTACTTTCTTTGTTTATTATTTCTGCAGTGTACGTCATAATAGCCTAATGTTGCCTTTTGTTCTTTAGTTTTTATATGTCTACATCAATATATTTACTTTTCACAAAAATTATATGCACAGAAATGTTAGACTATTACAATCGAAATATTTTTCCAAACTTGTCACCCTAATAAACACGGCGTTTGTTTATTATTATTTATGTTTGTATAATTGATCTAAAGTTTTGTTGTTCTTCTGCTAATGTTGTAAAGTTAGTTTGTTAGTTACTAATTTGGTGGTCAGTTGTAAAATTTTACATCTCAAATTCATTTATTTTTTTTTTGTTTCAGATTCCATTGACTAACTCTCACAGCTATACAGGAAGATAGAAAAAACGTTATATCTAATCATACGGATTTAGAGCTCCAAAATAAGATCTATTCTGGTAAAAGAGGAGGATTTCTGTTTTTTGGGTTATAATGACTGTTGATATTAGCTACCATTATATTTTATGGAAGTTACCTATTCTATTATTTGTCCCTTGACATACTGTTTCATTAAGATATATCGAAATCTCTGGTTTAATAATTAAAATAATAAATAATTAAATAGAATATATTATGAAAATAAGAGATAAAAGTTGATTGGCGTAAATCGACACAATTATCATCAAAAGGAATTTATTTAAATAACCACTCTCCTCGCTGTTTCAATTATTGTAGTTGTAACCATTGACCAAAGGCGGCTTTGTTGTGCGCTGGTAGTAGAAACTGGATATGTTGAAAAAAAAAACAACGAAAAAGGGAGCGTGCCCTCTTTGTTTATCCAATAAATCAAGGGTGGCCAACAAAACATGTGGGTTCTATTGGTTTGCAACTCATCTTAAAATTAAAGTTAAATAGCCTTTCCCACGCACATGTTTTAAGGGTATCTTCTAATTTATGACGTGTTTATCGAAAAACCTTAAGGTTGTTCCGAATTGTGTTTGAGCTGTCATTTTAACGAGAGAAAAAGAACGTAAGTAGCTTTTAAATAGGGTCATATGTTAATAATAAATAACCATATGAAATATTTAAGTAAACATTAATTTCTTTTTTGGGTTACAATAGCTGTTGATATTTGCTCTCAAATATTTTATGGAAGTTAGATATTCTATAATTTGTCCCTTGGCATACAAATGCACGTTTATTGGTGTCTTTAAAAATACTAAAATTGAAGTTTTGGAAACGGTTAGATGTAAACCGAACATTTCGTTATAATTTCTCTATACTTAATCTACAGTTATTTGGTGACAATCTGTAAAATTTCTTTCCTGAATTAAATTTACAAATAATATTGTCTGTACTTTAATGTCAAAAATAACTAAAAAATCAGTAATTCTGGAAGTTATAATTTGAATTTTTTTTAAATATTTCCCGGGGAATAAATGTTCCTTTGGCTACATTCCCTAATTTAGCTAAAGCTACGCCCAGTAGACTTCTGCCTGAAAAACCTGAAAAATAGAAATCTAAATAAGTTGTTCTAAGTGCAAGGTAAAGTCTTTTTTAGACAATGTGCTTCTGGTATTCTTATAATATTAAGAGATTTGTTTAAATCGACCCCAGCTTGACCATTTTATTTTATACTATAGAAGCATTATAATATGAGCTTAACACGACGTAGATATAGTCGATTATTCAAAACTAAAAGTAGGCAGTAGGATGTCATGTACAGCAAAAGTAAATTTTTAGAACTATGCGAAATATAAAAGATATATTTATCAGCAATACTTAATAATATTCAAAATATTTGTTTATTATAAAGGATGGTATTTATGTAATAAATAAAAATAATTTATTATCTGATCATTTTTTAAAACTACTTGTTTTATTATTTCTTTTTGGAAATATTGGTTAAATTAACTACCCTGACTATTCCTAAATGTCACTAAACTAATGTCATCAAAATAATGGGATACATAATGAGAGACTAAAAGCTTTTCTAAATTAAACCTTCTAAATAAGAAAAAAATATTGTTCTGAAGCTATTTTCTTGTGGCATTTTAAAGTAGATACTATTTTATTGAGAATAAGCCACAATTGAACGTTAAAATGAGTTTATTGACGTTTAAATTTCCACTTCGGAAATCGTTCTTAAAAAAAGACATATAAAAGAAAAATATAGGAAATTCAATATTCCATACATTTATTTTGTAGATTGGAGTACTTTCAAATGAATTTCATACAGAATTAGATGTCAAACAAGGATGTGCACTTTCTAAACAAATATTTATTACATTATATGGGAAGCATATTATGAGAAAAGCTCTTATAGGATTGTAAGGGCATCTCAATAAATATTGTAAATAACCAGCCCTTCCTGCAAATGACCAAGAAGTGTTAATTGGTCTCATACGACTGATTGAAAACAAAATTGAAATATTTGGTCAGCAGGTAAACATATCAAAGCAAGGATCATTATAGTGGATAGACTAGTAGTTTGAGGTTGTAAGCTGAGAATGAATAAATATTTCTGATTTAGTTTATTTACGGATTCCTATTTAAAAATGTCCCTTTTAAACAAATCAGAATGGTGCTGGACAAAATTTTTGGGCAGAAATTGTTTAAACAATTTTTTTAAACAATATATTAAACACATTTTAAAAATAACCGGTTTCTGCACAGACAAATATTTTTTAAGATTTCTTGAGTCATTTTAAATAAAAAAGCCTGTTGTCATTTTTCTCTAAAGTTGATAGTTTTTAAGTAAACAATTTAACATCTCAAAAAAGCGAAAATACGCACATTCAAGACTGGCAAGCTCATATCAAAATTATTATTTTCTAGGTTGCCAAGATCCTAAATTAAAGAACAGTTTTGAGAAGGTCTATTAAAGGCTATAGCGGGATAAGATGGTCAAAATTGCACCATGCTCAATTCAGTTTTGGGTCTGGCCATTCGAAAGGACATAATTAAAAACTCACTCAGTTAAATTTTCAAGTTTCTAAGTGCCTCTGGAGGTTCACTATGGGAAAAAACGTATTTAAAAAAAATAATTTTTTTTTAGACGCTGTATTGCTGCAAAAAATCTGAAAAAATTCGTGAAAGCGTAGTTTAATAACACAAAACTGCCTGATTTTTTTCAGATTTTTAGCTTGAAAATTGAGCCCAGGAAAAATATTTGAAATTTTCAGTAATATTTTAGGTGATGTCGGAAATTTTTGGCCAACTTTAAAACAATGTTTTTTTATGGGATTTTTTCCGTTCTTTCGAATGGCATAGGCATTATTATCATTTTCAACGTGGAAAATGCCTAAAAATCGAAAAAACTGCCTTTTTGGCATTTTTCTGAAGTTTTTGATTCATAACCTTAAAAACATACACATAAATTAATGATAATTCATATTTTTATATGTATTCTTATCTTTATAATCGAAATAAGCTATTAAAACTATTATTTTTTTTCTACAGCATGCTCTAAAAAGCTAAAAACGTTTTTTTCGGCGTTGTTTTTAAGCTTTCGCTATATAACCTCTATATTCAGTGTCTAAATGAATGATAATTTACATTTTCACATGCATCTTCCCCTCTACAATCATATCAGCTATTCAAAGCATTAGTTTTATCTCACAACATTATCAAAAACCGAAAAACCCCATTTTCTCCATATTTTTACTACATAACCTCAAAAGACTCTGAAAAATGAACCATATTTTTGATATCTTTTAAATAATTATTACAGCTGATCGTACGCAGGAAAACAAAATATTTTTTTGGAGGTAAATAAAATTCATATATTTACTAATTAACAATCTATATTTACAATATTCTATTTAATCTAGATACATTGAATGACAGAATAATTACATTTTATTAATCTTCCTCACTATCCTCGTCGATTACCGGATCAATCTCCGTTTCACCAAATATTTCAGAAAGAAATTTAGCTGGTCTAATAATGTCCGATTTGTACCTAGCATTGCTTAAATAATATATAATAGCAGCAACATGTGAGCAGGATCCAACAGTTCTCAATCCATTAGCACAATCGCACGAGTAAAATTGCATTGTAGCCAATAGATTCTGGCTTATACTCAATGTAACATTTATAAATTTTTTTTTGATATGTCTGGATTGTATCAAAACCTTGATAATATTCGGTTTCATTCGGATGTATTCTTAATTAATTTCGTTTCTATCGTTCAATAACTCAACAATAACAATAACGTAGCTAGGTAACATACAGCTTGACCTAACTCGTACGTACCCGAAAAGAATATTTTGAGATCTCTCTCGGTCATCTCTGGAAAATCAAGAATTTCTCGCGATGTTATCTTGGTTGTCGTCGTACTTCGTCTAGACCACCTTGCTGTTTCAGCTTCTTTAGCCAATGTGTTATCCACTTTACTCTAATTCAACATTCTCTGTATTATTAATTTTTTTAATTCTTCATCTTCTTCTTCATCGCTCTTCTTCTTCTTCTTAGCCTTCTTCGTCCATGTTTGGATATATGCCTCTTCCAACTCCTTCCATCGGTCTCTATCCTGAGCAACATATTTCCAATTTGTTCCGGCTATTCTTTTAATGTCAACAACCCATTTCATCTGTGGTCTTCCTCTTGGTCGTTTACTTTCGTAAGGTCTCCTTCTTCATCGCTATATATTTTTTTTCCATAACGGTTATTAAGAAAACATGCAATTCTGCAATATGCTCCAGCTTCTGGTAACAATTTATTATCCAATTGTTGATGGAGCAGCTTATATTTTTTTCCAAGAATGCCGTGGACAGCTTCTACTACCCATCTTAGTTTCGTAACATAACGAGATTCATTAACTTCAGCTGTGGATAAACTTGGTCTTTTTCCTTTTAATGCAGGCATCAGAACCTTGAAGCCAAGATCGTCTAAATAGGATACGACATCTCTAAAGCACCTATATACAATACAAACATCACTTTTGTTCATAAGTGACCTTATTCCATTTGGATCTTCCAGAACCATCTTCATGATGCTTGCATCATTTTCTGTAGCTAAGAATGGACCGGGTGGAAATACAACAAACCAGTCTGTTGTGCAGATGGTAAACGGCTTGCACAACGGTTTTATCTTCTGTCCCGAATATGATTTTTTTTGATACCAATTATTTCTGCTTTTTTGGTGAGCTAAATAAGCTCCATCGAAAATTAATGTGAGCTGATTATCCGTCAAATTAAATAACGTTATGGCATAAACAGAAGTATGGTTACGGATTAAGTCGTCTCTTACGAGACTTTTTACTCCAAAATATTGTGGCAATACATCTCTCTCGAATGAATTGATTACAGACTCGCAAAAATCCGATACTTTGATCTCATTATCTATCCCGAAAACTGATGAAATAAAATTATTTGATGATCGAGTTCTTAATTTAACAATAATACTGGTTATTGTTGCCTGTTATTTTAGACATGACACAATTCTGCTGTGAAATTCAAAATCAATTCAAAATAAACACAAAAACAGAGAGCCATTGAACATTTGAGGAAAAGTCCCACCGAAAAGATAAAGGCCCTAACACGCAAACTGACTAAGAGCGATAAAGAAGACATGGCCCTACACACGCAAACGCACTAAGAGCGATATAGAATGAGAGCCGGATTATAACAGATATACATGGCGTTGGTAGTTGTGCCGCATAATGTCAACTACCGTGCGGCGCAACTATCAACGCCATGTTTTCTGTTACAATCAGGCTCCCTGGATATACGGGATGTAAGGCTAAGACATGAACGCGAAAACAGTTAAGTAAATATAAAATATAAAATAAAAGAATAATGTTATAAGCATGGGTATAACGCTCTTGTATCTAAGCGGAAGAGTAGGGCATGGAGGAGCGTGGTACGAGCTTATGAATGTATATAACAAGGATCTCAAAAGTCATGGAAATATATAGATATGCGTCTGTGTATAAATGTATGTACATTGTGATATAATATCACGTATATAGATATATTGGCTAGCTTAAAATTCCACAACTTTTGAGTGTACAAGTGCGTTCTAATTCACGATTCATTTTTCGGAATCTTTTGAGGTTATGTAGTAAAAACATGGAGAAAACGGGGTTTTTCGGTTTTTGGAGCATGCTGTAGGAAAAAATAATAGTTTTAATAGCAATAGCTTATTTGGATTGTAAAGATATATAAGAATACATATAAAAATATGAATTATCATTAATTTATGTGTATGTTGTTGAGGTTATGAGTCAAAAACTTCAGAAAAATGCCAAAAAAGCAGTTTTTTCGATTTTTAGGCATTTTCCACGTTGAAAATGATAAAAATACCTATGCCATTCGAAAGAACGGGAAAAAACCCATAAAAAAACATTGTTTTAAAGTTGGCCAAAAATTTCCGACATAACCTAAAATATTACTGAAAATTTCAAATATTTTTCCTGGGCTCAATTTTCAAGCTAAAAATCTGAAAAAAATCAAGCAGTTTTGTATTATTAAAATACGCTTTCAGGAATTTTTTCAGATTTTTTGCAGCAATACAACGTCTAAAAAAAAATTATTTTTTTTAAATACGTTTTTTCCCATAGCGAACCCCCAGAGGAACTTAGGAACTTGAAAATTTAACTGAGTGAGTTTTTAATTATGTCCTTTCGAATGGCCAGACCCAAAACTGAATCGAGCATGGTGCAATTTTGACTATCTTATCCCGCTATAGCCTTTGTTGTGTTCTTTTCATTACCAAGATATTTATCTTAAGATCATTAATAATAATATGTTTTGTGGTGGCGGGAAAAGTCGACAATTGATTATTCTTAAAATAAGAATAATGTTAAGAAAATATAAAATTGATTTAAAATGATATGAATAAAAAAATATATAATTGAAAAAAAGTCTAATGTTTTGTTTTTATCCTATTCTTACGAGTAATCAAAAATCCGTTCAACTTCGGAGGGCTGTTAAGCCCAGAAGAATTATAATGTCAAATAAAATTTTCTATAGGGTTACCAGTTTACAAGATACAGCCCAAAAATTCTCTGCACTCCTTATTCCAAGATGGCAAGTATTCAAGAACCGGTCAATTTCGGAGCACTGTAAAATCCAGAGAATAATAAAATTAAACAAATTTGTAGTAAAAAATATTCTTTAAAAATCTTCTAAAATATTGTTTCAATGTAATTTTTTTGTAAAATTACCACAAAAAGTTATAAGGCTCAAAAGAAAAATTCGTTCTAAAGTTATTTTACTTTATAACTTTTTTATTTAGTTTTAATTTTATGATAAAAAGTTATGAGAATAAAGTTATATAAAATTTAATTTTCTACAAATAATATTCAATACAATTTTCTGTAGCGTCGTTAGTTTACGAGTTGGCGGTCGCAGCACAGCATAGTTGCCAAAAATTCTTTTGAAATTGATGCCGTACATTTTTGTATGACCTTAGTAAATAGGGGTTAAAATCAAGCGTTGCGCCCTAGCTTTCTCACTATTTTACCATCCGATACGGATGGTAAAATAGTGTACGGCACTGCACAAAAACTAATCTAAATATCAATCCGAAACTATGTGTATGAATGCCGTTCTTATTTTTTTACGGCATTAGGTCGTACAAAATTACTTGAGCAAATTACAACACCTCCCCCCCGCCCCTTGAGTGGTATGTTTACCTTACCTGTGTAGTCACCTGTACCGTGCTAAAATATAGAAGAAATATAGGTATCAGATAGTACCAAAAGGTAGATAAATCTATAATATTCATTTTTATTTTTATGTTTCTATTTCAGTCTTCACAAAGGCCTTTGAGTTTACTGATCAAAGAAAATAAATCCCTTTAGTATTTTAATCCTACATGTACAAAGCTTCTTGTCCTAAGAAATATTTCGGTAAATATTTGTTTTCTTTTAAAAACAATTAAATTGGAAGGAAGACAGTTATCGGCGCACAGATCACCCGTATAGAAAAATGGATATATTTTCATCGGTTTTTAGTGAAATATATACAAATGGCGAGTTTGAATAAGAACTGATTCACAAAAGCAACTGAAGTACAAAGCGAATTACAGTAACTGCTAAACGTTACACACGCACGTATATATGTAATTATTTAAATATATATATATATATATATATATATATATATATATATATATATATATATATATATATATATATATATATATATATATATATATATATATATATATATATAAGCGGGGATCCTACAGCTTCTGCCGCTTCCCGCATTTCGATCGCCATCTTTTTCTATCTCTCCAGGTGTCTTCATCAATGGCTCTGTCTTTCATGGTTTCCATAACACCTTGTAACTTTTAACATTAACTGTCTAGTTTCTATTCTTTCAGAAGTTGTATGTACTCTATCTGTTTTTCTTCTAATTTCAGAATTAGGTATACGTTCTACTCTTGATATACGGCAAGCTCTTCTTAGGTAGTCCATTTCAACCGTGTCAACTTTTTTCTTTCCTTTTGCTGTCATTTGCCAACATTCTGCTCCATATGTAAGAATTGGCTCTACAATTACTTTGTAGATAGTCATTTTAGTTTTCATAGTAGCTTTGTTGGACCAAAGTATCGAATTCAGAATTTGAACACTCTTCCTGCCTTGTTGCACTCTATAGTCTATATCTCGTTCCGTTGTTCCTTTACTGCAGATAATACTTCCCAAATATTTGTATTCGTAGCACCTTTTCATTTGTCTAATTTCCAAATCCGGGTCTTCGTCTTCACTGCCTATTCGCATATATTCTGTTTTAGACATATTCATACTCATCCCCCATTTTTCGTATTCATCTTTGAGCTTTCTAAGCATATAATCTGCATCTTCTTCACAGCTTGCAATTAGTACTTGATCATCTGCAAAGAACAGCGTTGTCAGATAATGGTTGTTAAGCTTCAACCCCATTCCCGCACATTTTTGTCTCCACTGGTGCAGTGCTTCTTGGATATATATTTTGAATAGGGTGGGGGAAAGACAACATCCTTGTCTCAAGCCTTTCGTTACTGTAAATACCCTTGAGAAAGTATTTCCTGTTTTTACAGTGCTTTGAGGATATTTATAGATGTTCAGTATTGCTTTTAGATATGTTTTACTAAGGTCCGTTTTCGTCAAGACACTAAATAAGAGTTTTAAAGGAACTGTATCATAAGCCTTCTCCAGATCTATAAATACCAGATGCGTAGGGAGGTTTCGAGCTGTTCGTTTTTCAATTACTTGTTGAAGGGTAAATGTGTTGTCCACGCACGATCTTCCTGCTCTGAAGCCGCTTTGTTCTTCAATTTCTTTATACTCCTCTTCTATTCTTCTTTTCAATATACGACTATATAACCTTCCCAGCGAGCTAGTTACGCTAATGCCTCTATAATTTCCGCATTCTTTTCTGTCTCCCTTTTTATAAATGGGGCTAATGTGGGCCAAATTCCAATCGTCTGGAATCGTTTGGCCTTCAATTAAGCATTTATTAAAAATATTCACTAAGCTTTCCAAAAGAGCATCCGGTCCATGTTTCACCAACTCGATGGGAATGTCTCCAGGCCCGGGTGTTTTTCCATTTTTCATTTGTTTCAATTCTTTTTTCAGTTCTTCTTTGTTTATCTTATTCACCTCTGAGTTTTCTGTCATTGAGATATGGTCAGGTCTTTCCATAAATTCGTGCCTACTTTCTGTTAATAGCGTTTCGTAATATTTTTCCCACTTTTTATTTTGAATCAGGTTTATATTTCCCTCATCTTTTCTTTCTTTTCTAATACTTTTTATGAATTTCCAAGCTTGTGTCACTTTGGTTCCTCCTAAGCATCGGTCCATCTCTTCGCATTTCTCTTCCCACATTTCGTTTTTTGTTTTAGTGACTTCCTTCTTTGCTTCCCTGTTGAGTCTGCTGTAAATTCTATATAAGAAAAGAAATTTAATCTTTGCAGATAAGTTAAATAGTAGACTCTTAAATATTGGGGAAATCTGCAAGAAAGACTCTTATGAGTATCAATTGTTTCGCCGAACGTTTTCGCCAAAGAGAATTAATTTGGCTTTTTCAGGGCTGAAAGAGAATAAATTATAATTAGCTACCATATATTATCTATTAAAAACATTATTGATCTTACCGTAACTTAGAATTGTAGAGTTAGAATGATAAAAAACTTAGCTAGTAACACCATGGTGTTTTTTGTTGCTATGTGCAAAAAAAAGTTTTTTTTAAACGTTGGAAATGTATGGTAGCTTTGAACTTAAAACGCAAAGGTTTAACCAACGTTAATCGAAAAACCCAATGTAACTACATTTAAAAGGAGGTAATTCTTTGAATTGTCGGTAATAACTAAATTTTTGATTGTTACAAAGTTTAAATGTGAGGTTCTGTTTTACCAGAACGCATATGCTGACAATTCAAGTAGTTCTTTTGAATCTTTATGTCGTTAGGGTTCATTGGTAAAACCGAATGAAGTTAAATCCCAGTATAGAGAAATATTATTTTAGATTTTCTTTTTTAATTATATTATATTGTTCATGTATTATTATAATAATATCTTATTGAGATGTATCTAAGAAAAGCAAGGGAATGTTATCTTTTTTAGTTAATAAAAATTAATTATTAAAGTAGGTTAGTTGTTAATGGATATATCAGTCAAGTTGGTTATCTGTGATGTTCTATTGTTCTTGGTATCTGATTTAAGTAAGAAGTGGTATATATCGCTTAGATTCTTAATGTCACTCTTAACATTGATGGAGAAATCGTTAAGGAAAATATGACATTTCAATGAACTCTCTTTTAGATTTATTGTTCTCACGGTGGAGAATTGTAGTGTTAGTATAGTTCATGTGATGACCAGTGGAATGGACATGTTTGGTTAATGCACAGCGGTCAGGGTGAAGTCGAGAATCACTTTTGTGTAGTGTAATACGTGATTTCAATAATTGAGATGTTTGGCCGATGTAGGAATTGCTGCAAGAGAGGCATGAAATGTTGTAGACAATGTTACTAAGCCTACCTATGGGAATCTTATCTTTTATCTAAGAATAAAGATTATTAA
This sequence comes from Diabrotica undecimpunctata, assembly GCF_040954645.1. Classification (NCBI taxonomy): domain Eukaryota; kingdom Metazoa; phylum Arthropoda; class Insecta; order Coleoptera; family Chrysomelidae; genus Diabrotica; species Diabrotica undecimpunctata. The sequence continues at coordinate 83,894,611 of NC_092808.1, read as the reverse complement.
TTGTTAGGGCTGATCACATTAGGGCTGAGCCACATTAAGTTTAATGTTGTTATTATTATAACCAATATTATTATTCTAAGTAGGTCTCAACTTCACCTAACCACTTCACTAATTTGCAGTCGGCTTCTGCTTCTTCTTACAGGTGTTCGTGCGGTTAATTTTTAAGCAGTTGTGTGGTCTAGCATTTGTATTATGGGTCCAGCCTATTCAAGTCGCTGTGTTTTAATAAATGTTGGGAAGTCTGATTCATTAAAAAGTATAATTCGAAGGTATATATATTTGGCGCCACCATCCTTGGTCATGTAGCCCCAAATATTTTGAGGAGTAGTTTACGCTTGAACATTCATAAAAGTCTTTTATCCTTTTTCATTATAGTATATTTTTATGCCGGCCTAAGCAATTTCATGTTTGTAATAGGTATAGTTTTTTTAATTTTTTTTAAGAGGAATTGTTTTAGAGTTTATAGTGTGTCAATACTTTATCTCAAAAATTCTAGAATTCTCTTTCTACATCTAAACACTGGCTTTTAAGTTAAATATTGTTATTCTGAATAATCGAATAAGTTTTTCGAGTATACATGTCTTTTTTACTTTAACCTATTCACTGAAAATTGTTTAATGTCATACTTCATTTTATTGAACTAAAATGTATTTAAGTTATCATAACTCCCAAATGTATTCAAACCTTAAAATTATTACACCATTACCATTCAGATATGTTAAGAAAATTTTAGATTTCTACTCTTATAGTTGTAAGTAATGGATCAATCAGCCTTTGTCAGCATCTAATCATTCTAACTTTGTAGTTCTCTGTTAAAGAAAATCGCAAAATCGTGACGACGTATTGAACTAAATATATAATATTATTTCTAAAACCTCTAATGAGCTATAACAAAATAGAATATAAAAATGGTGTTTTGTTTAATATTTAATTAACTCTTTGTTATTTATATATTGTTTGTTTAATTAACTCTTTAGACTAGCCCACTTGAATACCCACTATATATACTTTTTATACAACATTACTAGAGTAATGTAAACGAGTCAAAAAAGTTTTAACTAAATATTCCACTTTTTTTACATAAAATATTATATAGTTAGAATATTAGATACAAGAACACATTTCCACTATGTCAAACGTAAAACTAATTCGATTTTAGCAGTGTCATGTATACATTGACGAGTGCTTGCTTTAGCTTGTTTAGAAATATTGAAGTCGCTTTAATTACCCAAAGTTTAATGTTTCAATCAATATATATACATACTTAGTAATAGTTTTGACTTGTTCTGTTAGCACAACTATATTTGTCATTTGCAATGATTGGTAATTCCATAATTCTATTGGGTTTGCTTATTTTGCTTCATAATGGTGGTTCGAGTGATTATTAAATGCTTTAATTTAATTTTATAATGCACTAACTTCAATATATAATAATATTAGTCGTTGTTAAATTGCAATAATATTCCCGTTTTTATTAATGTTCCTCCCTATATAAAATGTCTAACATTTTTTTTTACTTTTGATGCTTTTTTAAATTTTTTATTCCGGCAGCGTTTGGTCTTTTATGATACTCTTGCCATTATTTAGAATGACATTCCCCTATTTTACAACTTCCTCATTATATTCCTTAACATTTTTCTGTGTGATTTAGTTATCACATTATCTAGCCACAGAAAGCTCGAACCAGAAGTGGAAGATCAAGTGAATAGAGCAAACAGAGCCGCAGGCTGCCTAAACGAAACAATATGGAGAAATAAAAATATCGGGAAAGACCAATACGTCTTCAGCCATTAATGACATACGAGATAGAAACAAGACCTGACACAGAGAGAACAAAAAGGATGTTAGAAACAGCAGAGATGAAAACACTTAGAAACATTGATGGTAAGACACTATGGGACAGAGCTAGAAGTACAGATATACGACATAGATGCAAGGTGGAGAACATCAAAAACTGGGTAAGAAATGGAAGAGTAGAATGGAACGATCATATAAGCCGAATAACAACAAATAGAGTAGTAAAGACGGCAAGAGACGGTTCCCCAATAGGAAGACGATCAGTAGGAAGACCACACAAACGATGGAATGACAACTCACTGGAGGCACATTGAAAAACAGACAGAGTCATGTCTATATAAAAAGAAGAAGAAGAAGAAGAACTTTTTTCTGTTGTCTTTCATAGTTTAGGCATTCCAGATTTATCTTGCCAACTCAGTCTTCTGAAATGTGTATGCTTCTGCTATTATTACGATCAGCTTATGTTTGTTATGACTAGACTGTTTTATACATTTTTGACTTCTTTCTTAGTTTTTTTGTTTATTAGTATATTTGTTATAAATTTACTATCCAATTAATTATATTTACAATCACTTTATTTATACCTTTTTTGTAATGCAACCTAGTCCTTATCGATTTTAAAAATTTTTAATATTGTAATAATTTATTTTATTTTCACTCCAGTCGTCAGAGCCAAAAATGTCACTGAACCCCTAAAAATCATGCAAGAGAAGTTTAACACTCCGTTCTCCGGGCTTTCCCCTAAAACCACCCCTCGCAGGAGGGGATAAACGGAAAACATCGATTTACCAAGATTCTGTACGCTGTAGAAAAAAAAAACATTTTAAACAAAAATGTAGCTGAGATAATTTTGAATAAAAATGTTGCTTGAACTTTTAGCAATAGTTGATTTTAAGTGTCCATTACGTACCTGAAATTAATTTTTTAAATAAAATGTGTATCAAGTCGGCGGTAAAAATTCGATAACTTTTTAAGAGAGTGTCCTATCGACAAAAATTATATTGAGTTTTAAAGGTGAAGATTGGAGCTTCCGTACTCAATTTTTGCATTTTAAAATAAACGAAGTCAGTTCTATAAACATGTTAAATAAATAAAGGTTGCGCAATTTTTACCATTTTTTACGATTTTCATGAGATTAATAAAATTTACGGCCACTAAAAAATTTTCATTGTTACCATTAAAAACTTTACTACAAATTTCCATTAAAACTGAAAATTTTTGGCAACAAATATGAGGCATTTGAAACATGTCTTAAAAATGCAGTCTTCGTGGAGGAATTTCCCGTGACGTGAGATTGTTTGTGCGCTAAAAGTTTAAAATCAGCGGTTTTTAGCTACATAGCTAAACTACTTTTTTCAACTATTTGTTGAAAAAACTCAAAATCGAAATTTTGTGTGATAAGTTTTGAAGATTAGACTCAGATGTCAATTAAAATTCTATAGCGACCGTTCAATGGCAGTGATACATTTTATTGATTTTATGAGAATACTAAAAAATGGCAAAAATTGCGCATCCTTTGACTATTTAACAGCTTTATAGAAACTGACTTTATTTGCAGCAAAATACAAAAATTGCATACAAAAGCTGCATTCTTTATATTTAAAATTAATTTTTATTTGTGTCGATAGGATACTCTAATCTAAGAAATCGAATTTTTACCGTAGAAATGATACACATTTTATTTAATATTATTAAAGCTATTTGCTTGGGAAATCTTGATGCAATTACTATTTTGGATTGGAATAAGCCTCAATATAAGTTAACATTTTATTTAAAAAATTTATTTCGCGCGTGTAAATGACCTTAAAAATCACAGGTCGCTTTAAACGTTGTTTCTAATCAAACGGTTCATTCTAAACAATGTTAATTACTATTTTTGTTCAAAATTATCTTATCTACATTTTTTTTTTACAACGTACAGATTATTGGTAAATCGATCTTTTTGATTTTTCTTACCCTCCTACTAGGAGGGGTTTTAGAAGAAAGTCGAAGATAGGATTAGCAAATTCGTTTCGTCTTTTGGGATCCCAAAATTGGTATACTTAGCACAATTTAGCTTCTTCGTACAAGTCTTAGAAGTAAAATTTCTGACGACTACACTTATTTTTAGTGAAAGTTGTAACCAAATTGTTTAAATAATTTGCGGTTTAAATTTGTAGATTAGATATGACAATGGTGATGAATAAGAAACAAATTTTTTTCTTAAGTTGACGTTTAATTTGGAAATTTCGCTACCATCATGATTGCTCGGACTTAAAAGCTAGTTAGGTGAGCAACCAAACCATTCTCTGAGATTGCGCAGCCATACCATTCGCCATCTTCCAACGATACGCTTTCCTAAAATCTTTAACACGATATTCTGTAGAAGCTGGTATTTTGTTCCTCTCATCAGGTGACCAAGGTATTGTAGTTTCCCTATTTTTTTTCTTTTTTCCCCCTCTCACTAAATCATCGATTTAGTGAGAAAGGCTACCTCTATACCCTATAGGAGGACACTAAATATTAACATCTAAGCATGTGCATTTTAATGTGGACACTCAAAGCTGTATTCGACAAAAATTGTTTCATATCTATAAATGAGAAATAAGAAAGTTAATGATAAAAAATATTTAATAAAAAGAGAAATCAAACGATTTCTACCTGGCGAAACCGAGAAATATTTAATAAATAGAATAAATAAAGGATATGCTTGTAGGTAAAATATTTAATTTTTGTGGTCAAAAATATAACACATTGCTTCAGTAGTTAGTTATGTAGTTATAACAAGTTGTGTACTGACTGTAAGTATGAGATATGTAGAGTGTTAATGCAATAAAAATTGATTACACTGGCTAGTCCTGCAAAACTTATAACAAAAATACCTACACAAAATTAAGTATCAAGTTCTTATGTAGGGCTTAACTAAAAAAAATAAATTCAGACTATTTTATTTCAGCGTTGCTTGTACACTAGCCTAGTCAACTGATTCATGTTCTAATCGCCCAAAAAATATGTAGTTATAAAACAATGAATATGTATTTCAAATACTATTTTTTTTTCTACTTTTATCTAGTCATTTTGTTTCGTTCTATTCAACATTAGCCCTTATTATATTATTGTCATTACATGTCATTAGGTCAACTTATACTTCTTTTCCGATAGATAACTTATCACCTTATCTAACAAATATATTTTCTTCTATTTTGCTAATTCGACTATTGATTATTGCACCCATTCATCACCCATTCATTTATGTTGTCCATCTTGCACTGCATCTGATGTCGTTACTTCTTGAACGACGTATAATTGTCGTTCTTGTTATTCTTTTGTAAATTCTCACTTCACTTGTTGTGCTAGTTTCTAGTCTTATTTCAATGGTGTACGTTATAAGATGATGAATTTAATATTTATACAAAATTAAAAGAAGTAAGGGTCATTACAAAAAATGTACAAATAACATCGCCGATATAAATGGGAAATTAAAATAACTCTCATTTGGAAAAAGTAAACAGATGAAAAGAGTATATTGACGAACTGTTTAGTGATGGAAAGCCCAATCTTAAAATCAAAGAAGTAGTAACAAGACGTGATCTAACTATGGACAAAAATTGAATGAGCAATAAGATTAGCAGATACTAGAAAACCAATGGGGACAAATGAAATACCGAGTGAAATAATAAAGCTTTTTGAAACTTTATTTAAAAAATCTCTCCTTCTCTCTAGAGAAAATTTATTAAACTAGGTACCATCGGATTGGCTGTTGACAACTTTTGTAATGATACCTAAAAAAGCAAATGGAAAAGATATAGTGACCACCAAACCATCAGCTTAATAAGCCATGTTTTAAAAATATTCATTCGAATTTTGCACTTAAGGATGCAAAAGTTCCGCAATAACCTTGTAACCAGAGAAGCACTATTTATTATATAGATTACGGTGCAGAAATTCAGAGATGTTGGCCATTCAGTTTAAATATGTTTTGTTAATCGAGTAAAACATACTGAAACAATAGCCATTTTTTAGCAGGTAGGTATTGATGAGAAAATTTTACGTATTATTAAAAATATTCACAGTGTCATCAACGTGCAATCATCAGAATTGTTAACGATATTTTTAACAAGCTTCAAATACAAAAAGGAGTAAGATAGGGCTGCATTTTCTGCCCACTAATATTTAACATTTATTAGGAACTCGTTTTCAATGAAGCATTAGATAGTATTTAATGTGCTATTAAAATTAATGACATCAATTTGAGGTACACGGTTTTAATTGCAAATAGTTACGAAAAACTTTAATATCTGATTAATAGGACTATCATAACATGTGAGGAATATGGACTTAGGCTAAACAGAAAGATACTAGGTGTATCGGAGAATTATGCCAATAAGTTGGGTAGATAGATTTCATAACGAAATTATTTTGCAGTCGATGGAAAAAAATACGGCAGTTTTCAAAACAGTTAAAAATTGCAAACTGAAATATTTTGGCCATTTTATGCGTGACCCAGAGATATGTAATATACTTCATTTAATAAAACAAGGCAGATTAGATGAAAAAAGAGGGCCATTTTGACGAAGAACGTCCTTTTGTCAACATATAATCACTATAACCAATTTAATAGCCAACGCATGATAATTGAGCAGGGCACAGGAAGAAAAAGAAATGTCGTAAGAGCCCAAACCACAGGGTTAAATAAGAGCGGTTTTGTTTATAGGCGTAGATCATTCTTTTTCCATATTGTGCCGTTTTATTTGCTTTTGTCAATTATTGTTTTCTGATTTTCTACTGGATATTTTTGTAACTTAATAAATTGAGTCTAATAAATTTTAACTTTATTACTTGTTATTAATCTCTAGTTTGCACCTTGTTTGTTCATTTAAAATACTAGACTTTTTCTGGGGATATTTTCATATAGAACCTTTTAGCCTCATTCTCCGTAAATATTCTTTAATCTCCGCCACAAGTAATACGCAATCTGTAAAACACATTATTATTGTTTCGTTTTTTTTTTTTTATTTAATATGCTCTTTTTAATTTTACCTGTGTTGTCATCTCATTTAATATGATTTTGAATATTTTTGAAATTATTGGGTTTACTTTTTTGATTTCAGTGGTTATTATGTTGAGTTCTGTGGTTTTTACCTGAATGAACTTTCACTTTATGGTGGTTTCTTACGTATAGATTTTCAGTTTTATCATATGCAACGGTATAAAATAGATTTACATTTTTTTATAGTGATATATTATTTTCTGACAACATATTTGATTTATAGAAAATTTTTGTTTGTTATTTTATTACTTAAATTAAATATTACCCATTGCAGAATATAAAAACTGTCAACTTGCTTTTTTCAACGTGCTTGTCAAAAACGCCAAGTGCGTTTTTCAACATATTTGGAGTATTGAATTTGTCTTGCTCTCAGCAATGTTGCGGTACTAATTATTTATTTTATATAAAGGAATATTAATATATAATAATTAGTTTATTGATTACTTTGTTCATATACAGTCCAAGTTACTTACGGCAATACCTCTTACTAAAAATGTGTTAGTGAGTATATTCCTAATATTAGTATGATATGAGATAACAGAAGGAAAAAAATATATAAATATTTTTTTATTAATAATTAAACACTTATTTACTAAATATATTTGTGTTTGAATGCTCGTTTTTATAGGTATTTATTATTTGGTGCATTTATGACTTATACGTTGTGTCAGGCATTTGTCAAATATCATAAGTAAAGACGTGTATAAATCATAATATAAGGCCTCTATATAATGTAGATAGTCTTCTATTAAAATTTTAGTTAGGGTAGGCTATGCATTAAAAATTTAATTTATTTGAAAATTTAGTCATTTTCATATAAACAACTACACTATGTAAATATACATAACTTACATACATGGACATTTATCTAAAATTAAATAAGTTTATTACACATGCAGCATATTTATTTGTCAAAAATGTAATAAAGCTCATGACAAAGGGTGAACCTCAGATCTATTTTCTGTCTAGTCAATTTTATATATTTCTTTTTAAACATATGGATTGGATAACCTTTATAATCATTTACGATTCTATAAAATATTCGTCTTTACACTGTGATATTACAATCATCATATTTCGATACTGGAACAGTAAGAATAAACCGTTTATAATATATATATATATATATATATATATATATATATATATATATATATATATATATATATATGCTTCATAATAAATATAAAAACTCATAACAGGTTGCTGATAGGTACCACTTTATGATCCCGATTGAGAAATTCCCTTGCCCATATCCCTCCCCCAACACTCGCCATTTCGTCTTACCAGAAATATGGTCCAACAACAGAATATAGTCCTCAGATGAGTAATTAATTTCACACCTCTAAGGAGGTCAACCTCATGTAATCTAAGGGAAGCGAAAACTCATCAAAACATCAAAAGCAACATATTTATATTGCTAGTATCAATTCCAGAACCCTTAACTCTAGAGTACTAACGTACGTAAATTTTACGTACTGATTTTAATCTGACAGCTACTGAAAGAAAACTAAACGTGGCAATGCTTAGCCGCGTGGTCTATGCTATCCTCACTTCATTTTCAATAAAACAAATGAATACTCGCTTTGATTTTAGTTTGGGTTAGGCTTTGACCGTAATAGTTATAACACTCTGTACGTAAAAGATACGCGTGGTTAGTATCCGCGTAAAAAGTTTTGTACGTAATAGTGACGTATATTGTTATTATTGATGTATAAATAAGATGTCGGCAAAATCAAATGTTAATCTAAAGCGTGCTCTTACTGAGAAAGAATTGGATGAAATTATAAATAAGAGTGACATCAGTGATTCAAGTGATACGGAAGATGATCTACAGTAGTTAGAAAATCCATTTGACAGCGACTATAGTATTGAAGATAAAGACTATGATCCTACACAGGACGAACAAAATGTCCTCACAAAACTAGCTAACACATGGGCAGATACACCAGCAGAAACTCACAAAGAAACAAGAAATACTTGCTCTCGTAAAAGAATTAAAATTACGCAGCAGACGTCATCAGAATTAACATATACTGATAACCGTATTGAACAAAAATCTTACAAGCTCTCTCTGATGACAGGAAGACCCAGAAACACGTGTCAGGGAGTGGTAAGAAGCTCAAATTAAATCGAAACGCAACCATTTTCGTATATTTATCGTTCTTACTCGACGCAATGAGTACAAGAAAGATGGTAATTTATATAAGTAAATTGTTGATGCATAGTGGAATATAAATATTCCCAGCATCGCTCTTAATGGCTTGATTAAGCGTGAGTATACAATTTACTTTAATTGCTATCGACACATTTAACTTCAACTTTCATCACTAGATGTCTCTAAAAGCATACTCTGGTAATTATTTTTTCTATAATTGCTAGAGTAGTCGGTGCGTTTTGGTTTAGTTTGAGTTTTCTTACAAGCTCTCTCTGATGACGGGAAGACCCAGAAACACGTGTCAGGGAGTGGTAAGAAGCTCAAATTAAATCGAAACGCAACCATTTTCGTATCTTTACGATATGATAACTTCTTGACAAGAGAAGAACGTAAAAAAGAAAGTAGTTATTCTCCAATATCTAAAATTGGAAACTTGTTGATTGAAAACTGTGCCAAAAATTATAAAGCTAGTTCATATGTGAAAATTGACGAACAACTCCTAGGATTTCGTGGCAGGTGTCCATTTTGCATGTATATGCCAAACAAACCTAGTAAATACGGCATAAAAATACTTTGGTTTGCAATGTGGCTACGAAATATGTAATAAATGCAACACAGTATCTGGATAAATCTACTGTAACTAACGGCATTCCTTTAGCAGAACATTTTGTCACAAGCCTGATGAGACCTTTACATGGAAGTAGACGTACTGTAGCAATGAACAACTGGTTTTATTTCTAGCATCCTCTTACAATTTGACAATGGTCGGAACAGTCCCGAAAAATAAAGGAGAAATACACCCTGAATTGTTCGATAATAAAACTTGGAAGTGCGATTCAAGTATGTTTGTGTACGATGAAAACATGACTTTATTATCTTATAAAACTAAGCAAAATAAGACAGTTCTTCTACTTTTAACTATGCATTTTTCTGGAAACATTAATCATGAAATAACAAAACCCGAAATAATCCATACATATAATTCAACTAAAGGGGCTGTAGATACGTTTGACCAAATGTCTCAAAACATTTGCTGTAAGAGGAAGACAAGATTAAATTTTATGCTAAAACTTCATGAACAATTAATGAAGCCGTGACAACAAATAAGACTCCAAACAGTACCAACTATCTCAAAGAGAGTCTTTCCATGCTTTTAAATATAACGCATGTTGCTGAAGAACGCCGAGAGCCCCAAGGGAAAGGAAAACGGACTTACTGTAGTTTATGCTCTACAGCAAAGAAACGAATGACAACTACTAAATGTTACAAGTGTAGGAGTACCTTGTGTGGAGAGCATCAAATAAAAATGTGCATGGAATGTGTACATCAATAGAAGGTTATCGTTTCTATAATTTGTAATGTTTATTATATGCACTGGTTTATCGTGTACATTATTACAAGTATCTGTTCTGTGTCAAAAGTATATATTTTATGTTGTTTATGTTTGGATTATTAATATTTCAATGTTTTTTATTTGTATCGTTCCTAAATAAACTTCTCATAAAATTAAAATATTTTTTTTAATAAAATAAAGAATAAAAAGAAAATACTAGACCTAAATCAGTGAGTACGTAAAATTTACGTATAGTTAGCATTTACGTATGTTAAAGAAACGTTAGTATTCTAGGGTTAAATAACCTGAACGAATAAATGAACTAAAATGACTAACTAGGATCAAATGAGATATCCTTGGTCTAGCTTAAATGAGACTACCAGGAGAATAATGCATAATATTTTGAAAATATGTTCTACCAGTTCCATAAAGAGTACAATGCACATGTATGCGATGTAGCAATATTGATCTACAAAAGAATCAAATATCTGGTCACAAAAACTACTGCAATCTCGAAGAGGTTCTAATACATCGTTCTTAAACTATCAGAAAGGTAAACCAACCAAATAATTTAAGTGCCAATCAACAGATGAAGAAATGAAAAAATTTAATAAAGATATTTTTAAAGAAATGACAAAAAGAGCTTGTTCCGTCTCATTATAATTTAGTTCATATTATTTTTCGATTTTAATTTCTTTAGATTCATAGTTGTAATTTTTAAAGTTTTGGGTAAATTTTAGTTTTCAGAAATCTAGTAATAGATTAAAATATTTATTAGTTTTACATATTTCTGGGGAAAATTTGCCTATTATAATCCCCCCCTCTAGAAAGTATGTACCCGGCAAATTTGTCGGTTATTGTTGTCGCATCTACTGGATCTATATATGGTTCTAAAGCTATTTTCTTGTGGCATTTTAAAGTAATTACTATTTAAATGGGAATAAGCCACGACTAAAGGTTAAAGTAAATTTATTGACGTTTCAATTTCCACTTCGGAAATCGTTCTCAAAATACAAACATTAGTAAATTAAACAAATTTTGTTTTTTTGTTACTTGGTGAATAAATTTTTTTAATATTTTAATTGTATCTGAATCATTTATATTAACAATTATGGTTCTGAGAAGAACAATATGAATGATTTTGTAATTTACGATTTTTCCCTAAGGTAAAATTATATGGTTCTTAGCAACACCCTTCCCTCTACTAGGGGGTTTCTGTTAGGCGTTTGTAATGTATTTTTAGTATTATCGAATGACACTCAGTTCTGTAAACATGTGTAGTAAGCAATAAATAGTTCTATGAAAATTGTCGTCATATATTATTTTAAATTAATAAAATAATATTTTATAGCAAATATTTCTCACGGTAAACTATTCGTGGGTCAAGACAGAGCTCAATATAAAATATTTATGGGAGGTATTAATGACAAAGTACACAAGCATAATTCAGGCAACATACCAAATAAAGGAGTATTATATATATGGTCTATGAATTACGAACTAAAAAGGAAAACGGTTAGTATCATACACACTGAAGCAAAACCTATTTTGTATAAACACATTTTTTCAGTATACCACATAATAGAAGGTGGATCTAAATAAGATCAGATGGAATTACCAAAAAACAAAATTGATTACATATTAGCCAACCAAAAACCTATAGTAACAGATGTATTGGTACTCAATAGATTTAGTCTGGGAAGTGACTACAGATTAATAAGAGCAAAAATAGTAATTAATACAAAATTTAAAAAAGAACAAACTAATTTTGCAAAAAAGAAGCCTAACTACTAAAGGGCACAAACAAAACAGTACTAATACCGGAGACCTCTTGAATCTAACCTAAAACCAATAGAACAATTAAAAGTACAGGAAATAAATGATTTTATGTCATATTAGTTTATTATAGTGTTTTTATTACTTAGTTATTGTAACACACACCCCTAGAGAGACATTACAGAGTTGTACTAACCTTTATCCAACATTCAAATAAAATTACCGGAGCAGTGTTGAATTTTGAATTATTAGTTTGTTTAAATGTTTTTACAACTTGATCGGAGAATGGTTTTTAGCAGTAAACAATCTCACAATATACTATTAAAAAAATACTTTAAATCATCGTCGTTAAATATTCTTGTGAAATGTTATCTAAAATATAATGTCTTTATTTATAACATTTAAAAATAATTAAGAGAAATTCCTGCGATTGGTCTAAATACAAATTTAAAAACAATTTTATATTTCCGGTAATGGTTAAGTACTTAATAAGTACATTTTCGTAGAATAATTAAATGGGGCGGGATCATTGTCACAATATTTAAATAACGGAATTAGTCATTCGTAAGCAGTATATTTTGTGGTTATTTCAGCCAGAGTTTGTCGAAAAAAAGTGTTGTGACATATTTAGTATTTATCAAAGAAAAATATGTGGTGGCCATGGGAAAGTGATGTGTGTTTACCTAACGAAAATAAACCTACGGATAATTTAGAAGATGAAGATGAAAGTGCGGGGCCAAGTACTCAGCAAAGGAAGAATTTGTGTGTATCTGAGCTAAATATTTAAGATGTATTTGATGGACTTGGAATGGATGTCTAAAAAAATTACCAAATATGAAGCTGTTAAGCAAACGGCGGTTTTAACAAAAATTTCTTGTGCAACAGTGTACCCTTTAATAAAGACAGGTTCGAAAAGTAGAACAACAAGAAAGGATTTGGGAAGTTTTAAAAAATTTGACCTCACCTCTTGGAACCTATTAGTGAGACAATATATAATATGAATGCAGCTAAAATTATGCCTAACCTAAACAATATCATGGCAAAATTAAAAGAAAAACATATTGTTGATGATTGTTCCACAAAGACTTTGGGAACATTTTTGACCAAAAATGGTTTTAAATAAACAACTGACAATAAGAGACAAACCATAATGAAAAGTAGGCGCTTAATAAAATGAAGGAATGAATATATCGAAAAAATTTCACAATACCGCAGTGAGTGTCGAGAAATTTATTATCGGGACGAGACGAGGTTTGATTCTCACGAAACAATAGATAAGACCGGACAAACGGTACAAGAAAATACCAAATAGATGTACCCTATTCTAGAGGCAAGCGAATTTGCATATTACATTGCGGAGGACAACATGGATGGGTGAATGATGCGTTATTGTTGAGTTCCAAAAGTATTAAAGACAGTTCTCTAGATTACCACCAAGACATCGAAGGGACGCTTTTTGAATCATGGTTTGAGAATACATTACTCCCTAATTTAAAAGAAAATAGCATGATTGTTATTAACAATGCATCATATCACTCCAGATGCATTAAAAAAATTACAACGAAACAGAGTAGGAAGGAGGAATTCACCAAAGATCACGTAATCCAGGTTTTTATACAAAAGTCGTAACTAAAGAACATATTGTATATAAATCAGCCATAACAACGGACATATGATTTTAAGATTACCTCCATAATACTGTGTGTTGAATCCCATAAAATTATTGCTATGGGCTCAGTTAAAAAAACATATCCGGAGGAACAACACATCTCCAAAGGTGCTCAAAGTGTTGTCGAACTAACAAAAACAGAGTTCAAGAATATAAGTGCTCAAAACTGGCAAAATGCAATAGAATATGTAAAGAAGATTGAAAAAAATTACATGAAAAATGTCCCAGTCTTGAAGAAAATTATTATTAATTTGGCTGAGAGTGATGAAGAGAACGATAATGACGATGTTGGAATAACTGTTAACTCTAACTGGAAGATCCCAAATGAATGTGAATTTCCGAAGTGGCTAGTATACCATTTAATTTATAATAGTAAAAACACCAATGAGTAACTTTTTGCGGCATCGCATGTAACATGTAAGTAAATAAAAACTATTTTTAAAATTATACTTCTTTAGGCGCGATTAGGAAAAAATGATGAGAGTGAATTTTTATATAATTCACAGTATGAAGTACGCGCATATTCACAGCATGAAGTTAGTTGCTACATCTAAATCTTTTAAGTTAGTAGCCAAGTCTGGTTAAAAAAAAGGTCGAAAAATGTTTCGCAGATATCTGAAGCTTTTAAGACATAGGTGGGGGTTACTAGATGACGAATAGATAAAAAGATACTACTATTTATACCTTGCGATTTTTTTAAACAATAATTTATGGTCACAATGAGATATTTGCAAAAAAAGCAGTTTTTTTGCACTAATTTATAAATTTAATTAACTTTTTTATTAACAAAAAAAATGTTATTAATACATTTAACCATCGAGGAATTGCTGTCCTTTAAATTTGTGCGAAATTTCCCCCCGATCGGTCAAATAGTTTAAAAGTTATTTAATTTGTTTATCCCTGAGGCTAATTATTTAAACTATTGAGCTTGCCCTATGCATGATGCTAGACACATTTAGCAAATTTCATAGGATTCTTTAAGACTTAGACTATCTCAGAAGTTAAATGCATATTGCGTTTTCATCGAAACTATTTATAAAATAAACGTTTGAAAAAGGGGTATGTTTTTTATTTATAAACAATTATAATAACTTCTATATTTTTGAAGCTACAGACTTGTACGTACAACCATTGGATAGCTGGTAAAAAAACTCTCATTAAAAAATAAAAAACCTTCTATGACCAATAGGGACGAAGTTAGCGACTATTTTTCTTTTAATCATATCTCCATTGTTTATAAACATTAAGAAGTAAAATTTGCACAAATTTTGAATGAAAATCTAAACTTTATATTGAAACTTATAGCTATAAAATTTATTTAATTTTTCAAAACTTACAGCCCTTCTAAACGAAGGTACTTTCGAAAGATCGACATAGGAAAGTGGAGAGGAAACTGTTTTAGCTCCTCGGTCCAAAATTTCGTCAGTCTTAGTGTAGTGGCTTTAGGAAGCAATATACTTCTTTAAGTAAAATATTTTGTGTTTTTTGAACAAAAAAGTTTTAACTAAACGTATTTAATTACTTTTTGATTGAAAATTCTTTTCTGCACCCACATCTAATAGTTTTGCAACCTGTGGTGCATTTGCATGTAATGTGCTTTAATGTCTCTTCGAGAATTAAATTATCTAAAGTATAATATGGTTCAAAACCAGTGGCACTTTGTCTCCAACCATAGGCACAAGCATCTAACTTATTACCTAACCACATTTGTAATTGATAGTAAACCCAAAGTATATGCTGTTTGGCTGCACCTTCAGTTGGTGGCAGATTTTCTAGATTAAAAGATGATTTACCGATATTTCTGTTGAATTGTAAGTATCTTAAATCATTTAAAGAAATTGTGTTTTTTTTATAATTCATATCAACTGCAGTAGAGTATAGAACCACAATCACCTCACAAACAATTCTTATTATATTTTCTTCACTTGCGTTGGAATCGTAGAAAATATCCATGAAACTAAGTTTCTTCGTTTGCGTTGATTAATTTAAATTTCCCCTGATTATAAAAGCATGAAGTGGTATCACATCCAGTGAAAATGTACAAAAAGCCGACGTACTTTCTTAAATGAGGGTGTTGAAAACTGTTAGAGCCATAAAGTATGGATTTATCGTTTTCACCTTTTTTCTCAAAAAATAGATTCATGTCTGGAGAAGAAAGTTGAGTCATAATCACGAGTAAGTCAGTGTCATTACCTATTATTACTGTACTCATTTCTGGTTCATTTCTGTACTGCTGTAGAGCTGTTTGTACGATGAGCAAGTCAGCATCTTCCTCTGCGACTTTAGTCCGATACCCAGCTTTGTTTAATTCTATACATCATAATTGTATTAGCCGCTCTTTATTTTTGGAAACTGTTAAAAAAACTTTTTGCTTTATATTTATCGTTGTATTTAAGTCTAATTTAATTTCCGGTGCAGATACACCCTCCATTTTTCTACGTAGTCGTTCACAACTTTTTATTCCAGGGGTGTCGTATCCATCGAAAACGATAATACTTTTCTTAGCATAATGTCTATAAAATCTGTAAAGACTTTTTATTTTATTAAGTTGAAATTTAATTATGAATATAAACAATAAAGTAAAAGCAATAAAAATAGTTCAAAACAAAGGTTTAACTTGCATAACAATAATTTAGCCATTTATAAAACAAAAATTAGAAAGGAAAATACTTACTTTGAAACTACTATTGCTTGAACAAGTTATTGCCACAGTCTGCTGTTTATTTTGAAATAATCTATAATAAATAATATTTTTCACTGATTATACAAGTTGAAAATAATTAATTATTCCTTCAATAGTTTTAAATATTACTTACAATTTTCAATCAAAAAGCAATTAAATACGTTTAATTATAACTTTTTTGTTCAAAAAACACAAAATATTTTACTTAAAGAAGTATAAGTATATTGCTTTCTAAAGCCACTACACTAAAACTGACGAAATTTTGGAGCGAGGAGCTAAAACAGTTTCCTCTTCACTTTCCTCATGTCGATCTTTCGAAAGTAACTTCATTTCGAAAGGCTGTAAGTTTCGAAAAACTGGATGAATTTTATAGGTATAAGCTTCAATATAAGTTTAGATTTTTATTCAAAATTTGTGCAAATTTTACTCTTCTTAATGTTTATAAACAATGGAGATATGATTTAAAAAAAATAGTCGCTAACTTCGTCCCTTCGTTGGTCATAGAAGGTTTATTTTTTTTAAATGTGACTTTTTTTAACAGCTATCCAATGGTTGTACGTACAAGTCTGTAGCTTAAAAGCTACAGCCCAGGCTATAGCGCAGACTGGGCTATAGGTATTAATGCAAATAAAGCGTGGAAAATTGGTGTTTTTGTTAATTCGATTATGTTAGGATTGTGATAGATATTTACTGATGATTTGTATAATTGTATATGTATATTTTTATGTGTAAAAATCGACCTGGTTCAGTAGCTTTCATCTACTTTATAATTACGTAGAAATTACATTTATCCGTTGCTTTAGGACCTCACTCTTATTAATATTAAGTGTTCATAGACGAAATTATTAAAAAAAACTTGTTAATAAAAACTTTTATTTTCGTAATTGAAAAAATATCTTAATTTTGAAAAAACGTTTACGTAAATTTTTCTAAATACTATATTATGAGGTACTTTAAAAATAATCAATGTTTCGATCATTAGTAAAAACATTTTACACAAATTATTAATTCGAAATTCAACAATTTTTCCCGAAAATT
Organism: Diabrotica undecimpunctata; assembly: GCF_040954645.1. Classification (NCBI taxonomy): domain Eukaryota; kingdom Metazoa; phylum Arthropoda; class Insecta; order Coleoptera; family Chrysomelidae; genus Diabrotica; species Diabrotica undecimpunctata. The sequence continues at coordinate 83,877,128 of NC_092808.1, read as the reverse complement.
TTATTTGAATGTTGGATACAGAATGTCTCTCTGGGGGTCTGTGTTACAATAGGTATCAATATCGGATTACCAGTAGATCGGCTTTTAAAATTTTGCGTAGATCTTGTCCCTCACTGTACCAACTACGTTATGGCCCGAACGGGCGTAAAGATACCACCAAAAAGACAACTTATTAGAAACATCTTTATTTAACAACATTTCAAAACATTATTTAGAATTCAAATAAAACTGGCAATTCTAAAAGGATCCGGTGATATTTAGATTATTAGGGATCTCAAAAATATCTTGCAGTTTCACGGTTTTAGTTTAACACGTTTGACAGCATTTCCGTTGCGTAGCAACAACACGGACGATAGAATGTCTATTAGTAAATATATTGTCAAAATGAAATCGAATTTTCGGATTTTTTACAAAATATTTATTTGTAGATGCAATAACGAACTAGTACGACATAAAAGTTTGTATGCACCGCGGGTATTAATAGATGTATATGCCCTCGGGCGACTTACAAACCCTCAGTACAGAGGCTCTCGGGTTTGTAATATCGTCGCCCTCTGGGCATAAACATCTACTTACCCCCTTGGTACATAAATAACTATGATGGTCAAAATTGGAGTACTCATTGCGAGCAAAAAAGCCCATACGTAACTGAGACCGAAAAATAATAAATTTAAGACAGAAACAAGAAATAGTTAGGGACAAAAACTGCATCGATTCAAATTCGTTGGAATATAAGGAACTTATAAGCCAATTAGAAAAAAAATCATAAAAGACCATAAAATAACTACCGATAATACGGACACTCATTGGAAAGGGTAACGAATACAATGAACCTCTTCATTAGGCATTTGTATATTACAATTAGGCATTTGATTTCAGAGAACTTTGGTCCGTATTAGAATAATTATTATGTAGCAGAAGGTCTAACAGCAAGCCAAATAAGAACAAAAAGAGGAGTTAGACAGTAAGATACTATCTCTGCAAAATTATTAACTCTTATAGTATAATATGTGTAATCTACGATTTGCCGATGATATAGTACTCATAAGTAATAATACAGAGGAACAACTTTACATGCCACAGAAATTTAAACAGGAATCTGCGAAGATCGGTTTAAAAAGGAATTTAAGCAAATATAACTAGAAGAATCCAAATGACTTGAGCAGCAGTAGGAAGACTCGTTGCAGTAGAAGTGTCGAAAAACAAAAAGATAACCAATTAAAAGAAAAGAGTATTCAACAGTTGTTATGAACAGTAATGACCTATGGAATAGAGACCGTAACACTGGAGAGTTATTAACCAATAGATTAAGAACAACACAGAGGGTCATCGAACGAGTTATGTCTCGAGTTTTTCTTAGAGAACATTATATGAAATGAGGACGTGCGAAATAGAACAAAGTTAAATGGAGCTGGGTAGGACACGTGGCACAACAAATCAACGAAAGATGTACGAGACACGTTGTACATTGAAGCACGCGCGAGTACAGTCGTATTAGAGGAAGACCACAAAATCAGTGGCTAGACAACATCAAAGCAAAAGTGGGTAAAAACTGGCACCGCATAGTACAAAACAGAGAAGAGTGGAGAACTTATTTAAAGGCCGTTGTCCAGGGGTGGATGCAAACAAGCTGAAGAAAACAAAGAAGATCAAAACATATAAAAAACTTAACTAAAGTTAAATTTAAATGTACATGTGTTAGATTTTGATTAAAAACAATAATTATTATGTTATAGGTACGCCATATTTACTACTTCTACATATTTACTATTACAAATACTATAATCTCCACGAAATACCTAATTTTTTTAATGTCAAAATTATATTATAATTTTGCATTGAAGTGGAAAATCTGTTAAAAATGTTGTCCATTAAAGTATAAAAAAGTTAAAATATTGTGAAAAAAATACACAAACATTAATGTTCATCCTCACATCTATTTGCCATCGTAATTTACGTACTTTAACATATTAGTATCATCTTATAGAACTTGCAAATTAGACAGAATATTCTTGTTACATTCTATTATGCTTATAGTCAAAGTGATTAGATGCAAACTGTTTTTACATAACGGCTGATTTAGGTTATTGTGTATAGTACGGAGGAGCCCTATTATCAAATATTCGTCCAATATACATTTTGACATCTATTGGCAAGACTGGATGTCTACACTTGAATAAATTTTTGCAACGGTACTACTCCTTGTTCAACTGTTATTTATTAAAATATATTTAGTAGCTCAATGGGATTTTTACTCTGGCTATAGCCGTAAAACTCCAAGCGAGTTTTATATGTACGGGTGTCGTGGTGGAAGTCTACAAAATATTCTTTAAAGTTTATATTCTTTGAAAAAGACAGAAAAGATTTGATTTCACGTACAAAGCGTCTATGTATCTGTTGATACGTATTTCGACTTAATAAGTCTCATCAGAACAGTTATTCATAGCCGTTCTTAACGTGAAAAATAATCTTCTCTGTCTTATTAGGAAGCAACAATAAAATGGCTTCGTTATGGACGCAATAGCGACATCTGATAGAAAAATCGGTAAGATAGTTTCGAAACAAATTCAGATTTCTGCTTTAATCTGGAGCCTTCTAAAAATTGCTAGGCATAGCCAGACGTTGATAAAGATGTTAATAGAGACATGAAAAATCTGAAATTTTCATTCCACGACATGTCTCCTCAACTAAGCAGAAATCCTTAACGAATTTGTTTCCTGTACTCATACAGAGTAGATCCGAATAAAATGAAAAAGACAGAAAAGATTTGATTTCACGTACAAAGCGTCTATGTATCTGTTGATACGTATTTCGACTTAATAAGTCTCATCAGAACAGTTATTCATAGCCGTTCTTAACGTGAAAAATAATCTTCTCTGTCTTATTAGGAAGCAACAATAAAATGGCTTCGATCTGGAATGCAAATTTTAGATTCCCCATGTCTCTATTAACATCTTTATCAACGTCTGGCTATGCCTTGCAATTTTTAGAAGGCTCCAGATTAAAGCAGAAATCTGAATTTGTTTCGATACTATCTTACCGATTTTTATATTCTTTCTTTTATAAAAATTAAATAAATCATATTTCCCCCTTTTATTTCTTATTACCACGTACAGTTACGATTTAATTCTCCTTGTATTTATCTGCGAATCTTAGAATTTTATCTTTGCTCACTACTTAATCTTTACTTTACTATTAAACGTTAATAAATATGTAAAATACTTTAATAAAATACTGTAGTATATAACATAATATATAAATATATAAATATAATAATAAAATTTAAATCTCTACTAGTAAGTTACTCCGCCTGTAAAATGTATTGATTCAAATAATTCAAAGTGACGAAGTAAAAAGTTAAAACTCAAAAGTTTACTATCTCTTCCTATAAAAGCCTTTTATTACCAGTTGTGACGATGTTTTTTACTGAAACTTTTATATATAATTTATTGCAGTATTTTAGTATTCATAAATATACTCACATTATTCACGAATAACGTAGTTGTATCTGCCAACTTACCTATAACAAAAGAAAATATCATTATATATATAAGTAAATTTATTTTTACGATTAAATTAAATAAAATTTTATTACTTAGTAAACTACAAATCAAAATATTTTGTAACACATATTTTTTTGTGACCTAATCTTCAAAACTTGTTTATTATTAAAATGTATAAGAAAATTCAGGTTAAATATCTCCTTAGATAGTGCAGTCACGGAATAAGAAACAATCAGAATGCCCACTCTCAGATGCTGCCTTTGAAGTTTTTCAGCACGCGATCGCCGTGTTTTAGACGGAAACACAGAACACAGACTCGGATTGAGAATCACAGTTGGTGTAATTTTACTGTCAAAGTTCATATTTTGAGGTTATATTGTGTTAGATTAAAACTTTAATTATTTTTTCTTTATTTCAAAGAGTTTTGTTGTTGTTTTTATCAGAGTTATTTTAATGTAAATCAATAAATCATTGAAATTAGTTATGAAGTTGAAAAATATTTAAATTAATATTTTATTCTTTTTAGGTGTCCCTGATTTTATCCTGTACAAGACTAAAGATATTCGTTTTCTCCTAGTTTAAGCAGTGAGTAAGGACTTTTAGTTGTAATATAACATTATGTGTAAACCTTTATTATTTTTTCTATGTTATTAAATGTAAATTTTGATCGACAGAATCAACTGGCTGGTCCATTGTATTTCACATTTTTTTTTATTAAAAATAAATTACTGCTGCGAACATTATTTCTTTTGTTGCTTTTTTTGATTTCTATTGATAAGTTGTCAGAAAATAACTTTATTTTTATACATAAATTTTATAACATTAATAAACTTTTCAAAAAGTAAGTAGTGTTTCATTAAGTATTTACAAGGGTTTATATTGTGAAAAAACCAGGATGAATTTAAAAAATCAATTTAATATACCAAAAATTTAAATAATCCATTATTGTTGTAAACCATGTAATTATTTTCTCTAGCACAAGAACCAATTGCAGTAGCCTTAGAAATGAGCTCCGTTAAATATTGATTTAGAGTGTTATACATTTTATAAAGGATACTTATTACAAGATTTACAACAATAAATTCCTGATTGAAAAATGAACTTGTCACAATTAACTTTAGAGGCAGATTTTAAAATTATGCCTGTTGAAGACAATTTGGAATAAGTGACAATCATATTTTATGTTAAAAGAGATCAAATGGTAAAATTTAATACAAAATATTAGGAATTGATCATCAAACAATTTTTGTTATTACTACAAAGCTAGCACATCATTAATTTGTTTAACAGTTAATTTGTAAAGATATATTTATACCTTCAAGAGTAAAAGCTGTAAGCAAGATTGAAGATTTAAAACCAAATTAAAAAAATATATCTGTTGTTAAATATAAAGCAATTTTTAAAATGACACAGTTTAATAATTTTTATTTGTTTGAGAATTGTATGTTATATGAACATTATTATTGTATTTTTTATACTTCTCTATAAACATATGTTGCTTGGAGTTAATAAATCAACAAATCTTTCTTTAAAGGTTTACACTTCAACTGCCTCAAGTACAAAATTTGATTGATGTCACAGATCCAAATTTATCTTTCACCATCTTTATTCATTATTTTATTTTCACAAGAATAACACCCTTTTACTAACACCAATAAAGTACTTTATGAGTAATACTGCACAACTTCTTTAATAAGAGAGTATTGAAAATTTGTTAAAGCAGCACATAACTGAAATATTACTGTTATTTGAGATATGTAAAAATTTGGAATTTGCTGCAATATATTGTAACACTTTATTCTTCGGATCGCCCTCTAACATATATCTTAGCTTTTGCTATGGAAGTCTGTTTTGTTTGGCTCTGTAAACTGAGGAGCACTTAGGAAAGGAGTAATATTTATGTACCCCTCAGGCAATAAATCTTTAAATAAGAAACCTTTATCCGCTAGAATAACATCACCATAGCTCATTTGGTCTAGAATGCCACAGTTTTTTAATCAGAAATGGATCCAGGATAGGCACTGCTGACATATGTGATGACACCATTTGGTGATACTTCTACAAGAACCTTTCAGTTGTTATGGTGCTTATAAGAACTGTATGTTATTTTTTGTTTTTCCATACTGGTAGGAGTAACTGAGTACACTTCTGTAAAATCTAAAATGATTCTACAATTTCTATATGATGAAAATGCAGTTGGAAGGCATGCTTGATTTTTTTTCTTGCGGGTATCTTTTCCATCAGTTGTAATAAAATTTCATCCAACACATTTTTTATTTATTTATTACATGAAAGTACAAACGTCACTTATAAAAAAATGCTAAATATAGAATTACAGACCCTGAGCGAAAACTATGTGGGTCAAATTAAAAAAAGTATATAATACAAACACTAATATAATTACTTTAACACATTAAGAATTTTTTAATATGAAGATGAGGTTCAACTGTGCAAACAACTTTATGGTGTTCAGATATTATCAATATTGATATTTATATAACAGATGCATTACTTCTTTCTGGTAGATATACAGCCACTTTTTGTATGCATTGATGTGGATGGACCTGGTTCAGGGCTATTTGTTGATGGTCCAGCTGTTTCTTCCACAATATCAACTAAAGATGAATGAAGTTGCCCCTTCATCTAAGGAGGAATTCATTTGCTGAGCCTGTCGTTTGCCAAAAAAGTATTCCTATTAGATTAATATATTCATTTAAATCCGATTTTAAGTTGACCATTTTTCTGGAGTGGAAAACAGAAACTTTCTCTTTGTTATGCTCAAAAATTGTAGGTCCATTTTTCCTATTTTGGTCCACAAAATAACCAATAAAAACTTACGAGTACTTAGGTGGTTCTCTATCTTGCCTCCTGAAAACAGAATAAAATAAAGTTATTAATTTTAGCCTAACATACAAAGGGAACAATTACATTTTAAATTATCTTTAAAAATCATGCCAGATACATAGTATAAATCTGAAAAGACAATCACAAAATATCTAAAATATAAGCAATATTAAAACAAACTAATAACTACTTTTACCTCATGAGATTTATAAATCCACTTCTGCTCCTCTGAAATTTTTGAACACAAAAAAACTTGCATGTTTTTTGCTCACTGTAAGTTTACAATTTGGAGCAAAGCACATAACCATTTTATTAATAATAGAATGGATGTAATAATAAAATAACAGTCCTTATAAAACGAATATCTTTAGTACTTTCATGGGATAAAATTACTGGCACCTAAAAAAGAATAAAACATTAATGACATATTATTATAATATATTATTATATATTATAACATATTAATTATATAATATTTTTTAACTTTGTAAATAAATTAAATAATGTATTGATTAATATTGAAATATCCTGATATAAAAACAACAACAAAATACATTGAAATAAGGAAAAAATAATTAAAGTTTTAATCTAACACTATAGAACCTCAAAATTTAAACTTTAACAGTAAATATCTTAATACATACTTTGATACTCTTACCTCACAAATTCATGAACAACAAATAAAACGAATCGCACAGAATGGATATTCAGAAGAAAAAGTCTTTATTTATTCTCTAAAATATTTAAAAAATCAACATTTCCAACTTCTTATGGGAGAAATACATGTAAAGCAGATTCATTTGAACGCCAGAATAATTTTTACTTATTTACTGAACAGCACTCGTTCCGTGGTTCTGACTAAAATATGCGGAACGTCTGCGCGAACGAGATGCGCGTACTTAATTTTCTATGGAGAGTGGGCATTCTGATTGTTTCTTCTTCTGTGGTCCAGTCGCCAGAGAGTTGACCCCTAAAAATCATACAAACAAGCTGAATTTTGCAGAAAATATTAATATTGGGACCCCAAAAAAGATGCAAAAAAGTTTACCAGTTTTACCCCTGGGCTTACCTAAAACTCCCCTCGCAGCAGGATAAAAACGCAAAAAATCGACTTACCAAGAATTTGTACACCGTAAAAAAATATTTCAAATAAAAAATGTAGCTGAGATAATTTTAAACAAAAATGTTTATAACCATCGATTTTGCATGTCAGTTATGCGCGCGAAATCAATGTTCAATAAAATTTGTATCAGCGGGACGGTAATAATTCGATATCTTTTGATCCAAATGTCCTATCGACAATAATCAAGATGCGTTTTAAATGCGCAGCTTTTGTATTTTGCCGAGAATAAACTTAGTTTTTATAAAGGTGTAAAAAAATTAACGAGGTGCGATTTTTGCCATTTTTTTTTTCGAACGAAACAAAAGTTTTCATTTTTAGAGATCAATCTTTAAAATCTATGACATAAAATTTCAATTTTAAGTTGTTGTAACATATATGAGGCATTTGAAATATGAGTAAAAACGCAGAATTTAATGTTTTACATTACAAACGATCACACGTCACGGGAAATGCATTAAGAAATTCTTTTTTAGGTGTATTTTATTGCAGAAGTTTTGTTCTTTTAAAAAACGTACTTGAGTAATTAAACAAAAAGTTTTAAATGTTTTAGATCGTTTGTATGAATGTTTAAACCCAGCGTTTTTTTAAGCATATTCAAATGCCTCACATTTGTTGCCAAAACTCAAAACTAAAATTTCATGCTATAGGTTTTAAATGTAAGGCTCTAGTTATCAAAACTTTATAGTAACCAGTTAATGAAAGCGATATATTGTATTAATCTCGTGAGAATAGTAAAAAATCTTTACGTTTATTTATTTAACACCTGTATAAAATCTAAGTTTATTTCCGGCAAAATACAAAAACTGCAAACGAAAGCTGAACTATTTACCTTTAAAATGCATCTTGATTTTTGTCAATAGATCACTTAAATTTTATTGAACATTGATTTCGCGTGCGTAACTGACATGCAAAACCGACGGTCGCTTCAAGCGTTTTTTATAAGAGAACAATTCGTTCTACATAAAAAATCTCTGTAAACATTTCTGTTTAAAATTATCTCAGCTATATTTTTTAATTAAAGCAGTTTTTTCTACTGTGTACATATTCTTAGTAAATCGATTTTTTTTGCGTTTTTACCCACCTCTGAGGGGGTTTTAGGGAGAAGCCTGGGGGTAAAAGCGGTAAACTTTTTTGCATCTTTTTTGGGGTCTTAAAATTAATATTCTCGGCAAAATTCAGCTTGTTCGTATGATTTTTAGAGGTTTAGTGACATTTTCGTCTCTGACGACTGGAGTAAGAATTAAAACTAAAAATCTCCCTATACCTACATACTTTTTTATTTTTTTGATCACCAAGGTACATTTTTTTCTGCGACGTAATAATTTCACTTGGCTTTTTAACTTTATACAATTTTCCTGAAAACTATCACGAATTTAAACACTTTTGTTTTATTCATTTTTTTCTGATCGAGAGGGCCAATATTCTAATGTTAAAGAGATCTTCTCTATCAGCTTCTTGGAATAATTCAGCAAATGATTTAATTTACCAATATAATAAATATAGTTAAATCTCAATAATCCGGCACTTCAGTAAACTGTCACGTTCAATAATGCAAAACCCTACGCCTGCGCCTTCATCATCCCTTCATATAACACACACCGTGTATTCGCCCCGTCTCGTGAAGAAATCTAACGTCAAAACTTATTTAATGCACTTGCCTTCATACTTACCACATGTTGTTGTAAGTGAGAATAATGTACCTAAAAATATCAAGGAAACGGAAATATAAGTCCCCAGCTTTAAAAGAGAAAATCTACATTTTAAAAAACTTAGATAGTGAAGAAACTTGTGCAAATTGACAAAATAATATGGAGTTGGGCGTGCTACTAAACACAATCTTAAAAAAAAATAGTGAAATACGTGAAGATGATAAAAATTCTGGACTGGGAAAACTAAAAAATTTAGAGTTTACGAATGCTCAAAGATGACAAACGCTTTATACATGTGGTTCACATAAGAAAGTTCTACACAGTTACCTGTATCTCAACAAATTCTGAAAGCAACAACAATCGAATTTTATAAAATAATTATCTAGCGTTTTAAAGACAAAGTAAAATAAATGAAAGATTATAAATCGAAAGCATTTTTGAAGTGTGTAAAAATGTATCTCTTAGTTGAGCGCTTTCGGCTTACAAAGCCATCTTCAGAGCTATGTTACAATTGAACACAATATAAATAACTAATTTACAGTTTACAATGGTTTAGTGATGTGAAGTTTTAAAAAGTATCACTACTAAGGAGAGATCTCATTTTGGTAGAAAAATACAGAATTTTCATTTAAACTATTTTTATGTAAAAGTATTTCTTTGGAAAAACACAAAAAAGACTGTACAGTAGACTCCACAAAAAATACAACAAAAAATTTGGTTATTTGACGGGTGTCAGAAACTAACAATTTGTTGGAGTAGAAGCAGCAGATAGATTGAGAGGATTTAAATGCCAGCCTTCTAAATAATTTCTCAAAGAAGGTGACAGTTGACATAATGTCGCACGTAGAAAATTGATTTTATTGAAATTATCAAAAAGTTAAATGGAAATTCATAATAAAATAAGAAATTTTTCGAAGAATGTCTAAAATTATGTTTTATAAATCTTAGTTTTACATAGCATCATCATAAATACCATAAAACTTATTTCAGAAAGTCTTCCATAAATGTTTTAATTTGATTATGAATTTCAACTCATTAGTTTTTTAATAATTTCAATTGTCAATATGTCATTTGTCACCTTCTTTGTCAACTCCCACAAATGATCGGGTTCTGACAAACGTAACACAACCAAATTTTTAATGTGTTTTTTGTGGAGTCCAGTGTTCAGTCTTTTTTGTATTTTTTGTAAAGAGATATTTTTAATAAAGAAATAGCTTAAAGAAAAATTTTGTATTTTTCTACCAAAATCAGATTTTATCTTAGAAGTGATATTTTTTAAAAACTTAAGTGAATGATTGTAAACTTACTTTTGTTACAATAAATAATGACGCATAATATGACTCAAAACTGTAAACATGTTTTTCTAATAACTATTTTTCTAGTAGGAAATATCCAAGGGACCCCTACGCTAAAACCAGTTCCATGGCGTTCGAGATCATTCAGCAAGGATCGCCGACCGAATTCTAGTAAGTTCGCCGCTCAGCTGAAAGATCGGTCTGCCTTCCATTCTATTCAAAGGGAATCGCCGGAATTCTCGATAACGGCATTTTATATTTAAAGAGGGAATAAATAAGTTAGTTATATTGTACAAATTAAGACTTTAAATAAACTTGTAAGTGTTATAAGTGTAGAACCTTTGATAATAAATAGAGACAATAAATTGGATTAATAAAAATATTACACTTGACTTGCTAGTTATTGACTATTGTACATATTATTCAAAACTGCTGTTTTTTTTTTCATTCTTTGATTTGTCATAAGTGTGTACAAAAACATCAGTCTTGTCATTTTTTTAAAGTAGAAAGCTTAATCTTATTCCTTGCCAAATCTATACCGCAGACGAGATTGACTCTTTTTAAAGATTCTTGTCCAACAAAACATTCGTATCCTCTAAAGAAGCAAGTACACCAAGTTGTAAAGTAAATAAAAATGGAATAATGTTTATGTCTTGTTTAAATGTTACTGAATACATACAAATTGGATTTGTTAGCGATTGGAAAAGTTAAAAATCCTAGAGCTTTTAAAAGCATTTTTCTGTTTTCAAAAGTTTTCTACAAGAAACAATTTAAAAATTGAGTTTCGAGATAGTTATTTCGTGAATGGTTCGATAAATACTTTATCCCAGAGGTGAAGAAGTTTACAAAATGATTTAGTCTACTTATAAAAGCTTTACGCATACTCCACAATGCTCCAGGCCAGCCAAATGAAAAAGAACTTAAATCAAGTGAAGGAAATCTCCAAACCATCTTCGTAGGACCAAACTGTCTACGTTTATTGCAGCCCGTGGATCAAAATATTACCCAGAAAGTAATGTCCTTGTATAAAAATTAATTACTCTACCATATTATTTCTTAGAATGGTGACATATTGCAGAGCCACAAATATATAATTTTAACGATTCTTTATTCCCTCTTAGTCATACATAAACGTCTTACCTAACTAAATTCAATTATCATAGAAAAAGCTACGCCCTACATTAAATGAAGTATCTGAAGAAACCAAAAAATATGATCCTGAAGATAATCCACCTAATGCCGATTGGTTTCAAAATTTACTAGAAAGAGTATTCGAGAATCATAAAGAAGGTTTAAATTCTTGGTTTGAAAAACAGAACAAACTATGACATATGAAGAAATATGTAAGGCAGTGTAAGAAGGAAAAGAAAGCCTGGTATTATTATTGGAGTCACCAACTACTAAATCTATAAAAGTAAAACCAGATACAGCATTTATTTGTTGCAATATCTGCATCAGATGGCTGAAGAAAATTGCACATTTGCTGAAGATTAATATATTACTTCAAAACACGCGAGAAAATATTTTTAAATAAGGACTAAAAGTTGTACAAAAACAAACATTAATTAGAGATTATATTAAACTATGTTAAATATATGTAGTTAGTTATATGTGAAATACATTACAGGTTTAAAAAAACGTGTATAACGTGAACCCTAATGCATACGTTGTATCTATTTTCTATAGAAATTGCTTTATTTTATTTATTATGAATTTTTTTATGCAATCCAGTAATCCGAACATATTCCAGCAACCTCTGGTTTTTAATAGTGTCACATTAGTGATATTCGACTGTATATAAGTCTATAATTTGGTGTCGATACTTCACTTTATCCTAACCCTACTAGAAGAAAAATAAAAAATAATACTAGATATCTAGATAATATATTTTGCTACGTACTGTTCTCGAAAATACATGTTAGGCTGATATTTACGCTAATGTGGGGCTGTGGAAAATAAAAATTAATTACGGTTTACCATTATGTTCAAGGGCACATGGATAGATTATAAATTTTAATGTAACCATCAAATTTAATATGTATGTTATTTCGAAAACATAAATGATGTATCCTCGATATGTGACTGTATTTTGTCAGTCTCGATATGTGTCTTGTGTAGAGAGACATGTCAGAATTGACATGTCTCTCTGATGCCCCTGTGAAAAACATATTTTTAAAATGATATTGAAAATGATTTTTAAAATGATATTTTTTAATAAATTCAATAACAATTTTTTAAAAAATAAGTAAAAGGAAAACTGTAATAACTATAGTATATTTCATTAATTTGCGACTGTATTATATTATAGCTAGACACTCAACAGCAAATGGTCCACTCTACTGTACAGCATAAGAAGTACGAAAGTAACTTAAGAAAAAATTAAAAGGTAATTTCTAAATTGAATTAAAAAAATCTTTTTATAATCTTTTTTACATCAATAATAAGAAGTTATTACAGCCAATTCTTGTGATATAATTAAGCACACTGAAAATTTTACGCGGGAATGTTTGTTTGCTCAGCAGTTTTACCTTTTTAAGCAGTTTATTACAACCAAAAGGAACGAAAACATTAAAGATATGTATAGTACCTAGTTGAAATTATACATAGTTTTGGACATAATGTGTTAAGACAATTCCTTACAATGTGTGAATTCAATCCCATTAAACATATTTGGGAGATATGCAACACTTACTAGGATAACTATATTGGGTGTAATGAATGCAGTGACGCAGCAATTTTAAAAACATAGCATAAAGAATTGAATACTGCTACTCCTAAAAATTATAGAAGAAGTGTGCGCAAAAGTGAAAAGTTAAATGAATAATGTGGGACGCGTAAAAATTGCATGGAAGTACCGACGACACTAATTATGAATATAAATTTACCACTTAAATTTAGAAACATTATCAATTAAAACCGTATTTTGCTTGTCTCCGACAGTTCTTTAAATATTGGAAGAATTGGCTATTAATTTTATGAACACAGCGGACCATTTAAGTCAAAGTTTTCATCCCTAATCCAAAATAGTCGCAAATGTAGAATGTAAGAATTCGTTAGAGCTTGCCATTGTTTAAAATATTATAAATCTCATTTACCGCAGAATAGACGGAGTTTTTTTTATTGTGTAATGGCTTTGGCCGAGTCAATTAGCCAGGCTATTGGTGGTAGTTACAATTTTTGATTTTATTACCTAAGCCTATTTATAATCTAAATTTACAGGGAGTAATATGTTCGTATACACATTTTTTCAGTTTTTGACATATTTACAATTTTTAATTTTATTATCTAAAACTACTTATAATTTAAATTTGCAGGACGTTATATATTCGTAGATACATTTTAATATTTGCTTATTATTTGAAAAAATAATTGTATTCAAATTGACAGGCAATGGACAATTTAGCTCAATTAGTTTTTCATACATCATTTTGATACGTTTTCCCTACTGTCCACACTCCAATATAATGCGCTGTAGGTCTCCCACTTTACCACAGGAACAATATGGGTTATCAGTGATACCTATGCTGTTTTGTATGCAGAAGTGAGTGCGTTATTTGATCTTATTCTGTTTGTTTTTATAAATAACCTGTTTGGCTCATATTTAAACCATCTTTCATTAAGAATTAGTGGTTGGCAAGTTTATTCCAGTTGTACTTTGGTTGTATAAACGTTGCCATCTTTGTTTGCAATAATTGTTTTTACTGATAATATCTATGTCTGTTACTGATAGAAGTATGTTGTTTATATTATGTTTGGTTAAAGCTGAAAATTTAGCTAATTTGTCGACTTCTTCATTTCCTTATATTTCAGAGAATCCTTTTACCCAACAAATAATAATCGAGCTACCTGCGGAAGTAATATCAGAATGTAAACTCTTTGTTTCTATTTCACTATGGTTTAGGTTTTTTGTGGTTTTGATAGAAGTAAGTTTGTCCACATTGCTTATACAATCGGTCAGAATGATATACTTATCCATACCAATAGAGGCTATATATTATAACGTGAGTAGTAAGGCTGATAGTTCGGCAGTATATATTAAAGCTTCATTGGGTAATCGACATGATTTTTTGTAATCAGAATTCCAGTGATATATAGCACAACCCGTTTTATTTTGAATTTTAGAGCCACCCGTAAAAATATATTATTAAAATGCAGTCCACTTATCTTTAATTATTTTGTTAATCATACTTTCTGGAAGGTTTGAATCTATATAATACGTTTCTATTACCTTGGAGAAGAGAGTCTTAGGAGGTTGAGTATAAATTGGTGGTATTTTATTTTGATACAATAATTGTTCTTCAATATTGTCAATTTCCTATAAATTTTAACGTATATGGGAGTTTTTTTGTTACACCAATATTTGTGGCTTAAGTCTAATATATTCAAGTTGCGAATAATTTGTAAGTAGCTGAAGTTTTTTGAGATAGCTCTAGCTACAAACTTATCTGTACAAAGCTGTCTGCATAGTATAAAGAGTGGCTCTTTAGCTTCAATTTCTATAATAGTAATAGGAGTAGATTTTAAGTAACCAAGACATTTAAATCTCAAACAAATCTTAACCTCAAACATTTATTCTTTTGGGTTTTAATTTTATTAAGATGTCCTGTTGACGCAGACTAATATAAATGACAAGTATAGTCAAAAATTGGTCCAATCATTAAGCCATTAAGCGATAGAATAGCAATTCAATATTCGGGTCAGCTTCCCAACTGGTTTTACAAAATGCTCTAAGGATATTCATAAAGTTTTCCGATTTCTTTTATAGAATGAATTTGATCCTTCCATAACAGTTTACGATCCAAATATATGCCCAGATATTTTACACAATGTTTGATTGGAAATTCTATTTTTCCTAATTTGATGTTACCTTGAGGAGTTTGGCGTTTTCTAAAAAAAACAAATTTCAGTCTTTGTAATTGATATTGATAGGCCTAGAGGATGGTAATAATTTTTTTACAATATAGTGTAATTTCGAGTTGACGCTTACAAATGTCTATGGTTGCATGGGAGGTATACAACACAACATCACCTGCAAACTGTAATATATTAAAGTGTTTAGGTGCTATCTGTTTCAGATCTATATTGTACAATGAAAAGAGAAGTGTACTTAAAATACTACCCTGTGGTATATTCGTTAGCCTTGGCGCTAAAAGTTTCTCATTTATTTTTAAGTAATAGTCCATCTATTCTTGTATGGAGATATAATGAAATTTAAAATTTTAACGGACATTCTAAGATATAACAATTTCTTATATAGAATATATAAATTTATGTTACCAAATGTAGAGGTTACATCGATAAATGCTGCAGTTGTTGATTCTTGATTTGTAAAATTGACCTTAACAGAGGAAACTAGTGAAGTGAGAGCATCTTGTATAGTGGAAATTCATTCTCATTTTGCCATATATTGTTAAAAATTTGTAATAATAATGATTAAACAATTTGTATTCTGTGGGTAAAAACTATAGCATAGAATATCATATATAGTCCATTCCTGGAGACGAACAATTATTTTGTTTGGGTCCGTGATTTAATTCCCACAATCATTCCAAATGGTTTTTCTAGATTGGAGTATTCTCTGGAAACGGCGACTATAGCTTTGTTTATTTGATTTGGTAACTAAGGAGGTGAAATCTTGAAGTGGAAATCTTCTATCCATGCAGCTTCGCAGTTTATCGGGAGTTTATTGGACTGCTTTCGGTTTTTGTGGCGGTGTACTTTCTTCCAGACGTCGCTGATCGGACTGTGGGAGTTAAGGCTTTCGCAGTAGTTTATCGAACTTTGGATATAACAGTTGGCTGAATTTGCTTTATTTAGATTTCAGCTTTTATGTGTATTGTTATCAGGTGGTATTGCTTGTTTGGAATTTCCAAGGCTATGGTCAAGGGTATATGGTCAGATCCATGTGGAATCTGAATAGCAGACCAAGTTAATTTAGATATAATGTCCTGGGTGTAAATTGTTATGTCGATTGCTGATGGACTGGAACTTAGTGCAAGATTTGGAGAACCATCATTTAAGTATAATAGATTACATTGTTCTATTGAATCTAATAAAACTTTACCGTGAGTATCATTAGTTTCGCATTCCCATGCCATGTTGTGAGGGTTGAAGTCCCCTCCAATCATGAATGGCGGAGGAATGTGTTAAAAAAATGGATCCATTCTTCAATTGTTACTGTAATACGTGGTTCTTTGTATATAGGTATTATATGTATAGGTTTATGGATACAAGAAGTTTAACAGTCATGCATGTGTAAGTTGGAAACGCAATGAAAAGGCCCATGTTCAGTAGTGGACTTTTGAGACTGGATGATAAATGTACAAATTAGAATTTGTTAAATTTAAGGAATTAATAACTAAATCTAATTTATAATAATTTAGAATAATAATTAATATAATTTAGAATTATTAACTATTCTCAACGCTTAATTTAAAACTAAATATTGTATTTCTTTGCTATATGTAATTAATAGTTAAATAAAACTCATTTTCAGTTTTAAATAAGCACCATTGAACATCTATTTTATTTAATATTGCCTTGCTATAAAGGCTTCTGGCGTGTCTGAACAATTTAAGAGTCAATTTCAGTTTTCTTAGGTGATACCGACCATGAATAAACGGTTGCGGTCCAATTTTCTTTCCTTGTTACATCATTACCTTTTCAGAGAAGAGCGGCTAAACCATTTAGTTTAAATCTAATAAGAAAGCTTGTAATGCTTTGTAGTGACAATATAAAGACCGGTTTAAATAAAATGGGTTTGCTTTTTAGTACCTTTAAAAATCAATTTCTAGCGGTTCTGAGGGTTATGCGAAGCTGCAAATTTAGTAGAAATATACGACAGGATATTATCCAAGCGTAATTTAATAACGGTCATTATGATTCCAGTATGGAAAATATTACGAAGAACAGGAACAATTTATTGGCCCCCAAATTTGAATATTATACATATTTTTTTTCTAAACCGTTCACAATAATCATAAATATTATATTTGCGAAATTTAATATTATCAAGACACAAATACACATTAGGTAAATTTAAATCAAGTATTTGACTATTTGTAGCTTTATAGTTTATATTTAAAATTATTCAATAAGAAAATTATTTTTAGACTGTTACATTATTGCATCAGTTTGTCAGAAGATTAAGTCGTACTTAATTAATAATTTTAATATATTAATTCCTAACTAAGCGAATGGAAACATGTACTTACCGTTTTCACAACTTAGACCTAATTTGTCCAGTTTTATCTGTTTTTTATGGTAGTTGCTTATTAAGGTCAGCATAACACGCAGTTTTCTTTAGCAACTCTTCAGTTGTTAGAAAGTTCGTTTATCTATTAAAGGTGGGATATCAACACAACAATTTTCACTTTCTGGCTATAAAAGTTGGATGAACTCAAGTAAGAAAACATAACAGAGCGGTAGCCTTATCCATCTTTAAATTTAGTGCATACATTATATATATATATATATATATATATATATATATATATATATATATATATATTTATATATTTATATAATATATATATATATATATATATATATATATATATATATATATATATATATATATATATATATATATATATATATATATATATATGAAGACTACAGGGAAAAAACCAGATATGTCAAAATTTCATAAAACCGAGAAAAACGCATATTTAACTTTGAAGACCATAATGTGTCTTACATTGAAACGTATAATAAAACTCGGGAGTCAAAATTACTCCATAAAAACACATGAACGGCATTGCACTGTTTTTATTCATAAAAATGTGTTACACTCTTTAAAAATCCAGGAAATTCTTGTCAACCGCAATTTGTCCATTGAAAGAACCAGCTTAGTCATCTGAAACAGAAAATTGTCAATGCTTTCAATAATGAACATAGGTTTCATTTTGATTAGTATTTCTATTGTGAATGATAGGTAATAAATACAGCAAAACCTGTCAATAACGGTCACTAAAAATGACAGAACTATTGGCCGATATAAAAAGGTGGCCGCTAATACCAGGTTTTGTAGTCCAGAAATTTTGGTTTGGGGAACTTTGAAACTAGCCGGCTAGTACAAGTGGCCGGTTTTGATACGTGGCCGTTAACACAGGTTTTACTGTAACATGGCTCGTTAAAGATCCAACCTCTGGTTGGAACACCAGGGCATTCGTCAAAATTTTCCGTTGGTGGAAGCGTGCTCCGGGCGTCGGTGTTTAGTTTTAATCGCAGAAGTAGATCGACGCCGACGTTAAATAAAGAAATAAAAAAAGAGTAATAATTATAATAATAATAATTTACCTGTTACGACTAATTATAAGGTAAGACGGAGAAAAAGTCCACAGCTGCAGGACCACAGAATCTCATAAGGCTCATTAAATTGCTGTGCTTGGCTTTTGAAATTGCGAGGGGTCCTGAAACAACATACAGGAAATAATATTATAATTTTTTGTGATACCTTATACCTTACCTGAGTAGGCTGGTAATGGTAATTCAAATTCTCTATTCTTCAACTCCGTAGTTGTTAAGGTCATTCGTTTTTTCAAGATGATTGAAAAGAATGGTCCATTCTAAGAAGATCGATGATTTATAAGTCGACTGTGCTCTGATGTGGCAACAACCTTTTTCAAAACCTGAGTTTTGAAAGGGCATTTTGGAACATACTTTTTGTCCAAAAATGATTTCTAGTCCAAAACTATATTTTTTGTGTTACTTTCACGACGATGAATGGAGACGGCTTTACGCGGGACCCCTTGATCATGTCTCTAAACTCTTTTGGTACTTCAAAAGGCATTTTTAGATTTCACAGTCCAACATTCTTATCACACTCTAAGTATGAATGTCCACGGATGGGATATGTAATTTTTATTTCACGAAGCCCATGGATTTTGTTGTTTACGATATAATGTATGAATCGGAATATTGTGAAATTAATGTGTGAATAATGCGAACTTTTTATACCTGCCTGTTTATATTTTTACAAGAAACAAAACGAGTCTTTCTATTACGTTATGTTATATCAATGCATAAATGTCTTGTTGAACATTTAATCATTCAGAAAAATAATTATATTCGATATTCACAAATGTTTGTTCTTACAAAAAAACTTTCTATTATTGAAACACGCATTGTTTAATAATAATTTTTAAATCAATCCAACGCTATCTACCGTGAAACTTGTGACATATCTGGTTTTTTCACTGGACGCATGGACAAAGCTGGTTTTTTCCCAGTACCTCGAAACTTTGAAGTGTAATTACTCATGAGAAGACTACTTTTTACCCTGTACGATAGCTCTAAAATGTGCTTCTCCGCGTGTTCTATACCATAGAATAGAAATCTGAAATTTGAAAAAAATTGACATGTCTAGTTTTTTCCCTGTAGTCTTCATATATATATTTATATATATATATATATATATATATATATATATATATATATATATATATATATATATATATATATATATATATATATATATATATATATATATATATATATATATATTTATATATATATATATAAATATATATAATATTTCCAATAATTGGAAAATGAAAGTCGTCAACTACTTCATTGATTTACTTAAATATGTTTCGCTTTTATTCTTTTTTTAAAAGCATCACAGTTCAAAAATTTGTAGGATTTTTTAGATGTTATAAAAGCTCTACGATAACTTAACTAACTAAACGAGAAAAAAGACAAAAAATCACAAGAAAAACTGTATATAAGCACTATCGTTCATTTATATTATTTGTTGGTAATTTTTTCTCATTTTGACCGCTGGCTTCATTTGGATGATAGTTTAAGCTCTTTCAAGGGTCAAACCACATTGAGTCAGTCTGGTTTGACCCCTGTCATTACGATAAAGTTTTTTACACAAAAGTTTAATACAAAATACAAAAAAACAGTCAGAATTTGTTATTCCTAGAGTAAAAATACCGTCAAATTTTCTTCAGCCATTACATGCTGCTTACCTATAAGACCGAGCTCAAGCATGCCAATTTTAAAATAACATAATCAATAACAAAAAGTTTGGTTATGTATTTTTAAAAATTTGTATAATAATCTTTTTTAAAAACTATTTCCGGAGTGGAAATCTCAACGTCGAACATTGGTTAGTTAACAATACAATTTTCATTAAAACCAATAATTGTGGTTTAATCCCATATAAATATTATATTTAAAATATAATTACCGTCTATATTAAATACGATGTGAAGGTTGATTTCGATAAATACAAAAGTTATATCTAAATTTGTATACGATATTGGCTATATTTTTACCACGTAGCTCACATAATTGCATGGTATTTGGAAAATATATATTCTTTTGTCCATAAAACAGTGAAGTATACCCAATAGTCATTGAATAATATATACTGTTCATCCCGTTTACACTTTGTTTTTTAAAAAACTGTTACCCTCAGCAGTAAGTCGGGCATAAAATTTTTAATCAATTTTTGGCCGCAAGTCGCTTGCCGTTATATTAGCACTGTCAGTTATATCAGGCGGTGTTAAATTTTTTACGTCTATCAGCTTTAGATAAGTTTTATAAAATTAATTAAAAAAAAATTATTTTTTTTTACCTATTTTTTGTTCATTAAAAATCAAATTTTGATAAATATTACTACAATATGACTTTAAGTCACGATTCGATTTTAGTAATTCTAAATAATCAAAAAGTTTTAATTATTTAAATTCTTAAATTTTTTATGTTTATCAGTAATTTACAGTCAAGCAACAACAGTTAATTAGTTTCAAATGCAATGGTAGTGGTTTTTAATAAAAGATTACTACTCAGGTATTTATGGGCTATATCAAACATTTGATGGGTATAAATACATTTTACAGTCGTCCTTACAAAATAAATGATATAAAATTTCTATTTCCAGCTAGTATAACCGATAAGGTCAAAAAAATGTTAAAAGGGACAGGTTGTGCTGTAAAAGACAGTATCCTTCGCATTAAAAACTTTCTGTAATAGTTTATTAAACGAGTTAGAATCTATTCACACATGCCTAGTATGTAGAAATGGTAGGCAGTAAAATTATCAATTTAACATTAAATAATGAAAGTTAGATATGAGGAGCAGAATTGCCTAGGAACAGAAATATCCAATTTTTTTATTTTTTTTCTGCATTTTTTTATCAAATTTATAGTCAGTCTTACCTAACTTCTTTTTTTCCTTATAATTTATGACTTACTACTTTGATAATATTCGATAGATATCTTTTCTAAACTAAGAACCCTTGAAATAATATCTAAGTGTTTTTAGAACTAGAAAAATAACTTTGTCCGATCTGCGCCAAATTGTTTCTGAAATCGTAGTTAGCAGTTTTCCTTTCTACCAGAAACAACTAATATTTCTACAGCAGTTGATTATCAATATATAGATTGAAAGAAAATATGTCACTTACCTTTTACACCTTACACTCTATGAAACCAACCAAAATCAATTTAGCCCAATGCAATATACTCAGATTTTTTTAATCAGAAAAAGGTACCCATACTGAAAAAAAAAAAACAAAAAAATACAATAACAGTTTCACTCTTGCAGATGATGCAAAAATATAATAACATACAAAGGAAACTAAATTTTTGCGCTAAATATCCTATTACAAAAATGCCGTTATTGAAAAAAGATGTCTTTGCATGCGTTGTTGACTTCGACAAGCCATTCGATAAAGTACAGCATGTAAAATTATTCCAGATGCTAAAATATATAGAAAAATATGACAAAGATATTCGTTGCATTAAAAATCTGTATTAAAATTAAACTGGTATCGTAAAAATTGGAGAGAGTTACACCGTCGAAATCTTGATGCAACTAGGAGTCAGACAAGGTTGCATTTTGTCCCCCAACGTGTTTATTGTTTACAAGGACCAGCTATTTAAAAAGTCACTTAAGGCACAGTCGTATGGAATCAACATGGGGCCTACTTATTGTAATTAGATACTCAAAAATAAATAAACTATATCAACTAAAATAAAAAAGGAAATAAACTCAAACACAACCAAATTTTTAGTCTTTAGTTTTAACCCACATCCACACGCAGAGCTTTAATTAAATGAAGTCCAGGTTGACAATTTTGATAAAATTACGTATTTGGGAACTGTCTTAATAGAGCAACTAGATTTAGACATAGAAATAAAACAAAAACTAGCAGTGACTAAAACTATTTTTACGAAAATAAAAATATTTATTTGCACAAATCATCTTAGTTTAGAACTAAGAATAAGAATCGTTAAGTGCTATATTTGGTCAGTATTTTGGTATGGAGCAGAAGTGTAGACACTAAGAGTATCAACTATGAACAGAATTGAAGCATTGGAAATGTTAATTTATAGAAGGATGCTAAAGATACCTTGGACTACAAGAAAACTAATAAATAAAATTACAAGAAATACATAGAAATACAAGAATACACAAAAATTGTCTCTTGCATGAAATTTTTAACTAATAAATATACAGCAACTGCGCCACTTAAGTAAAAGTCATACGATAGCGATCCGATAAGTACTTATCCTCATCGTCCCATAGGCTTGATGTATGACTTCTTCCTATCTATGCTTATGCTTCTTTTTACTTGTCTAATTTAGTTACTTAAACCAACTCCAAAATTTTGTAGTATATAAATGTATTCTTGCATATGCTATATGTTTTTTCTAGATCTGACATTCTTTTCTAGAAGAGTGTTTCGAGGTATGCCACAAAGTACCTTTACTTATGTTGTTTCAACCAGTCTTTTGCTTTTTATTATTTCTGGTCTAGCACCTGCGTATTATAGACCTAATAACAACTTTATAAATTCTCGATTAAGTATCAATGCCAGGTGTTTATATTATGCCATATTGTATTCTCTAGACAGAGAGTAATTGTTGCTCTCGTTGTTTGTTCTTAAACAACGAGAAAAAAAAACAACTATATCTGATATTATTTTACTTATTTGTTTTTTAATTTTTATTGGTGTTAGTGTTACCTTTACCATCATAAAAAAATATTCGAAACAGTACACTATATAAGTAACTATTTGTAAACTTTATATCTGTGGCTCGCTTTACTAATGAATCATAAGAGATATTTAGACAATCCGCTCGCTACTATAATAAATACTTTAATAACTTCAAGAAGTTGGGAGGTATAAGCCTAATTAAATATAACGTATAATACGAAAATTGTATTATGAAATATTACAATATAACGAAACAGGTTATTATAATGGAAACGTTTAAGCCAATTTAGTTACTACTTTCATTAATTTATAAACATAAATTAATGAAAGTTTAATCAATTAAATTAATTGTTCACAACATTACCGTTAAAGAAAAATCAATACATACAATGATGAAAGCTATAAATTCATAATTAAATGTGATTTACATACAAAAAATAACCACTGGTTTATAGGATTTCAATATTAAAACGTAAATTATTTATAAAACCAGATATAATTCTAAAGCTATTACCTTGTGTCATCTTAATGCAATTTTCATTTTGTGTTAGGAATAAGACACGATTTTACTTTAAAATTAAACTAATTTGACGTTTAGTGAACATTAATATTAATGTTTTGTATATTAAGAACTATTTCATAAGTGGAAATAGAACCGTCAAATAAACTTAATTTTAAAGTAAAATTATGGCTAATTCCGGACAAAAATAGAAAAAAACCCAGGTAATAAAATGTAAAATAGTAAAATAATATCTAAAAACTCAACGCAACAAATTGACCAAACAATTAGAAGAAAATGCATTTTTTAGTTTATAAACAAAAACACTATTATTTAATCAACTTTTTACATTAATTTTGATAGGATAAAGTGATACAGTAATAAAAAATATCACACTACGACCATTCAATATAAAACGGTTCGTAAACTAACTGCAGTTTCTTCTTGGAAATTTAAAGTCCCTAAAAAAATTTAAATTGTGAATGTGAAAACAAAATCATTATACAAAATTATTCAAACGAAGTTATTTATTAATATTAATATTATATTATAAATGATAAATTAGAGAAAAAAATGTGCGATTACATCTAAGAAAAAAAAAAGCTTTTTCATAGATGGTCATAGAGCGATATGCAGTAACGATGAAACTGAATATATCTTCTTTTTATTAAAATAGAAAATGTAAATAGAAGAACTAACAAACGATACTACAGGCAATCACACAGGGACAAACAGTAATTTAACAGCTAATACGCTAACTACATTCTTCTAAAGAAAACCACAATACGCCTCAAAAGATAGGTAATGAGCTGAGGTCGCGAATTGGCTGGGCACTTAAAAGTATTTTTTATCACAGTATAAACCAATTGAGATATGGTGAAGTTGTCATTTCTGTCATCTTCTGTGAAGAATATGCCACATAATAATATTGCCAGTATTTTTAAAGTTACTGAAATCAAAAGAAAATGTATTTAATCAAAGGTGGTAATTTGGTTACTCTTAAAGAATATCTTATGTATTTCGTATTTGAAATTTTGCATGAGCTTTTAAAAATACTCGTATTTTGTATCATACCTAATTAAAAATTTATATGTTTTTGTTATTTATCGTTTTTAAAAAATAAATAGTTGTTTATATAATCATGCAACAAACTTCATCAATTCTAAAAATGGATGTAAGAGTAAATAGAAGAGCAGAGTGTGCATCAGATTACCAATCGTTAAAAAGAAAACGTAATTTTTGTCATATTATGAGATATAAAGATATAACTCAAAAAACAGAAGAACTCTAAACAAAGAATAAACATAGCAAAAGCTATAGATATATATATATATATATATATATATATATATATATATATATATATATATATATATATATATATATATATATATATATAGTCCAGTGAACTGAACAACGCTGATTAAGACAACATACGTTCTGAATGTTATACATTGCATTTTTACTATTATATTTCATTCTGTATAAAAATTTTATTGTAAGTTAGTCTAGATTCTGATTGTATCATAGTAAAACGTATTGTTACTATTTTATGTTAAATAAATAATTTTTAAAAATATAATTTTGGAAAACATATATATATATATATATATATATATATATATATATATATATATATATATAAATATATAAATATATATATATATATGTATATATATATATATACATAGATAACAGAATAAAATATTTATTAAAATAAAGTAAAATATTCTCCAACAAATAGTTTCGTTGCCAGATCATCAAAATCTTTATTATTCCAACCGGAAATGTGAGGTTTTTTATGAATGCGGTACGGATCTAAAAGACCTTTACCTCAAACTAAACCGTTTAGGTCCTCTTTGGTTTAGAGGATAATGAGTATGGGTCAATAAAATGCTTTGCTAGAAATTTCGTCATAAAGGGTCCTTCTAAAGATTTAAATCTAGACAAACCATTGGATTCCGGTGACTGAACGTGTGAAGGTCGTTCTGTATGTCGAGAATCGTTATTCAAGTTTTTAAAGTGAATATTTGGATTGTAAATTTACTAAATTTTTGACATATAAACATAAAAGTGTAGTTTATTGGAAACTGCTATTAACTTTTGCCTACGAGTAAGCGAAAATGTAATATTTAATATCTGACTATAATTATTGTTGCATTGAACTGTTTATTTTGTTTATCTTTAAACTTTTTTGTGCTCATTAGTGAAACACTAATATATTTCAAATCGCCTTTCGCTTTACGCCAATTTTATAGACAACCAGTAATACGAAATGGTGTGTTGTTGTTATCTAGATACTGGCCAATAATTACAACCACTATGGATAATCCTAAACCTGTTGCTTTTGACTACAAGGGCAACGAAATTGAACAAACTACTTCAAACGTAACTAAATCAATAATGTTAACGAATGACGGAGAAAACAATACACCTACAACTTCATACGTTGCTGCAGCCAAAACAAGACCTAAACCTATTTTTCCAAAAAAAAGAACAAGCAATTATCATACATTCTCATCCCAATCTTGTGTTATTGGACTACGTTAAAGCAGTTGAAAGCATCGTTAATCCCAAAAATGTTTGTTTTGCATCGAAAATATCAAACAACCGAGTGTGTATCTACTTATCAAGAACCGAACTTGTAGACCAGCTTATATTAGAGCATTCCACTGTAACTGTAAATTCCGTTGAGCTGAGTATAAGACTAATTTCTCCAGCTAAGAGAATATTAATATCAAATGTCTGTCCATCCATACCTAACGAGATCATAGAACAAGCACTCAAAGATTTCGGACTTCAAATGGTGTCGCCTATATCATTATTAAAGGCAGGTATCCCAGGAGATGAGTACTCGCATATTATGAGTTTCAGACGTCAAGTCTACGTTATTCCAGCTACTGAGAACTACGAGCTTCAAACGTCACTTTTAATACAGCATGAGAATATTGCATATAGAATATTCTTGTCTACAGATCGTATGGAATGTTTCCTTTGTAAACAACCTGGACATACAGCAAACAAATGTCCTAACACAAATACACAAACAACCTCAGTGCCGCAATCAAATAATTTACCATCAACATTGTCAACAACTACAATAATTGATACAAATTCTGAGAATATTCAAGCAACTACATTATTACCAGCACCAGGTGTCAAACGACTGCATTCATCAACTAATGACACAAATTCTCTTGAAGATCAGACATCCGACGTTGATGTAATGCCCCCTCCTGAGCACTCCTCCAGCACTGATAAACCAAAATTAGTTAAGAAGAAACCTAGGATGCAGTCCATAAACGAAGCTATTTTATCAGACAACACAAAGACAATTATACAAAATCTCTGTAACACAAATCCGAATGACTATTCGTTAACAGCTGATCAGATTATTGCATTCCTCGAGAACTCATTTGGCAACGGCAACCCAGTAATCGAAGCTCTGCAAATTACTACAGATATACAGGTCCTGTTGGACGATATGTATAAGCTATATCCTTCTTTAACAGAAAGATCTGTTAAGGGTAGAGTTACCAGAACAACGAAAAAATTAAAGAAATATTTAACCACAGATAATAGCAACGCTTAAGTATCACAATCATCAACTGACGACGATTATCTCTTAGATACATCACAAAAGTCCCAAAAATCTACCTTTTAATTACTTAGTTACTTTTCAAATTAATTCAATGGAATTGTGACGGATTCTATCCGAGATACGAAAGAATCCAACAATTGATCGCAGAAACAGAAGCAGATTTTATATGTTTACAAGAGACAAACTTTAAAGATACCAAAATTGGACAACTTAAAAATTACGAAGGTTACCATTGTCTACGAAAGGACTTCCTGAGAGCCAGTGGCGGCACCTCAATTTTTGTTTCCAGAGATCTGTTTTCTACACATCACATACTCACTACTGGCATTGAAGCAGTCGCAGTCTCCATCTGGTGCCCCAGCAAAATTACAGTATGCAGCATTTACATACCACCTAATTACAAACTTTCAGAAGAGGAACTGTATGATTTAATCCATCAACTCCCCACTCCTTATCTCCTTGTGGGTGATTTTAATGCACATAATATTATGTGGGGCTCTGATAAAACATTTGGAAGGGGAAAAGTCATTGAAAATGTATTAAATTGTTCTAGCACTTGTCTATCAAATACCGGATCAAGCACATACTGCAATATATCTTCTGGCACATTTTCAACAATTGATTTGAGCTTTTCTGAGCCAAAGTCATCATCTCTATTAAACTGGCATGTCCTCGACAGTCTCTTTAATAGCAACCACTTTCCAATTCTGATTTCAAATAGCGAGAATAAATCTAGCAATTATAATGTACCCAAATGGCGAATCGCCAATGCAGATTGGATTGGCTTCTGCTCGTATCTCGAAAAAAAACTTTCACTTCTGTCTCTTTCTGATGACGTAGACGAATCTCTGAACCTTTTTATCCACTGCATTATCTCTGCAGCTGATTTACATATTGGCAAAACTTCTACAACCTATAGACGGAAGAAAGTACCATGGTGGAATAAGGACTGTGAATATGCAGTTCGTCAATGCAAAAAAGCATTAAACAAATATCGAAGAACTCGAAATAACGAAGATTTTGTGCAATTTAAAAAACTAAAGGCCAGAGCAAAATACGTGGTAAAAGAAAACAAGAAAATTTCATGGAGAGAATATACTTCATCACTAAAAACCAACACTCCTTCTGCGGAAGTATGGACGAAAATACGACAAATGCAGGGCCGTAAGACAAGTTTTGGTATTCAAAGTATAAGCTATAAAAACATCGTTATCAATGACACACAACGCATTGCCAATTTACTAGCTGATACGTTTGAACAAAAATCCAAAAGACAATACTCACCTAACATATCATCAGGCACATTAACCGAAAATGCCTCCACAATAAAAACTGTACAAGAAATCGATCCTATTAACACACCATTTACCTTAGAGGAACTAATGACGGCACTCGATTTGTGTAAAAACACAGCCTCTGGTCCAGATGACATTCCTTTCATATTCTTAAAGAAATTATCGACTCCGTGTATCATTGTTTTATTAAAATTTTACAACGGTATTTGGAACAGTTATAATTTTCCTAAGCTGTGGCGAGAATCATATATTATACCAATTAAAAAAGTTCATAACCAAACACAAAGCTTATCTAATTTATATAGGCCAATATCACTGACGTGCACCATGTGCAAATTAATGGAGAAAATGGTTAACAAAAGATTGATCTAGTTTTTGGAAAAAAATAGAATTATTTCACCGGCACAATCCGGTTTTAGATCTCATCGCTCCACATCAGATAATTTGGTAATTTTACAGTCACATATTTCCGACTCTATGGCCTGTAAACAAGATTTATTAGCAGCCTTTTTTGATGTAGAAGGAGCCTTTGACACTGTTCAAAAATCTATAATACTCCAAAAACTTCAACAATGTGGACTTGGTGGAAACATATACTACTTTGTGCAGAATTTTTTAGATGATAGAACTTTTAAAGTTATTTTAAACGGAAAGCGGTCATCTACTCGTATTCAACATAATGGCGTACCACAAGGTTCTGTTATAAGCACAACTCTGTTTAGTTTGGCATTTAATGATGTAGGCAAAAGAATTCATCTTCCAGTTAAACACGCATTATACGCTGATGACCTTGTACTCTTTTGCAGAGGAAAGAATACCGAAACAACCTGTCGACTAATGCAAACAGCCATTGATAATATAGAAAGATGGTCGAGGCATATTGGGCTTTCCTTCTCTTCTCAAAAAACTAAAATCATGAGATTTAGCAGAAAAACGACAGAAGATAATCCAATTTTGACATACAACGGAGTAGTACTAGATGTTATTGATCATCATAAAGTCTTAGGACTGACCTTCGACTCCAGACTTACTTGGAATACACACATAAAGGAAACGAAAGGCAACTGCTTAAAAAATATTAATATCCTAAAAAGTTTAGCACATTTTCATTGGGGAACCGACGAAGAGGTATTGCTTACAGTTTACAGATCCATTATTCGCTCAAAAATAGACTATGGTAGTTTTGTCTATATGTCTGCCTCCAAGTCACATCTAAAAGCTCTTGACTCCGTACATAATACGGGTCTTAGGATCTGCTTAGGTGCTTTCAGATCTAGCCCAGCTCAAAGTATGCACTGTGAAGCTAACGAACCACCACTCTGGTTAAGGAGACAACATCTTCTTTTGTCATATGCAGCTAGCTTATCAGCCAATCCACAAAATCCAGTCTATCAACTAATTATACAACCAAATAATCTCATTCATCATTCTCAGACCACTAGAGCTGCACAACCCCTCTCTTGCATACTAAATTCTATTCTCGATGGTTTTGATCTTTCTGAAACTTCACCCTTTCATATCTCTACACTTCCTCCGTGGCATAAGCAACTTCCGAATGTCAATACTTCCCTTTGCTCTTTCAATAAACATGATACTCCTAAAGCTATAATTAAACAATTGTTCCTAGACATACTTAATCGAAATCAGTTTCGTAAAGTTCTTTATACAGATGCCTCTAAAAATGATGTAGGGGTGGGTAGTGCTGTTGTTTCCTCTTTCAGCACTACAAAACTAATCAAACTTCCTGCCGTTTGTAGTGTATATACTGCAGAACTATATGGTATCGTCGAGGCTTTTCGTATGTTGGAACCAACTGACCGCAATGTAGCGATTTGCACTGACTCCTTATCATCAATACAAGTAATCAAAAACATATTCTCAGATCATCCTCTGGTAAATTTAATACATGACATATATAATAAACTTACGGATCATGGAGTAATTGTCACTATTGTCTTTGTATCTTCACATGTAGGAGTTGTAGGAAATGAGGCTGCAGATGTAGCCGCAAAAGAAGCTTCTACTTTGGATATACCTATATCAAATATCCAGTTGCATAATGATATTAAGAAAATGTTTAAGAAGCGTATATATGACAAATGGCAAGCTAATTGGAATAAAACTCAGAGTCACTTACACGATATACAACCAGTTATACCTTCCTTAGAGCTACCACCTATGCCCAGAAGACACAAGGTTATTCTAAGAAGATTAAGACTTGGACATACTCGTCTTACACATGGCTTTCTAATGGCATCTACCGATCCACCTTCATGCAGCCATTGCAGCAGTCTCTTAACAGTCAGACATTTTCTTATAGAATGTCCGCATCTTTCTGCTAAAAGAAAACAACACCAGTTGGGAGATAATATTAAAGAAATGTTAAGTGAAACTCAGCAATTTGTAAACCTGTTTAAATATTTAAAAGACATTGAAGTGCTTAGTAAACTCTAAAGTTTAATAATTAAGTGTAACGGTTAAATTTGTAAAAAATAAGTACTGTATATTGTCAAATGTAAAATTGTATATACTTTATATTGTATTATACTGTCATCGTGTCAATGATCTCGTAGTCGAGACACGTTAATTAAAATAAAAAAAAAAAAAAAAAATCTAGACAAACGATTGTTTTGAGCAAATTGAAGTCGAGATTGATTTTAATTCAACCGATGGCAGTAGTTTAGTCCCAAGTTTATGATAATTAACTTTAATTTCAAAATTTATTTGTGGTTTATAATTTTTTGGTAGAACTGTAACATAACTTACTATACTGCACTGCTTTATTGATTGAAAATAACTGAATTTAATTACAATAGTATTTCTTTTATATAAAAATTAAATGCTGAAAAAACTGCTGATTGGGATTGCTGACCTCCGGGGTTACTGCACCGTAATTTGTACTTTAAATAAATGTATGTTAATTGGTTAATAATTAAATAAAATGTTCTTATTTTTAATACACAACGAATTTAGTGGTTAATCCAAATATTTTGGCAAAAAATATAAATCAATATTAAGAAACAGAATTTATATTATTTATTTAAAATAATACAGCAATATAAAGACTTTGCAGTAAAAATCAATGGTAAAAAAAACAAACTGGTATTAAGAGATTTACTTACTTTAAATATCTGGGATGGCACATTAAAAGACAACCAGACCCAAGTCAAGATATAAAGAGCAGTATTGAAGCAGCTCGCAAAATTTATAAAAATAAAATTGTTCTTCTCCAACCCCACTTAAACCTAAAACTACGCCTGGTGTCGTTACATGGCACCAAGACCTGGACCCAAAGGCTAATACGATAAATCTTCTAGAGACGTAAAAGGTAAAAATGATGGTCACTAAGGAATTTAAAGAGAGCTTATGTCACGGCTTGCCAAGAACACTAACGATTGGACAGAAATACAAGTGTCTTTAGATTATCTTAAGATCATAAACCACTCGCCAATCTAATTGTCAACGTAAGAAGAACGTAATGTGGCACCAAAAGAAGAACAAGTTAACAATAAATTATAATAATACTTTATTCAACAAGCACATATCCAATTAAATTTAATATGGTTATCAGTTGGTAACAAAGATTTTTCAGTTCTCCGTAATGTTTTTTCTACCCTTCTAAAAACACGATTTACTGGAAAATAACTACGACTTCGCACGGGAA
This sequence comes from Diabrotica undecimpunctata, assembly GCF_040954645.1. Taxonomy (NCBI): domain Eukaryota; kingdom Metazoa; phylum Arthropoda; class Insecta; order Coleoptera; family Chrysomelidae; genus Diabrotica; species Diabrotica undecimpunctata. The sequence continues at coordinate 83,844,700 of NC_092808.1, read as the reverse complement.
AAGTAATATTAATTGTTATGTTACAAATGGAAGCCACTTCATTTAGCCTTGAGAGTATAATGCAGCTTTTGATTTGAACACTACATCCATCACAAAATAGATTAATTATCTTTATGGCTAAATTCAAGGTAGAAAAGTAGTTAAGTGGTGATACAAAACACTTCAAACCTATTAACTATACTTCGTACCATCATTTTCGCCCCATGTATAAAATGATACATCAGTTGTATCCTGTTTGGATTGTAAACCATAATGGTGTACTGCCAAACTGCCAGATAGTACTGCCATAGTTAACGGGAATAAAATGCTTTACATATACCAGTATGAGGCAAAGCATATACAAAAACAAGCTGTATCATCAAATATAATAGGATATTCATTATTTTATAAAATCTTTTTATACGCCTTTTATATACCAAAAGTTTAGCTTCTAAAATCTTTCGTACTTCTTCTTCCTTTTCATATTTCAGACGTTAACACGTGACTTCTATGCGCTCATTGAAAGTAAGGCACGTGAGTTGGATTTAAAACGTGTTGCAAATAAAATCAGAGAGGAAAGAAGACGTTTTAAAAATAAATACAATTTTCAAATGCACTTTGAATGATAAATAAGACGTTTTGGTACATGTAACTTTATTCTAGAGCTGAAGAAATCTATAACGTTTTTAATAAAATAAAAACATCAAAAAATATACATAAAACAATAGTTTGTTGCGTACTACTAGCAAATAGCCCGTCCTGAAATTGTGCAGAGGGAGCTCAATATGAGTACTTGGTAGGACTCCAAGTAGGACAAATTAAATGGGAAAGTTCTTATGTAAGTAAATTTTGTATTTGAGTTTTAGATCACAAGAAAAATTCAGTATTATAGTATCTTTATTGATTTATTCCATGCAGATTGAATGATATCTCAAATTACTACGTTTTCAATAATGTGAACCCATAAATAATTTTGTACATGAATATTTATTCGATGCTTTGTGAACTTTTGTCATACAAGATTTGCGTGTTTAAAATTCCCGAAAAAATATATTGATAAATCTGTTACTGTAAATAATGTCTGCTTAAATCCAAACTGGTTGTTTCTGTACATCAAACAAAACACTTTTTAATTCGGGACTGCTAAATCTGTTTTCGGTGTTATTTTCTACTCTTGACCCGAATGATTCCATTATTTTTGTCACGTTTGCGCGCTAAATGCTGGCAACCATTCCATCGTGAAACTTTACCGGTTCGTCCGCAAAATTTATCAAATGAATCGAAATTTACTGATTGTTGGGATGAAATAGGTCACTAGTGGAAGCAAACTAACGCTTGTTTTAATCGTAACTTGGATAGTAAAGCAATTTATGAAATATCAGATGGGCAGTTAAGTTTTAAGTTAGAAATTTAACAAAAGAAAGATATTTACCAGAAATTGCTGAAAAATCAAAAGTTTAGTATGGTTTAGTAAGTAGTCCTTATAACATTTTTTTTATTATTCAGCAAACTAGTTTCTCAGACACGTGGCTGGAAATACCTCTGGTTGCATAGAATAATAAAGGCAGACGCGGAGAAATATTGCAAGTAGTTGTATTGGCAGAATGCTGGTATAACGTATAACTGTACTGAACTTAATGCTAATATAAAAAGCCTTTAGTCTTTCAGCATAAGGTAAGAATATTGTCAGGCCATAATACTGAAAACGTCTCTAATTTAAACAATTTAAACTTAAGTGATTCCATTACCAGTGGTAAAATACTTCGGAAACCTAATCAGTCTTTACTTGGATTTTCGATTAAAGAGTACTTTAGAGATTTTGAGAGTACTATCGAGAGGTTTCAAATATAATTAGTAAAAGTAAGTGGTGAAGCTTACAAAAATAGGAGTCTAATAGACCTGTAGATAGACGAAAAGATTCAACTACGAAATAAGTAATATAAATATAGTATACACGAAAAATTAAGAGTAAAAACGTGTATAAGAGAGAGAAACAAGGTCTACGGCACAAATTTTTGCTGGTTTAAATTCTCATTGTACAAATGAGTTCCCGCCCTGCCAGAAGCGGTTTATTAACAATTAAAAACAATGTTTTAAAATAAAATAAATCCAGAAGTTTTATCGTGATCTGACAGAAGAAGTCTTGAACTTAAATTTAGTTCCTTGTTGAATTCAAAATTAATATTATTTAGTTACGTTTTTGAGTCTTGAAAATCGCAATTTTGAGTTTTTTTCAGTTTTATATTGAATACAACTCGAAAACGATAAAGTTTACAGAAAAATTAAGAAACTTATTTTGTTCAGAATGTTGAAAATATTTAAAAACTTTTCGCTCTTGAACCGTTTTTTGGGTTATCTCTTGAAGGTGATTATGTAAAAAAAAATTCATGGCAATATCTTTCCGAACGAACCCAAGCTTTTCGCCGTGCCTAATATCGACTTCAATTTACAAAGAAAGGTAAAAAGCCTGACCGGCATCAGAAAAACAAACCACATTAGTCTATTAGATGAAATATGTAAAATAATTATTCTTGACAACAACAAGCAAATAAAAATATAGGAATAACACATGCACAAAAAATTTTAAATATAAAATATATTTAAATATTTAAATATTGAAACCAAATTAGAGACATATAACTGTTTAACAGTACAAAAATTTTGTCAAGTAAAACAAAAGAAAAGTTAATTCATTCAGTAAAATTGATAATAAATAATAAAGCTACAGGCCATGGTGAGATATAAGTGGAAATCATTAAACTAATTACAGAAGATCTAATAGAGATACTAAACGACTTGTACAAGAAACAGCGTATATGACACAGGCGGCATTCCAAAAGAGTGGCTCAAAAAGTTGACATTCGTTACTTTACCAAGCATGCATTGATCATCTTACTATTAGCTGAATAAGCCGCACTAAAAAGATATTCTGGAAAATCCTTAACATACATTAAATGATTTAAAAAAAAATGAGCAAGGTAATGTTAAAACTCATTTTGGCTTCAGAAAAGCAGTATTTACAACGAATACCTTGCTTGCCCTTAATATATTTGCGCAAAGATATATAAAATCTGGATATAAAAAACATTAGAATAATATCGGGTTTTTTTAAACAAGTAGCTTCTGTAAAGGTTCGTTATGAACTGCCAGATGAAATGGGGATACAACGAGTGATAAGACACATAGGTGCATACTTTCTTCGCTGCTTTTTAACCTGCACCTAGAAGAGAGTTCAGGAAGCACTAAAAGATATATCATTTATAATTAAAATCAAGAATTGCAGGTTTTGTAGATTGTAAATAATAGCGAAGAGAAAAAATTTTGCCGTTTAAAAATTGAGACTAAATTGTAATTAAATTTTACCTTTTTTAAAAAAATTGGATACCATGTACATATATCAGCGAGTTTACTTGTTTCGGCTTATCTTTTTCTTTTTGTCGGCAAATAATTTCAACAAATATAGCGGTGCAGAGATCACCAAGTCAGGTCGACTTACTATCTAATGATTTATTTTTGTGTTGGTAATATCGAAAACAAAATTTACGGTTAATCAAAAAGCCAAAAATTTAGAAGAACTAAGACTGAAACTCAACGTAGTTTTGAAATCAATAACGCCAGTCGTCTTTGATAAGAGTGTAATTTTTCGATCGTTCAGTAATTTCTACGGCTGAAAGTATTGGCATATTTTAACTATTATTAAGATAAATATTTAAAACTACCTAATCAATCAACAATTATAATCAATGAACAATCAATATTCATGTAAAAAAACGAAGCAAAGTCAAAGAGGCAGCCATCATCCTACTCAACGAAGAAAAATGTGTAGCAAAACGATCAAAAAAATGTAGCCGGCTTTAGTTGCCAATACAAAAAAAAGAAGTCAATAACAAACATATACCAACAATGGCAGTCATGTGAAGTTGAAAAAACATCACCTACAATTTTACACAAAACACATATGCAACACAAAATACACACAAAATAACAAAATAATTTTTTACTTTATTTACCTTGCTTAACCACAACGAGAATACAATTTTTTTACACAAACATAAAACAGAAAATACGAAAACAGTAAGAATTTAATATTCCAAGTGTAAAACAACACTTTCAAAATTTGTTGCAGCCACGATGTGCCGTGTGCCTACAAGATGTAGGTCAAGCATGACCATTTTGTATTGACATAAACAATAACAAAAACTTTGGTTAAACTTTTTCCAGAATTTGTATAAAAACGTTTTTTGAGAACGATTTCCCAAGTGGAAATCGAAATGTCAAACAATAGATATATTTTTTTAATTAATGTGCCTCGGCTGCAATGACCATTGACACAAATAATATTGTGTACAATAATTACAATGCACTAAGCACATGTAACTAATTGCTACAGTTAATCTATAAGCTTAGAACCTATGACTAAATAATATATGTAATATAAGTAAAGTACACGGAAAACAAGATGTCATATTCTGTTGAACAACTGAATGTCTTTCAAGAAACCAGTTAGGCTAAAGACTTGATCGCGTGAGTTTAAAACCTCTTTGAAATTAGACTTAAGTTTATGTTGCACTTTGTGTTTTGCGTAACGGGGACACTCAATCAGGATGTGTTTCACAGTTAATGCACTTGAGCAGATTTGGCAATTGGGCTTCGGCTCGGACTTCATTAAGTATTCATGTGTGAATCGAGTATGTCCTATTCTTAATCTTCGGATGACAGCTTTTTCGTTTCTAGAGATAGTTGGAAGTTCAAATTTTTCAACAGTCTGCCGGATCTCATGTCCGGCACTCTTGATTGTATCCCAGTCGGTTTGCCAGGTATGATACTGTTGTTGCTTGAAAATTTGCTTTAGGTCATTATGTATTTGAATATGTTGGGCTTTTAAGGATTGACTGTTTACACAAGAAGCTTGCTTGGCTGTTTGGTCTGCTTTTTCATTACCGGGGATGCCGATATGGGATAGTAGCCAGATGATCGTGACATTTACACCTTGAAAAGCGAGTGCACTGTAAGTCCTATGGATTTCTTGAACTAAGGCATGCTGAGAGTATAGACTTTTTATCGATTATAGTGACGACAGGGAGTCTGTGCATATTGCTTGGTTTTTATCATTTGTTTTTAGTATTTTAAATGCTTCCAGTATCGCATAAAGTTCTCCAGTGTATACGCTGCATAAATTTGGTAAAAAAGATTATTTTATTATTTCATCATATGTGGTAACGGCACATCCAACGCCTGCTTCTCTTTTGGAGGCATCTGTATACAGAATTTTTTTGGAAATGGTTTTTGCTTATGATTTCTTTGAAGTGTTTTTTATGAGAAGGCTTGAGGTTTCATGTTTACTGCATTCTAATAGAGCTAATTATTTTGCCCGAATGTCGCCCAAATTTCCCCATTTTTTTTTACTTTGAACGTTCTTTGTTGTAAGTTTTTTAGAAGAAGTAAATATTTACTGTTATCTTGTATTGACGAAGCTTTTCAAGAATGGCTTGGCGCGAGATAGTATCGAAAGCTCCTTCTATATCAAAGACAGTAGCGATCAGATCTTGTTTGTTTGAAATAGCGAAAGCTATTTGTGTTTGTAATAGCACTAAATTATCGAGGGTTGAACGGTGACGTCTAAAACCGGATTGCGCTGCATCAATTATTGCATATTTTTGGAGAAGCCATGTTAATCTTGAATTAATCATTTTCTCAAACAGTTTACATAACGAACAGGTTAGAGAGATAGGTCTGTATGATTTTGTAAGGTTTGAGGGTAGATCAGATTTTTTTATTGGTATGATAATTGATTCACGACACAGTTTGGGTAATTACTGAGTATGCCATATTTTGTTATAAAGATTCAGCAGTATTGCAAGGCTGGAATGATATAAATGTTTGATGAATATAATTGGGATATTGTCTGGTCCAGCGGCATAGTTCGTACAAGAGGATAGTGCAAGTGCTAATTCTTCTTGTGTAAAAGTAAGGTTAATAGCGTCAATGTCGTGTCTACTTATTTGTGGAGCAAGAGGAATTTGTATATTCTGGTCATTTGGACTTTCAATCTGTTCAGCTTCAGACCTGAATTTTCATGCAAAACTTTCAGCCATGATTTGAGCAATTGTTTGGTTATCTGTTATAACTTTGCCATTTAGTGATATAGCTGGAATTTTTTGAGGAGTTTTATAACCTTTCATCTGTCTTATTTTGTCCAAACTTGAGATGGTGGAGTATTAGTAGTAATTGTAGAAACAACATTTTGCCAGGTTTTTTTTTGCCTTTTTTAAGGACATATTTCGCTTTGGCTCTTAGCTTTTTGAAATAGATCAGGTTTTCTTAAGTTCTTCTTTTTCGATATGTGTTGAGGGCCGTTTTGCATTGACGTACAGTTAGTTCACATTCTGAATTCCACCATCGTACTGCTTTTTTAGACGGGCATATTGTTATTTTTTTTACATGTTTTTCTGCGGACATAATAATGCAGTTATTAAAGAGAGTTATTGCCTCGTCTATATCTTCAGATTGTTGAAGTAATAAAATATGATCTTTGGCGCTAGTTTGAAAATTATTCTCTACGGTTTTTCCTCTACTAAATGTTTTCTTTGAGCACCACATAGTATTATGGGCGTTAAAGTCTCCAACTAGTATAAAAGGACTGGGAAGTTGGCGAATTAAGTCATCTAACTCGGTTTCTGTTAAGTTGTAATTAGGTGGAATATATGTACTGGATATGGTTATTTGGTCGGGACACCAGACAGTTATTGCTATGGCCTCCAAATTGGTAGTTAGGATATATTGTATAGAAAATAAATCATTAGACACAAAGATAGATGTACCTCCACTTGCTCTTGTAAACGTACTCCGAAGAAAATGGTAACCTTCAAAATTTTTAAGTTCACGTCTATGTGTTTCCTTGAAATTGGTTTCTTGAAGGCAGATGATATCTGCTTTTGTATTATTGATTGTTGTGTGCGTTCTAAGGGAGGGTAGAACCCATCGCAGTTCCACTTCACTAACTACACTAACGTGAAAGTAAAAAAATTTTAACATTGGGAACGTTGAGAGATGGTTAGATAAGAGTCGGTTAGATAATCTTCATCATTATTTGTAGACTGCGATGTTGTGCTTCCAATTTCTGAATTGTCTATATTAAGTTGCTGTTTAATTTTCTTAGAAACTCTTGTAAACATTGTTCTATCTTCCAATGAAGGGTATATTCTATACATGTCGTCAAGTAGTAATCGAACATTTTGAGTGAACTGCTGTACTTCTTGTAGAGGGTTATTACTGCCGAATGAGTTTTCCAGAAAGGCAAGAAAATTTTCAACCGGTAAGGAGAATAAGTTTGGATTTTCTTGATAAAGATTATTGATTGTGAGAACAGAGGAGGCGGTTAATTTAGATTAATCAGGTGCAACTTTCTTGGATTTTTTAGTTTTATGCTTTTAGGCACGTTTGCATCGGGTGAAGGCATTTTAATGTCTTTGATGAGTAAGTTAGTAGATGTGTTTGTTTCTTGGGAGGTAGAATCGCTGAGGTCAGAACAAGTTCGTTTCTGACCAGTGGTAGGATAAAGAAATTCATTGTTTGAGACAATAAAAGTGGTGGATATATCGACAGTTTTTATCTGTTGGCTGGGAACCAAATTTTGTGTTTTATTTGGTGGTGCCATATTGTTTGATATTGGGGTAGCAGGGATGGGTTCAGCTGGGGACGTTTCTTCATTTGGGAGAGGATTGCTAGGGGGATTTTGACAGTTATTTGCTGTATGTCCATGTTTTTTGCATAGAAAACATGCCATTTTGTCAGTAGAGAGAAATATTCTGTAAGAATTATTGTCGAATGGAATTATTATTGAAGTTTTAATTTTAAGGCTATCTGTAGTTGGTATAGCGTATACCTGTCTTATGAAGCTCATAATATGCGTAAATTCATTACCGTGGATTCCAGCTTTAAGATGTGACACTGGTGAAGCTAGTTGAAGACCTAGATCTTGAAGGTGTTTTTCTAGAATTTCATGAGGTATTGAGGGACAAACGTTGGAGATTATTAGTCTTTTGGCTGGGGTTACCAGTCTTCTAACGAGTAGTTCTACAGAGTTGATTGTAATTGTAGGAGATTCTGTTAAAATATGTTCGACGAGTTCAGAATTTGTTAAGTAGATGCATAATTCTTGAGGTAAAGCATATGTTTTTGGGGCTAACAATATTACCTATGGCTTTGACGTAGTCGAGTAGTAATAAGTTTGGTTCAACATGTATTAATATGGCTTGATCTTTTTTTGGGATATTTCGGTTTGGGTTTTGACATAGTAGCAGTTGCATATGAATTTGGATTATTACTGATAACGTTGATTCCAGACATGGTGTTGCTAACAGTAGGAGAAGATTGATTTAAGTTGTTACTCATGTAGTCAAAAGTAACTATTTTTGGTTTTATTGTATTCACGTTTCGACTGATAGGCAGAAATTGTAACACATATTTGTATTTCTGGTTGCCTGTCTAAAACTTCACCAAGCCAGTCCTTGATAGGACTGACTTATGTCAAATATGGCAAAAAATGACAACACAGCTGAATGTTTTGGTTAGAAAAGTATTAATCAACAATTTCTTACTGAATAATATTGCAGCTCTTAACGTTGAAAACTCTACACAACAATTACTAATCACTTTTTAATGGTAAAATACGTTTAAAAACTGATATTTATTGTGATAAACGGCGAATTTTTACGCTGATTCACAGAGCGGTATGTACTCGTTCGAATCAATTTGACAGTTATTAGATATTTAAAAATATGATTATCATAACAATCAAAAATAATAATTGTGACTCAATCCTATAAAAACATAACATTTAAGTCAAATAATTAATTGAACAGCTTCAAGAAACTATGTTTAATTTTTAGCAACATAATTAAAAGTATCGGTTATTTAAATAAAACAGTTTAAACAGTATGCTCGAATTGAAATCCCCTCACTTAGCAATAAGCCAACCTTACAACTTACCACGCTACTATATACGCAATACAATCTACATATAAGCTATAGAAGTTTATTCTATAGCCTTATTCGAGAATTCAAGCATAGCTTGGCTTATTTCCAAGCAAGAAATAAGGAAATCTTAATTTGGTCATCTTATTTAAACTGTGTTTTATTTATATAAACTGTTGTTTTTGCTGATAAAATTTAAAGACAGTTTCTTGAAATTGTTAAACTAATTATTTGACTTTTAAGACATTGTATATCAAAAACTTTTAACTTTAGAAGAATAGCGGTACATATTGCTGCCCCTAGAATTTTATTGCCTATTTTATTTTGACACATATAGCTTTTTATTTAAAAAAACAAATGGATGGCGCAATCACGACGTCATGGTGATGTCATCACCGTTACTATTTTGAGATTTCCACTAAGAATACTGCAAGAAAACCCCCAGCAAATTAGGGCAGTTTTGCCAGACCTTACGATTCATACTAGAAGGTTTAATGTAGGTTTATCGATTAGTCTAAATCGAATAGTTCTCGGACCAGCGTACCTTTAATATCCACTGATCCAAAATAATTATCATCATAGTGGGCTCGGAAAGACAAACTTAGCTATACAGTGCATGATATATTTGTTGATTCAGATGTACTTGTCAATTTCCGTCAATTTTGATTTTGCAAGTTTTAGTAAACAAAATTATTATTAAAAAAGGTTTTCAGGGACAAATAAAAGCGATCTCTGCTCGAAATTGATTTTAAAAGTGACCAAAGAATTATTGAAAAATAGGTTTACTTCAACCCAATAATATTTTTGATGTTGCAATTCATTATGACTTTTTTGCAAAAATATTTGTCATGTTGTAGATGCTTATAAAGAAACGGAAAGCATTACCCACAGAAATGGGACAGTCAGGCCTAAAGTGCGAACTGAAGAAAACTTTAGACTGGTCAGAACACTTATTGTAGATCAACCCCATACATCAATTCGGCGTTTACATCAACAGATAGATCTTTCATATGGAACTTGTTAGCGTATTCTTAAGGAAGATTTACATTTTTATCCCTATCGTTTACAAGCCTTACATGAAATCACCCTAAACGACTATCCCCAAAGGCTAGCCTACTGTAATTGGTTTTTGAACAATATCAATAATAATGATGATGTATTAGGTAAAACCTTTTTTACTCACGAAAGTTGGTTTCATTTTTCTGGGTACACAAGTTCTCAGAATATTAGGATGTGAAGTGCAGATAATTCGCATTATTTTATTAAGACGTCTTTGTATACACAGAAACTTGAAGCTGCTAATTTTCTTAGGGATTCTAAATGCTGAAAGATACTGTCAAGAAATTTTAATCCCATTTATTAATCAATTGATGGATGATGAATTAATAAAAAGATACTTTCAGCAAGATGAGGCTCGAATTTATACAAAGATTCAAAATTGAATTTTATTATGGACTTTTTTGAAACTAGGGTCTTAAGTTCAAATACGCCTATTATATTCCCCCTCGATCCTGTGATTTTACTCCCTATGATTTCTTTCTGTGGCCACATTAAAAAAATTCAAGTTTTAAAACTCCTGTAGCGGATTTAGAAGATCTTAGGCAAAGATTGGAGAATCATATTTAAAACTGAAATAATACTCCGTGGTCCTAAATAGTGTTATAGACTCAATGAGAAGAAGAGTTATGTTATGTAAAGATGTTGGTTGTGGACATATACAGCATTCTCTTTGATTTTATTTAATATTGTTTCTTATGATTTTGTTAATGCCTTTGATTTTTGATTAAAGTTGTGTGTTAGTTCTCCTTTAGAAGATTCCCAAAAACCTACATAAAGGGAGATAATATAAGAGCTACGGAAGGATTGAAGAAAAAATGAAATGCAACTGATCATTGGCTTTGATTCGAACGTCTACTGCATCTGCCCATCCAACTTGGGGCAGCACAGATAATAATGAAAGGGGTTCCAGGGATATTTCAGAATAAATGAAATACAGCTAATCATTGACTTTGATGCAAACCTGTATTACTTAACCTGGAACAGCTCAGGTTAGATATCAGAAAACAACCAACTTCTGTAAGTACGAAATGAATGAGTGTAATTGATTATAACAGTGGCCGCGACTTAAGTGACTAAAGCTACTAAAAAATTGCATATTGCGTATGTCAGGTTTTGATCTGCACATCGTTATAAGATGACTTAAGATGACTTAGACTCATAACAAGCTTATTTGACTTACATGCGCCAGTCTAGGGACATAGGCATACAACATTTTTCGAGTTGTATTATTTAACACTTTTTTGTAAGACTGTAAGACTAAAACTACTGAGCACTCTAATTTAAATACATATGTTTTTACGATAAACTATCATTGATCAATAGGTAACAAATTATTTTTACCCAAAGTATTAAACATTAAACTAGAAAATGCGCTTTGTGGAATTAATATTAAGACCCTTAGTATATTGTTATGTTTTTATTATTAATCCAATTTATCGTCTTTGTTTATTATCAAAGGTTCTATTTATAACACTTACAAATTTATTAAAGTCTTTATTACTAATTTATTTCACAATATTTATTTATCGCGTAATATTATATTATCGGACTCAAACTAAAAACTGTTCTTCAAAAACTTTCGTGTTTATATATTATAAAACACCGTTAAACTAGAATCTCGTCAAAGGATGTCGACCTGACCCTTGGCGAAAAGACTGGAAGGTCACGCCATACTGGTTTTATTCGGCCTAGGGAAACCCGTCGATCTTCTTACTAGAAAATACTCGAATGAATAAGGATATTAGTAATAAATATGTTTACAGTTTTGAGTCATATGATGCGTCATTATCTATCGTAACAATATATATTATATTACCTACGCTTTTTCTAGCGGTATTGCCGATATGAAACATGATCTCTTTTGGTCCCGTTTGAAAACATATAATTCAATAATCTGTTAAAAATAACTAGTTTAGTTCCTTGTTTTTGTACATTTTATATTTCGATTTTGATTTCTGATATTACAGTTGTCTACCTGAAATTGAATATTTGATCTAAAACTACATTTTTGTTATGAGTAATATGAATAACAAGAAATAATGACCTCCAAAACTAAAGTAATTACTAAATTTGTTATTCAAGATAATTATTATTTCTGTGGTTAAATTATAAAAAGATCGGTGTTATGTAACAATCCCTTGGGGAGAAAAAGAATTTTAAATTTGCGTGATAATGTTTTGTGTTGAAAAATATTAAAAGTAAAACAATACAACTTGATTTTGCATAAGACAAAAGTTCTTTAAAAACTAAAGCGGGTTTTAAACAACGATCCATTTCATTTATTGAAACGTGGAGTTGAAATACTATACCAACTAGCAGAGTGAGATAGAGAACTAGAAAAACTGGCAATGAAAAGTCGTTTTTCTGCTCAGTGTAATTAAGGGCAAATGAGAAACAGCATTCTTGATTCTCCAAACTATGTGAACAAGAATGCGGATAGCAGAGAAAGGGCACGCTTTTAGAGTCAATATAAAAACACTCCGAAAAAGTAATATAGTATAGGGATATTTTATGTAAAAGCAATGTGTGTTTTCATTATTATTTTATCGTGGTAATTACAAGTACGATTCGAGATACGAAACTGGATTATGAAGAACCATTTTAAGTTTATTATTTTCCCCATAAGGATGACATATGCACAGTTTATAACGGTATTTAGTGTGCATTTAGTGTTACAAATATATGAGAAAAGTGTAAATTTTGTACAAAGTTATGCTAGTTTTATTTTTTTACAAACTTTTCATGTATTTATCTAATTAGGCAAGAATCTTTGAATATTTATCCTCCATTGTTCTCTGTACATAGCTATATGCATCCATCTTTGTCCAGTATGGAATTTTTGTCATCTAACTTTCTATGACTTGGTTTTTTTGTTTATTGTCTTTAATTCCATTGTATTCTACATATAACAACTCTTTTGTTTTATCTGTGATCGTTCCGTTTAAGGATGTGCAAAAGAAATTTTCATTTAATTATACCTATTTGAGATTTTTCATTATAAGGCAGTTGATGGAAAACTACAGGAATCAAGAAACAAACGCTCATATGGTATTCATTGACCTTAGGAAAGTTTATGATAGAGTTCCTCGGAGATTATGTAGTGAGCACTCAATAAGAAAGGAGTCCCCGGTAAATATGTTAAGATTTTGAGAGACATGTATGAGGGAGAAACAACTAGTGTTAGGACAGGTGTGGAAGAGACTGATAAATTGCATATGAAAGTAGTATTGCACCAAGGCCCAGTACTTAGTCCTTATTTATTCTCACTATTTTTTTTTTATTTACAATTAAGGCGCATCAATTTATGTGGTTATTAGCGCCGCTCGGTATAACAATTTTTTTACATTTTTGGATACTTAATATGTACTGATTTTGACATACAAGGATTTTTACATAGACAAATCTAAGTTAGACTAAGTATATTGGTTAATAGAAGCATTGGCTATTACACACTTATTTGTACATCCACTGATGTTTATATTTGGTTGTGTATTCCTATTGATTTTAGAAAACTTAAAACTGACGAATAGACACAATTTTCTACTAGACACTCCCGTAGCGTTGTCGATAGGTTACACTTTTTCCTCTCATCTGAATATGCAGGGCATTCGATTAAGCAAGGTTGGACACTTATACTGTTGAAAAACTTACCGCCCATTGGATGAACACTTCCAGTAATATGATATTCATGTGTTAAGCGTGTATGTCCTAATCTCAGTCTGTTTATTATAGTTTGGTCTTTCCTGTTGCTACACTTATTCTTCTATCTTGTAACTGTTATTTTTATGTCTCGTAGTTTTTGTTGAGATTGATTTCATTCTTGTAGCCACCGTTCTTTTAATATCGAGTTAATCCAGTGATGAAAATCTTTCTTATAGTTAGGTTCTGTCAAGTCTTCGTTGTTAACTGAAGATTTGGCGGCAGCATCTACTCTTTCATTACTATGTATCGAACTCGGTAAACCGGAGGCTGGAGTGCCACAGGGAGTGGTACTGTCACCTCTACTGTACACGATATACACAGCAGACATACCTAGAACACCAGGTACACTACTAAGCCTTCATGCCGACGACACAGCGATAGCGGCCAAACACAGAAATGTAAACATAGCGGTAAATAACTTACAAACGGCGCTAGAAGACATAGAAGAATGGAGTTTAAAAATGGAAAATCGCTAGAAACTTCGAAAAGACACAGACTGTACTTTTCAAAAAGAGGCATTAACAACCAGTGGAACAGGTAACTGTGCAAGATAATCCCATTGAGTGGAAAATACCTCGGAATAATCATGGACAAAGGCTTAACGTTTAGCAAACATGTAGAAGCTACAGTACAAAAAGCCAACATGGCAAGATCATCAATAAGAGACCTACCAGGAAGAAGCAAACTTAGACTGAAAACAAAAATATTATTAATAAATAGTATAATACTTCTTTCTATACTAACATAATAATATGCTTCCTTCGCATGGGGACACATATGCAATACATCAAAAAATAAAATACAAGCGGCACATAACAACAGCCTAAGAGAGGCAGTCAACGTACAGAGATACTTAGCAGAAAGATTCCTCTTTAGAGAACTACAACAAATCAGAGTGACTGACAAAATGAAGAAAAAAGCTAGCACAAAGTTCTCGGATATAGAGAACCACCCAGCCTCATATTGCGGGAGATAATGAGGTACGACGCTTTCCACAGATGAAAGCACAAAAGTCCCAAACAACAAATAGTAGAATAAAATCATAATACTAGAGAGAAAATCAACAATCACACAGATTTATTATATTAATAGGCACTAATTCTGATTTTATGTTTCAGGCATCCTACAAAAAAAATCCAAAAAACAACAAAAAACGCCTTCGGCCACCAAAAAAATCAAAAAACTACTAACAAAAACCGGCGCAAGCCACGAAAAAAATATTAACAAAAACCATTAAAACCCGTACATGTAGGGCCCAACCCTTTGAGTACCAAGTCGCCAAATCTGAGTCTAGCTCAGAGCGAAGACTTGAGGCCCAAGCAAGCAATTTTAGATCGTGGATAAGCCACTAAGGATAACAGAATGCTATAGTGGGGAAAGGAATGGTCTGGAGCATTGGAGCGCGGTGGAGTGACTCCTGTTTTTACTCGAGTAAATACACCTCGCTCCAATGAATTGTTGCACCCGAACGTAATTCTGATGGGTGAACATTTCTCACAGGCTGGGTTTAATTAAATTGCTTGCTTGCTTGCTATTAATAACATAAATATACGCTATATATACATACGATTTATAAACAGATTTGTTTTATATATAGGTTATATTTATGATAGATTTTATACACTTTTTGAGGTGATCACAATCAAACATTTTAGTAACTTCATGTTTAGGTACTTAGGCGTAAAAATCACTCATTTGCTTTATTTCAAGTTACTTAATATTGACGTAGATAGAACTATAATATTACTTGCCTTTTTCTTATTCTTGAGAATACTAAACTACTAATTATTTTTCAAAAAGATATTTTTTATTGTATTTAATAATAAGTTGTGCAATAACTTAACTCGTACTGTTTAACTGTTCAGTAAAATTGTTATAGCGCATTTACTTTAACTATACCTCAATATAATCTCGTTAATAAACTATTTGCCTTCTGTTTTTTTATTATGTATATATATTTATTTCATATGCATGGTGTATCTCTTTCAGGCTTTATTATTGATTTATATTACGATTTGATTTATCATATAAACAGTGTATATGTGGCAAAATATTAAGTGTGTACCGCGTAATCATAATAAGTTTTCTCTTTCACGGTTTATTTTATTCTCGCGTGATTATCTTAACCGTACCTTACCTTTCTCGATATCTTATTTTATATGTAGTTGGTTTCCCTGTTCCTTGAAAAATAGGATGGTGCCTAATTATTTCCCTTCTTTTTATCTTCTAACTTCTCTTCTCTTTATCTTCAGTACTCCACTAACCAACTCTTTATATTTAAGCTGCAATAAGAGCCCCGACCAAGAGACCTCTACCAGACTAAAGCCCGAGCCTAGTACCGTTCCCTAGGTAACCTCTACTCTGTCATTAAAGAGGGTACATATGTGGAAATACTCTTTTAAGCCATATTTTGTTATATATCTTTAGTATATAGGCAGTTTCATTTTTAGGCCAATTTTTAAGGAAAATAATAGGAATGCCATCTGGACAAGGACCAGAGTTTTTAATAGAATTTATAGCTTCAGTTAACTCTTTTTCTAGTATTGGTGTATTTATTATGTACTAGTATTAGTATTAAATTATAAATATTTTTAGTAGCCGTTCCATCCTATATAAGCCGATACAAATTTTTGTTCGCTCTCTTTTCAATCATATCACTACAATCATTCTACAATAAAACTTTAGTCACACAAATTGGTTGGTGCCTTAGCCGTATACACGACCACTACCGTAAGGAGCAAGCAATAGCCAACCACACTACCTTGGGGAAACAATCAGCAACCACCCATACTACCTTAAATCCACTGATGCATCAGAATATAATTTGAAACCCATTTACCAAGATGGGGACAAAAATGATTGCTATAATCTACACCAACAACCCCCCTTAGCCCAACCAACAAGCACCGACAACGGCTAACTTCCACAAATATCGGAACCATTCCTGGAGAACTGAACGACTTCTTCAGAACGAACTAAAGCTGAGTACTTTTTTATACTTAAATTATTTTATACCGGCAACCGGCAGAATCTTTGAGTCTTAGTTTAAAAATTTATTTTTGTTTCACATTTATAATAAACGTATTTTAACCTTTAATTGTGGCTTATTCCCAGTTAAATAGTAATTAATTTAAAATGCCACAAGAAAATAGCTTCAGAACAATATTTATAATAATATGAATTCTGTTTATTATTATTTAATAAATATATATATATTTACTATGACTTCGTAAGTTTTTTTTATTTCCTGTACCTTTCTGGGATTGGTGTGGGGAGAGAATGAACAGGGAACGAACCCAGGGCTGAGCAGTCGGGGCGAGCACCATTCTGATGGATGGAACGGTGGGCGTTTTTCTCTTGAATATCCTTAGGGATATTCGAAGAATTTCTCCCTTCGTTTCTTCCAGCAGTGTGGTGTTGCTTAATGCCCTGGTCTTGATAAGAATATATGTTACATATCATAATTAAATTCTTGTAATTCTTCCTTGGTTTTAAATTGTAAAAACTCTTGAGAAAAGTTTTCGGTTCTTGAATATGACTCGTAGGATGAAGCTAATACATTGGCTATTCCAGATCTAGACGTATGAATTTTGTTTTTATATTCTAAAAGTCTTATTGATGAGTTTATGTGGCGTCCCGAAATATTGTTAGTTTGTTTCCACACCATTGCTGCTGGGGTAGAACTGTTTATTGTTGATAACAATTGTTTCCACGATTCCTTTTTTGCTTCTTTTACCACTTTTCTACTAATAGCCCTTAATTTCTTATATTCTAAAAGATTTTCTTTTGTTTTTTGTTGTTTGTATTTATTGAATGCTGTGTGAGTCTTCTTTATAGCATCCTGACAATGATTGTTCCACCACGATTTCTTACTATTTTCTTTTTTCCGATAATATGATCTGCTGCGGAAAGAATGACGGAGAAAAATTTATTTACTAACCCGCATGACAATATAAGTCGTTTATATTGTCATGCGGGGATGGATCTAAAAAATAATTCAATCGATTCTCCACAAATTTGTAAACGGTGACCAATCCTCTATTTCTGTGTTCCATCTAGGGTATGGTTAAATTTTTTGTTTGTTTTCGAAATATATCACTATGGGAAAATGATCGCTTTTATACAATTGTGTACTAACTTTCCAAGTTATGTTTTGAACTTAAGAGGGATCTACAAGAGATAAGTCAATACAACTAGTGTTTCCAGTAAAACAATTGAATCTTGTTGGAGATCCATCGTTAAGTAGGGTAATATTGGTGTCATTAATTACAGTTTCTATTATGTGTCCTATTTTGTTATATCTATTAGATCCCCAAAGTAAATTGCGTCCATTTAGAGCTCCTATTATAATCTTAGATGATAGAATTTGATCTATAATATGAGTTATTTCTTTTATGCTTTTATCGGTATTTGGTGCTGCTACTGCTTCAAGGTTGGTCTTTAAAGGTATTTGTCTAGATTCCAATGAGTTATTAACATAAATAGAAACTCCTTCACTGGCTTTTTTAAAATCACGTTTGTTTTAATAATAACTAAATAAATAACTAAATACAAAAGCTTGCTTTCTGGATAGAAAATTAAGAGTACTGGTTACTGATGAGTACGATTTTTTAAGTGTTGGTGATGAAATACAGCTCATTTCCTGAGCTAATTCGGAATTAATATTATCCATTTAAATAAACTTTGAAACTAGTCATTAGATCTGAATGCGGTCCTATATCAAAGCTATAACAAGGCAATTAAGCCGGTGCAAAAACAAAAAAGATAAAAAAATCTTGTTTGTATTTGAAATATTCGGTGGTTCTTCTTATGTTGTAAAAGAGATATTTTTGTTTATTACTAATAATTGATGTAATATAAGCTAATTTATAGAGTTTCTGATGTTACTTCTAGTCAGGAACTTCAACTCACTCTTTTAATTTTTTAACGGGTATATTTAACTTAAAATTCACTTAACTTAAGAGCCGATATTTTCTTTCTATACTGGTTAACTTCCAGGTCAGGATCCTTCTCATTAATTCTGTATCAAATAAAAGCGAAACTACAGGGTAATATTCTGTGGTGTTTTATGTATGCTGATGATATGGTGTTAGTTAATAATTAGTGAAAGCGACTTAGAACAAAAATTGGAACAGTGGAGGAAGTGAAGAAGAAAAAGGTGAAGAAGTGTAAGAGGTTCTCTTAAGGAAAAATGTTTGAAACTTTGTAGGACAAAAAAAGAGTATTTGGAATGTTCATTTAAATATGGAGTTAATACAAATGAAATGATATATTTGGATGATGAAATGATTGTGAAAAGTAATAGTGTTAAGTACCTTGGATCAATGTTACAGAGTATTAAGGGAATATATGGAGACACATGCAGTAGAGTTGGGGTTGGATGGATGAAGTGAAAGGAAGAATTGTTGACCTAAGGGTTCCTGGAAGTATTAGGAGAGAAAGACAAAAAAACCTGTTGGGGACGCTTAGGCAGGTAAAGGGTATTAATTAATATTTATATGACCCAAGATAGAAACTTATGGAAAAATGTAATTAGGAAAGCCGACCCTGCATAGCGATAAAGGCAAAGAGAATAATGATGGTTTGAGTTTCAACAGAGTCGAACATTTAACCATTTATTTTGATTTTTCTACGGATAGGAAAAACTTTGAGGTAGGTTTTTGTAAATAAGAACATCTAAAAATGGCAAGGACGCTTCAGACTCAACTTTCATCGTGAATTGAATACCGGGATGTATTCCATTCAGGTGGGAGAGGAAGAGATCTAATGTGTCTTTACCATGGGGCCAAACGACAAAGGTGTCATCAACGTACCGTTACCAGCAGGTGGGTTTGAGATTTGATGAGGACATGGCTGCTGTTTCAAAATATTGTATGTAGATAGCAGTTATTACGGGAGAGAGAGGGATCCCATTGGGGCACCTTTGATTTGACAATACAAGTCATTTTGGAATTAAAAGTATATAATAGGCATGTTTTATAAGAGATAATGTGTCTTGGGGGATTTGATGTTTAAAGTCCAAGATGGAAATGGTTTCATCGATGGGAATGTGCTAACGACGAAATATCTATGAAATATGTAGTATATCTGAGGACGAAATAGAAATGTTTTTCAGAAGATCAATAAAATAAAAAGAGTTTTGGCCCAAAGGACGAAGCGTTTTCGGCTAATCGTTGTAAGGATAAAGCAAGATGTTTTGTCAATTTCTGAGTGGGGCGTTGTATGTACTGACGATGGGTCCCAGAGGAATATTGGGCTTATGGATTTTTGAAAGGCTGCATATCTTTGGAAATTTGGATGATTATTTTTTCTCTAGGTACAAGAGATTTTTTGATGTCTGGAGCTAGAGTAGACTTATTTATAATGGATTTAGTCGTTTTTTCTAGATAGGTAGTGGGATCGTTTGGGATGCGTTTGTATTCTGCGAAATTGAGAATTTCGGACATTTTGTCGAAATAATTAGAAGAATTGAGAAAGACGGTGGCTTATCTTTGTCGGCCGGAAGGATGACACTGTCAGGATTATTATGACGTTCTTTGAGGACGGGTCTTTCTAAAAAACTAATACAGAGAATTTCGGCGTTGGTCTAAGAATTATGTAAATTGATGAATATTTAGTGTGATGTTTAATTTTAAGAGATTTTGAAATGACTTAATGATCACGACGCGATTTAAGGAAAGCAAGGTCACAGAGGAGATGGTATTTATATCCATATAAAGCTTGGCATAAGTGTTACTAGTAACTATCATATTTAACTTAGTAAAAATATTTATTTATTAAAAAAAATTTATAATAATTACAACAGTTAGAGATTTTAGAGTTATCTATCTGCGATAAAATGTCACATAACCTGTTTTTCCTCTACAATTAGAAAGGGCGTGTTAACATATATATATATATATATATATATATATATAGAAAAGAAATTTAATCTTTGCAGATTAGTTAAATAGTAAACTCTTAAATATTGGGGAAATCTGCAAGAAATACTCTAATGTGTATCAATTGTTTCGCCGAACGTTTTCGCCAAAGAGAATTAATTTGGCTTCTTCAGGGCTGAAAGAGAATAAATTATAATTAGCTACCATATATTATCTATTAAAACATTATTGATCTTACCGTAACTTAGAATTGTAGAGTTAGAATATTAAAAAACTTTGCTAGTAACATAGTGGTGTTTTTTGTTACTATGTGCAAAAAAAGTTTTTTATAAGGATTGAAATGTATGGTAGCTTCGAACTTGACACGCAAAGGCTTACCCAAGGTTAATCGAAAAACCCAATGCAACTACATTTAAAAGGAGGTAATTCTTTGAATTGTCGGCAATAACTAAATTTTTGATTTTTAGATAGTTAAAAGTGAGGTTCTGTTTAAGCCAGAACGCAAGCGCTGACAACTTCAGTAGGTCGTATGAATCTTTATGTCGTTAAGGTTCATTGGTAAAAAACGAATGAATTTAAATCCCAGTAAAGGGAAATATTATTTTGATTTTCTTTATTTAATTATATTATATTGTTCATGTATTATTGAATCTTATTGAGACGTATCTAAGAAAAGCAAGGGAATGTTATATATTTTTTGTTAATGAAAAGTAATTATAAAGGTATGTTAGTTGTTAATGGATATATCAGTCAAGTTAGTTATCTGTGATATAGTATTGTTCTTGGTATCTGATTTAAGTAACAGGTGGTATATATCGCTTAGATTCTTGATGTCACTCTTAACATTAATGGAGAAATCGTTAAGGAAAATATAAGACATTTCAATGAACTCTCTTTTAGATTTATTGTTCTCACGGTGGAGAATTGTGGTGTTAGTATAGTCCATGAGATGACCAGTGGAATGGACATGTTTGGCTAATGCACAACGGTCAGGGTGAAGTCGAGAATCACTTTTGTGTAGTGTAATACGTGATTTCAATAATTGAGATGTTTGACCGATGTAGGAATTGTTGCAAGAGAGACATGGAATGTTGTAGACAATATTACTAAGTCTATCTATGGGAGTCTTATCTTTTATCTTAGATAATCTTTATTCTTTATTCTGTTTTCTATCTAATGATAATAATAATAAATATTATTATCAATACTTCTATAATTAATATTAATAAGTTTTATAAAATAGGTACTAAGCAAAATCAGTGCAGAATTTCGGAATGTCAAATTTAAGGATGCTTTGGTGAAATTACTCACTGACCATTTAACCAAATTTTTTAGAAGATAAAGTGCTCTATTTCTTATAAAAAAAATGCTTTCTGATATACGGTTAACAATACCGTAGTCCATTGTCAAATTGTTATCGAATACTGCAGCGCAAGACATGACGAAGGTAATACAAAAATCGAATTTTTCCAAAGTCAAATTGAAAGTGGCATTAAAGTCATAGTGCAATGTACTGATGTAAATAACTTAATAATCATTTTGGGAAATATGGCGCATTTTAAAAATGTAATTAAAGTATGGCTACAATTTGGCTTATGAAACAATAGCCGCTTTATCGAGGTAAATAGCATATATAATTCGCTGGAAGCACAAATTTATGGTACTTCCAGCTGGTACTTTAAGGTATTTCCTGCATTCGCTTTTATAACCTGGGACACGCTTTTACAGGCTATAATTTCAACCCATAATTTTATAGTATTGGTAAAAAGAAACCATAGGCTTTATATGCAGGCAGAGAAAAAATTCAATAAACTTTTATAGACATCCAAAATTTCAATTGCAAAGATTAGTGAGTATTTAATTTTAATCTATGGTATGTTTTTTGTGTGCCGTTATAATATTATTTCTATTTTACTTTATATACTTTTTAAAGAACTATTAATATATAATTAGAATTTCTCGCATTAAATAGCATAAAATATTGTATAAAAATGTTGCGCAATGATTTTGCACAACAGTAAATAAAATAATATTTTGTGTAAATAATGTTACATAAAATATTCTTATCTTACATGGTAGAATTTAATATTCTGGAAGAATTCCTTTGTAAAATTTATGCAACAAAAAAAAATGGTTTGACGTATTTGAAGTTGATAAATGAATCGCGTCTACATTTGTATATCAATAAATATAGACAAGAGATTAGTAGTGTCTGGGAGCTCAGGAGACTAAGACCTTGGAAGCCTTGAAGAAGACATCAGATAGGATGACAAAAGCTTGGAGCAGTGAGAATCGACGCTGCTCAACTTGTAAGCCTGGTACTAATAATAATATCGTAGTATGGCATTTTTGCCGGGGGGATCCTTACGGATTATTCTGTTGTTGGTGCCTAGATTCGAACTTTTGCTCGATTTTTATATTTTTGTCTATTAAATATTTACTGTAATATTTATGTAATATTTATGGTTATTATTTGTACTAGAAAATGATATATTATTAAAGTAATGGTTTATGTGTGCTGATAGTATTCATTTGTATTCACTTGATTTATTATTTAAAAGAATTATTTAATATTTGGTTTGTAATAATGACGTGCGTTATTGTCTATACATTGTTATATTAACTCCATTTAAAGCAACATTATTACATCAGTTAGACCTGCAGCGAATGTGGATACATGAATTGTAACTTTGCATCACAAAGAATATGAACAAAAAAATATTGTACCACTTTTCAGCATAGGCCATTTTACTGGATGCAATGTTCTATAAATGTATCAAAAGACGAAAATTTTCAACAGCGAGTCCTACTCCTACTCGTAATCAGCCATTAAAAGCCATGCGTCCAAAATAAGTTGATAAATCTAAAATAAGTTAGTGTTAGTTTGGAAACTACAGAAAGACTAATATAAGCTTGGTGAACCCAGCCATGTGGAAAGAACAGTAGCTTTAGAGGTGGTGGTGTACTATTTTGCTAAAGTATAATTTTGAAGGGATGCACCGATCTCCCGAAACTGATAAAACATAAATGGGAATACAAAAGTCCTCTACTATCATGTTTTTCCTATGTCGGCTATTTTGAATACAGCAGTAGCTTAGTGATTGAATATCTAAATTTAATTCGGATGCAAACTTCATATAGTCCGCGCTATTATATAGCCCTTCCGAATGCTCTATTATACATATATGCTTAATACTATAGAGTACAATATGGGATGAGCTAAAACGCCGCATGAAAAAATCCTTCCCTAAATAAGTAGTAATAAGTCTAAATTAGTAACATACTTAGGATTCATAGAGTAATAAATATAAGGGAACAGATAGAATACTCGTTCCTAATATTAAGACTCTTTTAACTAGCAGTTAAGTTTTATCTTAATACTGTTTATTTTCGTAATATTTAACAGTCAATGATTTTTCAGTTAATTTAGTTTTCCCAAAAAACTTACATAAAGTTAAGAAATGTAGTTCTTTACTGTTGATCCTTATTTAACATTATTTTCTGACAAAGATAAATGAAAGCTATAATCATCTACTACTAAGTTTAGTATCGTAACAATATCCATTTATCATTTTTGTATTATATGTTTTATCTATTTATCTAAAGTTATTGCCATTGGAGCATTCGCTTCGGTAGTTTGTAATACGTAATGTATTCAATAAACTTTTGAAAGAAAATTTTCTTTTCTGATATTTTCACAACCACGAAAGTTTACGAATATCGGAGTCTTTATTGAACTTAAACTTTGTAAAACATGGGTGAAACATTATAAAACTTTTTTCATTTGGTATACAGTACTTTTAGAATGGTAGTAGTTTACATAATATATTTGTGTATTTAGTGCGATATTACTTGTGCAATTAATATTTACTATAAGTTTTGGAAACACATGCCAATTAAGCCCTTAGCCGAAATAATTGGACATACCGCGAAATGTTTATATTAGAAATAATGATAAAATTCGGCATTTGAATACCTTTGTTTACATATAGAGTAAAGTAAGTATATTTAAGATATATAAGAAAAAGCAGTTATTTAAAATTTAAGAAATAATTGATAAGAGATCCAAGGTAACATTTGTTTTATTATTTATTGCGACAAGAAGTACTTAGGTGATACTTGCTATTACAGTTTATTCTGGTTAATAAACTCCATTCTTAGTATATATACATGTATATATATTGAAATGGCAAATTGCCAAAAACCTTCTTTTTCGTTTCCAACAGCCAAACTGGAACTATTTGAGATGTGGCTATATCGGAGAATACTTAAGATCCCGTGGACTGACCGAGTCACAAATGAGGAGGTCCTCAGAAGAACGAATAAGAACCGAGAGGTACTGATCACCATCAAATCTCGAAAGTTACAGTTCTTCGAACATATGCGAAATGAATCCAGATATGCTCTCCTTCAAGCCATCCTGCAAGGAAAAATATTTAGAAAACGAGGTCCAGGAAGAAGAAGAACATCTTGGTTAAAGAACCTCAGAATCTGGTTCAATACAACATATGTGCAGCTTTTCCGCACTGCTGTAGATAAGATAAAGATTGCCATGATGATCGCCAACAGTCGTAACGGATAGGCACATCAAAAAGAAGAAACAGCCAAAACATTGACAGAAGTTAAGCGTCTTTTACATTCGACATACGGAATCTGAACTAATAAATTATTCTGTTTAGTTTAAATTTTAAGAAATAGGAACCAACATTTTTGTATCTAGTATTAGTAATAGAAATGATATTTGTTTTTTACTATTACCTTAGTACTTAGTAACGATTTTCTGCACAGTTATTTTCGAGTACATTCATGAATTTTTCTTTTATTTATTTTATAAATGACTGCTGCAATTCACGATTAACACTATTTAGAAATTATGTATGGCGTTTATCAAACTCTTTTTCGATGCTAGTGTTTTGGAGACTATAAGCATTTTTTGGCTTTCAATAGTTTATTTTTTTAATTGGAAGGCTTTTATCAGCCAAGATGTTGATTTGTTGAGTGATAGGTATAGCCTTGTATAGAGGGCGCCAACGCTTCTGTGATAAGATTGTTTATTTATACAAATCTTAATCTTTTTGACCATTCTGATGGTTAATTTTCTTTATATTTGTGTAAGAATACCTTGATTTGTACTCTCAATAGATACTGATTTTTGTAAGATTGGGCAGACATACGATAACCACGTAGCCATATGACTACAAAATACTAAAATCAGTTATGCAGATGTTGAACTGTTGCGCTTTTATTATGTAAATATTGCTAGCTGTTGCAGCCAATTGGCGTACTGTACATATTTCATTCGTGTAACTTTTTGGACCGAGTGCTGTAAGTGCGGCTTTACGCCCAAAGCACGACGGCGTCTTATTTAAAATAGATATTGAAAAAATTCTATGCCGGGGGTCAAATAGGAGCCATCAGACTAACCAGTACCATAGAATAACTCGTGGTAGCTTGCAAGAAGTTTGTACTTTTCTCTAAATTCCATTGACATATTTATCAACTTATAATACACTTTTTTTTTTTAATTTTCTTAATTATTTTAATTAGGTTACTTATTAATATTACAATGATTTTGGAAAGATTGGTTTCTTAGAATATGCTACCTGCTACCTAGAAGTTGTTCACTTTTAACAAAGGTTAAGAATTGCTTTACTTACTTCAAATAAGACTTCCCTACCTCGTTTGCCTATCGTCAAGAACAACAGAAATGCTTTTTTAATTGTTTTCTTTGTGCAACTACTACTACTACTTGTCGGTTTATAACGTTCTCCGCCGTTTTCCGACTTCCAATCGCCACTTAGACCGGTTGTTCCATAGATCTTCTTCTATGGCCCTCTCTCTCAGTTCTTTATTTATTCCTTCGCTCCAACTTTTTCTCGGTCTACCTCGTTTTCTCTTTCCTTCTGGTTGCCACTTTAGTATTTCTTTTGGCATTCGTTGTTCGTCCATTCTTTGTAAGTGTCCGAACCAGATAAGTTGTTTTGTTGTTAGGTCATCTGTGATTGTTCGTTTGATTCCCATTATTTCTCTAATGCGTTCGTTGGTAATCCTTTCTCTTCTAGATCTTCCTGCGGCTCTTCTCCAAAAGTCCATTTCCGTCGCTTTCAGCGTTGACAGTGTTCTTTCTTTCAGTGGCCATACCTCACAGCTGTATAAAGTGATACTTTTTACTATAGTCTCATATATCCTCTTTTTATTTTCTTTGCTGATGGATTGGTCCCATAAAATGGTGTTTAACATTGTGATGGCTTTTCTCCCTGGCGTATTTCTCTCTCTTATGGCTTTGTCTAATGTTCCATCTTGTGAAATAGTGATACCTAGGTATTTGTAGTCACAGCAGTGCTTTATCGTAGTGTTATCGTCTAATATGAGATCTTTTTGTTCTGCTCCAATGCACAGGTATTCGGTTTTCTTTTTATTTACTTCTAGACCCCATATATCATACTCTTCAATTAATTTTCGTGCCATATAGTTTAAATCGTCATAATCTTGAGCCATTATTACTTGATCGTCTGCAAAGTTAAGCGTATATACCATAGTATTGGTGAGCGGTATCCCCATTGTCCTGCATTTTTGTTTCCATCTTTTTAAAGCACTTTCGAGGTATATTTTAAATAAAGTGGGAGACAAGCAACATCCTTGCTTTAATCCTTTTGATGTTATAAATCCTGTTGTTATTTGTGTCCCCGCTTTTATCTTTATTATTGGTTGGTTGTATAGCACTTTGACGGCTTTTATTAATTCTATATTAATATTCGTGCTTTCCATTGATTGCCACAGCTTCTTCAGTGGAACGCTGTCGTAGGCTTTCCGTAGGTCGACGAACAACATATGAATCTCTTGATTCCTTGCCATCTTTTTTTCTATTATCTGGGTTAAGGAGAAAATGTGGTCAATAGTGGATCGACCCGTACGAAATCCTGCTTGTTCTTCTGCTTCATAATACAAGTATTCTCTCTCGATTCGGTTCTTTAACACCTTTCCATATATTCGACTCATAGATCCGGTTACAGCTATTCCTCGGTAATTTTCACAATTATTTTTATCACCCTTTTTATGTATAGTGCTAAGGTGTGATATCTTCCATTCCGTAGGGATTTCGCTTGTGTTTATGCATTCTTGAAAAAGTTGTCGAAGACATTCGTACAATTTGTTCGTTCCGTACTTAAACAATTCTCCGGGTATATCTCCTGGTCCGGGTGCTTTGTTTCTCTTCAGCTGTTTACATACATTTTTAATTTCCTCTGTTGTTAATCTTATTGGCGAGCCAACTATTGAAATTTTATCTTGGTTTTGATTTCTACGTTCCTGAAATTCGACTCTATTCTCTACCAAAAGTCCTTTGAAATACTCTTCCCAGTCTTCAGGTTTTATGCTCTGTATTACTTCTTTATTCTTTTCTTTTCTCAATTTTTTATCAGTTTTCAGCTTTCTGTGCTTCTGGTTCCTCCTAGATAAGTATTTATTCGTTGGCAGTTTCTTTCCCAAGACTCGTTCTTCTTCTTAGAGATTTTCCTTCGTACTTCTGCTTGTTTTTCCTTATATTTTATTTTGTCTTGTAATGATTTAGAACTTAAATATTGTTGTTAAAAATTGCATCTTGTGCAACAAGATGCAATAAAAAATAGTAGACTGGGAAATTATATATAATAATAAAATAAATGTGATTCTATTACTCTACCTTGAAGTGAACTTCACCTCCATAAACTGCAGCAAGTAAAAACCATACAATGCGATTAAAAACGCAAAAATCGCATGACAAAGATTTTGGCACTCTTATTTTGGGATGTTTAATCAATAAATTGATTACATTAAAAACTATCAATAGCCAATATTATATTATTGGTGATTTTAAAGTAAAAAATTGCAAAAAATAACAACAAATGAGAAAAAAACTTTTCAAATCGCCAAATTGCACTTTGAATTGCTTTCGCACATTCTTTATACTGATATAAACAATAAGAACTACTTTATATTATTTACAGTGGGTAATGACTGTTTAAAGACATTCGCTGTTTAAATACGTATAGAAGCTTCGCTTCAAAAAGGACTTGAAAAGATAAAAAGTGGAAATCAATGCAGATTTAGACGAGGGAGAAGCACAACGGGGCAAGTATTGTTATTAGAGAAATACATGTAGGAACCTATAAATACCAACTAACGCAAACACTATTCATCGAATTCAAGCAAGCATATGATAAGAGAATAATGACAAATAAATTAAAAGAAAGGTTTGCCGATTTATCTATGATACCAATAGACCCTTTAAGATCCACAATATACAATCTCCAATATTTATTTAGTGAATAAGCAGCATATTGATTTATCTCAAAATAAATTTTGATAGGTATTCTTTTGGCTATATATTTTTTCGGTAATTTTTTAAACTATTTTCTTGGAACAAAATCTTGAAAACGTACAGTTCCTGAGGTATACGGATAAGTATCTTTTGAAATGAGACCAACTGCATATTTTAGAATCGTTTGTTAGAGTTTTTTATTGCTGATGCGACACATAATATATTAATGGCCAATATCAACCATTAATATGCAGAAATTAGGAAAAACATTTTTATTCTTATAGGGCAAATGGCATAATATCAAAACAGCAGTACTACAGACAGCGGAGCATGGTTCGATGACGAGTACAGACAAGGAATAGAGAAAAGAAATAGAGCACATAAAATGTATATAACAAGAAGAATACGGGAAAGACGTACATTATTTGAAGGCGCAAGACGGAAAGCAGACAAGATATGTAGAAATAAAAAAAGAGCCTATGAAAATAGACAAATAGAAAAAATGAAAGAAAATTTCAAAATAAACGAAATTAGAGGGGCTTACGAATACTTAAAAAAGATAAAAGTGGGTATAAACCTCAAACAAGTCTATGTAAAGATGAAGGTGGGCAAATAATCAGTGACCAACCGAATGTCATAGAAACCTGAAAGCATTATTTTCAGACCCTACTTGGTACACAAGTAGACATGGAAGATGAAATGGGTACGAACTACGTAGAAGAGAATAAAGTAAAGAATGGAGTAGAATCTGTAGAATCTCCAACCCTAGAGGAAGTTCTCAAAGCTATTAAGGTCCAGAAAAACAATAAAACTTTGGAAGTTGACGAAATACCAGAAGAATTGTATAAGGTAAAACTTTGTTTTACCTGTCACTAGAGTATGCGGTTAGGCAAATGCAAACTGGAAGAGAAAACCTACTGACCAACCGAACGGTTCAACTGGCCGCTTATGCCGATAATATTAATATTATCAGTCGAACATCAATAGGAGCACAGGTAACATACGCGGAGTTAAAAATGCAAACAAAAATGCTAGGTCTGGAATATAACACAGAAAAAACAAAAATAATAATACAGACGAGAAGAAATATAGTCCCACAAAACATTATACATGAAGATGACATTGAAACGGTTAAAAAGTTTACATACCTGGGGGTAGAAATACATGCCGACGGATGAGAAAGCTAGAGAAATACGGAAGAGAATAACGCAGGCAATCAGAGCTTATTTTGCTCTCTTTCATATATTTCGGTCTAAAAATGTCCACCGAAATACAAAAATGAGAATCTATAAAACCTTAATTCGACCAATAGCATGGGTCCTGAAAGACACATCGAAAAGCAAACTCAAAACATCCGAAAGAAAAGTACTGAGGAGAATACTAGGGCCTGTAAGGGAAAATGGAATCTTCAGAAGTCAGGAGACAACAACGAGCTTTATCAACTTTATAAGAAGGCAGCATTGTCAGACTTCATTAGAATACAAAGCTAAGCTGTTGGAAAGCTAAGAAACCGCTGGGGAGACACAGTAAACAGCGACGCACAAGCCCTTTCAGGAGTCCGTGGATGCAGAAAATTGACCACAGACCAGCGATGGTGGAGGCAAAAAATAAAGGAGGCCAAGGCTCAATTTGGGCTGTAGTACCGTAGAAGAAGAAGAAGAAGAAGAAGAAGAAGATTTTTATTCTTAATTATTGTTCCTGTATAAACAGAAAGCACTTAAAGAAAAAAAAAAATAAACGTGTATTTACATACACTTTTCTTTTTAAACAAACCCATAAAAATATTCTAGATTTGTTAAATCTTTGCTAGATCTTGTTGGCCATTGGATAGCTCTTCTTCTTTCAATTCAATGATTTGGAAATGTATTGTCGAGAAACTCTCTATTTCTTTAGAAAAGAGTCTTGCTAATTCTTGAATATACTCCAATTCTATATTTCTCAGTATTCTCAACCTGTTATGGTTCTATCCAAAAAAGCATGTTTATTGTATTATTAAGAATTTCTTTCTACATATTGATCTTTTGTCGATACTGCGTATGTACTTCTACCATCCAATGCGGATTTTCATTTGACTAGTACCTGCAGTTTGTTTATTGGCCGTGCCATTAAAATGGAAAGTAGCCTTTTGGAAAGTAACATTGTGGGTTACCACTTTTGGGAATTCTTGTGCATGTCGACTTTCCTTAAATGTATGAAAAATTGTAGATAGAGTCTCACGTGCTATAGACTTTCTTGCCTATATTTCTGTCTTCATACCTTAAATATACATTAAATATTTCACATACCTCTTCATGTGTTCGTTTTCTACAAATAATGTCGCAAGTAAAACATACTCAAATTTCATAATTTTTTGGTATTATTATCCATCTATTTAGTGTTTAAATTTTAATTTTTTGACGTTCTGTTAAATGTATAATTGTATTCTAGTCTGATTTGTATCGCCCATTTGGACAAAATATCATAACATATCTGTTGAAAGTAAATCTGAATGTATTTACTGACAATAAAACGTATGTGATTTACCGAAACGAAACAAACACTCATACAAAAACAGAAATGACTTTTAGAAACTTTAACAAATACCAAGTGGCCGCTTTTTTATTCTCTCTTTATGTTAATATCAAAGGTTGTAATAAAAATGTTTTTACTAATTTTTGAAGATTCTCAAATATACGAATGGTCTTGTTTATAATATACGCATATTATCCCTATATTTCAAAAACTGTACATTTGACAACGTCGAAAATATAGCATTTTAAAACAATGATCCATCTTATATACATAACCAATATTTTGTAACTATATCATGGGAAGTATTACAAATATCTTTGTTTTCATACTTTAAGCGCACACTGTATAATATACATGGTACGTAACGGCACATAATATCTTTTTAGTAGTAACGTTTAATTTTTTTCCCAAAGTTGGTTCTAAAACAATATTATTTTAATTATTTTTAAATTTTTGTCAGTAAATACTTATGTCGGTAGCAGCAGAAATAATAACAAGTACAATAACAAGAACTGATGGAACGTTAAGAATTAAATGAACCCTAGACCTCCAACACTAGGGCAGGTTAGAATGGCAATCCAAATAAAAAAAGCAATAAAGCGCTGGGAATAGGAAAAATACCGGCAGAATTGTACAAGCAAGGAGGAAAACAAGTTTCATGTTGTATTTTTTTAACAAACAATGGAACAAAACCATCTCTCTATATTTTTCTTAATACAACATACTCACAAATATTCTTGATAAAAAACTTTAGTATATCGCTTAAAAAATCACGAGGGAATATCAAGTTAAGTTTGGGCAAAATATGTAGATCTACCGTCGACCGACTCTTTGCAGTCAAACATACACTAACATGACATAGACGTTTGCAATATCTGCGTAGACTTTAAGTAAGCCCATGTTTCAGTCAATAGAATAAAAGTACATAATGTCTTACAAGAATTGGACACGCCAACAAAATTAATAAGACTAGTGTAAATGACAATGATAGAAACGAAGCACATGTATGTAATTAAGGCCAGATGACTGATGCACTTGAGATAAAGCAAAAAATAAAACAAGGCGACGGGCTTGAATATATAATTAGACGGTTAACGGTGAGCAGAAATAACATACAAATAAATCCACCTCATTGGTAGCGTAAGCAGATGATATCAAGATATTGGGCAAAACAAAGAGACAAGCACAACAACAATATTATATGAAAAGATCCACATATTGAGGAAAGGCCTGGTCGCAAATAGTGAACAAGAACCTGAAATAAATAGAAGGCTTATGCTGACCAGTAAACCCTATTTCGCCATTGACCACATATTCAAATCGCAAGATATAAACCACAAATCAAAATTCTAGAGTAAAATAATAATAATAATAAATAAAAACATATAATAATCTATAAAACAATAAACATGCCCACCGACAATACAACGACAACGACAGTAAGTTATGGGTGAAAAACATGTGTTATAAAACAGGAATCTGCTAATGAGTTAGACGAGTTAGAAAGATAAATATAAATAAACATAAACAATAAAAAAACCAAAACCAGTACAATACACTCGGCTTTAGCGATTTACGGTGGGTAGGATATGTGGTACGACTGCATGAGAATCGAATCTCCAGAGAATAATTGAGCACAAAAATGCAAAAAAACAGACCTATTGAAAGACCAAAAAACAGATGGGAGGATGGAAAAGATCCTCAATTCTTTTAAAGACTAGTTAGTGGAACTTCATCTAGCCAGTAGCTATGTTTTTAAAGAATTTGAGTGCAGATATTAGTTCGAAATAGGTTATAGGAGGGTGCGGATAATTTTCATCTTGTGAAACTGTGGATGAATAAGACAAGGGCTGAAGAAAGAGAAGAGTATATAGAGTTAAGTCCAGATTTGTTGCGAATTTTTTTTTTCAAAAGTTTTCTGCCAGAATCTTGGCTATCTCTTAATTTTCAGTAATAACCTTTTGACTACTAAATTAACTGAAGCTTTTAAGGTAATTTTTTGTTCTGTATTTGTCCAATTTTCTTTAAAACGTGGGTTAAGCTAGTATTTTTATTTATGGAGTAGATTTATTGTCTCCATAAAGTGTTTTTACTGAATATAATAGTGTGTCTAGATTTGGCTTTTGCTCTATTTAGTATAATAATTTTCTCCTCACATTTGTTTCTGCAGTAGTTTCACAATAGGACACTTTTCCGTTTAGCTAAAATTACTGATTTCCCGATGTGTGCCTCAACCTGTCCTTCATCTTCATCTTGGGCTATCAGTATTGCGTCGTTTACGTAACAGAGTATTTTTATTTCTTTGTTTTCCATTCTCTATTCTGTTTCTTTGTTAACGCTTTTGATGATTTCATCCATGATTAAATTGAAGAGCATAAGGCTCAATTAGTCCCCTTGTTTTATTCTGCTGCCTTAGCATCAGCTGTAATAAGTGTGTGGTCTGGTCCACTGGGGACTTTGGGGCCAGACTCCGCAGTATGACTGGTATGCTTACAAATAAAAAATCTCCAGTCCAGTGGATAAAAATATTTTTAAGGGTGTATTTTCATGGTTAGTTAACAGAGAAGATTGCACTTCGAAGTCCTCCTTATAAGGTAATGTAAATATTACCCTACGAAAACTCATGATATGTGCATATTGATCACCTGATGTTCCGCATTTTACAAAAGTATCAGGTGCTGCTAGCTGCAAGCCAATATATTAGGATCTATTCGATTAGTGAATGCGGAATAAAACGACATACGTTTGAAATTAGGATTCTTTTGGACAGAAAAATATACCTGGGAGGAATAGGAAGGACGGTGGAATTAATTGTGACTTGCGGTGTATTTGTATTAGCTGATCGTTGGTACGATGTGATGTTTCGAATAATAGAATCTGTATTTTTCTCACATCTACCAACGATGTTGGTAGATGTGAGAAAAATACAGAGTCGATTATTCGAAATGCGAGATCCAAAAGTAATATTTTTGGATGATGTGCATGGCAATAGCTTGTTCCTATTAAGGAAGCAAAGAGGGAGAACGCCTAGAGAGTGCAGCAGTGACATATGATTTTGGGTTGGAATTGAAGTTGTTTTGTGTAGATGTAGATGGTCAAGTACTGGTTATGATGTGTGTAGTCCTGGTTACCAAAACCGCAACACAATACTTCAGAGTACCTGATTGACCCTCTCCCAGATTGGAGAAAGAAAAAAAATGATCTCACCTGATTTCTCGGGATTTTCACTGGTTTTTTTAATTAAACCAATTACCAAATCACAATTAAATGAGACTTTTAAAATATTAAAAAAATTAGATAGGTACTCGTTTCCTTAATACATTGTTACTGAAATACTTTGCTTTATATTGTAAACTCGTCGATTTAAGAATTTATCGAATGAATTTATAACACCGTTAAATATTTTAAAATCGTAAGGAACTTTCTAAAGCGTGTTTAAACTTTGACAGTTATTTAATGAATTTGTATTTAAAACACAAAACAAAGCGAGTTTTATTACAAATATAAACAAATTTTACAAAGATGCTAACTGTATGTTTAGTTTATTATTGTATTATTCGTTTTAATAAAATTTATTTTGAAGCAATAAGGTCGTTTTCGCTTTATTGCCGTTTAATATTACTTACGAACGTCGAGTAACAGGTATTGTAATTCTAGCTCCGACACTAATTCAAGAAATTGTACACTAGAGACAAGGTGCACCTGCAGAAGGATTACACAAAGAAATTACATGTACGAGCTTAATTAATGACATTGCTAGATAATGCCATTAGGGCTAGAAAACTATTCGAGGGAAAAGGAAGTTTCTAATGAAAAAATAACTAATAAAATATAGTTGTTCCAAACTTCGATCTTTTGATTATAACTATATATTTTGATAAAAATTGTAGCTTTGAATTAAAAATCCCTGCTATACATTTATTCTTTATTAATTAAAAATGAAAACAAGCAAAAAGCAAGAGTAGAACTGCAAAAACTTTTCATTATCAAGTAAAAGTATCACGTTTTTGAACTGATGTGACATAATGTATTTATTAGAAAAGAAACATTGCCATGGTTTACTAAGAAAATAAAAAGATCAAAATAGTTGAAAAAAAGTGACATAATAGTGTGCTCCTTTTTATGTGTTAGTTTTTATTGAAAAAAAGTGACATAATAGTGTGCTCCTTCAATAAAAACTTAAATACTTTTTTGTTAATATATTATAACATATGATTTAAAAAGTGGTTCTTTACTTATAAAAACATGCCATAAAAATTTATCTGTCAACTGCACGGTTTTATTGACACAAAAGTGACAGCGCCTTAAATTTTTACGATTAATTGTTTCGCACCTATTAAACGCAAAGATAGTTATGAAGAGTTGGAATTTAACACATGTTCAAACGATAAATCCTGTGAATATGATTAAGGCTGGTCTTCACAAGGTAATATTGCCATTTGACGTATTTAAAAGGGTGATTTCGTGATTATGGCGTTGATATAAACAATTTGGTAATATCGCTGAAAGATATGGGGGTCATCAGCGTGCAACTACTCCTCGACAGGATTGGTATGTCGTAGGATTATCTCATTCAACTGTGCATATAACTGCACAGTTGCTGCAAATAGATAACATAAAGTTGGCCTGTACGCCAGACGTCCAGAGTTCACATGTTATGTCTTGAAAATCATAGACTCAGATTAAGCTGAGTACAACATGTGCATTGGTGCTACAAGAATGAAGTTCTATGTTATTCACAGATAAAGCTGGGTTTTGTCTCTACCCTAAATTAAAAAGAGTGAGAGTTTGAAGAGGACCTGGTTGACAAAAGAGACCCAGAGGTGTAGAGTGTGTTCGTCCATATGGTGGTCCACGAGTTATGATGTGGAATAAAATAAGTTCTCGTCATTGAACTGTTTATCGAAGGGCACTTTATATCAATAAAATAAACTGGTAGTATCTTAGAACTTGCTGTCATTACATTTGCCACTGCTGCAGGTCCTGCAAGGCTACATACCGCAGCAACAGTGAGGATTGGTTTTATAATGAGGATTTTGCCGTGGCCTGAAAAATAGCCATATCTTAATCCTATCGAGTATGTATGAAATATGCTTTAGGCATGAACTGCTTCTCATCTGCACAATGTTAGTACGGAGAAGGTTTTTAAGATCTTCTTATTTAAGAATGCCTCAAAACAAAATTTATAATTTAGTTTAAAGAATGCCAAGGCGCTGTCAAACTGTAATTAATGCTGCTGCTGACAAAAAAGATTAGCAAATATATTTGCTATTAAATGTTTATGGTTTATTTATACTTTTATGTTGATAAAGCATATCTCACTGAAACTAAGATGAAATAATTGTTGATTAATTAGTCATTTTAACAATATGTTAATTTTTAAAATCCAATCAAAATTGATGTTAATTTGGAAACAAAACTTTGTATTACTTAAAAATGTTTGTGTTAATATACAATAGGATATTTTCTTTACGAATATAATGTAAAGTCAGATAAAATAAAATTTGGGCACTTTGAAAAGAAAGAGAATATTCCACAAAATTAATAAAAAAAGATAAGTTTAAATGCGAGACTATCTATAAAAATGAGAGAGAATATCTACAAAAAAAAACAAAAAATAGAAATTTTTTAATAGCCTCAATAACAATTTAGCAAATGAAACGAGATAAAAATTACCATGCATTATACACGTGTTCGTAATATATGGAATAAATTAATAAATTTAGGAAAATAAAAATATTTTCATAAAAAACTAAATTACGTCGATTATAATAATTAACAATTATTCTTTGCATATTCAGCCCATAGGTACGTGTACGATAAACTTTTTTATGGTAATGTGTACGATGCTCATTCGTTGATTGGAAATTTTGTTTAATTATCGTATTAAGTTTGATGTTAAATAGGTGCAATTTTGTATTTGTTACTGTTTATGTACTAACTGATTCTGATAATATTAAGATCATGACTAACCTTACGATTAAAAATGTGTTGATATTCTTCAAAATCAAGTAATACATTTATCTTTGTATTTTTAGTTATAGATGTGATATCTCTCTTGAGTGCATTTTCAACTATACCTGTTTCTCGATTGTTTTTTTTTTCTTACTTACTTATGATGTTGCAGACAACTTGAGTTTGCTTTTTGTCATCATAATTATTTTAACATTATTTGCTTTACATTTAAATTTATTTTTCGAATAAACGTACAGAAAAGAAATTTAGCAAAAAATACACAAAAACGGTATCCATATTACTTAAATACCATCGACTTTAAAGAAACAAACATAATCAAAATATAGAAAAACTAGCCGACTAGTTTGAATTAACAGCCAACATAGTAGATAAAAACTATTATTTATTATCACTGTATTAGAAAGAGAAGTGGGTATTATATGTAGTTGTTAAGAATTCTCAAAAAGCTGTTTGTAACTTTGTTCCCTACTCTAATTGAGTATTGTCTCCTAAGTCTCATTTAAAAAGTAATATAAATATAATACAAGTATATGAACCCACTGCAGTAGGAATGAAGACACCATAGAGACCTATACACAAATTACCAACGTCTTATAGATGACATGATACAAATATTATAATGGAGGATTTAAATGTAAAACTGAGCCAAGAAGTGCTATCAAGCCATATTTAAGACTGAAATCAAATGAAATCAGTCATAAAGTAGGCTTTAGGTATAAACTGCTACCTGTTGAGTGTCAATTTTTAGCCACTTGTGATTTGAACTTGTGAGGACCGTTCTATGTCCTATGAATCTCTTTAAGGATTATAGAAAATTAAAAATCATCCAAATAATTATTTCATAACTAATCAATTTGGTAAAGTAATTTGTTATCTTGGGTGAGAAGGATTTGTAATTTCTGGATATTTGGATCTTCTCGACTTTTTCTTCTTGATCAAATGCCACCGTTTAGGTAAGCCTTGTATTTTAATACAACAGCTAATTCGGTATATAAAGTAAAACCTTGTGTAAAAATGTGTCCATTTATTTCAGGCATTTTTCTTTATGTTGTTTAGAAATCCTGTTCCTTTTGAAACACTTTTTATAAAATGTTACCAGTGCAACTTTGAATACCATTACAGAAACAAAGAAACTTAAATACCATTGGAGAAAAATTAAGAAAAAACAGACTGTTGCTTCCCCGGAAAAATCGTAAACGTTACCTAAAAAAAAAAGAATAAGGTAGGATGCATATTTTAGTTTTTAATATTTCAAGCGGAAGTTAAAAAACAGGTCAAAACAGTAGTACCCTAGTTGCTCAAGTACTTTCGCTTCCTAGAGCATCCTCAGGGGCATTTCGTCAATTTTTTTCCTATCCAACAATCTGTTAAGAATGTCACAAACATTTTTTTTTTATTTAATAAAACTTCAACAGGAATCTCGTGATTATTGCTACCTGATCATTTACTATGATCAATAAGTAAGTTTATCCTATAAACAAAATTTTACAAAAAATTCAGCAATATTCCTTATTCTCTAATACATTATAGTACTACTAGCTAACGTGTACACTTTAGCCTCACTTTACGGGCGTGCATGATTTGGACGCTAAATTTAAAATTCGACACTGAAAAATAAAATTACCTGTCTCTGCATACATGATTTGGACGCTGCGTGTAATTGAAATGTAAATGGAAAATCAGGTAATAAAATTCTAGAGATTAAGCTTGATAAGGTTTATTTGTCACTTTGAAATAAATACGACATATATTTTACGAAATGGAATCGATCGATACAGTTAGTTTGATATCCATGTATCCTATTTCTAACATAATTTTTTTTCTACTCTTTGGATCTTTAAGTCTATTACTTTCACTATTACAGACACTATTAATTTTAATGTAAGTTTCAGTTTGAAAATTTTTGAAAACATCAATAAAATGGAAAATATTTGGATGAGCATGGTAAAAATTATCATTAAAACGCGAGTGGAACGATTCACAAGCATTAGTTGTTAATTGTAAACTCTCACTTATCGCAGCCCACATCTCCGACGGAAATGTTGCGTGGTCGCCAATGTAGTTGTCCAATAAGTAGTCGGAAAACTTTTCAATTTTTGAATCCTTTGGTTGAATAGCCATAAAATCATATATGAAAGATTCTTCGACTTCTGAGGGAGGTAAAAATGGCAGCCCAAAAATATATTTCAGCCATTTAGATATTTCACTGTCTGCCAATTTATATTCCCGAATTAAGCCACAACCACCGATATTACGATACCAAGCTTGTATAAGATGAAAACGGCACCCTTTAATGTGCACATTTGGAAATTCAAAACGCGCAGCATTGTGGATAGCAATTTCAAAATCGGAGGAAATTATTTTTGGATTGAATTTTAGACCAATTACTTCACATTTGTGTTTCAAAACATTAAATAGTTTTATATAGGTTTGTTCCGATTTGTCGGGAAGTAAACAATAACACAATGGTATATAATGTCCATTGATAAATACATGTATGGTGAAAAATTGCTTGAAATATTGAGCACAGTAACTAAATGTACCGTCCATATAAATCGTTTCACTGCCGCACAGAAAACGCATGTTAGTGTTACACGAGAAGATGATAATGTTAGAACTTAGTTCAACCGCAAATATAAAATTCTCGTCTTTAAGTGTTTTAATATTCATAATATTTACCGCAGCAATAGTTTCTTCTTTACTTTTGGGCAGTTTCGGTTGAGCCATTCGCCGTTCACTGTATATTTGATTTCGTATTAAATTAACGTCTTGAACAGACATGTGGCTCAAGCAATCTACATTTTCTTTCAACGCACTATGTATGATTTTGGACAGCCTTTCGGTCAAATTATCCTTAGCCTTCCTTTTGGCACTGCTACGCACAATCTGTCTATTAAGCGTCTTGATATCACACTCGTGATTATGTTCTAGATTACTTCGGATCACTTCCTTTTCTGGCCCTTTCGTGAATATCTTCGCTTTAGACGACCGTTTTACGCACCTCCAATACGTTTCTCCCGATTTTAGTACTTTATCTTGAGAAAAAGTAAAACTGTTCACTTTGAGCAAAATTTTACCACGATTACTTACTAACGTTGAAATTTCCATGTTCACTTTTCACTATTCTCTGACAAACTAATAAATAGTAACTAAGTAAATTTCAATGACCATCATTAAACCCTAATTATATCTAATATCTGGTACCTGCGATAATCCTTCCGGAAGCGTCCAAAACAAGGGTACTTTTAAGACCCTCAGGTATTTCAGCGTCGAAAACATGCCCGCCCCACTTTACTCGGCTTTTTCTCTTTCACTTACTGATAGCACTAACTCAAACGGCTTCCTTCTCTTAAGCTTTCTGAAAATACAAGCGGCTCACAACAACAGCCTTAGAGAAGCAGTCAACGTACCAAGATACGTTGCAGAAAGATTCCTCTTCAAAGAATTGCAACAAACCAGAGTGACAGACACGATGAAAGAAAAAGCCAGGACAAAGTTTGCAGATATAGAGAACCACCCCAATCACATACTAAGAGAGATGATGAGGTATGACGCTTTCCACAGATGGAAGCACAAAAGACCAAAACAACAAATAGTAGAATAAAATAAAAGGTACTACACAGAAAATAATACCAGAGAGAAAAAATAAAACACTAGAGAGAAAACACTTCAAAAATAACAACAACGCACACAGAAGACAGTTCGTAGCTCAAAACACCCAAAGACTATCGCAAAGCACAGAGTGGGCCCAGTTGCCTATAGACGATAAAGTCTATATTGTTATATTGTTTGTATATATATATATATATATATATATATATATATATATATATATATATATATATATGTATATTTTCAATGTTATAGTATGGACTTTACACTAATTCTGATTTTTTGTTTCAGGGCCACCTACAAAAAAAAATCATAAAAAACACAAAAAACCGGCTTCGGCCATTAAAAAAAAATTAAAAAATACTAACAAAAACCGGCGTAAGCCACCAAAAAAATTAACAAAAACCCCAAAACCCGGGCACGTAGGGCCCAACCCCTTGAGCACCAAGTCGCCGAACTAACTGAGCCTAGGCTCAGAGCGGAGACTTGAGGCCCAAGTAAGCAATTTTTGTTCGCGGATAAGCCACATCATGATAACAGGATCATAGCGACAATGCGCTATTCTGAGTTTTGCAATCGGTTAGGAAACCATGTTGGGGTTCTATTACCCAGGACCTCCACATGAAGAGCATTTGGCTGATAGTTGTGCCCCTATCGCGCATCAGAGTGCTATAGGGGGGAAAGGGATGGTCTAGAGCATTGGAGCGCGGTGGGGTGACTCCTGTATATACTCGAGTTAACACACCTCGCTCCAATGAATTGTTACACTTGAACGTAATTCTTAGGGGTGAACATGTCTCATAGGCTGGGTTTAATCAAATTGCTTGCTTGCTTGCTCTTAAGCCTTCTTATCTGGTTGGCGTTCTTTTAAGTCTTATCTATAAGTTTGATGCCCTCGACATTCGCGTGATTGGAGAGCCTTTGTTCATGACTCTCAGTAAACTTACTTATTGTCTGGATAACCGTATCCATCTGGAGATCTCGATGAAGATAACAATTTCTGAAGTACCATGAATAATAATAATTTATTCTCATATCGTTGTATAATTTGGATGTTACTTTCTTTTGTACAGCCCCTTAGCTGTATCCCATAATATGTCCATATCGGTTTAAGGAATTGCTTATACAATAACAATTTATTATAAGTAGACAAAGTGGATTTTTTTCCCATCAACCAGTTCATTTTTCTGAACTTAATTTCTAATTTCTCTTTTTTTTTCTTAATATGTGCTTTCCAATGTACCTCGGAATCTAATGTCATACCCAAATATTTTACCGTATTTGCATAAGGAATTTGGTTTCTATTTATACTAATTAAGATATGTTCTCTTTTGTTAGTAAAATTGACATGAACAGATTTTGTTTCATTCAATTTCGTACGCCATCGCCTGATCCAGATGTTAATTTGTTTCACAGAGTTCTGTAGCATGGTTGCTCCATCCTCGTGGTTTTGTCCGACTGCTAGAATGCATGTGTCGTCTGCAAATATCGCAATTGTGTTAGGTTCTAATGATGGTATATCGCTGGTATAGAGCAGATATAGCACTGGCCCCAGGACACTTCTTTGTGGAACTCCAGCTTTAACTTATCTTAATTCTGAATATGTTTCCTCATATTTAACTCGAAAGTAACTGTCGAATATATATGATTCTGTCGAATGATATATGGTTCATAATATTGTTTTGGTAAGTAGCATCTCATTTTATGATATAATCCGTCATGCCACACTTTGTCAAAAGCCTGCGCTACATCGAGGAAAATTGCGGAACAGACTTTTCCTTCTTCTAGAGCTTTTTCTACTATATATGTTATTCTATGCACCTGATCTATCGTTGAGTGGCTTGCTCTAAACCCAAACTGATGATTAGGAATTAGATTGTTTCCCTCTATAATCGGTTTTAGTCTCTTCACGAATAATTTTTCGTATAATTTAGACATGACAGGCAACAGTGAAATAGGCCTATATGAAGAAGCTTCTTGTAGAGGTTTTTCTGGTTTAAGTGTCATTATAATTTCTGCCACCTTCCATATCTTTGGCATGTACCTCAGCCTAAAGGAAGCGTTTATAAGATGTGTTAGTTTTATTATAGCTTTCCTTGAAAATTGCTTTAACACTTCCCCAGTAATTAGATCAAATCCAGGAGCTTTCTTTGGATTTATATTTTCTTTTATTTCCAAACATACTTCTTTTAAAGTTATAGGGCTAATCTCCATTTTATCTTGATCAGCGAGCTTCCAGTTAATTAATTATTGTTCTTCATTTGGTTAAAAAGTATTTATGATCAGCAAACCTGTTGGCCTTTTGTATATTGATTTTTGCCCAGCTACCATTAATATTTCTAATTATTGGATTCTGTAAGATTGGCCTTTTTAATCATTTGGTAGCCTTCCAGAATGAGTAATTAGTAGCGCTATCAT
This sequence comes from Diabrotica undecimpunctata, assembly GCF_040954645.1. Taxonomy (NCBI): domain Eukaryota; kingdom Metazoa; phylum Arthropoda; class Insecta; order Coleoptera; family Chrysomelidae; genus Diabrotica; species Diabrotica undecimpunctata. The sequence continues at coordinate 83,801,287 of NC_092808.1, read as the reverse complement.
TTGATAGTTCATTTAGGTAGATGCTAACCGATTTTTTTTTAATTTTTAAAATTTTTTTTTTAATTTTTGTGTGGCATTATTTAAACTAGTTTTATCAACTGGTGCTCTATACTGATGCCACTTGCATTTCAGTTTTCTTTTTTCGGTTAATATTTCTCTGATTTCTTTCGGGTAGTTATTTCCTTTTATTCTTTTGACATTGTTCGTGTTTTTGTTCCAAGCAGCTTGTACATTTTTATTGAGTAATACTACTTCTGCCTCTAGTTGATCAACGGTTCTTAATGGAACTGAGAGGTTAATCTTCTCTTCAAGGTCTATCTGGAAACTTTTCCATTCAGTATTTTTGTTAAAAAGTGTAGGGGGCTTTCTTTTTTGATAACAGTGTCACTGAGTGTGAGAATAATTGGAGAATGGTCCGAGTTCATATCCGATGCCTCTTCTATCTCTATGAAATTTGTTGAAATATTTCTGACCACAATGAAGTCGATAAGGTATAGGATTTTATTTGTATCAGTAGGCCAGTATGTTGGATTTCCCGTTGATATTGCGTCGCATTTTATATATTTTATTGCTTTTAAAAATTCTTTTTCTTTGGTGGTAAATAGTCAGTCGTGACCTAAATGCGTATGTTTTGCATTGAAGTCTCCTCGAAAGATAAATCTATGTCCTTGACTGATCAGGAAATCTACATATAGATTTTTCTTGACAGAATGTCTTGGCGGACTGTAAACCGCTGTGACGAGTTTTTACATTTAATTTTCACTGATGTGACCTAAAATTCTTTAGTGTTGTATCCCATTTCCTGATAGTGTATAATATTTTCTTTGATTATTACTGCACTATCTTCTTTGGCTGCATTATATGGGTGAATAGTATAAGTTTTAAAACCCCTTAGTCATTCGATATATATGACTCAATTGTAAAATGGGTTTTAGAAATGAGGCATATCTATAAACAGATTTCAGTTGGTAGCTTAATTGTGGAGTATCAGTGGTTTTGGTTTATCTTGGATATTTGTATAAATCGTATTTATTACTAAAAAAGAAGTCAAGGCAATCTGGGTATTTCTAAAGGCCAGTAGGTTGGTGTATAGGTGAAAAGATGATTTAGGTGTAATTCTTAAATAACTTGATACAGTTTTCTTCTTCTCTCTGAAGCTGTTAGTCGAGATTTCCAGCTTATGTGTTTCGCTTATAGTCGACTGCTGCTAAGAATGTGTTGCCGTTATTTTTAAATAATTCTTTATTTGCTTAGTAAATTTATGAGCAATACACCGGTGTTATTGTAATGGGTCCATTCTAATCCTCTATCACCACGCTGGTTACGGGCATATCAAGTTTTTCTAATTTAGTAAGAAGGTAGTGTTTAGTATTTAGTATTTATATATTTGTTTTTGTTATAAAGAATCAATCAAAACTTTATAATTTTTGGGAAAAATCGTATAATTCAAAGTTTTAAATAAATATTGAATATAAATTAAACTGTGAGCATATTTCCCATTATTATATGTTTGTGTTATTACAAATAATAGATTTGTTAAATATCAAAGATAATTAAAATTTAATTGATTGTTGTTATTTTGGAGTATAACCTTATATTATTCTAATTCAAATTCTTATTGAGCAGAACACAATAGCATGTGGAAACATTTAAAATGTTGAGTTTCTCGCATCGCAAAAAGCTAGACAATCTTTGAATTAACTACGCTTCTTACAACAAAAGGGTTTTAGCAGCACGATCTAAAAATAATGATGAAGTTTAGAGGATTTTATATGGGATCCAACTTTTCTTGGAACTATTTAAAGAATTTAACAGGATCGTTAATGGAAAACATGATACCTATTTACCGTGTAAATATAGAACAACAGGAACTTCGAAATTCTAAACTCTGTTGTTGCCACAAAAGGCGGGGTTATGGAAGGATTCAGAAATTATTTTATGGGGATATAAATTAAAAAATAGTTTTCTGTTTCCTTTTCTCTTCTATAGGTATGCTGTTTATTTAAGATAAAACATTAATCCAATTGAATAGATTATATCCAATATATATGCTAAATTATAAAATATATTAGACATTAGCAACAAAATATGGTTGAATATATTAATATCGTTGGATATATTAATAATACAGAAAAGGGCATTTTTTAAGGCTATGGCAAAAAGAGAGCTTTTATTACAAATTTAATATTATTTTCTGGTAAAATTTTGATAATCTTGTACTTTGAATTTGATGTTAAATTTTGATAATCTTGGATAATTTCGATAATCAATTACATCTTTAATTATTTGATAAATTTAATCGGATTAAATGTATCCAATACGATAATAATAAAATACCCGTTGAAGAGAGGGATGTCAAAAAGCGATGAAAAAAATACTTGTGAATACTTTTTTCCTCACAAAGGAAGGTAAAGCAGTTGCAGCAGATTTTATCCCTGGGGAAATGAGGACATTGAGTTTATTTAATAAAATTATGAAAGTAAAACAAATATCAGACAAATAAAGAATTAGTAAATTTTATTTATTTATTTATTTTAGTTTATTGCAAAAACCAAGTAAATATTTAACAATTCACAAACTACAGGTCCACAAAACTATTTAGTAAAACCAGGAAAATATGGAACAGGGGTATTCATACACGAAAAGCATGTTATAGACTTCCTCGAGAGATTTGTTGGTAGACACTTAAAAGAATGCTAAAGTTTTCGATTACTAGTTAAATACTATAAGAGATCGGTATAAGAGACTCGAAAAACTAATTACCTCTGGGTGTAAGGAAAAGTGTAGGAGAGATTGATACATTTTATGTAAATTTGTTTCACATAAATTTCAGAATTTTTCATTAAAGAAGAAGTTTTAAAACTTAAGGACAAAAACCAAGTATGTGAAATATGTGATTGTGAAATGCACTATTTTTAAGTAACTAGGATGGTTTCCCATTACTCTGTGAAATAGAGATGCATGCATAAGAATAAGGGCTGAATAAATAAAATGGAAAAAAACACGTACTATGTTGGAAGGCAGAAAGATTTAGATAAAACTGAAACTGAAACCAAAATTCTATAAAACTGGCATAAAAATGTGGCGGAAATAGGAATGCTAAAATGGATGAGTGGATTGGCACAAAAGAATAAAATTCATAGTGTTTATATTGCAGGTTTAAGTATAGTTTAGAGAGAGTATTGGTTAAAATTAAGATGACATATTAAACGTCGAAAACTTCATCTACTGTCTGGAGTAGAGGACAGAGGAGAGAGGACCTGGTGGAAGACACTTAGGCAGGACGTGTCTATAAAGGGGATTGAGATTATCCAAAATGGAAACAAAATAGAAATAAATTTTACACTTTATTAATTTATTTTCCAATCGTCGGGGTAATATCTGTTACTTTCTGAAATATAAAAAATATATAATTTGTTTTATTTATTGGTTAAAGTCACACTTTCCCTAAAAATTTATTAGTGACAATATTATTGTTATTATTTAATTATTAGTCAACTAACAACTAAGCTTTTAAATATCAAAAATGTACAGTTTAAATATAAAATAGAATAGAATAGAATTTATTTAATCAAATATAGAAAAATAATTTTGTTTTTGACAAGTCAAAGTAATAGTGACAACAGATATAAAATTTTTGGCGAATTTAAACATTACAAACATGTATATATTCGATCTGCGTAGAAGAATTACCCCAAACAGTTATTCCGTACTGTAAACGGCTATGAAATAGTGCAAAGTAGCACATTCTAAGGGTATTTTTAGGAATCATATAAACTAAATTTCGTATTAAAAATATAATTGTAGCAATTCTAGAACTTAAGTAATCTATATGAGCACTCCAATCCAAATTATCATCTAGAAAGATTCCTAATAGTTTTACACTATTTTTTGAGATATACTTTCAATCAGAACTAAAAATCAAATTCTGATTTTTCTCTTCATTTAACTTTAGCCTATTATGTGCAAACCAGTTTTTTGCTTTCTGGGTATCACTATCTATTATAATTTTTAAATTATTCTGATTAATATCAGTATTTATAAGAGTTGTATCATCTGCGAAGCAAACACATTTTATAGGAAAAATGTAGAGAAATAAATTGTTCAGATAAATAAGAAACAAAGTGGGTCCTAATATCGAACCTTGAGGTACACCATATTCGACAGTCTTAAACTCAGAATAGATGTTATTAAGAAAAACTGCCTGTTTTCTATTTGTTAGGTATGATCTAAATAGATTAAGAGTGTTTCCCCTAATACCGTCTTTATGCATTTTTTCCAACAGTAATTCATGCGAAACACAGTCAAAAGCTTTGGATAAGTCACACAATGTCAAAGACAGAAAATGACCTTCCTCCAAGCCATCAACTACATCTCTCACAATTTTCTGTATAACTAGTGTAGTGCTACACTTTTTTCTAAAGCCATATTGATTACAGTGAAGTATTTTGTGTTTTGTAGATATTCTAACAAACGAGCATTTAGAATACTCTCAAAAATTTTGCCGAAAATGGGAATGATTGAGATGGGACGATAATTTCCAATTTCATCTAAAGCTCCCTTTTTGAACACTGGTAGCACTTTTGTTACTTTTAAAACATCTGGGAAAATCCCCTCAGTAAGACAATTATTATAAAGTATAATTAATTTGTCAATAATTATATCAATTGTTTCCACAATTATTTTTTTGTTTAACAAATAAAAATCCGTGCAGTGTGAATTTTTCAATTTGTGCAAAACATTCCTGATTTCAGTATCACTAACAGGTAATAAAAATAAAGAATCGCAAGGAGTGTGTACACCTTTTAAAAAATCTATGGCTACATTTTCATTTGTAGAATTAAAAGAATTTCTAATATGTTAAGCCACTGAAGTAAAGTAATTATTGAAATCGTTTGATGTAATCGCGTTTGGACAGACTTTTTTATTTTGAAAATTATTTCTGTAATAATATATAACTTTCCAACTATCACGAGATATATTTTCTGAATTGGAAAAGAAATTCTCATAAGCCAGTTTTTTCTTTAATGATATTGTTGATTTATAGTGCTTCGTTAATTTTTTATACTACTATATTCCTTTGTAACATCAGCAATTATCTTGACTGTGGAAAGATTTTCTCGCATTTCTATTAGTTCACCATCAAACCAAGAAATTGGAGCTTTATTATGAGTTTGTGATTTTTTTAATGGAAAATTAATTTTAGTTAACTTTACATATATTTTGGTAATAAATTGAGCTAATTCTGTTGCTATTTTGAGAGAAACAACTGAAACCCAGTCAACGTTCGTCGGCTTAGTGACACAAAAAATGTAACTACATTTTTTCCCCTTTTGAGATATCTACACCATTGAACTTACTTTAGTGAGTTCTATTGAGTGACACAAAACTGTATCTCTCCGACCACCTAAAACCCCAGTAAGGAGTTTTTTTAACTACATTTCTTAGCAATCTTTTAGTGTCACAGAAATGTAAGTACTGTTACATTTCTGTGATACTATGTTTTCGTACTATAAATAAGCTGATATTGAGTGAACTGTAGTAGTGAACTAGTGAGTGAACTAGAAGTGACTAGTGAGTGTAGTGGTGTCTGGGGGCTCGGGAGACTGAGACCTCGGAGTCCCTGAAGAAGACATCAGAGAGGATGTCGAAAGCTCGGCAAAATGGATATCGACGCGGTTCAACCCGGAAGCCTGGTGAGTTTAATATTAATTTTTATAATAATATTAATCTTAGCTCTAAGTTTAATTGTACTAACCGCGGAAATCTTTCCGAACATATATATATATATATATATATATATATATATATATATATATATATATATATATATATATATATATATATATATATATATATATATATATATATATATATATATATATATATATATATATATATATATATGCTGTCACTATTTTTCCGGGTTTGACTCCGCGTTGTAAAATGCTGGTTTTCTTGAAAACCATTGTTTTGGCGACGTTTCGGCAAGGTCTCACTTGCCATTCTCAAGCCTGGTGGAACTACTTCTCGTCGTTACTCGATTAGTACAGTACTAATCGAGTAACGACGAGAAGTAGTTCCTAGGAATTATTTCCATTCAAAATAACTTTCATCAGTATAAATTGGTAAGTTTTTTCACTTTATTATATAGACATTTACACAATCAATTCTGTATCTAACCCCAAATTATGATTTTTAGGGTACCAAACAATTTCCATATGTACAAAATTCAACAAGTATGATGTCAAATTTATTCACAACAAAGAAATCTACCATCTATCTATGAAATGGATCTATCAGTAAGTTTTTTTTAAATTCTTTTCTTTGTTTAGTTGACATATTGGGCATTGGTTAGTAATTTCTTTTGCTATACTTATGTCATTCTTTGCAAAATAATTGTCCCTAAATAGCATCCATAGCTTTCTTGAACCAATATGCATATAATTGTTATGTAAATTTTTCAATATTTTCTTTGCTAAAGTTCTAGTTATTACATATACTTCTATGCCATTTATTATTTTATAATATACCCCATCTTTCCTAAGGACTTTTTGTTTTTCACTCAAATTGATCTGATCTCTTATAATTTCTTCTTTAGAATATAATCCAGTACTTTCTACTAATTGATTTAATCCAATTTTTATTGTTCGCTGCCCTTTTTGTGGTGTATTTTCTAACCTTGATAAAGCATCTGCCACTATATTGGATTTTCCAGAAATGTATTTGATTTCAAATGAGTATTCGCTCAATATTAGACTCCACCGATGTATTCTACTGTTTCCATATTTGTTATTTAATATAGATGTTAAAGCTTGGTGATCTGTTTCTATTGTAAATTAATTACCCAACAAATAAAATCTTAATTTTGTGACACAATGTATTATACTTGCTAGTTCTAATTCTGAAACTGAGTAACCCTTTTCATGTGGCTTTGTGATTCTTGAAATGAATTGTATTGGGTATTCGACCCCATCATGTATTTGTAATAATACCCCTGATAATCTCTCTATTGATGCATCTGTTCTTAATATGAATGGCTGTGTGTAGTCAGGATAGTATATTTTCAAATTTGACAGAAAAATGTTTTTAATTTCTTGGAATGCTAGTTCTCTTCTCTGATCCCATCTCCATTTTACACCTTTTCTTAGTAGTTCAAGTAATGGAATTTCTTTTATACTTAGATCTGGTATCATCCTTTTATAATAATTAATTATTCCAATAAATCCTCTTAAAGTTCTTAAATTGTGTGGTGTTTTATATTCCTGAATGACTTGTGTCCGTTCTGGATCCATTTCGATTCCCTTAGTGTTAAGTTTATAACCTAAATATATTACTTCTTTTTGAAAAAATGTACATTTTTCTTGATTTATTTTTAGTCCAACTTTGTCTAATTTGTTTATTATAATTTTTAGGTGTTTCTCATGATCTTCAGCCGTTTTAGAAAAAATTAATATATCATCAATGTAGTGAATTACAAAATGTTCATATTGATCCAAAATATCATGAAGACATCTACATAGAGCACTGCAAGATGATTGAAGTCCAAATGGTACTACTTTGAATTGATATACTACTCCATCTATCTGAAATCCTGTATACTGTCTACTTTTTCTTTCTAGAGGTATTAACCAAAAGCTATGCTGTAAATCAATTTTAGTGAAAAATGACATTCCTGTAATTCTTCCTAATATTCCATCTATACTCATTGGTGCTTCAAATTGCTTTTCAGTAATCTTGTTAATATTCCTTGCATCCAAACATAACCTGATTTCACCTGATCTTTTTCGTACTACTACTATGGATATAATTCTGTGCAATTCTATTTTCTTTATTGACAAGTCCCTTGTGTTGCTGCAATATGGAAATGACTATTGATTTATATTCTTCAGGGCAATTTAAAACTTTTATCACATCTTCTTCTTTACAAATAAAATTATTCTTCATTATGTACTCATTATTCCTTGCTTCCAATTTTACGCACTCCGCCTCGTAGGCATCCATCTGCTTAAAATTTCCATTCCTTAAATATTCACTACAATAATTATTCTTTACATTCTTTTGGGACATTTCCCTATCATCAAAATACATTTCTTCTTCATAAACATCATTATTTTCTTTTAATAATATCCTATCAACTCTTATTCCTTCTTCCACCTCATCTTTCTGCATAAATTTAAATATTTGCCCTTCCAAAGTTACCATTTTTTCTTCAAAATCTATCTTTACTTTCTTCTTTTCCAATTCATCATTTCCCATTAATATATCAACACATAAATCCTTGACAATAAATCCTTGCATATTAATTTCTTTATTAAGAATATTAATTTTAAAATTGGCTAGTTTATCAATTTCACCCAACTTCTTATTATTTGCACCAATAATTTTAATTTTTGGAATCTTTATTATATCTGATAGTTTTAATGTATTAAAAATAAAATTCTCCGAGACTAAAGTACTTTCTGAACCAGTATCTATCATAATCTTAATCATTTTATTTTTGGCCAAAGCATTTATATAAATTAAATTAATAGAGTCAATAATTTTATCCTCATCTAAAGAAATAAATTCAGAAGGTTTTTCATAATAGCAATGGCCTAACTTGTAATTCAGAAAGTTTACTGCACAAAATTTTGATTATTAGAATTGTCAGATTGTATCTGACCACTTGGATCTGATGTCCTATGTCTTTCCCTACTATGACTTCTACTCACATTTTCTTGCCTTGTACTACTTCGTTCCCTGTCTTCGCAGCTTCTATTCCTTCGAACACAATTTACCTGTCTGTTATAGTTAGGTCGCTCTGTATTTCTTCTATTATTAAAATCTTGTCTATTATTAGTACTGTTATTAAAATGTTGTCTATTATAATTACTATTGTTATTACAATTCTGTCTAATTTGATTACTGTTATTATTATTAAAATTTTGTAAATTATTACCATACCTAGTATTATTGTTATATGATTGTCTATATTGTTGATTATCATTTTTATTATATGGAAAGTTATTATTGTTTTTTCTGTTGTTATTATTACTTGTCATATTGCCTCTTTGTATTCTTTGAATAAAATTAATAAAACTATCTATTGTTTGAATATTTTGTACAGTTACGGTTTGCACAACATCAGCATCAAAATGTCTAGATACATTTAAGACTGTTTCATCCTCTCTAAGTGGTGGTTCTAAATATTTTGCAACTGTTATCAATTTCAATGCATAATCTACCATATTTGATTTTAAATTTTGATTATACTTTCCAAAATATAGAATTTCTCTAAACTTGGCTTGCTCTAATTCACCCCAATAATAATTTAAAAATTTATTTTCAAATGTTTGAAAATTATCTAAATCATTCTCAATACTAGCAAACCAAGTTGCTGCATTGTCATTTAATGTCACTCTAATATAATCTTTAATATCATTAATATTATTCACTAATCTTAATTTATGTTTTAAACTATTTATGTATACTCTAGGATGCAAATTTTTTATATTACCAGAGAATTTAATCCCAGTCTCATTTGTTAAATTTAAGTAAGGTCTCCCTATGTCTCTCATTTGTGAAATATCATCTATTCTCTGTTCCACATTTCTTATTTGATTACTATTTATTTGGATATTTTGTTGTATATCGTCTAATTTTTCTTCTGTGTTTCTCCTGTCTTCGTTAATTTTTACTTCTAAGTTACATTTCTGTAACTCTATTTTCTGTTCTATATCTATCTTATTATCTTGAATAATCCTCTTTACTTCTGTCCTCTCATTTTCTATCCTTTTCTTGTAGTCATTCCGTATAATTTTTATTTCATTTGCTACTTTTTTCTCTGCAGCTTCAAGTTTTTTATCCATTTGTTTTTCTATTTGCTTTACAATTTTATTATTATTATCTTCTATTTTCTTTTCTAATTTTCTATAATTCTCTTCCATTTTTTTCGTGTTCTCTTCCATTTTTTTCGTATTCTCTTCCATTTTCTTCGTATTTTCTTCCATTTTCTGTTCCATTTTTTTCATGTCTTCTTTGATTTCTTTTGAATTCTCTTCTATTTTTTTTGTATTCTCTTCCATTTTTTTTGTATTCTCTTCCATTGTCTTGTTCATCTGCATCATTAATGACATCAAAGCTGCCATATTGACATTTTCCTCTCTTTCTGGATTCATTTCTGCAGTATCTTGTGGAACTTGAACTAAACTCTCCTCTTGTATAGGTTGTGTTTCTACTTCCACATCTTCTTCATTCTTTTTGCTTCTTGTACCTTTCTTTCCTTGAGACATTTTGAGACTTTACTTGTTCAAATATAATTAAAATAAAATCTATAATTTTTTTTTTTTTACTGATAATTAATTTAATTATATGAGAGCACTTATCTTCCCAAACTAATTCTTTTAAATAGAGAGCCCCACGTTGGGCGCCAAATTGTTATGATGTGTTTTTTGTTTGAATGATGAGCAATGAGTATTTTTAATAATATAGGGTTTTTATCGCGGTTCTCAAAGAATTAGTTTGTAAGTACTTTTTTAAATTATCTTTATTATAACTATTATGAAACACACATATATATCTAACCTAGCCAATGTAAATTTAAAATAAACTATCTTTAAATTGATATTCTTATAAAACTAATTAAATTCTATAGACAATCTAAAATTTAAACAAACTATCTTCAAAATTGAAATTGTTATGACACTAACTAAATTATATTAACAAAATTTTGTACCTTTCTTTCACTGAATGCCTAAATGAACTGTTTTCCACTATATAGATTCTAATCACCACTGAATGTCTTCGTACTTCAGTTATCCTTGTTTTTTGTGAAATTACTTTTTCCAATTATCAGCTTCTACCAATTTAAGATATAGTTTTCTTCACCAGCATTTATACACCACCAACCAAACCAGCAAACAGCATTTATATTTATTCTTCTTTTCAATATACCAATATCCAATTATTATAAGTTGATTTATACTAATCTCCAATCATAATATAATTTTAATTCCTTCCAATGTCCATCCAATATTCTTCTAATATACTTTTATAATCTTCAATAATTATTTGTGTATAATTATAAATGTGCATTAAATGTATGCATAATTTTTAATCTTTATTTAACTCACTATATTAAACAATTGGACTATCTCCAACTAACTTTCATATTTCTTATAAAACTGCTTGACTGACTTACTAAAACTGTGAACAATTGACTTCACTAATTAATTGTGTCTATCTTCTACTAACTTTCATAATAAACTGCTTGACTTCTGACTAAAAACTTAAAAACTGCCATCTTGAATCCAATTCACGGGTATTTATATCTTTTGGATATTCTAGAACCATCTGGTAAGAGATCATGTTCCAATTTGTTCTATTACCTCTATATAGATGTTCTCGAAAAAAATATCTGTTCGATCCACCGCCATAATCATTATTTCGAGAATGTTCGACCATAAACAATGGTCAAATTCTGCATTCTGGAGAATTCGTTCATTTTTTATTGATAATTTTGTTTACATTTAGGCTTTTCAGATCAGAATATATAATTAAATTAGTAACTTAACATTCTAATTTAATAAACTATACATTTTAAACAACTATAACCCCACTTATATTCCTAAAATGTCACTTGGAGAGAACGTATAGTATGTTGCCTAGTCACATGGCTCACTTAAATGTATCTACAAAATCATAACTACTAAAATACAACTTTTTACAATTATTATATGCTAATTTCTTAAAATACATAAATCATTAAAATAATGTAAATACTCACATAAATAATTTTTATTAAATTCTCTAGTATATAACTTATTTAAAATAACCAAATATCTAATATTATGTAGTATATAACTTATAAATTATTTTCTATAAACCCTAATTGTCACAATATATATACATGTGTATATATTGTTCGTATGTGTATATATAAAGTATTTCCGCGGTTAGTACAATTAAATCTCAAGCTAGGATTAATTAAAACTATAAGAAAACCTAAGAATTAATATTAAACTTTTCCGGGTTGAAACGCTCCAATTTTATTATTGCACCGAGCTGTCGACATCCTTTCTGATGTCTTCCTAAGGGCTTCTGAGGTCTCAGTCTCCCGAGCCCCCAGACAGTACTAGATTTATAACTAACCAAGTACTGCTACTGGGAATAGCGGACGGTTAATTTATACCGTCAATGGTGACGTGATTTCGGACGGTAGCATTTTGATTGTAGGGTGAAATGGACGATATTTTATTTATGACAGGTCTCCATGTCCGGATGGCGTCATTTCTTTTATTAAGAGAATTTGTCATTTTTTCATTTTGTATGGCTCCCCGAATATTTCTTGATTTATAGAAGCAGATAATGGCTATGGTTCTGAAGTTGTGAACATTAATTTGGTTACCTGTATAAAGATGGTGTTGACCTAGAGCTGAAGTTAAATCGGAATTGCGAATAGAAATTAGAATATTTGTAAATCCTATTTTGGATTATACGATTTGTTTGTCCTACATACGATCGGGGGCAGTCTGCACAAAGAATTTCATAAACTCGGTGTTGTTTATTTGGAACGTTGTCTTTGGTTGATCGAGTAGGGAGTAAAATACAAGAGTTAAAATATCTTGTGTTGATGAAATGTGAAATAAAAGGGAAATATCAACTAAGTTCTTTTCAAATAAAACCAGAGATTTTTATTAGGATTATAACTAAATATGAATTCACAAACGACATAACATTTTGTCTTATATACAAAACAAGATCAAATGAGAATGCATCGAATATTAGACAAGTAGAAGAACAACGCGATGGCTCATGGAAATTTTTTTAGCCTACTTGATATATCTTTTTTATATTCTTACATCTTTTATAATTTATATTGTAACAACAAAAAATTAAACAGGTATGATTTTAATAAATATCTGGCTATGCAAGTATTTACTCCAGAACTACAGTGGTGATGTGACCTTTCACATAGGTTGGAATATTCGGTTTTGCATTGGATGAATACTAAAAATCACTGAAAATTCTGAAATTTATGAGCATGACAAACTTTCCTTTAGGCCATTCTATCCAACCGTAAAGAAAATAAAAACCGCATACGTTTGATTGATGTATAGGGAAGTGAAAATAGTTTCTGTAAAAGCGAAGCTTTGTGCGAGCTTTATGTACCTGTGTACATACACAAAGTACCGTCGCGTCAGGCTGTTGGTATAAAAATAAAAAAAGAGCACACGCAAAATATGCCGCGACTGTGCATTGTAAAAAGTTAAAAATTAAATGTTTTGCAATTTTTGTTTTTACTCGGAAAATTTAAAAAAATATTAAGTCCCTTGCTTGTAGCTTGCAGTTCACACTTTAAGAAAATATGAATAAACTGTTTGTTGTTTTTGTTATTTGGTGGTATTTATATACTCCGTAAAGCTTTATAAAAGCTTTACGGAATATATAAATAGTCAATAAGCGGTTTTTGTGTTGACTAAGCCAGCTATCAAGTATGAATCAATACTGGATAGGTAAATGTTCTGTTCCAAAAAAAATACACACTATAAAAAAACTCAAAATTAATAATATTTAAAATATATTTATTAGCTAGCTACATTGTATTCTATAAAGCACGATAAAAACCAATAACTGAATATTCTAAGACTGAAAACGGGAAGAGTTTCTCTAACACCGGACAAGTGTAGCTGAATAAATATTTTGCCTGGGTACAAGTAATTAGGTATAATCACTTCAGATTATTCTTTTGTCTTTTGGTTTATTTCCATTATGTGGTGGTTCTTTTTGTTGTATGGGTTTCTAACTACTAAACTACTACTAGATAAACTACTTCTTACTCAATAGAAATGTATTACAATTACAAACAGTATATTTTAAATTGTTCGATAGATGATACAATTACCATTTATTTGCTCTGTGCTTTTGTATAAGATATAAGATATAACTTACAATACGTGATCGGATGATTCACCGATGTGGCTGCTTTGCTCGTCAGTTGAAACGCAAGAGAGAGATTTTTGTGATCAATCTTTCGCAGAGCCAAATTTTGGACAGCGCAGTGTTACATCGAGGGGTAAGACGTAGGAGCTCTGTTGGATTAAGTACGAACATACTCCTCGACCGTTAAATGACTTATTCAATAATGAGGTAGAAAGATAAGAAAAGAATGAGACCTGATGGTTAAGTTGGAACGTGAGAAGATACAAAAGACAAAAATATATGAACAAGAATATAAGCAGGAATAAAAAATAAAACAATAAACGACAATCAAAACTAAGAATCTTGATGCAAGGGATATAGTTTAGCGATGGGTCTAATGAAGACTCCTTTACTGGTTCGAATTTGTACAGCTCTGACCGTTCCGTCTAAGCCAGGAAATATTTCTAATATTCTAGTCAAAGGCCACTTAAGGGGTGGAGTCTCATCCTCCTTCAAGCGAACAAGATCACATATTTTTAAATTTTGTTTAACTTGAAACCACTTGGGCCGTCCCTGTAATCTGTTAAAATATTCCAAATAAAATCTCTTCTAAAAGTGCTGTTGAAGCTGAGTAGTGTTGAAAGAGGTTCAGTTTATTTTCAGGTATATCAGTGGTTCCTTGTTCAGGGTAAGAAGTGAGTGTAGTGTCTATAATAAAATGTCTTGGAGTCAGGCATTTTAAGTCTGCGGGGTCGCTAGATAGAGGGCAAATTGGTCTAGAATTTATTATAGCCTCTATCTGAATTAGTACAGTAGCTAATTCTTCAAAAGTCAAGTGGGCGTTGTTTAATATTCGACGAATATAAAATTTTGTAGATTTTATTGCGGATTCTCAAATTCCTCCTGGGGACTATGAGGGAGTATCCACTTCCATTTTATTAGATTTTCTGGAGCAAAGTTTTAAATTGAAGTAGAATTTTTAGACTTTTTGAGGAAGTCATACAATTCACGAAGACAGTTATTAGCTCCAGTAAAATTGCTACCGTGGCCGCTAAATATAACAGAGTGGTTCTCTAAGGGCAATAAAATGTTTTAGTGCTAGTAAAAAGAAGTCACTAGAGAGAGAGGATACGAGCTCAATATGGACAGCTTTTATACTCATACAGATAAAGAGTGCCGCATAACATTTTGTAAGAGGGGCCTTACGAAGGCGAGATGTTTTTATCATAAGTGGTTCACCATAGTCAGTCCCAACATTTTGGAAGGGGCGTGAGGTCGAAACTCTTTCCTTTAGTAAATCGGACATGATTTGCTGTGCAGGTTGTGCGCGAAATCTTAAGCAAGAGCAATTTCAAATAATTTTCTTAATTTCCCTGATGAAATTCAAGGGTCAAAACTTTTGTCTGACGTTGAAAAGTAGGGCTTGTGGTCCGACATGACCAAGTCTAGTATGTTCGTATGAAAGCAATAGAGTGATTACATGTGATTTAAAGGGAAGTAAAATAGGTTGTTTGTGATATTCTAGAATGTCTGCATTTTTTAAGCGTCCACCGACACATAAAAGACCAGAGTGATCCATGAATGGGCTCAGTGATACCATGTTTTTATTAGAGAGTGGTTTACTATTTTGGAATTCAGAGATTTCTGAACTGAAGTGTTGGTGTTGAACAATTGTACAAATTAAGTAAGTGGACGTTAAGAGTTCATCTACAGATTGTAGCATAATAAATTTCTTGGTTTAAAAATTTGCATAATAAATTTTTTTGGTTTAAAAATTTCTAAAGACGTCTCTGGTCCGAAATATGTATTTCTGTTTAAATACTTGACATATTGCGTATGAAACTGAAATTGTTCAAAGTTATTTTCAAGGTGCGAGGTCTAACGAATATCGGTAAAAGGTCACGCGGCAGGTTGAGAAGGGTAACGAAACGATGCAGACGCTGTAGTGAAACTGGTCAAAAACCGCCGAATTTGTAGAAATTTAGTGGAAATTTACTCTCTCTAATATGACAGATTAGAAAAAAATAACCACTATTTTGTCAAATATTTAAGGGATTTGTGCTGTGTACCAAAGTATAGAAATGTCGTCCCTTTTGTATAGCAGAAATTCCAATAATTTCCAATGCCCACTTGTAAACAAATAGGACACATGTAAGTTTGTCTTTGTTATTTCTATATTTACGTTTGTGGCTATTACTATAGTCTTTATGTATTTGTAACTAGTTATATCATATATGTTTTGTACCACTTGATATTTTGTAACTGTTTGTGTAAGACAGTAATAAATGTTTAATTTATCTCTCTGAACCATTTTGTTTATTTTAGAAAAATCTCCTAACCCCTTTTTGTGTTCTTTATTTTAGGAAAAAAGAGCCTTTTTTCCTTTTATCCAGCAAGATTAGGATTCTTCCAAGCGGTGTCCGTATTTCAAATAGCTAGAGGTCTTTCTTGTTGTTTCTATTTGCCCTTTTGACCAGGGGATTTATGTAAGTATCCATTTGTTTCATTTTTTGTAGTTGCCCCAATCCAACCCTATTGTCATTTACTTATCCACGCACAGCTCTCCAAATAAGCTCTGAGTGCCGTTCGCGCAAGTACCGATTATTTTGCTTGCCCTATCTCCGCCCCAATAATTTCTGTCCCCAATTTTCTACCCCGTATAATAATACCCCATGTGGTAGGCAAAATATTTTGTTGCAAGATAGTAGACCAGTAAGGGTTTTAGTGGGAAATCTGGAATTGTGAATACATCTGTGAACATATGCTATTGTATATATAGATAAATTATGCAATTTATTGATATTATTAAATCATGCAATAACTTTTAATAACCCTTATTATAAGATCCATCAACATAACGTTAATTTTAATAAAACATAAAAACCTTTTAGTAACAAAAAAAATAAAACAAAAAAATATAACTCACTCTTACCCTTATTCTGAGTATGCCCAACTTCTAAAAATCAATTACGAATAGATACTTTTAAAGTGGATGAAGCATACAAATACATGGCTATGCGATTGCGGTTTTGGCCCACACAATTATCCGACTAAAATTTAAATTCGTTTGTGCCTAGGTTCTTGTGTTTTGAAATAAATTTCATCTAACACGTAGAAACCTCATTAGCGCCCCTTTTGCCCTGCACTTTATGCCACATGAAGCACACATGAATCTAAGACATTGAAAACAGTGAAGCTGAATATTGATAGTGTACGTTTATAATAAAGATAATAAAGAAAGTATTGTCTGAAAATTGAATGTAGCTGTTAATATTTTTCCCTTAGAGGTTTTAGCTTAGTTTTTATCAAAGCAATTTCTTTCACGCGTGAAATTTTTACTATGCAGATTTGATTCATAAATCTGTGTTTTAAGCAATGTTGGTTTATATTTGTTTTTTTTAATGTGACATTTATTACATTGGTCCTTTTTGGGAACGTAAAAACTCAATTTAAAATGTTCGTTAACAATATTACGATATTGGGGCCTTTCACTATTAGCTATAGAGGAGTACACCTGTTCGTCAAACCATTCCTTGTATAAATCAAACAAGCGATGGAACTTCAAATCGCTATGCAAATAAAGGTTATCACTTTTACTTCGTTTATAATGAAATTCTACGGGTTGAATGGACTTGATGTGATCACAAACACTTTTAACAACGTCTTCGGTTCATACCTTATGATGATTGTGATGGCATCTCTGATCTAGTAATGTCTAGTTTTTCCAAAGCAATGTAGGCACACTGTTCACTTATAGAGAAAGTATTTAAAAACGTCTTTTTACAAACAGATATAAATTTGTCCTTATCACCTCTCTTTACTTTAAGTCTACAAATGAGAGTTAAATTGCGCCTTGATACTGTATTAGTAAAAACCCTTCATTTTTTTTGTTTAAGTACTAAGTAAGCTACAAAACCCTATTGCTTTTTCCCCTCTTACTTAAATTCCAAAATTTATTGAAAATGGAAATCATCGGTAATAATTTTTGAATAACATTTTTGTCTACAATTTTCTGGACACATCGGTTTTAATGATTTCGCAAACTGGTTGTTCCATCACGACTTTTATAAGATTTAGCTGTATTTTTTAGTCTCTTTTTTGTATTAATAATCCAAGATGTAACATGTCGATGTCTGATGTTACCTGCATCCTTTCGAGAAACCTGTTTTCGTTTTCTAGAACATTTCGGAGTTGATTCGGAAAATAAAGAAATCGGGGTGTTTGCTTGGGGTGCTGATAGTAGGTCAGTCGTGGATGAAACGATTGTTTGAAGTTTTTGTATAGCATTTTCCTTCCGAGGACAAAAGTAGTTATCACAATCGTAGTCTAAATGGTTCTTACCACACTCTGGGGATGGAATCTGTCTGTTATCTTCTTCTGACTGATTCTATATTGATTCTAAAAATAATTCAATGTTAAGTTATTATTGTGTACCTATAAATAATATTATTATTATATTTATTATTTTTAATTTATAAATATTTACCAGAAAACGGGGTAGGAGGGACGTTATTGAAATCTTTATTAACTGTATCTGACAAAAAATCCATAATTTGTTTTATTGCACTCTTGTCTACATCCGATGGCAGAGGAGATTCTGAAAAAAGAAAATAAAATTAGTTAAAAGTAAAGATTTTTTGACACATATAATGTTGTAACTTAAATAACCAAACGAAGTAATCTATGACAAGTAGTAGATACGATAAAAAAACAATATGAAACGCCAACGTAAAACATCGTATAATATACATACGACATAATTTTTATTTATTTTTTGGTGTAAAATATCCTATTTAACACACCATATTTTTTTAATAGCACAAACAACGTAAACTATAGCAAATATAACTTACGATATTTTCCTCGGTAAAGATAAAAATTATTACGTTTGTATTAAAATACCCATTTTACTACAAAATATCAATACACAATAATACATACCTTTATTTCTTTCACTTTCTTCAATTAAATCTTCGCCCCCGTATAATGTCGGTAGTAGAACATACCATTGTATACTTGGACAAAAGTAAACGTACGACATTTTACGTTCTAATTTTGAAGGCCTTCTATTAGAAATATTGAAATTTTAATTATTGCAGACGTTAGTTTACATGCTTAGAAGTATGAAAATGAAGAAAAGTGAAAAACCGAAATTTGTTGGTTACGATACTTTACATAGGTGGTGTCGATATGCTTCTTTATTCAAAGTTTGTTGCAAAATAATGGCTTAACAACTATTGGGTATTTGTTTCGTGAAAAACTGTGGGATTTTTTCAACTTAATAACGGCAATGGTGTGGATTTACAGTATTATTTAGAAAAAAAAGGACATGCATTGTTTCATGTTAGTAATCTGCGAATATTATTGTGCGACGAATTATATTCTTGAGCTATTTTTTTTAATATTTTAGATAGGTCCGAAATAAATATGACCTAAAATTTCTACTCCTACCGCTTCATTTCTAACACGTCTTTCGCACTCCCTTTTTTAACAGCTACTGGTTCCGTTTCATAACATTTCTTAACTAGTTTTAATATGTATGCGTGGAGAAGTTGTTTATCTTGATGAAGATGATCATATTAATTTTCTTGTTCTCCTTGTACCGTTCGCGTCATAAAAAACTGGTACAACTCTTATAACCGAAAATCGTGTTTTTCAAGTTGTGTAAGTTGAGCTTTTCACGTGTGTCATTCTAATTTCGAAGGCAACGTTGCCAGTTCAACGAAAATATTATATCAAACCAGCTAAAAGCAGGGCTGTGCGACAGGTCGCAGGTTTTAGTATATTAAAAACTAAAACAATATCGGTCATTCTCGATCAGTCAGTCACATTTATATTTAAACATTTATTTAAACTCACATCTTAAAAAATTTTGTTAATTTTGAAATTTTCCATTATCTCAGTACCCATACATTGATTCGTGTTTTATTATAATTTATGAAAATATTTCAATTTAAAAATAATGATAGATAATAAATCTAGACATGACTTTAAATTATTATGTTTAATTTCAAATCGAAATGTGTGATTGGTTTCTCGTAAAGTGTAGCACAAAACTGTATTGAGTTGTGGAATACTACAGTAAATAAAACCCACTGGAAAAATTTAAAATTTAATTTGAAATTAATAAAAAATGAATAATTTTTGCAGTGAACAAGTGTGGAATTTAAATATATGTATTACAATTTGAAAAGTTAATATTTTGTCATAGCTCCATTATTATTAAACACTTCTTTTAATCTTCTGGGAACTGAGTTTATTAAATTTAGTGACAAATTTTCATCTTCGGCCAAGCTTTCCTAGGTTTCTTCAATGATGGTCCATAAATGATCCCTGTTTTGGGGAACTACATTTAATTTTTGTATTTTGTTGATCATAAGTCCTCAAACGTTCTCTATTGGATTAATATCTGGACTTTTAGAGGGCCATGGAAGAGCTGCAATGCTATTTTCCATAAGGTAATCCCGTACACGGTGGGCTGTGTGGATGGAACAGTTGTCATACTGGAAAATTAGATTATTGTTGGGGAAAATTTTCCTAACCAATGGCAACATCACATGATCTAATATATGTAAATAGGTTTTAGTATTGAACCGTCCTTCAGTTCTCCAACACATTCCTAAACCTTCTCTATACATCCAAGCCCAAACATTTACAGAGAACCGTCCGGACTTATCACTTGATAAAATATAGTTTTCGTTAAACCTATTTCGAGGCGATCTATAAACCCTAATATTGCCATCATAATGAGACTGGAATACTTTTTCATCAGTAAAAATTACACGGTCCCAAAAATTGACTGGATCATTTAAAACGTAATTTAAAGCAAATAGGAGTCTACTTTGTTTATGTTCCTCGTTAAATTTGTATTTTCGGGCGGCTTCACAATTTTTTAAATCTGTTCTTCTAATTCTCCTTAATGCTGTAGTTATAGAAGCATTAAAGTTTGTATTTACTTTTGCTTGCCTTGCCGTATGGAAGGGATACGCTCTTAAATAATTAGTTAATGTTTCATCTTGTTGGGCTGTAGTAATAACTGGTCTCCCACTCCCTCTCCTTATATCCAAAGTCTCGTTTTCCCATTTTTTTTTAATGTTGGAGATTGTGGTTTTGCTACTATTTAACTCTTTAGCCAGTTGTCGAATAGACCAACCATCTTCTATTTTTGAAATTATTCTCGTTTTATCAAACTGACTTAACTGACGTGGCATCTTTAAAAATTCACTTTGACAAACTTGCCAAATCTGACTGATGGCAAGCAATATTTGTTATGTTTACTCTTTATGTTTAATCGTTCGGATATGTTCGGGAAGTTTTCACGCGCTGATAACATCTGTAGATATTAAACCAACATTTTTCAGTTATAAGAGGATTTTTTAAGACAGACGATGATATCTTACTCCGCTTAATTTTATTCTCATTATCATTTATACACAGTAAATCATTTAATTTTGAAAAAATATGCATCTCAATGTGTAGGTAAATGTTTTTTCTTTACATTTTATACATACTAATGTAAAAAAGTAATAGTCTATTTATAGATAAAAACGGATTACAATTAGGGTGTAGATTCAACCTCCATAGAGAACATTACAGTGAGATATTGGATTGTAATGTAATACTGTCACGTTTTGAAAAGCATTTTTCGCCCCGGATATTTTATAGTTTATAATCTACGTAGGATAAAGTATAATGTTAGTTTTTCACATTTATCGTTTATGTAATAAATAATAAATTAATTTAGGTAGTTTGCCTGTTACTAAACTTATTGACATAACATACAGTCAACAGTTTGTGTTCTGTAAGTAATTGATTCAACATTTTGGACATTAACTCAATCCTCTCTCTGGTTATTAAATTTATTAGATACGGTTTTTTGTTGTTAATAATAAAAATAATACCTATCTAAAAACTTTATACATTTTTGAACGTTATTTTTTACGTTTTACGTTTTATTTAAATATA
This sequence comes from Diabrotica undecimpunctata, assembly GCF_040954645.1. NCBI lineage: Eukaryota > Metazoa > Arthropoda > Insecta > Coleoptera > Chrysomelidae > Diabrotica > Diabrotica undecimpunctata. The sequence goes on along the minus strand of NC_092808.1, from coordinate 83,779,420 downwards.
CTGAAATTCCGTTATCTGTGATGGCAACACGGCAACACATTGTGTCCAGTCTGAACACAGGTTTACATTGGGAAAAAAAAGTGTACCAGTTTTATATGACGGGAAGTGTACATGTTTCATTTTCCAAAAATATGAAAATAATATCAACGCTTTCTGCGATAGAATAGACAATTTCGAAAGGGTTTAAAAAATATTTATTTTATTATCGCTATTAAACACTAACAACAACAGCTAAAATAATTAAACTTTTTGCAAATTTCTTTTAATGTAGTTTATTAATGACATAAAATATTTTTCATTAACCAGCAAAACATAGGCGTTACGTTTCGTTTTTAAGAAGTGTAATACTTTTAATAAATTGATACTTTTCCACAAGAAGAGAGTTAATATAAAGAAAAGTAAATTCATGCATGCCTGAATTTTCCAGTTAAATACCTGTCTAAGATATGCCACATATGGTATATTGTCTACTTCAATTATTGGTTTTTCGTACTGAGGGAAGGGGGTTGACAAATAACATATGTTTGTATCGTGATAAGACAACCTATCTAAAAAAAAAATCGAATTATTTCAGAATTTTCACAAAATCTAATGATTATTGTCAAATATCAGTGTGGAATCTTTTGAGTGGCCAAACTTATATAATAAAATTTTTATCTTTTCATAACTATGCCTGTTACTTTTTACTTATTTACTTTATTTCGTATATCACTGTTTTTCATGCGGTATTAAGATATTGATTCGTTTTATATTTTTATTATACCAATTTCATATAAAACAGAATATAAATCAAAGGGAAAATGGAATTTAACAATTTACATTCTTCAATTTCTCAATCAAATAAATGAAATATAAACGTGAATAATCAATTTATTATAAACAAACAACTACATATTCAGGGTGTTTCAAAAAAAGGTAACCCCGTCTCTAGGGTAGGTAAAAAACTGAAAAATAATTGGTGTTTGCATAGTAAAAAATTTTTGTAACGCCATCCGTTTTCAAGATACAGGGCGTTGAAGAAAAAAAATTACGCCCTTTTTACGATTTTGCAGAAACTACTGGCAACATTATAATGAAATTTTATACAAATATGTTTTGGAAGCTGATACATCCCATGAATTTGTTTTTATATCTGATTCTCATAGAGGGCGCTAGTTACACGGATCGTACCGTGTCAAGTATTAGTCAATATAATTTTATGAAGAGTATAATTATTAATCAAAATTTTAAGTAAACTTAAACATAATTTAATTTGACACAAAATTTTTACTTCCAAAAGGTACTCTTGGTAAAACTCGATACTGTGTACCGTTTTCGGAATATTTTGATTTGAAAATTATGAAGTAATAATTGATGCTGGTAGTAATGATAAAGTTCTAATAGGTATACCTCTATTTTCTCCAAGTGTGCCATGGAAATCTGACATTTATTGATTGTTATGACGATAAATCAACAATGATTAGAGTTTTGCGACGAGAAAATAGCTTCAGAAGAACATCATGAACTTAGAGAGATAAGGAAAAAACTAAAAAAATCTGGACAGGATGGACAACCAAAAGCATAAAAGGATACAATTTTAACAAACGATTGAAAGTAACAGGTCTCAAAGTTTTACAGAGAAAATCGGCAAATGCCAAAAAATAAATAATCAAACTAAACGATAAAGATAGAAATATCATCACCAACGGAGATGAGTTACTAATAAGATTTCAATATATACGTGTACAGAAGTCAACAAACCCATGATGAACAACTAACAGAAAAGCTAAAAGATTTAGGAAAAAGAATATTCAACCAACGATTTCAATCGAACGAACGAACTAAAGTAAATGAAAAGAAGTAAAGCACTGGGAGAAGATTATATCTTTATAAAGGCCGTAAAGATTGGAAGAGACAGACTTTTAGAAAATATAAAGAAATTGTTCAACTAATGTCTACACCAAAGTAAAACACCAAAAACACCAAAGTAAAAAAACAAAGATGGCACAGACCTCGAAGATAACTACCGACTTATAAGCCTGTTAAACCACCCCTACAAGTTATTCACAAGAATGATATCAAATAGACTGGAAACAAAATTAGATTTTTACCAACCTAGGGAACAGGCAGGTTTTAGGAAAAATTTTGGCACCATGGACCACCTCCATCGCATAGAAGGGACTATGGAAAAATCCAGCGAATACAAGTGACCATTGGTCCTGGCTTTCGTAGTCTTTCGCAAAGCATTTGATACGATAGAAATTAATAGCGTAATGAGAGCGTTGTAAAAAAGTCGCATAGATTATCGGTTCTCCAAACTTATTGCAAATATATAAAATAATGCAATCATGGCCGTAACACTACACAAAAATACATGTACAAAAATTAAATAAGGAATCAGGCAAGGAGACACGTTATCTCCCAAACTCTTTACAGCAGTTCTGAAACATGCTTTCAATAGATTGGAGTGGGATGCCAAAAGAATCAATGTCGACGGCAAACTCCGACCTACGATTTGCGGATGACATTGTTCAGATAACACATAACTTAAAAGATATTGAAACTATGCTTACTGAGTTAGATGCCGCTTGTAATGAAGTTGGTTTGAGCCTAAATTTTGAAGACACAATTTAGGATAAATCTATTACCTAGCGTAAATCTAAAAGTTGTTTGCAACGAAATAGGATTAGTTCATAAATATAAATACTTAAATCATAAAATCTAGATTGCCAGGGACAACCAAACTGATAAACACATGAACACTTTGCTTAACCCAGGCTAGAGCAACCAAACTCAGAGTAGCCCAAAGACGAACCAAAGGCTCGCTACTTGAACTGAATTTTATAGACAGAGTTAGACACAAAGAAATAAGAAAAATAACACGCGTCATAGATGTGATAGAGTACATAGAATGGATGATATAGAACAAGGGGGCCATGTGGCCAGAATTAATGACGGGCGGACTACTCAAAAAATTACAGTGTAAAAACCACTAGCTGATAGAAGAAGCGAGGTAGATCACATACATGATGGACAGACAATGTCAAAAGAACCGCTGGAAATTGGCTGCAGGAAGTTCAAGACCGACAAAACTGGAAGAAATTAGGGGAGGCCTATGTTTAACTTTGAACATGAAGACGAATGAAGATCGCAGGTTTCGCTTAACTCGTCAGAGGTAACGATCTTATAAAAATAGAATTTTTAAGGTAAAAAAGGTTTCCGTGTTAGCACAATCACCTTATAGAATTATATTAATTAAGTTAAATTTCTCCAAGGCGCCCCTGTCTCACTTGTCACTCTTCAATTTTTGAATATCAACTATCTGTTGCTACTGATTTCGTATCACGTTCTTGACTTATGTTTTTTAAAATCGCATTTACCGATACACTGGATATTGAATTAATGATATTAATATTACACAATCATCACTTATTACATAAAATCAACGGAAGTCAAATAAGATTTTCGTATACAAACATTATAAGCTTTAAGGCCGTATGACACTATGCATTTTCTTGTATCATTTCTTATATCGTTTCTGATATAACAAAAAAATGGATAGTGTCATACAAGCGTATAAGTTCTAATATCAGAAACGATAAAACAATTTGTGTCCGCTGCAGTTTCTTGTACAAGAAATGCGCCAATTTGTGCGCAAAGCCGCAAAAGCAAAAACGTAAAACTTCTGTCATAATGGCGGCTGGAGGAGAACTTTGATATACAATTAGACCAAGCAGACATCAAAGAAAAGTGCCCACCTACAATAATCAAGATTAGAACAGCAGTAGCAGTAGACAAATTGAAAAACAATAAATCACAGGGATTGGATCAAATAGCATCGGAACTACTGAAAGTAGGAGGAGATGTATTACTAAAAACAATACATAACCGCTTTAAAAATTCATGATGAGTTGAGAGTAGAATTTCAAGAGCATGCCATTCAAACACATAATTTGTAAAAAAAAAACAAGTAAATTATTACAACCAAATTATTTATTATTTCTGTCTTCCATTACAGCCTGTTGAATATGTTCAAAAATTGTGGTTTCCAATTTAGTTTTAATATTGGGACATTTTATTTCTTTCATTTTTGAACCACAGTATTTTAAAAAATAATCAGTAGCATGTGGCTTGGGATCCTCAGGTACTGCAGTTCTATTTTTATATGTGTCGAAATTTCGTGTGCCGAATCACATACAATTTCCGATAAAGAACTTGCATAGTGTCATACAGAGCACAAATGTACGTGCAAGAAACGATACAAGAAAACATAAATAACTTTCTATATCAGAAACGATATAAGAAATGATACAAGAAAATGCATAGTGTCATACGGCCTTTAGACCTATCGAAGTCATAATTGAAGCTAAAGGCAGTAAAAGTTTTCTGCTTCAAATTTTAATCATTGGCCGATAATGTGCAATGTGTGAGACTGATTGGATTTAAAATTTCTTACCTTAATAACGGATATGCTCCTTAAAACCTGATTTTATCTATTCCTCGAAGTAATATGATTAAATTCCTATGCATTACATGATTTTCACAATAATTATATTATGACGTATTTTTATTCTACAAATATAGTTAGTTTCAATTCAGTCTGAGCCAGCACGATTTCATTGGTTTTACAAAATATTTTTACGTAACCGTGACCTGTATGTATTTAACTCATATATGTTACGCCAATGTTTTAAATACAATAAAGAAGTACATACCACTAAAATCTGTGTTTGCTAGGACCTTAGTAGTGAAATTAATTTGTGCACATTTGGAGCGGTGTTTACCAAATACACAAATACTTCATCAGCTTCGGAGAACTCGATTTCGAATACTCGAATTCTTGGTAAATCAGAAGCAAATACGGTAAACTTTTAATTTGGTGTTACATAAGCTTAAATCGTTATTCCATAATTTAACACATCGAACGATGAAATATTTACGTGCTTAATATTATAAACCAGCCTGCTGAAAATGCTTGATATCAAAACTTTGTATAAATAAGTTGTAAGTTTAGGGATTTTTGCTGCTTTTGTCCTTTCGGATATTTTATTTTGTGGTTTTAGGTATGATATGTAGTTTATTGTAAATAAAAATGCAAAATGCATTTAAGCAATATTACCTTTTTCTCGTTTAGTATGCTCCAAATCAATTTAAAATAAATATAAAATATTAAATGTGACTCAGAATTTAGCATGGTTTAAAAAATTTCTTGTAAATTTCGTTTTTATATAACTTTTTAAATATGGTAGTCTAACGGACTGTACCGAACCGTTTGTGTAATATTTTTTTACGTTACGATGAAGAGTGAAATGGTCACTAAATCTTCAGAGATATATTTTTGTAGAAATTTTATATTTTATAAATTTTATAACAGAGAGAGATGGAAACGGTTAAGCGAGGAAAGGCAGTGAATACTGTAGAATCCCTGAATATATATATATATATATATATATATATATATATATATATATATATATATATATATATATATATATATATATATTCAGGGATTCTACAGTATTCACTGCCTTTCCTCGCTTAACCGTTTCCATCTCTCTCTGTTGTCCCATTCTTCATCGTTTAGGCCTCTCTTACTCATGGCGTCGTCTACTTCGTTCCTCCAGGATTTTCGGGGTCGTCCTCTTTTCCTCCTTCCTATGGGGCTCCATTCGGTTATGCTCTTTATCCATCTGCTGTCGCTAGTTCTTCTTACATGTTCATACCACTTTAGTCTTTTTTGTTCTATATATGTTAGTATGACTATTTCTATTGATGTTCTTTGCTTCATTCCGTCATTACTTCTCCCATCCATTCTTGTTACTCTGCAGCATCTTCGCAGGCATTTCATCTCTGTTGCTCCTATCTTACTGCGATTTTTCTTGTTTAGGATCAAATTTTCAGCCTCATATGTCATATTACTTCGCACTAATATTTTATAAATATATGTTTTTGTCTTCATATTTAGGTGTCTATCCCACCATACTGAGTTTAAGTTGTCGGATTGCTGTTCTTGTTTGTCCTAATCTTTGTGTAATTTATTCCTCTGTTGTTGCCTTTTTCGTGATTATAAACCCCAAATATTTGAATTTATCCTTTCCTTTGATTGTTATGTTGTCATCAATCTGTAGATCTTCTACGTCTTCTTCACTTGTAGGTAGGTACTCTGTTTTTCGCGAGGTTAATATCTAGGTCAGCCCTGGTATATTCTTCTTGTAGTTTTTTCATCATATCGCTGAGGTCGCCTTGGTCTTGTGTAATCACTACTTGATCCTCTGCAAAGCTTAACGTATATAGATATTCGTTCCGTACCGGTAATCCCATGCCTTCGCATTTTCTTTTCCATGTAGTCAAGGCTTTCTCTAAGTATATTTTGAATCATTATCATAAGCGGCTCGACAATCCGTTGTGGATCTTGGCCTGATCACAAATACGTCGCCACTCCTGTCGATTTCTGCCAACTTCCCTCCATCTTCTAACCCTTAGAATCTGTAGGTCTTCTTCCACATCATCAATCCATCTCATTCGTGGTCGTCCTCTGCTTCTTGTGCCCTCTGGTTTTTAAAATGTTAATCTCTTCGTATATTCGTGATCTGACAACCTAGCTATGTGTCCAGCCCATCTAAGTCTCTGCACTTTAACGAATTTCACAATATCTAGATCGGTGTATAACTGATATAGTTCAAAGTTGTATCTTCGACGCCATACCCCATTTTCATTTACGTCCCCAAAAATCTTTCTAAGAATTTTTCTCTCAAAAATACCAAAAAGTCTTTTATCATTTTGAGATAAGATCCACGTTTCAGCCCCATATATCAAAACCAGTCTTATTAAGGTCCTGTATATATTAAGCTTTACTGCACGATTTATATTTTTATTTTTTAAATGTTTCTGGAGGCCGTGAACAGTTCTGTTTGCTATTGCTATGCGTGTTTTTATTTCGTCGCTTGTCGTGTTTGTTCCGTTTACTAGCGATCCAAGATATGTAAATTCTTTGACTTGCTCAAAGGTAAGGTTGTTAATTTGAATTCTCTGTTGGATATCTCGAGGGTTTTTAGGAACCAACATATATTTGGTTTTTTTCTCGTTTACCACAAGTCCTAATTCACTTGCTGCGTTCGCAAGCCTTGTAAAACACTGCACCATGTATCTCATACTTCTGCCTACTATAACTATATCGTCAGCGAATGCGAGAATTTGCGTCGATCTATTAAAAATCGTTCCATTCATTTTACTATTTAATTGTCTGATTGCCTTTTCCAAGGCAATATTAAAGAGCAGACACGCCAATGCATCCACCTGTCGTAGACCATTATTAATGTCAAAGAACGTAGATTTTTCTCCTTCAATTCTAACGCATTAGCTTACGTTTTGCATTGTTAGTTCGGTCAACTTAACTAACTTAAATGGGATACAAAATGTTATCATTGCATTATATAATGCAGTTCTTTTCCCAGTGTCATAGGCTGCTTTAGAGTTAATGAAGACATGGTGTGTTTCTATGTTATATTCTAGTGACTTTTCTAGAATCTGCCTATATGCTTCAATTTGTATGGATGTGTAGTTGACTTTCCAGCAGTAAATCCGCATTGGTATTGACCAACAATATCCTTTTTAAAATGTTTAAGTCTTTCAAATTATACATTGCCGAAGATTTTATACGCAGATGCTAACAGAGTAATGCCTCTATAGCTCTTACACTCCAGTTAATCACCCTTTTTATGCAACGGACATATTATTCCCTCCGGCCATTCTTCTGGTATCTATTCATTCTGCCATATAATTACTATTAGTTTATAGATTGCTGCAAAAGTTGATCACCACCTTTTTTATACATTTCCGAACAGATTTCATCGATTGCTGGGGCTTTATTGTCTTTGAGTTTTAGGATCGCATTTGACACTTCTTCTCTTGTTGGATCTTCACTGTGTAGTTGACGTTGTATATTTTGTTCATTTTCTATGTTGTACTCTCCTTCAATATCGTTTATATTTAGATGTTCGCTGAAATGTTGTGCCCATCTGTTAAGAACTGGGTGTTTATCACGTGGAATTTCACCGTTAGTGGCTTTACAAATTTTTAATCGTGGTTTAAATTCTCGACGACTAGTATTTAAGGATTTGTGGTATTTCCTCGTTTCATTTTAATCGAATAAACTTTATATCTCACTGAGAGTGGTCTGTTGGTATTTTCTCTTCTTACGTCGATGGATGCATTTTTCCTCTCTTCTAAGACATCTATACTCTCCTTTTTTTTCTCCGTGTACAACCCTCGTCAATGGTTTTTTGATATGCTGCGTTCTTTCTATTTGTGGCCATCTCGCACTCATGATCAAACCAATGATTTCTTTTTTCTGACTTGGTTTTGCCCAATATTTCACCGGATTTCTGTAACACAATATCTCGTATATTTGCCCATAGTTGGTTAATATCTTCTTTTTCTTCTAAGTTTTTTGTCCTTATTTGATCTTCTATTTGCTGTCTGTATACATTTGCAATGTCGGGATCTTTTAGTTAATAATGTCGATTTTTTCTCTCCTTCTTCCCATCTCCTTTTTAAATTGAAAATTCTCTATTTAAATCTTGCTTTAACTAGATAATTAACACTATCTCTGTTTGCTCCTCTAAAAGACCTAACACCTAATAAGTTAGAGCAGTGTCTTGCATGGAGGATCATATGATCTATTTGGTTAATCGTTTCATTATCAGAAGATTTCCAAGTTCCTTTATGTATATCTTTATGGGGAAATCTTGTCCCAGCTATTACCATGTTCTTAGACATCGCAAAGTTTATGATTCTGAGACCGTTATCATTACAGTCTACGTGTAGGCTGCCTTTTCCGATGGTGGGTGAAAATATATTCTCTCTTCCGAAAGTCTCCTGCTATTATTTTCATGTCATTTTTTGGGCACTCATTGTACTCTCGGTTTAGTGCCTTATAGAACATGTCTTTTTCATTATCCTACTTTTCTTCCGTTGGAGCATGGATACTAATAATGCTAATATTAGCAAAATATTTAGCATTATTCATTTCTTGTATGAGTAGAGCAGTGGCTACAGGCTGATAAAGGCTTCTTACGTTCCAAGTGCAAATTTTTAAGAAGAAAATCAAGGGGATTACAATAAGAAACAAAATATATGAGCTGTTATTACCATAATCTTTTCTCAGAAAGGTTTTCACACAATAATAAATGGCGACAATACCGTAATCTTTTTCCAGGGTATGCGCATACATCAACCCCTCTTTTTAAATAAAATGGCCTGGTAGATTTATAAAAGTTTTGATTTATTTAATAATTAAGTTCTTATTTGGTTCCAAATGTTTATTATTTGTGAATAAACATTTTTTCTACAAAAGTTTTCTTGCATTTCATTATTTTGTGCAAATCCTTTAAGTAGATCACACCCTCGATGTAGACCGCATACTATAGTAGCACCTTTTTTTTAATCTAGACCAGTTAAATTTAACTTAAACAAAAAAGAATATTAGAAATATATGGGCAAATATTAATAGTACATTCAAGAACAGTGGTGGGCCTAACGGACCCGAGTTGCCCGGTTACGTAAGTAAAATGTAGGTCACGTAGCCCGATATAATGACAACAGGTGGATACAGAGAATTCTAGAATTGAGACCAAGGACGACAACAAGAAGCATGGAAAGACCTCAAAAAAGATGGGTAGATGACATAAGAGCAGTGTCAGGTAAACAGTGGGTTAGATTGGCGCAAGACAGATAAAGATGAAAGCAATTGGGAGAGACCTACATTCAGGAGTGGATGAAAAATGGTTGACAAAGAGTAAGTAAAATGTGTTGCCCAGATAAGGGTTAATAGCGAAGAGATAAGTTTATCTTTGTGTGATAATACCACACTTGTCTATTGTATGTATTCCATAGTACATATTGTCCATTCAGTTATCTTTTGGCCTCTTGGCCAAAAATTATTTTAGTTTAATTTGTTAATGCAAATAATAATTCAAAAACCACAATGCAAAAAAGTACAGAAAAATCAAATTTAGGCCCATAATTCTTTTTTTAGTTTTCGTAATTTCAGATACTATTTTCTAGTACGGCCTTTAATCTAGAATTGGAGCGCCATACTTCTAAATCCAATATACTTCCCGTTACGTCGTTTATTGATTCACAATCAAAAGATGACCAGATGATGTTATTTAAAATAACAGCTTTTATTGTCTTAGAGATGTTAATAGTTGTGTAATGCAAAAAGCTATGAAGATTGTTAGTCTTGAAACTGACTATGAAGGGTTCGCTAATAATGGCAGTAAAGAGATTCAACAAGCTTAGACGGCACTTTCAAGATAACAACATCAATGCAAACGGTAACAGATTATTTAAAATAGGCACTATCAAAAAAAATTCCGTCATTGTTTTTTAGGTGATAAACAAGGCAGGTAACAAACAGCAATATATGACTAAAAAGATGAAAAACAACCAATGTTTTAAACTCTATCATAAAAAGTGATTTAATGGCCAGCATGTAAGATTTATCTTGTACTTTTTTCTACGTGTATCTTAAAAAAAATATTGTTTTTATGTAGTTTTAAAGAAACGTACACCAAAAATTACCAAACCAAATATACCAAAAATAAATTACAATTCTATTTATAGAGTTTAATTTATTTCCCTGTCCGATTCAGAGTTATATAATATTGTCAATTATAAAAAAATCAATAAAAACCAATAATAGAAACCTGACATTATAAATACATTTTAATAATTATTTCTCTTTTAATATTTTACTGTATTAGATACTTACATTACCAGTTTCATTATAAACGTTCACATTTTATAAAAATTATAATGATTATGGTTTACCGGTTGGAGTTTTTTCTTTCCTAAAAAATACTGCCATGTATTCTGTTGAACCATATATATCGTATATAAGTTGTTCTAAAAATTTAAAACTTGTAACTATATTTTTTACACAATTTTTAGTTTTCGGAAATCACGTCTATTCCTATCGAAATATTGATACTTCTCCTTTGATTCCACTTATCTACCGAATTGCTATCGATTTTTCTATATTTGCTTCTTTATTTGTTTTTATACCTTTTTAAAATATTAACTGTTATCGATTGACTACCGACTATAGTACCACGGAAAAAACCAGTGTGCTGTAAACCTTTCGAAATGTTAATTTTTTGTCAGTGCTATGGTATAGTATTTATTGTTGGTTACAGATTGTCGCAATCTAGCGTACAATTTTTCAATTTCACTTCTTATTAGCATTATATTTTGGGACTGTTTAAAAATCCGTTAGCATGGTTCAACAAAGCTTACAGATTGTTGTCCTAATATTTTTAAATAACTCGTAACCGCTTTTATAGTAAACCTAAAACTAACCAAAAAATATCAAACGCGTGTTTTTGGTATCATTTTGATGTTTACTTTATCGGTACACTTAAGTCATTTGGTAATGTCTACTTCCATCTACATTTTATGAAACACTAAACTATTTCTACTAAAAGTAGAAGACTACTATTGTCGTTAATTAATGTCATTATAAAAGGGAGTAAAAGTGGTAAATGTAACAACATTACTACTGCTTTAATTTGGTAGCCTAAAAGAAAGTTATTTAGAACTAGGTAGTGTAACGATATGCATCGCCTCTGTCATGTCAGCGCTTCGTGCACACGCACTCGTATCACAAGTTCTTCTTTCGTCGATAGGCGCTAGAGGATATGGATGGTCGACGACCATATAAAACAAGAGCCGACGCACGAGAGAATCGAGTTCCATCAGTGTTCCATAACTGTATCCGGCCTTGGAGTATTGAACTGAGACTTACCTATTCTTGTCCATGGCTAAGTGCTAATTAGTCACTTTCCGCTGATGGACCGAGTTTTGATCTGCCCGTTCCATCTATATTATTGAGACATAAGAAACAAAGGATTTATTTCTTCGCTGCGCTTCTGAAATAGTAAGAATGCTTTACCAATGTAATATACAATTCCGTATGCAACTATTGCACAATTTTTTTAAAACACAATTGTAAATCAGTTAGTTTTAGACACGCTTAAGCTATTTTGGTAAGTATTTTATCAATACTGTAATAGAAAAGGCTATTTAAAATCAAACCTCATTTAAGTATGTTGTATATTTTCAAAACTCCTAAAGGATATGGAAATCCTACAAGATACATTAAAATTAAACAATAACTAATTTTGAATCGAAAATTTCAGTGGTTGCGATTTGTGTGATCTCAGTGGTTTGTGGACAATAACTACCCTAGGAAATATTTTTTTTAATTATGGATAATACAGCTGAGATTTAAGCTGAAACCCAACAAAAGTGTGAAATATGACAATAAAAGCTTTTACAAGATCAAACTGATTAAATTTACTACGGAAATAATCAGGTGTTAGATAAATCTAAAATACGCATATTTTTCCCACCTATGATTTGCGGACGACATTGCTCTGATAACAGATAACTTAATAGATATTGGAACTATGCTTACTGAGTTAGATGGCGCCTATAATCAAGTTGGTTTGAACATAAATTTTGAAAAGAAAGAATACATGAAAAATCTGGTACCAAGCGAAAATCTAAAAGTTGACTGCAACGAAATAGAATTAGTTTATAAAAATACTTCTTCTTCCTCTTTATAAGCAATTCTGCTTGTTCACTGGCGGAATAATATATATATATATATATATCTCGGTTTCAAAACGTCTTGCGTCGTTGTCCGATGCCTAATTTCCACGAATTTCTATCATTCCATTGTTCTTCGGTCAAGTCTCGGGAGCTCATTGCCTTTGTTATTCCCTCCTTCCATGTTCTTTTTGGTCTTCCTCGTTTCTTACGATTTGGTGGTATCCATTTCATGGCGATTTTTGGTAGTCTTGTTTCTGGCATTCTTTGAACATGGCCATACCATATAAGTTGTTTCCTTTCTATGTCTGTTGCCAGTGATCCATCTACCCCCATCCGATTTCTTATTTCATCGTTTCTAATTCTGTCTGCTCTAGATATTCGAAGTGATCGTCTAAATACATCCATTTCTGTTGCTTCGAGTTTTCTTTTATTGCTTTCTGTTAGTCTCCATGTCTCTGTACCATAGGTTAAGCTGGTTTTTATGAGAGATTCATATATATTGTATTTTCGTCTTTTACCAATTTCTGAGCTCCAAAGAACTCCGTTAAGGCATCCAATTGTTCTACGGGCCTGGGTTATTCGTTTTCTAATTTCCCTATTGTCTGTGCCTGTGGTGTCGAAATCAATTCCTAGGTAGGTATATTCAGTGCAGAATGCAATTTCGGTTGTGTCCATCTGAATGTTGGATAGTTCTGCGCCTATTGGGAGATATTTTGTTTTTTGTGTATTGAGTTCTAAACCCCACTTCTTGTATTCTTCCTGTAGTTTTCTGGCCATATATGTCAGGTCTTCTTTATCGTTGGCTATAAGGACTTGATCGTCTGCAAACTGTAGGGTATATAGGCAAGTTTCTCCCAGGTCAATGCCCATTCCTCTGCACTTTCTTTTCCACTGATACAGTGCTTTCGCCACGTAGATTTTAAACAATGTGGGGGATATGCAACACCCCTGCCGGAGTCCCTTGTTTACAGGAAATTTTTTTGAAAGTCTATTTCCAATTTTTATTCCCGACGTTGATCCTTCATACAGCTGTTTAAGGGCGTTAATTACTGTGTGGTTAATGTTTGTTTCCTGCAAAACTTTCCATAGCTTTTTAGCGGGTACAGTATCATAGGCCTTCTGAAGGTCTATAAACATAAGGTGGGTTTCTTGATTGGTACTTGATCTTTTTTCTATTATTTGTTTCAAAACAAACACATTATCGGTGCAGCTCCTTCCCGCTCTAAAGCCAGATTGTTCCTCTTCTTCTTGTTCCTTATATTCTTGTTCGATAATGTCTCGAAGTATCCTTCCATATAGGCGACTTAAGGTACTGGTTACTGATATAACTCGATAGTTTGAGCAGTCCAGTTTACTTCCCTTCTTATGTATAGATGATATGAAGGATACTTTCCACTCATGCGGGACTGGTGCACCGTTTAGATATTGGTTTATACACCAGGTTAATCGTTCAAACAGTTTGTTAGTACCGCATTTGATTAGTTCTGCTGGAATTCCCTCCGGACCTGCAGCTCGACCATTTTTTAGTAGTTGTATCGTTTTTATGACAGTCCTCTCATCGATGTTTATCGTTTCTCCCTGTATGTGTATTTCAGTTGGAGACATTTCTCTATATTCCTCTCTGTTTTCTGTTAATAGATTTTCGTAATGTCGGATCCAGTTCTCTGTTGTTATTAATTGTATGTTTGTTTCTCTTTTTTCATTTGATTTAACTTTTGTCAGGAATTTTCACGTCTCTGAGCATTTTCTACCTCCCATATATGTGTCTATCTCTTTGCATTTTTTGTCCCACATTTCTCGTTTAGCTGTGTTTACTAGTTGTCGTGTTCTTTTTTTAATATCTTTGTATTCTTCTCTATCCAACTCCTGTTTTGTAATTAGCCATTTGTGGTATGCTTTTTTCTTCCGAAGTACTAGTTCTTCAATTTCTTGATTCCACCAAAGTTTTTTACTAGCGGAATTAGTTTTTAGTCCAATGGCCTCCTCTGCTGCTTCTTTGATGCTACTCGTTATGTTTTCGTAAATTTGTTCTACTGACTGGTCTTCTATATTATGTAGCAACTTTTCGTAAGGAAAAGCGGAATAATATCTCTATGTAAAGTTGTCACTCCATCTTTTTCGTGGTCGTCCGATACATCTTCTGCCGATTGGTGACTTATCTCTCAGTAGCCTTTGCGTTGTGGCTGTGTTGGCATCTAAGGCATATGTCAATATTGGTCTCACACTGGCATTATAAATTCTGGACTTCATCTCAGTGTTAATGTATTTGTTTCGCCATATAGTGTTATTAAGGCATCCTGCCAGTCTATTTGCTTTTTGCACTTGATCTCTCACTTCTTTGTCCAGGTCTCCATAGCTAGAGAGTGTGATTCCCAGGTATTTTTTTTTTCAATACTTGTTCAATATTGATGCCATCAATTTCAATTTTACATTTAGTTGGTTCTTTGCTGACTACTATTGTTTTAGTTTTCTGAGATGAAATTGTCATATTAAATTCTTTTGCTCTTATGTTAAATCTGTGGACCATTCTTTGTAGACTATCTTCATCTTGGGCTATTAATATTGCGTCGTCTGTGTAACAGAGTATTTTGAATTCTTTGTTTCCCAATCTGTATCCTCTTCTTTTTTTTCGGTTTTACTGATTTCATCTATGAACAAATTAAAAAGCATGGGTCTTAATGAATCCGCTTGTCTTATTCCGCAGCCTATTTCTATAGGTCCTGTTGTCCATCTATTCTGACTTATGTTGTTTTTTTGGTAGATGTTTTCGATAGTTTTTATAATATTTAGGGGAACTTCTTTATTATATAGAAGATGGATTACATCTTTGAGTCTTACTCTATCAAACGCTTTCTTTAGGCCAATCAGACACAGAAATGTTGGTCTATTATACTCTAGTGATTTCTCAGTAATTTGCTTTATAACGAATATTGCATCTGTACACGACTCTTCCACTAAAAAAATTCTGTTGTTCATCTGCTAAACTTATCCTCTGATTTATTAGCACTTGTAAAATTTTAGTTTTAAGTTTTAGTGTAGTATTTAACAAGTTTATACTTCTGTAGTTTTATTGCTGTTTTTTATCTCCTTTTTTTGAGATATAAATAATTAGGTCTTAAAATTCAACCAAAGTGCTATACTACAAAGAAGAATAACTTTAACATGTGTCATTTATGAAGCTCTATCAGACATCTTCAACAGAAACATGTCAAATTGTTTCGAAGACTTTCGACCAATGTGTGCTTCCAGTCTTGACTTACGGCGCCGAAACGCTTATATTAACTCAGGCTACAATCACGACACTCAGAGTTGCCGAAAGATAAGTGGAATGCTCGTTTTTTTCGATTGATTTTTTGAGACAGAGTTAGAAACGGAAAAACAAGACGAAGAACAGTCGTCACAGATGTCATAGAGCGCATAGCATGACTGAAATGGAACTGGAGGGCTTACGTAGCCAGAATGAATGACAGGTATTGGGCCCAAAAAATCACACTGTAAAGACCACGAGCTAATAAAGGAAGCAGAGGTAGACCTACACGATGGACAAACGACGTCAAAAGAATCGCTGGGAATTGCAATAATATTGCGAATGGTTATCGAGATTTATATATTACATTGAATATAAAAAATTTACAGAAATCTTAGTTCTGATTTAGTACTTTAACCTTTTTGCTTCGTAATAAACTGCTTAAAAATTTAATTTATAATTGTTGTGTCCATTTTATTAATAATTTGCGACCAAGAATAATTTATAAATCAAATTAAAAGCAAGTTATTTAACTACAGCTAAAAAATTTTTACTGTAAAAACTGTAACATTTTTAGTGTTGTCTGTTTTTCTACAACAAAGATTTTAATGGTTAGGCAAAAGCATAGAAGAGGATCAAGTAAAATACAAAGATCGAAGGCAAAAGACAAACAAACTATTTAAGTCGAATAAAAAATCAGAAAGTAAAAGAAACTATAAACGAAATAAAAGAAACAACCTAAAAGCATTGTACTATAGTGTATTTTTATGTATGAGAGAGTAATAAAACAATAAATTATGTATGCAAATCCCTAAACTGTTGATACGGGTGACTCAATGAAAAACAGATATTTGTCAACAAGTTTACAGAAGTATATAGGAAAACAATTTTAAATTGAGTATAACCACCAGGTATAAAGGTTGGAGCAGAATAGAATACAATAGTTGTGAGGGTTACTAATCCCTAAATAAGGTTGCCAGTGTCGGAGTGATGGAGGTTAACAGGTACTAATGAATTTGCAAGAAATGTAAGATGTTTATTTTATTGGTTATATATAACCAATAAAAGTTTAATAAGTACCTACCTATTTGCAAAATAAAGTTTAATTCTTTAGATAAAATAAAACGTTTTATTTTATCTATTTGCAAAATAAAGTTTAATTCTTTGCCTATTTGCAAAATAAAGTTTAATTCTTTAGATAAAATAAAACGTTTTATTTTATCTGAAATGAGTGCATTCCACGAAGTAAGGGTTTCAACAATCAAACATTTAATTCTTTAATTCCAGGAATCTACGACAGTAATTGACTAGATAATTACCTTCTAAACTTATTCCACAGAAAATGTGATAGTGGGTTTTTCCATTTTGTATATAGGAAGGTCCAAGTGGCGTATTCAAAATTCTTAACAGTTCACTAAAAGTAGGTACTTCAGTTGCAAGGTGCAGTTTATTGTGTATACTAGTGTTATGGAAAATTTGGAAGTGCCGTGTAAACGCCGAAAAATTGGTCCTCTAACAGTTAATGAAAAAACATTAATATTTAATTGTTTTAAATTATTTACAGACAAACGTTTATGTGAAAGTGTTGATGAGACCATTGAGTTAGTTAGCAGTACACTTGGTGTTGGGAAATCTACGATTTACAGAGTTATTAAAGAAGAGAAATGTGGTAGTTTTCAAATGCCACGTAATGCTCCAGGGAAACCAAAATTTCAACTAGAATATCATTTTAAAGAAGGACTTCGACGAAAAGTGCATGAATTCTTCTTTAGACAAGAATTTCCAACATTGGATAAAGTTCTCGTCTCAGTTCGAGATGATAAGGATTACCCAAAAATGAGTCGAAGTACGTTATGGAAACTTTTAAAAGAAATAGGCTTCCGCTGGAAAAAGAATCCCAGAAAGCCTATTTTATTAGAAAGAAGCGATATTGTCATATGGAGAAGACATTTTCTAAGAACCATAAAGGAAATGAGAAACCAAAAAAGAAAAATATTTTATCTTGATGAAACATGGATCAACGGGGGTCATACACCAAATAAATTTTGGCAGGATGAAACTGTTACAAGTCAAAGGCACGCTTTTGTAAATAACTTATCTACTGGTTTAAACCCACCATCAGGAAAGGGACGCAGGCTGATAATAGTACACATTGGCAGTTCAGACGGTTTTGTTGAAGGTGGTTTATTAACTTTTGAATCAACTCGTACCGGTGACTACCATGAAGACATGAACGCTGATGTCTTTCAAGAATGGTTCGAACAAATGATAGATCTTCTTCCTAAGAACTGTGTAATAGTAATGGATAATGCAAGTTATCACTCCAGACTTATAGAAGGACTGCCCACAACCAAGTGGTTAAAAAAAGACTTGCAGAATTGGCTGAGTTTAAACAATATTACGTACCATCCCGGATCTATAAGAAAGGAACTTTATTCGTTGTGTGCCCTTCATAAAGAAAAATTTAAAAAATACGAAATTGATGAAATTGCCAAAAATCGTGGAATGACAGTACTTAGATCCCCACCATATCATTGTGAATTAAACCCGATTGAACTGGTATGGGCACAGATAAAGAGTGAAGTTTCAAGAAAAAATATCACTTTTAAAATTCATGATGTTAAACAGTTGTTTTTGGAGGCCGTAAATAATGTAAAACCTGAAAACTGGGAAAAGGCAGTAAATCACACTATTAAAGAAGAGGAAAAAATGTAGAAGCTGGACAATATTACTGATAAAATGATCGAGCCAGTTATTATAAATCTTGGTTCTGAAAGTTCATCTTCTGAATCTGATTTGGATTTGTAACAAGTAGCTGTAAGTTTTATATTAATATTTTTATTCATCTATTTAACATACCTTAGACGGTTTTAAAAACTCTTTTTCTCTTTTGTAATTTTTAAAAATTAAAAAAAATGTGAATTCATTTATTTTTTACAATTATTCAAAGTAATTTTTCAATTAATCTTGAGCACGCCCATGGAGTGGTCGGAGCTACCAGTTAAAATTATGCTAATTACTCTCTCGTTCATAAAAATAAACTATAATACTTAAAATTAATTATCCGAACACGGTCAGCTAATATAGCTATACAAGCAGAAAAGTGGCATAAGTATTTGTAATAAATATATCAGGAAACAGATAAAGAAAAAGAAAGACAAACAATAATAAACATGAAACAAGATAAAGAAAAAAAAAAGAACTGACCTATAGAGAAGTGAAAGCTAAATTATGCAAACATAAAAACAGGAAACAGCGGGAGAAGACGGAATATGCAGAACTTTTATAATACGGTGGGGACGCACCATACAAACAGATTTATAAACTAATACAAAATATAGGAAGTAAGGAAATAATGCCCAAAAAATGAAAGAATGGAATTATAGTGACAATCCCAAAACAAGGACACCATAGAATATGTAAAATCTACCAAGCAATTGATTTACTTCATCTAACCTATAAAGACTGGTATGACTAGAGATAGACTAACAATATACACAGAAAAAAGTACAGGAAATTACCAGTACGGTTTCAGAAAAAGATGATTTACGATAGACGCTATACATAAGCTAAAACAAGTAAATGAGAAAAGATACGAGTATACGAGAAACACATATACTTTTTATAGACTTGAAACAGTCGTTTGATAAACTAAACAGAAGAAAAATTATCCAAGACTCCAGAGCAAGAGACTAATATAACAAATAAAATTTTTGAGATAAGAAGACAAATAAAAATTTAAATCTACAAACCGACCATAAAACCAATACTAGTATATGCTGCAAATACATTTACACAAACAGCAAGATAAGAAGAGCAACTAACAGTTTTTGAGAGGAAGGTTATGAGAAAAATACGTGAATTAAAGAGAAGGAAACAAAGAGAATGCAAGACAATGAATAAATTACGAAATACAAGATTGCATGAGTCAAAAGGACATAGTTAGAGCAATATACAAAAGTTAGAGAGAACTAGATGATATGGACAAACAATGAGAAGACAGAAGAGTGATCTGTTGAGAGTTAGAGGGAGAAATGGATACCACTAGGTCAATAAACCAGAGACAGACATAAACTGAGACGAAGCCAACAAGTGGAAGAAGACTTAAGGAGTATTGAAATTAAAAATATAAGAATCAAATAAAGAGAAGAAATGAGAAAAGTAGTGATAACAGCGAAGTCACACCAGAAATAGTAAAACCTAGCCCAAAATGGAACGGTTCCCGACACAAAAAGGATCTTCAAGTAGAAACAGCCTCAGCTTCTTCGGCAGCGTATAGGTTGTATATAAATATATATATATATATATATATATATATATATATATATATATATATATATATATATAATAAACTAATAACTTTTGTCTTAAATTAGGTAACCTAAATTAACAAAAACGTTTTTTTAAAGCAAAAGAAGCAATTTATTATACTTAGTTTGTCTAAAAATTGTCGTTATAAATAAATAGGTTGCAATCGAAAATTTTTGGTAAACTTTTAAACATAGCAAGTTGGCGTTACATTCTATTGAATAATACAAGTTTGAGCTTGTGAGTATGAAATCGACCTTTTTAGACAAAAGCCACCCGCCTATTTTCAATAATAAACGTCACATCATACTGCATCGTAACTATCTATGCTTTAATGAAAACTATAAAATAGTTTCATGGCCTTCTTAGATAATAATTTTTTTGTAATTATTTATTAGGTTTATCTACTGTTTAAGTCGCTTTATGTCGCGCGACTCTAAATAAACCACGCCATAAAATTTGTCATGACCATGATCATTAATTTTAAATAAATTGGGGAATGATCTTAATACTATCAAAATGATAAATATATTTCAGTATTTTTCTAAAAAGATAAGTATATGAAAATATTAATAGACAGCCGTTTTCGACTGCAGAAAAGTACCACGGACAATTTTATTACCATCTTCACAATTTTCGCCATAACGATGTTATTTTTATGACACTATTATATTAACAGCTCAATAAATTTATGTTAAGGAAATATATAAAACTCATTCATTTATTACTTCAATAAAATCGCCATCAATCGCCATCGTTATATTTCCTATAAGCCTTTTAATATAAATTGACGAACAAACTAATGTTGCTCAAATATTTTATAATTTAACATTCGTTTTGATGTTTTATTAATAGTCAGGCAGCAATAAAATTGATTTTTATAGTAACATTAATTTAAATCTATGTACCTACTAGATATATAAATTAAGTTTGAAGTAATTTTATTTGTAGTTTCCGTTTTTTTTGTCACAGTTTTTTAATTCAAATTTGCACAATATATATTACATTTGATTTTTGTGTTGTTTTAATGAAATTTTCAACGAAAAACGTTCAAGTAAATATTGTCTTTAAACGAGGTGAAGTATAAAAATCAATAAATAAATATTCCCATTTTTGTATTTGTTTAGTGAATTTAAATAGGTAGTGGTACTGTACACTGAAAAAAGTTTTTTTATTACCACTGCTTCAAGCTATAAAGGGTATTAATGGGAATTCTATATTTTAAATAAAATTGTATTACAAATGTTATAGAAAATATATTATGTTTAACAATATATTTGTATTTACAATTAAGTTTAACATAGCTTTAATATTTTACAGTATGAATTAACTGCTTCTTAAACGTTCAGGAAACCATTATACTCCATGTTAATTTCGTGGTGTATATGTTACGGTAAAAGTAGATAATCTGTTAGTTGTACAGTATAACCGATAATTAAGTCGACGATAAATATAATAAATATTCTTTAAAAATTCTTTATTTCCTACTTTTACCGGTAATTGTATACATTTTCCAGACGATGTTGGTAAAAGTAAGAAATTTAAATTATAACGATGCCTTTGTTTACCTCGTGCGTAATCAATCTTCAGTCTGCAGTGTTGATTGAGACAGCAACAGTATTTCTATCCTGATTTGGCACGTGATTCGTGCTTTTTAATTAGAAATATTCTTAGAAGTCTTTTGTGTCGATTCTTGTTTCTGAGGTATATGTCATTATTGGCCTTACACTGGCTTTATAAATTCTTGACTTTATCTCAGTGTTAATGTGTTTGTTTCGCCATATAATGTTATTGAGGCATCTTGCTAGTCTATTTTCTTATTATACTTGATCTCTTGTTTCTTTGTTTAGGTCTCTATAGCTGGACAGTGTATTTTATTTCCATTAATTGTTCAATACTGATGCCATTAATTTCTATTTTATATTTTTTTGGATTTTTGGTGATTACCATTGTTTTAGTTTTCTGAGATGAGATTGTCATAAATTCTTTTGCTGTTATGTTAAATCTGTGGACCAGTCTTTGCAGAATATCTTCATCTTGAGCTATCAATATTGCAACGTCTGCGTAACAGAGTATTTTTATTTCTTTGTATCCCGTTCTGTATCATGTTTCTTTGTTAACGCTTTTGATGATTTTATCCATGAATAAATTTAAGAGCAGTAGTGCAGAGCAATAGTAGAATTTATTAGTATTTTATAATTTCATTAATTAATGATGTTAATTGTTTTGTCATTGCTGCTCGACAACATTTCCGTAATTCGTTTGGTATCCCGTCTTTACCTGCTGTTTTTCTGTTTTTCAGCTTTTCAAGTATTTTACGAACTTCGTGTACATTTATATTAAGTTCATCATTTGTGGTCATTTTTCATGTTTCCGGTCTAGCGCATTTTGTTTTTCCACTACATAGAGCTTTTTTAGGTAGTCAATCCACGTATCCTTTTCTATGTGTTTTGCTTTTATTAATTTCTTTACTTCCCTTGTTTGGCCTCTTATAAAGCGCCATATTTTCTTTTACAGACCGTAAAATTCATGTTAAATTTCTTTTAAAAAGCGTTACCAGCGATCATTTTTTTATTTTTTTTTAAATATAAAGTTACGTAAAGTGATGAATAGTAAAAAGAACAATACGGTTTGGCTTACAAAAAAAAAACTTTTAAAATTTAATAAATAATGAACATGTAATAATATATGATATATAAAATAATGAAAATATCATGAGGGTTGGAAAAACTGAACAATTGATTTGACCCTCAAAGATGAACAGAATTTTTTATTTTATGTTTATTTGGAAGAACCTTTTAAACTGATTAACAAAGCATATAAATCTATTATGCATGGAATTAGAATAATAATGTTAAAAGAAATTACAACAGATGTATCAAAAAATAACTGTAGAAATCGTAACGATCTATTTGGATCTATGTGAAACTTACCAGAAAAAAGAGAAGGGATTTTTATAGCATTTAATAATGTTACCACCAGCTCTTTGATAGGGGCTATGAGTAGACGAGATGCACCTGCGGTAATATGCAGATGGATAAGGGCATCCCTGGAGAATAGGACAGTAATGTCCACTCTGGGTAAAGCAACCATCAAAGCAAAAGTAGGCAGAGGCTGTCCACAAGGAGGAGTTCTGTCCCCTCTACTTTGGGCAACCTTGGTAGATGATCTCCTCAGAAATCTGTCCACAGAAGGCTTGTATTGTCTAGGATATGCTGACGATATAGCAATCGTTGTCAGGGGCAGGTGTGCTCAGGTAGTTTCTGAGAGAATGCAAGCAGCCCTAAATATAGTTGACGACTGGTGTAAACAAGAGAGACTGATAGTCAATGCTCAGAAAACACAAATTGTCAACTTCACCAAAAAAACAGCACTACAAGGCCTAAAACCACCGGTGCTGGGAAGAACAGAGATTTCATTTGCCAAAGAAACAAAATACCTTGGGGTATATTTTGATCATAGGCTTACATGGAATACTCACATTCTAAAAACCACACAGAAAGCTACTATGTCCTTGGGCAGATGTAGAAGAATGTGCGGTAAGAATTGGGGACTTAACCCCAAAATGACTCTATGGCTATATACAAGGGTTATTAGACCCATGATAACCTATGGCTCGGTGACGTGGTGGACAAAGACGCAGCAAGGGGGAGCAATAAGGCTGCTAGGTAATACACAAAGGCTAGCATGCCTGTGTATTACGGGGGCCTTAAAAACAACTCCTACTGCATCGCTGGAAGTCCTGTTGAATCTACCACCACTTCATATCTTTATACAGGGCGAAGCCAGATCCGTGATGCACAGATTAATCCATAGTCAGCGACATATAAGCCAGATGCATGGTACTGACAACAGAAAGCTAATCGAGGAGCTAAAAGCCGATATTGTGATGGGGAAACCTATCGATGCAACAGTTACGAGATATAGCTTTAACAATAAGTTCACAATTAAAATACCAGGCAGGGAAGACTGGAATAAAGGTGTACCCATACAAGCTGCTGCTACCTGGTACACGGATGGCTCAAAAACATCGGAGGGTGTGGGAGCCGGCATAGTAGGGACAAATCAAGGGATAGATTTCCCGGTAAGTCTATCTAAGGATGTGACAGTTTTCCAGGCGGAAATAACTGCAATCCATCACTGCGTGGAAGAAATAGAAAGGCAGGAAAGAACGTTCTGTTCAGTTGCTATCTTCACAGATAGTCAGGCAGCGCTTAAGGCACTCAATTCCGTAGAGGTCAATTCTAAGCTAGTATGGGATTGCGTGTGTGCCCTAAATAAACTAGGAGACCGTAGCAAGGTTACGGTAGCCTGGGTACCGGGGCACGAGGGTCATAAGGGCAATGAAAAAGCAGATGAAATGGCCAAACAAGGCTCATCATTGCCATTCATTGGACCGGAACCCTTCTGCGGAGTTGCTAAATCAGTAACAAGAACGGCTACAAGGAAGTGGGTAGCTTGCAAATCTCTGGAATGGTGGAGGAATTCACCAGGACAAAGACAGGCGAAACAGTTCATTACAGAACATTCGCCAAAATTTACGGCAGACCTAATAAGCAAAGACAGGAAAACAGTCAAGGTCATAGTAGGTCTTCTAACAGGGCACTGTAAGCTGAATAGGCACTTGAAGCTGATGGGATTATCAGATGATGACCTGTGCAGATTCTGTCACCTCGAAGAAGAAACAGCAGAGCACATTTTATGTCAGTGTGACAGTCTGGCAAATGTGCGGTTCTTTGCATTAGGAGAAGAAAATCCACCGGCAAATAGCTACATGGAAGGTACAGTCTCGAAGCTACTAGACTTTATAAAAAGGGTCAGGCTAGAGAATGTTATCTAGGACTAGAGGACCACAATAGATCTGAAAAGGTCGCAGTGGAATAGGCCGAAAGGCCACCTCTCTTAATCTATCTATCTATCTACCAGAAAAAAAGGCTAAAGTTTACAAAAATGATTTGTATTAATAATAAAAATTTATACAATTACGACCGTTGAAAACTAAATGTGCAGAAGAAGCTACATTAGTTATTCTTGACATATTTTGTGCTTTTGGAGTTCCTAGCATTCTTTGCAAAGGCAATGGACGAAAATTCCTTAACACAATTAAAGAAGAACTATGCTCCATGTAAAAAGTTTTACGAATAGTACACGGTAAGACAAGACACAGTCTGCCACAAGAATGTGTTGAACGTACGAATTAAGACATCGAAAATATGCTGAGTTCCTGATTTGGAAGCAACCAAACAAACAAGTGGTCAGAGGATCTTCGATTCGTAAAATTCGCCAAAAACCGAGCTAACCATTATGGCTTTAAGTACAGTCTGTATGAAGAAGCTATGTTTGGGGTTCCTGCCAAAATTTGTTTGAAAATTTCATCACTGCCAGAAGATGCTCTAGAAATTTTTTCGACTAAAAAAGATTTAAAAGCGTTGGTGGAACATGCAGAAGAAATCTAGTCAGAATTCTGAAAAACGTAAAGAAGTAGAAGTGGATAAACCAAATCTAGTTTATCATAAAACGAGAACCAGAACTAGAATTTAGTGCCATTCTAGGAAAACTAACTATCTTTTATTCAAATTTCAGAGAGGCAAGATTCTGTTGCAATTAAACGGACAAGTGCAAAGGAAAGACTTGAAAAACAAGCGAAGAAAATGATTAGAACATCAAACTAGAAATTTTTCCCTGGCAATTTCGGTGATACGATAAAATTAAGAGTGCCAGATTTTGAAAGGGCGCAATATGATTCTAAAAATATTTTTATGTGATTTTACGAATTGGGTACTAAATAAGGGTGACTACCACAGTTGTATAGCAGAAATCAATTTACCATTTGCAAAAAATCATTTATTTCTCTATGGTTCCAAATCTAAACATTTCATTGCGCGATTATGTTAGAAAAATGTCTTTATCGGGTGGTAAGGCTATAAGCGAAGTACTTGAAAAAGTAATTGTAAAAAAAAAACGGAAAGTTGTGTAATTTTAAGTGCCATGAGAGTTTGCTGTGACATAACAAATAGTAAGAAAGTAAAGAAGTAGTATTAATTCAGACAAAAAAACTCAATTTAGGTTAAAAAAAATGTCTCTTGTTTTTATATCAATTCAATAAAAATCACACTTTTTAAATAGCTGTTAAATTTATTATTTTTACTTCATCAATTTATACTTTTACTGCTGGTCGTTGGTAAAACTAGCTAATTGAAAATAATTTCCCACATTTACCGTTGATATTTACCCGGTAATTGTATACAGTTACTATCAATTGTATATAATTACGAATTATCTACTTTTACCTTGATATATAAATTTCTATACTTTACTTTTTCGTGTCTGGATCCAAATGTTTAAAGTTTCTCCGCCAAGTAATGAACAAATTTAATAGATTTGTTGATGCCAAGCCACAATTCTTCAAGGATGCATCTACCAGGTCAAAGTCTGCACTTCAGAAAGTGTTCCAGTTATTCTGAACTTCACAGCATTCGTATAATGAGTCCTGTACGTCGATACTCTCCCAACTGATTATATTTGTCTTCACACTGAAAATACTCGTTCTTATTCCGTTTGTCGACTTATATGTTTTCCAGTCGAGTTGTTTGCCGCCAGGATTATCTTAGCGTAGAGGAAATAGCTTTTCTTGATCTTAGTGTAGCCTTTTCCTTTAGTGATATACTCCATATAGTACGTGTCCATTGTCAAACTCTTTTTTGAATTTTTAGAATCTTTCGATGTGTTTTGAGGCCTTTTGTCGGGCTTGTGAGGAGCACAGTCCGCGGCTCTACAGAGAGACAGAAGAGGTGTAGGCTTCATGAACCCAGTAATTATTCGGCATGTTTCGTTTACGGTTATATTTACCTATCTTGCATGTTCAAATCTTAGCAGCTTACGGCTTGTACTGTTGTTTTAGGAACTTTAGAGTATGCGTTCCATCGATATGCTGCTAGTTTTCTAAGGATGTTGTTTTCGGATGCTAATTTAATTTTGTTTTTTTTTTTAATGATGTTCATGAGTAAACGTTGTTACCAGTATCACTTTATTAATTGAGTTATTTGGTGATGATTTGCGTCCTTGTTTCCAAGGTTCTACTCAACAGACGGTCTTGTCTTGAAAAGCTTGTTGTATGAACAGTTTTGTATCTTTCTGGTAATATTTTTTTATTAAACCCCATTTATTTCAGCAATATGTTTCTTCCATTGAAACAATAGGTTAAATTTATGTCTATTATATAATAGTCATATAGGTAGAACATCCCGTCAAATTTCTCTTTAAACAAACTTTTAATAACAGAACATACATAAAATTATTAATTAAAAATTAATAATTGTATCTTAATCTCAAAATCTTTTATCTTAAAATCTAATTATTAAGTCTGTTTATACTGCTTTAATCTGCGTACTTCACCACTAACGTCGAACAACCCACTTGCTAAAATGTTTTAGCAAGTTTCCATTGGTGATCGACGTCATTGTGTATAATATTTTTCCGTTTATTAGTTCGTATCCAGGTGCCTCTTTACAATTGATTTTTTCCATTATCACATTTTTCTTTACAAGTAAATTTTTGAATCGCCAAATCCGTCTGATGATGATGAAATGTTTCGAGGAATCTTTGTATGTCGTTCTTCATCTATTTGTACGTAGTCGTAGGATTTAAAATTATTTTTTTTAATATTCCGCAAATGCATTTACCCAGCAGCAAAAGCATTTGTTTGTATTCTGAATGTAATGTTTTCTAATGCCACTTCTATATCATATAGTGATTTATTACAATATGAGACAATATGGCAATAGGTAGGACGAGTGTTTTTAGATGTATGTATTAATTCGACAATGGATTTGCATATGTAGCGACTTGTCGTCAAGTGGTATCGTTCCGAGGGTATGGAATGCATAAAGACTCATTATTCTGCGAGACTTGAAGATAGTGGAAGGAAGACCCTAATGTTCCAATTACCATTTTTCTTGGGAATAAGCCACAATTTATTTTAAAACAAGTTTATTTTTGACGATTTCCACTTCAAAAGTTGTTCTCAAAATACAAAACAATAATAAATTAAACAAATTTAAATTTTTTGTACAAGGTGAGAAATTCTCTCAATAATTTAAGTTTGTTTGACTCATTCATATTGACAATTCAGACATGTATTAAACATTTTAAAGTAAAGTAAATAATATTCTCAATATTGTCAAGTTATGTTCCTGTTAAATAAAATAAAAAAAAAAACTTATTTAATACTTAAACATGTGGTTTAATCCCAATAAAAATAATAATTGCATTAAGATGCCACAAGAAAATAGCCCCAGAACATAATAATATATTCCAAATATAGTATAGCTTTCTTTAACGTTGATCCACGGTAAATGCAATTATAAGCATTGAGTAAATTGTTAAGAGAGTAGGAGCGGTATGGGTGCCCGTCCGTTCCGAACGTTGACGAAAATTCTGGCTATGATAACTTTGTTGGTTGTTATACAGAGTAGCTGTGTTGAGGTCTTTCTATACCATGGTCTCAGGTTAGCAAGCCAGGATATTCTTCTTCATCCCGGGGCCCTTTTTCCTTTAATTTTACCTTGAAAAATGCATTGGAGTAGCTTGTATCTGCCTTGTTTACTTATTATATGTCCCAAGTACTGCAACTTACGGCCCTTCACGATGTTTACCAAGTCCGCGGTTGTGTTCATCCTCCGCAGTACTTCTTCATTGTTGACTTTGTCTGTTCATGGACCCTTCAGGATCCCTTTGTAGATCAAAATCTTGAAGTTTTGATAGAGTTTCCGTCTTTAATGTACACGTTTCTACTCCGTACAGAAGCATTGAGTAAATGTAACATTTAAGAAGCATTTTCTTTATTTCTAGGGTGAGATCATGGCTTTTGAACACAGAGCTTATAGTTAAGAATTCACTTTTTGTCTTTCCGATGCGACATTTAATCTCTTGGGTATTGTCCCACGACCCATTGATTATAGTTCCCAAAGTAATTGTACTGTAAGACACGTTTAATTCTCATTTGGTTTACATACAGATTTGCTTGCTTTTCTTTGCTCATGATCATCAGCTTGGTTTTGCTGGTGTTAATATCCAGTCTATATGTTTTACTTGTTTCCACTATTTTGTTCATTTAGTTTTGTAGCCCTTCTATGGTATTGGAAAACAATATTGTATTATCTGTATACCGCAGGTTAATGAGCTTGACTCTATTTATTGAGATGCCTTCATCAATATCTTTTAGAGCCTCTTCAAAAATGTGCTCCGAGTACAGATTGAATATCGGTGGTGAAATTATGCACCCCTGTCTCACTCCCCTTAAGATTTTAACCTTATCTCTATATTCTCCATCTATTCGGAGTACCGCTGATTGATTCCAATACAGGTTAGATATTATTTTTAAGTGTCTTCCGTCAATCCCTATCCTCTTCGGCACTTCCATCATTTGTTCATGGCTGACTCTAGCGAAAGCCTTCTTGTAGTCAATCAGGTATGCAAAAACATTACATCTCTACATTTCTGAAACAATGCCTAAATAAAGCTTCCCTCGTAGCAACGGCGTTCACAAATCCACAAAAAAATAGTTTTTTTTTGTGTATGACTTTTAAAAACAGCTTCAGCAGATAGCTCATTAGGCTTATTGTCCTATAGTCTTCACAAACTTTTGCTACTGGTTTTTGGGGAATGGTACGAACTCCTATTTCAGTCACTCTACTGGTGTTTCTTCTGCCTTGTATATATCATTAAATTTTTCAGTTATTATTTTTATTTGTCTGCATCTAATAGCTTCAGCAGTTCTGCAGGAATTTCATTAAGTCCCGGTGCCTTTCAATCCTTCATTTGTCTGACAACTGCTGTTATTTCTTATGGTAGGATTTCGGGACCTGAATTTTTTTCAATGGTGGTCTCTTGTATTGTTCTAAGGTCATGGAAAAGTTTTTTCAAGGCAAGAATACCATATTTTCTTTTTATCTTCTTTGGTTATGGCAAGATTGCCTTTATTATTTGTTATTTTTCCGCTGTTGCGCTTTAGAAACTTTCCAGCTATTTCCTTTACCTTTCGATGAACATTGCAGCTATCATATCGACTCTGATACTCCTTTAGTTCTTGACATTGTTCTGTTTTTTGTTTCTCTTTGGCTTCCCTTATTTTTCTTCTGACAATTATATGTATTTTCTTATATTTTTGGAGATTTTCTTGGTTTTTTTTCTTTTTTCCATAAGTTCAAGTATTTCATCGTTAATCCACGTTTTTGGTTTCTATGTATCTTCAGGTGTTGCTCTTTTATTTCTCTCACTGTTTCTTCTATGATGATTAGACTTTCCTCTATAGTTCCTGCATTTCTTTATTTAAGCACCTTTGTACTGAGGTTTTTACTCACCTTCAGTCGAACATTGGGATCTTTTAGTTTTCCAACATCATACTTCTTCATCGACTTACTTGTAATCTTCTTTATTCTGACTTTGAAATTACCTACAACCGGTACATAATCAAAATTTATGTCTGCCCCTTGTTATACCTCTTATTGACTAGCATGTAATCAATTTTATTTCTTACAATCCTTCCCACACAATTCTGTGGAGATTTCCAGGTTTACAGTTTCCTTGGGTCTAGCTTAAACCAGGTGTTCATTATTACTAATTGATTTGCTTCCGCAAAAATCTCCAATGTATCTCCCCGATCGCTCCGGTTTCCTAGACCAAATGGTCCAACTGCAGATGATGTTTTGCTGGCCCCAACTTTGGCATTGAAGTCAGCGATGACAATTGTTAGGTCTTGCTTTTTTAACCTTTTCACGACTTGATTAATGCTATGGTATAGTTCTTCTATTTCTTCTTCTGTTTCTTCTGTTGTAGGTGCATACACTTGAATTATATTGATGTCGATTGGTCTTGCTTTTAGTTGTAAGAGTATCACTCTTACTCAGCTTAAGATGAAATTGTCAACAGATTTTGTCACTTCTTTTGTCAATATAATGCCGACACCCAATTCATGTTTGCCGTTATCTGTTCCAGAATAGTAAACGCGGTGTTCCCCGATATTTGCGGTTTCTACACCTGGCCAACGCATTTCGCTTATTCCCAGAACATTTAATGTCATGTGTGCTATTTCTTGTATTGCGTTCTTGTATTGCGTTCTGATGTCTTCTTTGCATTTGAATCTTTTTGTAATATTTGTAACTGCTCCTCCCTGAGATCTAATTGAGGAGCTTACTCCGGAATTTAATTTCGCTGTAAGCATAGCAATTTGATTCTACTAGAACTTATCTAATCCGGA
Source organism: Diabrotica undecimpunctata (assembly GCF_040954645.1). Taxonomy (NCBI): domain Eukaryota; kingdom Metazoa; phylum Arthropoda; class Insecta; order Coleoptera; family Chrysomelidae; genus Diabrotica; species Diabrotica undecimpunctata. The sequence goes on along the minus strand of NC_092808.1, from coordinate 83,748,014 downwards.
TCTTTAATTAGGTATCTTGTCTCAATCTTTCTTCCTCACCTCTGTGCCGTAAACCACTTCCACGGTTCTTCCGCCTTTGAAGCCAGTTTCTCAACTCAAGGACAAAGGGGTGCCCTACCATTCACTAGCTCCTCCACCCAAAGCTGTTGGCCAGTAAACGGGCCTACAGACCAACGCAGTTGCCCGGAGTGTGGCAAGTGGAGCTTTAAGTGAGAGTTAGTTGTCTTATGAGGACCAGTTATCAAAAACCAACTCTCGTCTATGACGCTCGATGTGGTCGTTCAAATAAAAGGTGCTACCCCTATAACACAACTATACACCCCTAGTACTTGTCATCCGACTGATGGCAAATACTGGCGGATACACGGTAAGTGTAAGGAAGTGCATTTTTTACTCTGATACGGAGTGCAGGCACAGAAGAATTTTTTGGGGTTGATAATTACGCATACAAACAAAATTGATTCAAATGAAGGCACTTCTCAAATAACAAAGATGTTATAAAAGCTACCGTATTGTGTAAAAAGGTGAGGTAACAATACTCCAAACGAAGAAAAGAACAAGAGGACGGACAATGTACAAGAATGAGTTATCGATGTACGTTAAAGATGAAGAAAGATAAAAGTAAGAGGGGAGGAATGCTGACCGGACCTGGTATTTTATCAATAACATTAAGACACGAGTCAGTCGTGAAGGTAAACTACCATCTGAAACATTAAAAACTCTTGTATGGTATGAGTGCTACAATATTAAAAGAGAAAAAGATACGACAGAAATAGAGTAGATATGATAGAGAAGGAAAGAGGAAGTACAGGAAATATTGTGAAAGTTGCGGTTAGCCATAAATTATTATCATCGGCCTGTGAACTAAGAAAACTGTTTTATTATCTGATTACATTAAATAAATTTAACTTAAAATTTATTATATTATATAATTAATGTACGCGTTGTCTCAGAAAGTAGGAATAAATGTGTTTATTGTATTTGTTAATATAAATAAATTCAGATTACCTAAAAACCGTTGTACTAAAATTAATGTATATTTATTTGTCATGCTGATAAATTCTTCCTTTTGATAAACATTTTCAAGCTTTTACTGTTTCCTCGAAAGTTAATCTTTGTATTCCGTAATTCAATATTTTTGTGGAGGATTTGTTTGTTTGGTGGAGGATTTTTGTCCATTTTATCTAGAATTTCAGTTTGCTAGAATATGTTTCTGTTGTATTTTGTAATGAAAATTTTCATTTTGTTTATGTTATAATATGTTATATTTAACAGAAAAGGGTTTTCAGTAATTCAAAAACAGATTTTTCTTGCGCACTTCACCATAATCATTCTTTTAATAACCAATTTCAAAATTCTTTACAATCAAAATAAAAGCGTTAAGCTATCATTATTAGAATCTATGAAAATTAACAAATTAAAAATACAGATTTATTTCTAAACCAACTTGAGACAAAAAGTTCTCCCCTCCTCAACTTGTTTAGTTAAAGACTAAAGTGTTAGACGCATAACAGACATAGTTCACTTTAAAAAGGCACTTTGCCGAAACCGCTGTAGTGATAATAAATTATAATAAAATTGGTTGAAATCTTGAAAACAAAAGTTTTCGTTGTTTTATAGCTTGACATAATTAACTTTTATTAAGTAACGGTCGAATCCATTAAAATTTGGACGTTTAAGCATATTACTATCAATAAGCAATTTTTCTCTAATCTAAATTACTACCAAAAACTTACAAATAAGGAGAAATTGCTAAATAAAAGAAATAAATAAATAAATAAAATCTAATAGTTTTTTTACAAAAACATTAACGTGTAAGATTACTTTACTCTATTTTTCACTTCACTAATTCAAAGGCCTTCTTTCTCTTGACTCATCTAATCAGATCCACGTTGTCAAGGAACTGAATGGATTCAACAAAAACATGCTAAAAGTGTCGTTTGTGACGCTTGGCTATTTTACTAAAGGTCTCATTAACAGAATTCATTTTCAAGTCGATAAGAAGGTCGCTGTTCCTGTAATACTAAGGAGCATGGACAATGCTGTTGGCACTTTATCTTGGAAACGCTGTACTATATCTTAATAAGTCTTACTGGAGCAACCTCACAATGGATTTCATATTATGTCAATACTGGTTTTATTACCTGTTCATATAAATTGTATAAATGTATTGTAGATCGAAAGTGATAATGTTCTTCCAATAGCCAGTAAATTTTTTATACTTTTATACTTGATGCTGATTTTTTCTTTTTTCGCTCTTTTTTTTCTTCAGGTTAGCCTAGTATCTAAGTAATAACAAAATATTTTACTGAATTGGTAATATGGTTTATGAGTATTTTTTAATTTAACCGTTTGCCCTTCTTGTGTGTTCTTTGTGATTCTCGAATAAAACTCGAAATTCGATTACGTTTATCAAAATGCTACGTCTGGTCGACTCTTCTATATGCAGTTGAAACGTGGACTCTAAAAACATCAACCGTAAATAAATTGGAGGCCTTTGAAATGTGGATCTACCGGAGAATGCTTAAAATTTCATGGACATCGCATACCTCAAACGAAGAAGTGCTGCATAGAATAGGCAAGGAAAGAGAACTTTTTAACACAGTAAAAGTTAGAAAAACATCATACCTAGGCCACATACTGAGAAATAATAAGTACCAATATGCCCAACTTATAGTGAAAGGAAAAATCGAGGGAAAGAGAGGCCTAGGAAGGAAAAGACTATCGTGGCTCAGAAACATCCGACAATGGACAGGGCTAAATTTTGAACAGCTAATAAGAACAGCTGAAGATAGAGAAGATTTTAAAATTGTAGTAGCCAACCTCCATTGAGGAGAGGGCACTTTAAGAAGAAGAATAAGTGTACTAAATTTATTACATTTAATTTTATTAGTAAGCATTTAAATAAATTGTTAATATTGTTACAGCTTCCGTGTTACTTTTACATGATCTTTACCTACAAGCATCACATCAGTATTTTTTACGAAGGTGGCTATTGCATTATGTATTATTTCAGGAATATTGCTGATGTATAATAGGTATAGGACTAATCCCAATACACAACATTACTTCATTACTTTCTATGAGTTATGAATAAACTTGTTTATATTTAACTTTAAAAGCTCTATCGAAAGTACAAGAAAAATCATAGAAATAAAAAAATGAGAAAAACGTCACCGTCCGAGACAGAAAGGAAATAAGCGAGGCCATTGAAAAATTCTACATTAAATTATACTCGGCAAATACACAACCACAACAACGACGTACTGAACGAACAATAATTAACACCGGCTCAGAAGAAATACCGGACATAACCGACTATGAAATAAGAATGGCCCTAAATCAACTAAAAACAAATAAATGTCCGGGAGAGGATAAAATTACAGTCGAAATGTTGAAAATCGGTGAAAGAAAAATAGGTATTAAATATTTTATTTAATAAAGTAATTGATGAAGGAAAGATTCCTCAAGAATGGTACAACTCCGAAGTCATTTTACTATTCAAGAAAGGAGACAAAGCAAACATCGAGAATTACCGACCAATATCCTTGCTCTCACATCTGTATAAATTACTAACTAAAATCATAACCAACCGCCTAACACAAAAGCTCGATTTCTATCAACCTATCGAGCAGGCTGGACTCAGAAAACATTTTAGTACCATAGACCACTTGCACACCGTAAGAACACTGATAGAAAAATGCACCGAGTATAATGTTCCAATTCATATGGCGTTCGTCGATTTCCATAAAGCATTCGATTCCATCGAATTATGGGCAGTGCTTGAATCTCTAGAAAATGCACGTATAGATTCAAGATACACTAACATAATTAAAAACATATATGAAAATGCCACCATGCAGATAAAGCTGGACGAAAGCACAAAAACTAATCCCATAAGACTACAACGGGGAGTAAGACAAGGAGACACCATCTCTCCCAAACTATTTACCCTTGCTCTAGAAGACATTTTTAAGAAACTAGAATGGAACAATAAGGGTATCAACGTCGACGGATCATACTTAAACCACTTGCGATTCGCAGATGACATAGTTTTAATAGCCGATAATATCCAAGAACTAAATGATATGTTACAACAATTAAATGCAGTTTCAGGAGCGGTAGGCTTAAAAATGAACTACAGCAAAACAAAAATACTGAGCCGAGACCAGACAAATATAACAATACAAAATCATACCATAGAAAATGTTGAACATTATGTATATCTAGGTCATGTTATCAAACTAGGAAAACCAAATCAAGATGCTGAAATTAAAAGAAGAACACAACTGGCATGGGGCGCTTTCGGCAAATTAGCATATATCTTGAAAAACACCTCCATTCCTGTAAACTTAAAGAAAAAGGTGTATAACACATGCATACTACCAGTTTGTACTTACGGCTTGGAGACCTTACCAAAAAATCTGCTAAAAAATTAGAAACAACGCAAAGAGCAATTGAACGAATCATGCTTGGAATATCACTAAGAGACAAGATTAGAAACACCGAGATAAGACGTAGAACGAAGATTAGAGATATTGTGGAAGAAATTGCAAAAATAAAATGGCGCTGGGCAGGTCACGTAGCCCGATATAATGACAACAGGTGGACACGGAGAATTCTAGAATGGAGACCAAGGACGACAACAAGAAGCACGGGAAGACCTCAAAAAAGATGGGTAGATGACATAAGAACAGTGGCAGGCAAACAGTGGATTAGATTGGCGCAATATAGAGAAAGATGGAAGCGATTGGGAGAGACCTACATTTTTAGAGGTATAGAAATGTAAGTTGGTAAAACTATTTTAACTGTCAGGCATTTTGACAGCTGTCGAGAGATTTATAATAAGTTTGACACTTAAACAATGCTTCCAAATTGTACAAATTTTGTTTTGAAAATTGTGGTTCTATTCGAAATACGTATCACGCACTACGTCCATTTTATGGTCAACATAAAAGTCCATCAGAGCAAGTAAATCAATTAACCATAAAACTTTTTTGAACTACAAGTACTCGAAATGATAATATGCATCCACAGACACGTCGTACGGTGCGTACAGAAGAAGTTGTTGCTGCTGTAGAGAGTAGCATACTGAAAGACACGAATTAGTCTATCTGCCATTATGCACAGTAGTTGGATACGTGCCCATCCACTTTATAGAAGATTTTGCATAAAGATCTTTTCTTGCGTACTTACAAAATTAAATTCATGCAGAACAGAATACATTATCACCTAGCAAGGCGTAGATTCGTTGAGTGGCTCCAAAACGACATTGCCGTTGATTCCGATTTTTATAAGCAAATTTTGTTTAGCGGTAAAGCTCACTTTTGGTTGAATTGCTACGTCAACAAACAAAACTGCCCTGTTTGGAGTTAAGATAATCCTCAAATGTATGTTGAGAAACTATTACATCCAGAAAAACTAACTGTTTAATGTACTTTATGGTATGGCGGAATTATTGGACCGTACTTCTTTAAAAACGATGCTGTCCAGAAGGCTACAGTCAATGGTCGCCACTATGAAGCTATGATTACTGCCTTTTTCATTCTTCAATTGAACAACCATGATGTACAGGAACTGTCGTTTTAATAAGACGGCGCAATATCTTACACAGCTCGTGCCACAATTGATTTATTGAAGGAAATGTTTGGTAACCGCATAGTTTGACATTTCAGACCGTAAATTGGCCTCCAAGATCGGGCGAGTTAACACTACTAGACTATTTTATGAGCGGTTATGTTAAGGTATTAGTCTTCGATAAGCATGAAACGATTGACCACCTAAGTGACAAAACATTCACCAGATTGTTGCCGATATACGGCGACAAATATTGGAAAAAGTGATCGAAAATTGGATCTCCAGATTATACTACGTCAGCCACCCATGACGGTCATATACCTTTATATATATATATATATATATATATATATATATATATATATATATATATATATATATATATATATATATATATATATATATATCATCATCATCATCATGTGCAGCTTTATCAACCGTTTCCAATTACGGTGCAGCCTCCCTTATTTCAAAGTTATTCTATGTTCTTATTATTATTCGACGATGTCTTAGTTATACGTTGTTGTAATAATTTGCGCTCATTTGCGCCCATATTTTTCTATCTTGTGCTATTCGAGACCACGTTGTTCCTGTTAATTTTCTAATATCATAATCCCATCTGAGATTTGGGCGCCCCTTTGGTCTCTTAGCGTTCCTGGGGTACCACATAGTTGTTCTAGTGGTCCATCTGTTATCTGTTCTTCTTGCCATATGTCCTGCCCATTGCCATTTCAGGGATTTTATTCTTTGGATTACATCAGTCACCTGGGTTTGCCTCCGTATCCATTCAATTCTTTTACGATCCCTCTTTGTTATCCCTAGCATACATCTTTCCATTGCTCTTTGAGTTACTTGGAGTTTCGACGTTATTTCTCTCTTTAATATCCAAGTTTCACATCCATATGTCAAGACGGGTAATATGCATTGATCAAATACTCTCTTCTTGAGGTATAGTGGCATTTTGGACTTGAAGACTATGGAATTTCGTCCGAATGCTGACCACGCTTGTTTTATTCGTCTGTTGATTTCCGGAAGTAGTGATCCCGATTTATGTATGAGCTGTCCCAGGTATATGTATTCATCTACTACTTCTAGCGAGGTTTCATTAATTTTTATTTCCACGTTGGCGATCAGATCATTGCACATTATTTTAGTCTTTGCTAGGTTCATTTTTAGGCCTACCTCATTGCTAGCTGTATTAAGGTCATTAATTTGCAGTTGTAATTCTTCAGGACTTCTAGCAATTAGAATGATGTCATCAGCGAATCTAAGATGGTTTAGGTATTCTCCATCTATACATAGACCTTGGTTGTTCCAGTCTAATTTCCGGAAGATATTTTCTAAGGTTGCAGTGAAGAGCTTAGGGGATATGGTGTCTCCTTGTCGGACTCCTTTCTGAGTGGGAAATTCTGGGGTATTTTCATATACGCTTACTCTAGCTGTGGCCTCTTTGTATATATTTGCTAGCGTTTTGACATATGGTTTATCTACTCCTTGGTCGACAAGAGCTTCTATGACTGCTCTTGGGTATACGGAGTCAAATGCTTTCTCGAAGTCTATGAATGCTAGCGCCAGTGGTAGATCATATTCTTTTGTTCTGCTCATTACTTCCCTTAATGTTTGAATATGATCCATTGTGCTGAAGCCACTTCTAAAGCCTGCTTGCTCTCGTGGTTGTGCAGCGTCAAGTGTGTTTTGTATTCTGTTGTTAATGATTTTGGTGAATACCTTGTATATCACAGGTAGCAAGCTGATCGGTCTATAATTTCTAATGTCTTCCTTGCTACCTTTCTTGTGAATAAGGATTATGTTGGCTGAATTCCACTTTTTTGGAATATGTCTCGATTTTAGGCAGTCTGTGTATATTTTTGCTAGGATTTTCCAAGTTGTTTTACCAGCAATCTTTAGAAGTTCGGCTGTAACACCGTCATTACCGGCTGCCTTGCCGTTCTTCATGCTCTTAAGAGCTGCCTCTACCTCATCCACGAGAACATCTGGTACATCTTCTTGAACCGCAATTTCTTCTTCGCCTATTTCTTGTGCTTCCGGAGCTTTATATAGACCCTCATAGAATTCGGTTACATGTTTTATTATTTCATCCCTATTTGTGATCCTTCCGTTGTTGTTTCCCAATGCTATTATTTGCTTTCTACCGATTGCCAACTTCCTCTTGGTTTTCCTATAGCTTTTATGGTTTTCGATTGTATTTTGTACAAGTCGTTCATTGTAGGTTTTTATATCTTCTGCGATTTTTTTCCGTATTACTTTGCACAGTTTGGTATATTCAATTCTATTAATATTGGAGTTAATTTTCATTTCTCTTCGTTGTTTCAGGAGAGCTGTTGTTTCATCTGAAAGTTTTCTATTGCTGTTGTGTGCTTGTGATCCTCCAACTTCTTTGGCGCAATTTAAGATTGTTTCCATTAAGTGTGTGCTATTCGTTGGGTCTTGTAATTTTTCTTGAATTAAATTTTGATAGCGTTCCGAGTTGTTGCTTAGGTTAGTGATATTTACCCCTGCAGTTGGTTTCTGGAGTAATTTCATTCTTTCTAGTTTAGTGTTTAGAACGACCCGAGATCTAATTAGTCTGTGATCGCTACCTGTTCGGAATTTGTTGAGCACACTTACATCCTTTATGGTTTTCAGCTTATTAGTTAGGATGAAATCTATTTCGTTCTTGGTAGTTGCATTGGGAGCTAACCATGTCCATTTCCTATTGAGGTTCTTCTTAAAATAGGTATTGGCGATTGAGAGGTTCTGGTAATGTGCGTATTGAACCAGTCTCTCTCCCCTTTCATTTCTTTCTCCAATGCCAAAGTTGCCGACACATTGTTCTTGATTTGATTGTTTACCCACTTTGGCATTAAAGTCCCCGACTAGATACTTAAATTGGCTTTTGTTCTTGTTAAGCACCTCAGTTATTTCATTGTAGAATTCCTCTATTTCCTCATTGGAGTGGGATATGGTTGGTGCATATACTTGCACAATTTGGATGGTGTATCTTCTGGATAGTCTTAGACTTAGACTAGCTACTCTGTCTGAGGTGCTTGCTATGTCGACTATCCTATCCTTCCATTTCTTATTAATTAGGAACCCCACTCCACTTGTTCGTCCATTTTCTGTTCCTTTGTGATAGAGGATGTTGCCCGATTCAAGTTCTATTAACTCTTCGTCCTTTCGTCTTACTTCGCTTATTCCGATGACATCCCATTTAATATTGACTGCTTCATTTTCTAACTCTATGAGTCTTGCCTGGTTCGCTAACGACCTGCAGTTATAGGTCGCTACGTATAGTGTTGTTGATCTGGCTGGGTAGTGGTTTAGACTCCGCAGATTCTTAGCACCCTCTGCCCTCCTGACTGGTTCTCGAGAACTACCCATCTCGGGGTCAGTTGGGCCTACGGAGAATGAGGGCCGTGGCTTTCTTTTTCCTATATTCTTAAGGGGTCGCGAGGCATACCTTACCACGCTGCCTCAGGTCGGGTTGGTAAGGGGCAAGTGTTGTCGTACAATGGCTTTTGCCAGTAACCATTGAGTTATATTATATTAATTAGATTTATAGTTCCATCGTTGATTAAAATCAGTTTCCCAGACATTATCTAAAAAATTGAATGTTTCACATTTTTCATCAAAATTATCATCATTGTTGTTGTATTTTGGATCAAAAGTCGTATTATTCAAAAAAACTGTAACAAAATGAGATTTTCTGTTGCTATTTTATCCATTTACTTAACCAATTTTCAAATTTTAATATATATGAGATCTTAACGGAATTTTTCATATATTGTCATTTTGACAGTTTTGTTATATAAATAATCAACTGGATGCATTTTCATAAAAAAGGTACTTTGGGGTACCGTAAACAAACCCACAAACTGACACATATACAAAACGTGATTAAAATGTTCATAAGTAATTGTCAAAAACACTATAATTCCGGTTCTTATCTTACCGTTGATAATTAGTGTCATTGCGTGATATGTTTTCGACGTGGGAATAATTTCGTCTTCACTTAAATCAGTTGTATTGGAAATAAATTATTTAAACAGATTAGCAATAAAGTTTGTTGCACTACTAATTTCTACATCTGACTGCATCCAATTATGTGGTAACATCTTTTTGTAAATCTTTACAGAAATATCCAATTTATTCAGATCTTCTTCAGCTTGCTATTATTCATGATCTATTAAATAATGAAAAGTGATTTTCTGTTGCTATTTTGTTCATTTTTACCTTAAAAATTGGATATTTATAAGATCTTAACGGAAAATTTTGATATACAAACTAAATGTCACAATGACATATATATATATATATATATATATATATATATATATATATATATATATATATATATATATATATATATATATATATATCGCACACTCAGTGCAAGACTGCAGTAACTCAAAATTTTATGAAAACGAAGTAATCATGGAATTCAATTGTAAACATGCATATCTATCCCCTGTAAAACTTAAGTAACTTTCAAATGCTTAACCGGCTAAATATTACAACAACAACAGTTTAACTATTTTGCGTTTTTGTACATAAGTTCCGTGCAAAACTGTTGTAATTCGAATGTAACAGAGTTACAACAGTTTTGCACGGAACATTGCAATGGTTTCGATAACAAGCAATGAAAGGCACGAAAAAAGTAAGATATTTGTTATTTTAATATCTATATCTGTGTTGTTTAATTTTAATATACAGCATGTCTACGTAATCCCTTTCTACGTTCTATAAAAATTAAATCCCAAATTGTATTAAATCTTCATGTAACCTTTCGGGTGCGAGTCTTATCATATTGTCCCCCCGTAATTCCCAACTTTCACTAAGGTAGTGAATTTCAATCCTTTTGTTAATCACTGTACTCAAGGTAGCCTGATTTGCATATTTTTATTATAGTCCTTTGGTTTTGAATTTAAATAAAAATATTGAAAGTTTTACAAATAATTTTTCTACCTTGTTATGATTTTATCATTACAAAGCGAAGGAATTATGGCTATCAGAAACATGTGCAGAGATAGAAACTGATAGAATTGTAATGAAATGCAGCAAAAAAGTGGTTCATCCTATATAGTTTAAGAAATGAAAACAAAGGACTTCATTGATTTTAAACATGTTTCCTTTCTGTTAGGGAACAACTATAAAATTGATCAAAATAAAGAAAATGTGAAGTGGACAGATATAAAAATTCTGCAATGCAGAAAAGATAGGCCGCACACAATTTTTTTTAATTACAACTATGATGACGAACTATGGAACTATCTAAAAAAATCATCACGGACTACACATAATATACGAGAAGTGCTACTTAAACCTGCCTACAAAGAACAGTCAAAACTTCAAATGGCCAAAAAGAAAGATTTGGTATACTTATGCGATTCGGGTATGATACCAGAAGCCCACCATAGTTTTATAAAAAAATTTTGGCCCAAGATGATATACGAGAAGAGGACAACAACTAACAGAAAATGTGTCTACACTTTTTACAATTTTCTCCGTGCAAAAGTGTTGTAACTTTAAAATTCTAATACTAAATGTGTAGTGATTAACAATTTTCTCCGCGCAAAAGTGTTGTTACTTTGAAATTCCTATTTTTTTAGCATTAATATTATTTTATTTAAATTTCTGTTTTTGGTTAATGTAATATAGGCTGAAAAGCATGCAAAATCATAATTAATTGTTAATTTTTCTTAAAAAATCTTGTGTCTTATTTCACCGATATTATCACGAAAATAAACAAAATCGTCGTTATCTCGAAACTTACTTATTCTGACTTACTGCAGTCTTGCACTGAGGGTGCGATATATATATATATATATATATATATATATATATATATATATATATATATATATACATATATATATATATATACATATATATATATATATATATATATATATATATATATATATAAAGTCAACGCCATGTCAATTTAAAAAAATAATCTTTGTTTTATTCCATTTCAATATACTATACCTCTCAAAAAAAACACACACTTTATAAGACTCCAACGTTTCTGTATATTTTCTGCTTAAGATCTTTCCCAATATGTATTTAACTTTATCATGTAACAATCTCTCAAAATCTTGGGCTACGTCAAGTTGGAAGGCATAACATACTTCTTTTTATTGTAGTGACTATCCGCTTCGGATATTGGCAACCATAATGGCAATCTGTATGTTTTTCTTCTACTTTTCCTTAAAGAATTAATTGCAGCAAACCATATCTTTCGCTGTTCCCCATGATGTGACCGATGTATTCAATTTTGGCTGTTTTTATTGTGGTTAACATATTTTTTTCTTTCTGCATTCTTAATAAAACATCCAGGTTAATAGTGTGGTCAGTATCGGATATCTTCAGGATTCTACGATAAAGACACATTTTAAAAGCCTCAATTTTTTACAGGTAGCGTCTTTCAGAGTCCACGACTCAACTCCGTATAAGATTATAGTAAAGATATAACATCGTAGTAACCTGATTTTTCTGGGTACTGATAAATCGTGGTATTTGAATAGCTTACCCATTTTTTGAAATGCAGATCTTGCTGACTCAATCCTAGATTTTATTTTAAGGGAATGGTCTCAGTTTGTATTGACGTTCGTACCAAAGTAGGTGTATGTTTTTACTCTTTCTATTGGTTCACCATTCACACTGATTTTTTCAATTTGCTGTTCCTTCTTAGAGATCATTATACATTTTGTTTTCTAAATGTTCAGTGAAAGTCTGTATCTCTGACTCACTTCTGTGATTCTATTTATTAATTCTTGGAGGGCTTCATAACTGTCAGCGAATACCACCGTGTCATCCGCGTGTCTGATGTTGTTCATACATTTTCTGTTCATTCGAATTTCGGCTTCAACATCTTCTACTGCTTCTTGAAAGATTTCCTCAGAGTATATGCTAAACATTTAGGGTGATAGTATAGATCCCTGTCGGACCCCATGTTTGATTTTAATATCATCGGATTCTCCTGTCTCTGTACAGATAGACGATGTTTGATTTTAGTAAAGATTTCTAATAATTCTTAGATCACAGGTGTTTATTCCAATATTTGTTAATATCTCCATCAGTTTGTCGTGTTTTACTGTATCAAATGTTTTATGGTAATCAATGAAGCATTCATAAATATCGCAATTCCCATCTCTACATCGTTAAAATAGCACTTGGATGGTAAAGAGAGCCTCTCTCGTACCCACTGCATTCCAAAAATCAAACTGTGTATGGCTGATTTTTTGGCATAGTCTATATATCCTTTGATGTATGATTTTTAGAAATAACTTTAAAATGTGGCTCATTAAGCTAATGGTCCGGAAATCATTGCTGGGTTTTTTTTTTGTTTTCTTAGAACAATAAACGTTGACTTAAGCCATGATCTTCGTATTACTCCGTTTAAATATGTATATGTCACTGAATATTTTGATTAGTCGTTGAGTACCGTCGGCGTCGGTGTTAAATAGCTTTATGAGTTCAGCATATGTATTGTCAGGTCCAGGAGCTTTGCCATCTTTTAGTTGTGATATTCCTTTTTCCACTTCATCTGATTTGATTGGTAAGTGGTCATTAGGTATGTAGGACGGAGGTTGTTTGGACCTATTATCATAAAAGAGTTCTTGTAGTATGTATTTGGCCCATATGTATATTTTTTTATTTTTATCTGTGATGATGTTCCCCCGTTGATCTTGCAGTTTGCTAGCTGTGTTAGATTTTTGAAGACCAGCTGCTTGCTTTACCCTTTTATGCATACTAAATGTATTGTGTTTTTGTTCCAACAACTCTATATCTTCACACTATGGTTTTAACCAATTTTCTTTGGCCTTTCGTATTTCGGTTGTTATTTGTCTCTAAATATTTTTGTACATTCTTTCGTTATTTTTTGATTTACTTTTTTCTTCCATGAGTTGCAGTATATTGTCATTTATCCAACTTTTACTCTTCTCTTTATTTTCTATTAGATGTTCTTCTCTGATCTTGTTAAAGGTTTAGCAAAGTTTTAAAAGTTTACCAAAAGCAAGTTTACATACCTGCTTTTTTTTAATGCCATCTCTATTATAGCTAATATTCTATTAACTTGATCGATAGTGAGCAACTGTCTCTAAAACCAAATTGTTGTTATGGTATTATATTTTTAGCTTCTCTCAGAGCTTTTCAACAGAAACTTCTCATATAGTTTTAAAATTACAGAGTAAAACAAATTAATCTCTATGATGATAGTGTATTTGGTTGTTTTACAGATTTGAACATAATACAACCTCAGTTATGTTTTATGTTCTATAAACATACCCCAATCTAAACGGTGCAATGATAAGATATAATAGTTTAACTCTGGCCCTCCTAGGTAGTTATTTTAGGATTTGCCTTGTAACTAAATTAAACCCAAGAGATTTTTTTAGATTGACGTTTTCTTTGATTTTATTAGTAACTTCTATTAAGATTAATTTAATTTTACCTTCTTTCTGGACGATGATTTCCCAGTCAAGTATATTTTGATCCTGAATTGGCTAGAATGTTTGTTCTTGATGTTCAGCAAATTTATTGGTTTTTTATAAGTTGCTCTTTGCTAAGATTCTATCTTAATTTCTTATTTGAGGATTATGCAAGAATCTTAATTTATTATGACTCATCCTTTATATTTAGACATAATAATATTTCCATTACTTTTACTCCGAACTTTTTATTTCTTATTTTTTAACAATCTTAACAAAATATAAAGCATTCTTTCCTTTCTATAAAAAGTAATTAACGTCTATAAAAAGTAATTTATTTAAATTTTATATCAAAGACAAAATGTCTGAGAAGTAACTAGCAGCATTCACGAAATTTTATTTTATGGTTACCTTATTAAAAGAGGATAAATCTTGAATGACAAAACTTACAAAATGGAAGTGGCTAAGTGTAATTTTCATGTAACTGGCCCAAAGTTTGACATTCCTCAAAATTACCCTTACATTTTGACTGAAACGCCAAAGGCAGTTCGAGATGTTCTTTTGGGAATAACGTAAATTGCTTAGGGTGAATTCTAAACCGACGTACCATAGTTTAACTTGCGGTTCTATATTTTCCACCCTTTCTTAGATTTTGTTACCACAAGATAACCATTTAAATTTGGTTAGTCTTGGGATTTTATATAGGTATTGTACAGAGTTAAAAGCGGATTTTGGAGATATAAAAATCGCTACATTATAAATTTTTTGTGTTTGTTATTTTCAGATACCTAAATCAGTTTAAATATAAGCATTGTAAGATAATAAAATTTTATCTTTTTGGATTTTTTTGAATGTGAAAACAAACGTAATATTAGCTAGCGTTCATATCCTCAGTGCACTTACAATTTTTATTGATAGTGGGAAAGAAATATTCAAATTTAGGCCAGATTTAAAATTTTTTTAATAAAAGTGTATTAGTATTATATATCAGATATGTCTGTAAAGTAAAAGCAAGAATATACCTAAACGAGTGTCTTGTTTCATTGATTACCTAATTTAATATATTTAGTAAATATAATTAAAATCTTCATCTTTGGCTATTGATAGCCCAAGATGAAGAGAGTCGGCAAAGACTGGTTCACAGATTTAACATAAGAGCAAAAGAATTTAATATGACAATCTCATCTCAAAAAACTAAAACAATAAATAGTCAGCAAAGAATCAACCAGATGTAAAATAGAAATTGATGGCATCAGTATTGAACAAGTAATGGAAATAAAATACCTGCAAATTACACTGTCTAGCTATGGAGATCTGAAAAAAGAAGTGAGAGATCTAGTACAAAAAGCAAATGGACTGCCAGGATACCTTAATAACACTATAGAGCGAAACAGAGACATAAACACTAAGATGAAGTCAAGAATTTATAAAGCCAGTGTAAGACCCATAATGACATATGCCTCAGAAACAAGATCGACACAGCCACAACGCAAAAGCTACTGAAACGGCAGAGATGAGAGTACTGAGAATTACAGGACATACGCTGAGATATCGAAAGAGAAGTGAATAGACACAAAATAAAAAAAAGATTGGAAAAACCACATAAGCAGAATGGAGGAGGCCCGTGTCTTCAAAATAGCAAAAGATAAGTCACAAATCGGCAGAAGAAATATCGGACGACCGCATGGAGTGACAACCTTCCATAGATGTATTAATCCGCAACGAACAAGCAGAATTGCTTACAAAGAGAAAAAAAAAGAAGAATTAGAAACAATATTATATAATCAAATGGTCATTGGAAAAGGAAAAGAATCGGAAGCATTTATTGTACTAAAATAAAAAAA
Organism: Diabrotica undecimpunctata; assembly: GCF_040954645.1. Lineage (NCBI taxonomy): Eukaryota > Metazoa > Arthropoda > Insecta > Coleoptera > Chrysomelidae > Diabrotica > Diabrotica undecimpunctata. The sequence continues at coordinate 83,732,158 of NC_092808.1, read as the reverse complement.
ATTACAACGTTTCGATTCCTTGTGAACTACTTTTGGTTTACCTTTTGTCAACTTCTTAATTCGGTATAATACGTCATTTATTTTTGTTTAATTGCATACGGACCCTCCCATTGTCTTAGCAGTTTACAGGACAAGCTACAACGACGTTGTGGATTATAAAGTCAAGCAAGATCACCTACTTCATAGCTTTCACTCTTGCATCGAGAATCATATTGATCTTTCATTCTGTCACTGGCTAACTGGATGTTTTGTCGGGCAAGTTCATGAATGTTGTTCATTCTTAACTTCAGGCGGTCGACATAATCTTCGCTTGCAACATGTTATTCGGAAGGTCTGCAGCCAAACTCTAACCAAACTAGCCAAACGAACTTTACGACCGAACATAAGGCAGGTTGGAGTCTGGCGTGTAGTTTCATTCACGGCCGAGCGGTATGCCATTCACAATAAATGAAGGTGCTGGTCCCATTCTCTTTGATGTTCTGATACAACTTTGGACAGGTGTTTACCCATCGTTCGGTTCATCCTATCGACAATTCCATCTGATTAAGGATGCAGGGGTGTCATTCTGGTCTTATTGACACCAATCAGTTTACAATCATTTTGGAAAAGAGTTCATTCGAAGTTTCGCCCTTGGTCGGAGTGGATCTCCAAGAAAACACCAAATCGGTGTACCTCTGCAACGGTAGCAGCTTCTTGATTTGGTATCGCATAGGCCTCAGTTTATTTTGTAAAGTAATCCATGGCAACTAGGATATATTTATTCCCATCATTCGTCTCTAGAAGTGGACCTACAATGTCGATTGCTACTCGTTCAATAGGACTACCAACATTGTATTGTTTCATGGGTGCCCTCTTTTTACCAACTAGACCATTACCGGTTGCACACAGTTCACATTTTCGGCACCATCTTCTTACATCATCTCTACAGTTCACCCAATAGAACCGTTCTCGAACCTTTTGCAGAGTCTTGATAATACCAAAGTGTCCACCTGATGCACCGTCATGCAACTGACGCAATACTTCTGACACTCTACTTTTAGGTACAATCAACTGAAGCTTAGTTTCTGTACCATCATCCTGCTCAAAGGTTCTATACAGAAGATCATCTTTTAGCAGGAAATTTCATTGGCTCGAGTAACACTTGACTTCTGGACTACATGCACTAATGTCTTGCCAAAAGGGTCTTTCACTTCGATGCACCCAATCCAATACTCTTTTTATACATGGATCATCTGATTGAGCGTCTTGTAACTGTTGAGGCTGCCATTGATCATTAATGACGGTGGTTCGTCTCACGGGGCAAAATAGTTCTTCTAATCTAAGACAGTGATTACAATTTGCACTGCATCGCCGTCTTGACTGAGAATCAGCATTTGAATACCTTTTTGCAGCCCAGTGTTTAATCTGTTCTAGCTTTCTGACTGTTGTATTATTTTCTTGCAATTTACGATGAATGTGACCTACGTCGCCAACATTCCAACATCTGGTTTCGTGTCTCTTCGGCATCGTGTTACGAACTACTTTCCGTACGATTTCCTCCAGACTTTTATCGTTTTGTTCGTCGCTCTCTTCAGAGGTTCGTACTCGATAGGTTCGTGAAGCTCGACTAGCTGTCTCGTGTTCCAAGGCAATGGCCAGCGCTTCATCTAAAACTTTCGGTCTTGCTAGTCGTAAAGCTTTCTGTAGTTCACTGTCTCTCAACCCATTGACGAAGGTATCTACAGCAATCTCAGTTGCTCGTTGAATTCTACTTCTTACTTGTACTTTGTAGACTTGTTGTAGATAGGCATGTTTGTAACGTTTGGATAGTCGCGCGAACAAGGTCTGGTAACATTTTTCTTGACCCTTAGGAATTTATTTTAGGATATCTCATATATACCTCATAAAGCAGCAGTCAAGGAAACAGCTTTTTCTTGTTCTGTCCAATGATTGGCTGTCGCAATAGCTTCAAATTGTTTGCTTCAAAGTTGTTGCTACAAAGGGCTTTCCATCAAATGGTGGCAAGTTAAATCTCATATGATGTGTCGTTTCATCTTTTGGTGATTCTTCTTTCACTACCGGGTCTAAGGCTACTGTATTAACTGGTGGTAACACTTTCGTGTTAGTTATCATGGTCTCTAATGGTTTGACCTTCTCTTCTACGTCTTCTATCTTATCGTTTACATTTTTCTGTATCTTATCGAATGTTCTTGAGACTTCTTCAAATTTCTTATTGTTCTGAATACATACTTCCTCGAATCTTCTAGACATATTTTCGAATTTCTCGGCTCGTTTTGTCTAGCTGTTTCTTTAATAATTTGAGAAGTTTCATCGAATATTTCATCATTTTTTTTTAGAAGTTTCTTCAATCATTTGCGAGACGTTTTCAAATTTACTATCATTTTTTTAATCAATCAATTTTTTCTTTCATCATTTGCGACACATTTTTTATTTTCGTTAAAACTGCTTCTTCTGCTGACTGGAACCGGAATGTCTCTGGGTCTTCTACATTCTTGTTGAGAACAGTCTTCAGTCGTACTTTTTAAATGTTCTTTCATACAAAGATTACTACCGAACTACGCAGATGTTCCCGGCGAACAATACTTCTCAAAAGTTCAAAAGTCTTTTTCAAAAATCACTGCTGAATTTATTTTGAAATCTCCCACCGGACACCAATTGTAGCGAGATTAAATAAAACGAGCGGTTCGAATTTATATAAATATATTTATTTAAAAGTTTACAACACAATTATATCTTATCAACTCCACTTTACAAATAACATTGTTACATATTTATACTAAAAGTATTGTTCTAGAATCATATGGAGTAGTCCCACCTCTAATTCGTTGTTTGAAGGATCGACCTTTCCCGCGCTCGATACATCTGTGGAAAGTTCTCGGTACTTTCGACATGCAACCATTACATGGGCCACGCCGATTGCGTGTTCGTAACAAGATTTATTTCTACATATTTTTAATAACCTTGTAATTATCGAAAGACATATCAAAAACGATGGGCGCCAACCAATGAATAAATTAGGTTTGGTTAGGTTCAATATGAGTGGGCGCTTTACCACCCTTCCGCTCGACCAAAAAGGTCTATTGTAATTCATTCCTAGGATAAAATTGTCCCTTTAGCACAGCATTTGTAACAAAGTCTATTGTGACCTTAAGTGCCTTTACAAAGTTGTAGGGCTCGAGTTGGTAATGCTCAAATGTATTACGCTTTATACTTTCCAGTCCTGGACAGTTGCACAAAGTCTGTTTCGTCGTCTCGTTATTAGCCTGGTATAATCTGCAATTCGCACATTCTGCTAGAACGATTTGATTCGTGTGTCCCTTGAATCGACAGTATCCTGTTAGGATACCTACGAGACAATGCTCAGGTCACTCATATTCATATCTAGTAGATCTTTAAATCTTTTCTTCGATGGTTCATGTATAAAAGATTTCAAGTATTTCAGACCCACTTATTTGTACCAGTGATTACTTTTCATCCGTTCCACCAAGTCCGATAATTTTTTTGGCTGTGCTTTCTGCTATGTCAATGACAGGTTCTGGGCTCATGAACGTTTTTTTGCCCCTCCGTTGGAAAGTAGGTCCGCTTTTTCGTTTCCTTTAATACCAGCAAAACCAAATATTCAGACTAAACTTAATTACTTTTTCCGATTTGACTCAGATTTTGAAGACAGTTTCAAACTAATTTGAAGTCAACGCGAGTCGATTTCAGTAATGCCTCCTGTCTATCAGAAATAATTTTTATAGATTGGTTTCTGCAGTTACTAGTGATTAGTTCCTGTAGGCATATTTCTATAGCATATATTTCCGCTTGAAAGATGATAAAGAGGATTATTGTAGCTTTTACTAAGTGTGAGCGTTAGTTTCCTTCCGTATTTCCCAGCTCCAACTCCTTCATTGGTTTTAGAACCGTCTGTATACCGGCATTGATCCGCTATTATAAGATTCGTTTTATTCAATTTCGTCAAAACAAAACAATATAACTACTTCTGAAGGTTAGAAGCCAATGTATAACAATAAAACTCTTATTAAACAACTTTCTTTGGGGGCAAATTTTTGGACTTCATCTAGCTCAGTCTCTTATGTGTGAGAACGCCTTATCTTAAAAGTAAATCTGGTAAATAAGTTTGGCTGAAACATATAGCCTAATATATTAATTAATCATATATTTATTGTGCAAAAAAATATTATTTAAATTTAAACATTAAAAGAAATGTAAACCCTGCCAATAGTTTTACACAAAGATTTTAAATGGTTACTCATGGTACTATTTGCTTTATGCAGGTGACTGCATAGTACGCTTCAGATGCTAAACGTAAATCTTGGCTTTAGATGTATAACTGAATCTAGATGATTGTGTGTGTATTTGCAGGTGGCCGTTGAGCTCTGAGCTCTTGCAACCTGAATTTGTTTTCCTCACATTTTATTGTAATAAATATTTTTTCAAAATCAGTGTTATGGTATTTCTGTTGTATTAAAAAGATAACAGAATATAAGAAATACTGTTTATATTTTTACTTTTACTTTCTATATGGGTACAAAGCGCTTCTTGAGAATATTTGTTTAAGTTTATAAATCCTAATTTTTGTTAATCATGAATGTTGTATTTTGTATGTTATTATATATATATATATATATATATATATATATATATATATATATATATATATATATATATATATATATATATATATATATATATATATATATTGTTATGATGTGTTTTTTTTGTTTGAATGATGAGCAATGAGTATTTTTAATAATATAATATATAGGGTTTTTATCGCGGTTCTCAAAGAATTAGCTTGTAAGTACTTTTTTAAATTATCTTTATTATAACTATTATGAAACACACATATATATCTAACCTAGCCAATGTAAATTTAAAATAAACTATCTTTAATTTGATATTCTTATAAAACTAATTAAATTCTATAGACAATGTAAAATTTAAACAAACTATCTTCAAAATTGAAATTGTTATGACACTAACTAAATTATATTAACAAAATTTTGTACCTTTCTTTCACTGAATGCCTAAATGAACTGTTTTCCACTATATAGATTCTAATCATCACTGAATGTCTTCGTACTTCGGTTATCCTTGTTTTTGTGAAATTACTTTTTCCAATTATCAGCTTCTACCAATTTAAGATATAGTTTTCTTCACCAGCATTTATACACCACCAAGCAAACCAGCAAACACCACATATATTTATTCTTCTTTTCAATATACCAATATCCAATTATTATAAGTTGATTTATACTAATCTCCAATCATAATATAATTTTAATTTCTTCCAATGTCCATCCAATATTCTTCTAATATACTTTTATAATCTTCAATAATTATTTGTGTATAATTATAAATGTGCATTAAATATAGGCATAATTTTTAATCTTCATTTAACTCACTATATTAAACAATTTGACTATTTGCAACTGATTCACTGACTTCAACTAACTTTCATATTTCTTACTAAACTTTTCTGACTGACTTCTTGAAAATTCTGAACAATTTACTTCACTAACTAAATGTGTCTACTAACTTTCATAATAAACTGGCCTGACTTCTGACTAAAAAACTGCCATCTTGAATCCAAATCACGGGTATTTATATCTTTTTGGATATTCTAGAATCATCTGGTAAGAAATCATGTTCGATTTCGTTCTATTTCTTCGATATGGATGTTCTCGAAAAAATATCTGTTCCATCCACCGACATAATCATTATTCCAGAATGTTCGACCGTAAACAATGGTCACACTCTGCACTCTGGAGAATTCGTTAATGTTCCATTGATAATTTTGTTGACATTTAGGCTTTTCAGATCAGAATAAACATTCAAATTAGTAACTAACACTAATTTAATAAAATACACATTTCAAACAATATATTATTATAACCCCATTTTATATTCCCAATTATTTCCTAAAATGTCACTTGGAGAGTAAGTATATCTGTCTATCACTCACTGTATAGTTGGTTGCCTATGCACATGGCTCACTTAAATATATTTACAACATTAAAATACAACTTTTTACAATTATTATATGCTAATTTCTTAAAATGCCCTCACATAAATATATTTTTATAAAATTCTTTAGTATATAACTTATTTAAAACAACCAAATATATAATATTATGTAGTATATAACTTATAAATTATTTTCTATAAACCCTAATCGTATCAATACCCCAAAATAATATTTAAAATTAATAATTTACTTATTATTTTTTTAAATATTAATTTTCTCATACCTTATTAAATTTAATAAATTAATAATTCAATTTTTTTTTTTTTATTTAAAATGTGTTAAATACATCCCTGTTCGCTGTCTATGTCAAAGCAGAGAACAACGGAGCACAGTTCGGCTATTCTATGGTCAAACTGTCATGTCAAATGGAGCAATGGATGCGATATCAGAGAATAAAATATAACCTTAATTAAAAATATAATCGATATGGTGTTCTGTTTATTTATAGACAAAATCTAGGAATTATTTCCATTCAAAATAACTTTCATCAATATAAATTGGTAAGTTTTTTCACTTTATTATATTAGAAAGACATTTTTATAGCAATTATAGTAGGTATCAATTTTGTGTCTAACCCCAAATTATGATTTTTAGGGTACAAATTAATTTCCATATATACAAAATTCAACAAGTATGATGTCAAATTGATTCAAAATAATGAAATCTACCATTTACCATTTAACAAATCAAGTCTATTGAATAAAATGGATATATCAGTAAGTTATTAGTGTTATTATATTTGTGTTAAAGGTATAGAAAATATTATTCAATCTCTTCATGATATTGAAAAATGTCGTTGATATGAAATATGCCTCTTAGTCTGTTATCTGCATCTATTAACACATAACTATTTAGTCCATTCTGATTTTCAATTCTGTATGGACCTTCAAACATTGGTTGAAATTTCTTACAGCGATTTTCTTTAACATTACTTTTTCTAAGTGAACAAATTAACACTAGGTGTCCTTTTTGAAATGTGATTGGTTTTTTTTATATTTCGATTTTGTCTTCTGATATATTTTTCAGCTTTCCTCCTAATTCGGTTATTCACTTTCTGCATTACTTGTTCTAACATATTATTAATTGTTTTGTTTACTTCTTCTCTGTATTTATATGGTATTGGGTATGATTTTGTTTTAAAATCTTTTTCTTCTTTAACTTTTATACTATGGATATAATTTTGTGCAATTCTATTTTCTTTATTGACAAGTCCCTTGTGTTGCTGCAATATGGAAATGACTATTGATTTATATTCTTCAGGGCAATTTAAAACTTTTATCATATCTTCTTCTTTACAAATAAAATTATTCTTCATTATGTACTCATTATTCCTTGCTTCCAATTTTACGCACTCCGCCTCGTAGGCATCCATCTGCTTAAAATTTCCATTCCTTAAATATTCACTACAATAATTATTCTTTACATTCTTTTGGGACATTTCCCTATCATCAAAATACATTTCTTCTTCATAAACATCATTATTTTCTTTTAATAATATCCTATCAACTCTTATTCCTTCTTCTACCTCATCTTTCTGCATAAATTTAATTATTTGCCCTTCCAAAGTTACCAGTTTTTCTTCAAAATCTATCTTTACTTTCTTCTTTTCCAATTCATCATTTCCCATTAATATATCAACACATAAATCCTTGACAATAAATCCTTGCATATTAATTTCTTTATTAAGAATATTAATTTTAAAATTGGCTAGTTTATCAATTTCACCCAACTTCTTATTATTTGCACCAACAATTTTAATTTTTGGAATCTTTATTATATCTGATAATTTTAATGTATTAAAAATAAAATTCTCCGAGACTAAAGTACTTTCTGAACCAGTATCTATCATAATCTTAATCATTTTATTTTTGGCCAAAGCATTTATATAAATTAAATTAATAGATTCAATAATTTTCTCTTCATCTAAAGAAATAAATTCAGAAGGTTTTTCATAATAGCAATGGCCTAACTTGTAATTCAGAAAGTTTACTGCACAAAATTTTGATTATTAGAATTGTCAGATTGTATCTGACCACTTGGATCTGATGTCCTATGTCTTTCCCTACTATGACTTCTACTCACATTTTCCTGCCTTGTACTACTTCGTTCCCTGTCTTCGCAGCTTCTATTCCTTCGAACACAATTTACCTGTCTGTTATAGTTAGGTCGCTCTGTATTTCTTCTATTATTAAAATCTTGTCTATTATTATTAGTACTGTTATTAAAATGTTGTCTATTATAATTAGTATTATTATTAAAATTTTGTCTATTATAACTAGTATTATTATTAAAGTTCTGTCTATTTGGATTACTGTTATTATTATTAAAATTTTGTCTATTATAACTAATATTATTATTAAAGTTCTGTCTATTTGGATTACTGTTATTATTATTAAAATTTTGTAAATTATCACCATACCTAGTGTTATTGTTATATGATTGTCTATATTGTTGATTATCATTTTTATTATATTGAAAGTTATTATTGTTTTTTCTGTTGTTATTATTACTTGTCATATTGCCTCTTTGTATTCTTTGAATAAAATTAATAAAACTATCTATTGTTTGAATATTTTGTACAGTTACTGTTTGCACAACATCAACATCAAAATGTCTAGATACATTTAAGACTGTTTCATCCTCTCTAAGTGGTGGTTCTAAATATTTTGCAACTGTTATCAATTTCAATGCATAATCTACCATATTTGATTTTAAATTTTGATTATACTTTCCAAAATATAGAATTTCTCTAAACTTGGCTTGCTCTAATTCACCCCAATAATAATTTAAAAATTTATTTTCAAATGTTTGAAAATTATCTAAATCATTCTCAATACTAGCAAACCAAGTTGCTGCATTGTCATTTAATGTCATTCTAATATAATCTTTAATATCATTAATATTATTCAAAAATCTTAATTTATGTTTTAAACTATTTATGTATACTCTAGGATGCAAATTTTTTATATTACCAGAGAATTTAATCCCAGTCTCATTTGTTAAATTTAAGTAAGGTCTCCCTATGTCTCTCATTTGTGAAATATCATCTATTCTCTGTTCCACATTTCTTATTTGATTATTATTTATTTGGATATTTTGTTGTATATCATCTAATTTTTCTTCTGTGTTTCTCCTGTCTTCGTTAATTTTTACTTCTAAGTTACATTTCTGTAACTCTATTTTCTGTTCTATATCTATCTTATTATCTTGAATAATCCTCTTTACTTCTGTCCTCTCATTTTCTATCCTTTTCTTGTAGTCATTCCGTATACTTTTTATTTCATTTGCTACTTTTTTCTCTGCAGTTTCAAGTTTTTTATCCATTTGTTTTTCTATTTGCTTTACAATTTTATTATTATTATCTTCTATTTTCTTTTCTAATTTTCTATAATTCTCTTCCAATTTCTGTTCCATTTTTTTCATGTCCTCTTTGACTTCTTTTGAATTCTCTTCCAATTTTTTTATGTCTTCTTTGATTTCTTTTGAATTCTCTTCCATTTTTTTCGTATTCTCTTCCATTGTCTTGTTCATCTGCATCATTAATGACATCAATGCTGCCATATTGACATTTTCCTCTCTTTCTGGATTCATTTCTGCAGTATCTTGTGGAACTTGAACTAAACTCTCCTCTTGTATAGGTTGTGTTTCTACTTCCACATCTTCTTTATTCTTTTTGCTTCTTGTACCTTTCTTTCCTTGAGACATTTTGAGACTTTACTTCTTCAAATATAATTAAAAATAAAATCTATAATTTTTTCTTTCTAATAAAAATTAATTTAATTATATGAGAGCACTTATCTTCCCAAACTAATTCTTTTAAATAGAGAGCCAACGCGTTGGGTGCCAAATTGTTATGATGTGTTTTTTTTGTTTGAATGATGAGCAATGAGTATTTTTAATAATATAATATATAGGGTTTTTATCGCGGTTCTCAAAGAATTAGCTTGTAAGTACTTTTTTAAATTATCTTTATTATAACTATTATGAAACATACATATATATCTAACCTAGCCAATGTAAATTTAAAATAAACTATCTTTAATTTGATATTCTTATAAAACTAATTAAATTCTATAGACAATGTAAAATTTAAACAAACTATCTTCAAAATTGAAATTGTTATGACACTAACTAAATTATATTAACAAAATTTTGTACCTTTCTTTCACTGAATGCCTAAATGAACTGTTTTCCACTATATAGATTCTAATCATCATTGAATGTCTTCGTACTTCGGTTATCCTTGTTTTTGTGAAATTACTTTTTCCAATTATCAGCTTCTACCAATTTAAGATATAGTTTTCTTCACCAGCATTTATACACCACCAAGCAAACCAGCAAACACCACTTATATTTATTCTTCTTTTCAATATACCAATATCCAATTATTATAAGTTGATTTATACTAATCTCCAATCATAATATAATTTTAATTTCTTCCAATGTCCATCCAATATTCTTCTAATATACTTTTATAATCTTCAATAATTATTTGTGTATAATTATAAATGTGCATTAAATATAGGCATAATTTTTAATCTTCATTTAACTCACTATATTAAACAATTTGACTATTTGCAACTGATTCACTGACTCCAACTAACTTTCATATTTCTTACTAAACTTTTCTGACTGACTTCTTGAAAATTCTGAACAATTTACTTTACTAACTAAATGTGTCTACTAACTTTCATAATAAACTGGCCTGACTTCTGACTAAAAAACTGCCATCTTGAATCCAAATCACGGGTATTTATATCTTTTTGGATATTCTAGAATCGTCTGGTAAGAAATCATGTTCGATTTCGTTCTATTTCTTCGATATGGATGTTCTCGAAAAAAGATCTGTTCCATCCACCGACATAATCATTATTCCAGAATGTTCGACCGTAAACAATGGTCACACTCTGCACTCTGGAGAATTCGTTAATGTTCCATTGATAATTTTGTTGACATTTAGGCTTTTCAGATCAGAATAAACATTCAAATTAGTTAATTACTATTTAACTGGGAATAAGCCACAATTAAAGATTAAATACGTTTATTGACGTTTCAATTTCCACTTCGGAAATCGTTCTCAAAATACAAACATTAGTAAATTAAACAAATTTTGTTTTTGTTACTTAGTGAAAAATTCTTCTAATAATTTAATTTTATCTGACTCATCTATATTGACAATTCAGACATACATTATACATTTTAAAGTAGACGACTTTAAAATGATATTGCCAATATTGTTGAGTTGCGTTCCTGGAACAAATAGCTTCAGAACAATATTCAAATTAGTAACTAACACTCTAATTTAATAAAATACACATTTCAAACAATATATTATTATAACCCCACTTTATATTCCCAATTATTTCCTAAAATGTCACTTGGAGAGTAAGTATATCTGTCTATCACTCACTGTATAGTTGGTTGCCTATGCACATGGCTCACTTAAATATATTTACAACATTAAAATACAACTTTTTACAATTATTATATGCTAATTTCTTAAAATGCCCTCACATAAATATATTTTTATAAAATTCTCTAGTATATAACTTATTTAAAACAACCAAATATCTAATATTATGTAGTATATAACTTATAAATTATTTTCTATAAACCCTAATCGTATCAATATATATATATGTATGTATTATATATGTAATATGTTTATACGTATACTTTTAATGCAGTTGTTTAAATACATTGGAGTAAAAATTTTAAAAAATGTTAGATATTTTTTCTATATGAGCAACTTGTGGATATATTTGAACAAATAGTTTGCGTTTGCATATAGATTACCCAAAAAAATATAAACGATATTTTTTTACACATTCAAGATATACATAACTGTACGCAACAGTGTGAATTTAAATCATTTTTATTTATGATGAAACTTTCAACCAGTACGGAAAGTTTCTTGGAGTAAAAATTGATCGCTTTATTCCAAAGCTTCAGCATACTTTCCAGTTTTGCTTTATCGTGTAGAATATTCTAAAATGCCGACACGTTTTCTTTATTTAAAAAATGAAATGACGGGGGAATTAAAAATGAGGAGTGATTTGAGTGACAATGTTTTCAGATTTTTATGAACTCTTTCAAAACGTGACTGGATTTTTGAAAATATTACCTACTAAAAAGAAATCCTTTACTAGGTGAAAAAACTTACTTTCTTAACTTACTTACTACAAATATATTTTTTTATTTAAAAAAGACAAAGTCGTATCCACTCTAAGCGACATTTTTGTAACATTCGTAACAATTAATTACAATTTGTAAACAATTAAACATTTGTAACAACTAATTAATTAAATTTAAATTAATTTTAATCAAATTAAAGTTAAATATTTATGTACTTTAAGTAACCTAATAAATTGTCAGGAACAAAATTTTTATCGAGCAATGCTTTCAGGTTATTTGGAAAATTGACAACTTTTCGCAGAGTGGCATTTTTCGCTAGATACGTAATATGAATCCAATGCATAAAATTACAGTTAACAAAATAATTTATTAAATGATAATGCAAAATACTTAAAAATTATTTGAGATGAAAAACCTACCCGAAGACTACTTACGTATTATACAAATAGAGTTAAAATGGAGCTATGGATATAACTTTACAAAATCTATTAAGCGAAATAGTTCAGCCAGTTGTGTGCTGGCACCGATTAAGTGCTCATTAAATTTCAATTTTAAACCAAACCAGTCTAAAAATGTCCAATATGTAAAAAAAAGATGTGAGAAAGGCATCAATCTCCTTAAATGTGTCACTTGCAGGAAATAAGGTGCTGATCCCAAAGTTGCATTGATGTTTTACAAGATGTACGTGCGATCAATTTTGGATTACGGATGTGTGTTATACGGATCAGCAAGCAATACACATTTACTAAAAATAGATCGTATTCAGTTTTAAAGTTTCATATTAACTTTGGGTGCTATGAAATCAACACCATGCCCTCTGTTACTTGCTGAAAGTAATGAAATGCCATTTTAAAATCGTAGAAATCTATTAGCAACAAAATATGTATTAAAATTAAGGACTAGAACAAGCGACTTACTAATTATGCTGTATGAATTATCTATTCAAAATCTAGTAAACAATTATTGGAAAATAAAACATTCACTACCATTAGCGGATGCCTTTCTGGAAACCAATGATTTACCGGTTACCCTTTCAACAAATTTTATTATACCATTTTATAAATTAGAATTTAATACAATCAATCTTTAAAAAATCAAATATTATATTTCCGAAATATTCAGAATCACACCAAATAAATAACAAGTTGTTAAACTTCATTTGAGTGAATATACTAATAAAACTATAATTTACACAGATGGCTCTAAACAGAACGATGGGAAGGTAGGGTCTGCAGTGTACGTTTCTTCCAAAAACAAATCATTTAAACTAAAGCTTCCTCCACATTGCTCTATTTACACTGCAGAAGCGGTAGCTATAAGGAAAGCTCTGGATTGGCTGGAGCACAAAAATTTGCAAGATGCTGTGATCATCTCAGACTGTAAGTCAGTCCTTAGTGGACTTAATAATACTGAGTTGAACCATAAGACATGTGAGCTGATATATGTGAAATTAAACAAAAAATGAGAAACAAATATTTAACATTTATTTGGGCAAAACAGTCACTCGGGGATAAAAGGTAATGAAATAGTAGACGAGCTCGCTAAGGATTCTACTCATTTAGATATACAATAACATAGTTACACAGTATCAGATCTAATCAATTTTTATAATAAAAAAATAAATTTTAACTGGCAGACAGATGGAAAATATTGGCGAATACTTCAAATAATCATTATTACAAGATTCATCCTACGTCACCTACCCTAATATAATTACCACACATATTTCATTATAATATATCTAAACGATCAGCAGCAACTATCACAAGATTAAAAACTGACCACGGTGCTGTTCCTGCTCACCTGGCTAGATTAGAAATTATAGAATCAGGAAAGTGTTTATGTGATAATATTTCCCAGTGTGATGTTAATCACATCCTGTTTGGATGTTTTAAAAATAAAGCACTCTCATCTACGTTTTATAAATATCTGGTTAAAAGTAATGTGGAACTTCCAGTAAACATAACCCACCTACTGTCACTGAATCAGAAATCAATATACGAACTCATATGGAATCTCTGAGTGACATTGACAGAGTGGTAGAAGTCAGTGAAGAAAACGGACTGTCCCTAAACACAAAAAAGACACAATTTATGGTAATTACAAAAGTTCAACAGCGCCAAGAAAACATAACAATACATGGAGAGCAAATTAAAAAAGTTGAAAAATATAAATATCTGGGTACAATAATTAACGAAAATGATGAGTACACACAAGAGATTAAGGCAAGAATAGGACAGGCAAGAAATTCTTTCAACAAACTAAAAAAAGTACTCTGCAGCAGGGAAATCTTATATAAAATCAATCATTGATTCTACTTCTTCACTTTATGGAAGATTTGATAAAACAAATTTGTGCAAATTGGAAATTATATGAAATAAATCATTTGAAATATGTCTAAACGAACCACGGAACCTAAACCTTTTGAAACTTTAAGAGCAGAAACCATCGGACCTCAATAAGATCTGATAAAATGGTATTTAGTTTAAAGCAATAATTACTAAATTACTAGAGAAAAGATAAGCATTTCTTAGCGGATACCAAAACTCAACTAATATTATACAGCTAATTACTTTTGAATGCAAAATAGTTGTTCTCATATTTGTGAACAAACATGAAATTTAATCTATCAACACTGCTGATACAAAATTCTTTATTTTTTTCGTATTCATATCGGTATCAATCAAGTGTAATAACGTTATTTTAGCGACCTCGCTTTGGGAGACACTCGGTTTGATACAAAATTAAACTTAGAAAGTACAACAAATGTTGTACCCCAGAATATTTCCCACTTTAGTGGTTAGCGTACAAATGTTCCATCTACTGTGATGGCTATGAACGAAAACGATTTAATAATATCGTTTTCTGTCCTCCAGGCTATACAATATGTGCAAAAGCTTTAAACCTGCAAAATAGTGGCTATGGCTCTGACGAATTAAAAAGCCAACAATGCGGCGTTGGATTACAAATTTTACTTACTTCGTTAGACACTCGGGCTGATACAAATTCAAATTGGCAAAGTTCAACGAATGTCTTCAGAATATTTTCTACTTGAATGGTACAGTAACGTACAGAAACGAACAGTTTCGTTGCGCTTTTCTAGTTTACATTTGTATTAGACCCAGTGTCTTATGGTTAAACTAATTATATAACTAAATGCAAATTAAACCCACACAAAATATCAAATCGTTCGAGTAGGTGTAAATCATTTTTAATTTTTGCTTTATCCAATATTTTATTTATTTTCGATAGTGCATACTATTTGCATATTATCAATAACAGAACAATGTTTATAATTTTTTTTTGTTTATCTGCAAATTATGCATAATGTGTTCCAGTCAATTTTCAGTTTTTTTATTTGGAAATTCCTGTGTACATTCAATTTCGTTTACATGGTTTTTCGTTGGAGTTTTTAATTTTTGATCCATGATTTCATAATAGCTTTAATTAAATTTATGTTTTTTTAAGAAAAAAATAATGTAGATCAGTAATTAACTGAAAAAACTGATTAAAAATAGTTATCTCACCTTTACGGATTTCACAAAAAAACACAATATTATTAAAAGTCTTAATGGCTCCTTCACATACAGGTTTGCAAGCGTTAAACTTGGTAAACAAGTTGAACAAGTTAAACACTTTGAATAAGGCAAATAAATACCAACTTAATTTGTATTAGATTTTTAAATAATTAATTTTAAAAAGTAAACATACGTTTCAGAATTAATGTGATATACTCACTTTTTGTATAATTTAAATACACATATATACACCCACCTGTACACAATATTATATTTATATTATACCACTTTATTACAAAAAAAAAAATCGTTAAATACAATATTATAAATAAAAATAATAAGAAAATAGTTAGAATTATTTTAAAGAATTTGTTGATTAATTATTTATACTTACTTAATTTACATTATTTCACTCTATATGCGAGAAAAAGAAAAATCGAAAATATGATTTTTTTTCCTTACATGATCCAAGAACCACGCAGGGTTTTTAGCGTGTAGGATTGTGATACAGAGTTAGAACTTAACAATATAATATTAACCATAGCAATACATAATTAGCATCGAGTTAGAATCTATGGAGATGGCATCACGTGACTAAAAACGACCTCACTTCGGCCATATTGTTTTGCCACTTTTGACAGATCGTATATGTTTATTTACGTTTGTTGTTTTTCAAATATTTTTAGTTTTATAATACTTTTATAGAAACTGTAATAATATATTGTGATAGTGCATAATAATGGTTTCTTGTTCTCAACATAGTTGCAATGGCAGAAGCAATGTTAATAAAAAATCTTCAGGAATAACGTTCTACAGGTTAGTATACAAATATGTAAACAAAGTAATGGCCCGTACTTCAGAGAATAAATTAATAGTATTTGACTGTATTAATTTATCTTTATGTATAATATATCGTGTTTTTAGTGTTTACCGCGGGATAAATAAAACATAGTTTATTAAAAATGTATTGCACTTTTTTAGATTATGATTAAATCTTCTGAATAACTAGTCATATTTTTATAGTAGTTTTAATATTATTGAGTCCGGTCGTGATCCCACCGCCATATTGATATCACAGTTAGCCACGCCTACCTACAGTCTGTCCTAAACCCTTCTTTCAGTGCGTCACTAATTTTGACATAATATAGGATTTTAAGAATGTCGAGAATTATTGCATGTCATTTTAGTTAAATTTGACAGTTGCAGGATCGTAATCCCTCTTTTTCTAATTGAAAATAATTTAATAATTTTAATATTAGTCTTTGTTCTTTCTCGATATATCTCGGCATATTAAAAATATTTTTATGACAATAAATACAAAGTTAAATTTTCACTGTAAAATGTCTGAAAATACTAACCTAAAATGACAATTGTTATTTTATCAGTTGACATTGTGAAAATACTGTCACGATCGAGACCATTTGCGTCAAATTATATTTATGCGCATCATCGATTGGATATCTATTTAGCGTATTCTAAACTCCAACCAATTATACACCCGTAAGTAGAATTAGCTTTACGATATTTAGAATCGTAGAATTTTCTAAGTTTTATGTATAATAATCACAGACTCACGTGTTTTTCTGTCACTTCTAGCTTAATGTGTTGGAGAGAATTCTATCAACTATGACGCACTGAAAGAAGGGTTTGGGACAAACTATACGCCGTTTTTAGTACATACGTTAATATGCTCATAGCTTCTCCATAGATTCTAACTCGATGATAATTAGAAATAAAACTAAATCTATACAAAGTGAAATATTAGATTTTTGATAACAGCTTGCAGTCTTTGAGAAATGCGAAAATATTTTTAGTATAACTGTCTTTTCCAAGAGCATTATTTAATGTTGATGGTATTTTGCGTTGTAAATCATACTTGGGGGACTACTACAATAAACAATGTTTTATCGTTAAAATACCTTTACACATGTCACACATAGGTTTATCAGCACGTTGTAGTAGGTAGTCGTGTGTTAACCGAGTAGAACCAATACGGAGGCGAGTGAAGGTTACTTGTTCTTTTCTATTGTTAAATTTTGGGAATTTTTGATAATTAATATCAACTTCGTACAGCTTGGGCATGTATCTTGACATATTGAATTAATCCTTTCTTTAAAGAATGCTTTCAGGTCGGTGTGAAGAGATTTTGTATTCTCTTCTGTGTTTGGGTTAGTAGGTGCATTTTTTGCTATTTTGTCTACAACCGTGTTTTCTTCGATTCCAGTATGTGACGGTACCTATATAAAATTAACTTTAACGTTCATATTTTCTGCATGTTTTAGTTCTTTTTTATTGGGAAGGAGTAGTGGATGACTACAGTAGAGTTGGTTTAATGCCATTATTGAGCTGAGAGAGTCTGTAATAATGATATTTCTCTTTTTATTTTTGTTAACTATCAGAACTAGTGCTTTTAGTATCACATACAGTTCAGCAGAGAATACTGTTGTATATGAAGGTAATTTGTAAGCTTCTGTATTATCTGATGAGTAGATTGCTGCCCCAGTTTCGTTTTCGTTTTTGGAGGCATCGGTGTAAACTTTTAAACAGCTACTATAATTGCTTAATATTCTAAGAAATTCTTGATTAATTTGACTTGCTGGCGTTTCTGATTTGCTTAGGCGCAATAAGCTGGTGTCAGTAGAGGGAAGACAAATTGTCCAAGGAGGAGGGGTTTGAATTGAGGAGATATCGTAGGTGTCTGGAAAATGGATACCTATTGTTAACAAGTAGGTATGTAGGCGGTAATAGAAAGGGTGATCAGTTCGATTTGAAGTTTGAAAACAACTTTTCAAGCGGTCAGCGAATACGTTGTGTATAACTGGATTATCTTGATTAGACGATACTGCCGCGGCATAAGAAAGATTTAGATATTGTCTTCTAAACGCGAGTGGAATCTCTCCAGTTTTCCAATATAGGGTTTGTATTGGACTTGTGTGGTCCAAAATTCGAAGACCTGTATTTGGAATAACATCTATTGTTGTTAAGTACGGAAAACGTGATTTTGACTTAAAAATTCACGGGCTAAATTAAAAGCTGATTATATATATATATATATATATATATATATATATATATATATATATATATATATATATATATATATATTTATATATATATATATATGTATATATATGTACATATCTATATATATATACTTATATGTATATATATATATATATATAATAATTAATATAAAAAATTGTAAAGCAAAAAGCGTTTATTTTTTAGGGTTTTGAACTACTTTTTTACTTTTTGATAGCTTTGCAATAAAATGTTGCAAAAAAAAAAAATTTTTTAATTCACATTATTTAGAATTAGAGAAAAAGAAATGTGACTTTTATTTAAATCAGTCGTCTTTTTTCCGAGGATTACTTGGATTTTTTATGCATCTTTAAGCTCGCCTAGTATCTCGTCTACTAGGACTCTTCCTACGAAAGACTCTACAAGAGTATAGGAAGTCAGCTATATTTGCTTTTACAGGTATTATACATATATTATTTATTTATCTACCTAGAATTTTTACTACCCGGCAAATTGTCAGCTGAGCTTCATAAAAATGTTGGCAATTCAAGCTATTTCAACGTTATAGACACTTTTGATATACATTTTACACTTGATACATCGAAAGAAATTTTCAGCTTTTGAAATTAAAGCCGATTAAAAAACGAATAACCATAGCAAATTTACACTACAACGAGAATGTAAATACTAAAAATAACAGTAATTTCATTACAATTTTGACGTAAGGTCCGCAAAGGATAAAGTGGAATTAACGTTATCGCGAACGGGATAACTTTCAGAAAATTATAGCTGAATGGATTTAGATTTCGAATGTTCCGTAATTTTTATTACTTGTCCTTATCGAATACCATTTTTACGAAATCAGACTCGGGTTGTTCCTTAGGGATCAATTCGTATTTTTTGCTGCTCTCGGCATTTCTCAGTTTCAAATTCGAGCTTTATTTATGGCAGTTTTAACGAGTTTCTACATTATTTAATACATTTTATGATGTATGAATAGCACCATCTGTTTTTAAACGTGAAAAAGTATCAAAATATTAAAGAAATTATATATATATATATATATATATATATATATATATATATATATATATATATACATATATATATATATACATATATATATACATATATATATATATATATATATAAATACATATATATATATATATACATATATATATATATATATATATATATACATATATATATATATATATATATATATATATATATAAATACATATATATATATATATATATATATATATATATATATATATATATATATATATATATATATATATATATATATATTTAATGTGATTATTACGTTTAAAAAACAATTTATAAATATGTTGGAAATATCAAGTATGTGGTCTATATTAAATAAAAATCTTTGTTTTTTCTAAAGCTCAATATTTCGCCATTTATTTTAATAGCTTTATCGGGAGTAACTGTAAAAAACAAACATTTCAAAACACTGACGTACACTTAGATTTACAATACTTACAGAAATTAAAAGATTATACACATAAATAAAATTGAATATTAAAATAAAATTATTGCTGATGTAACTGTACATTTAATACAATGCATGTTAAAATTTAAAATATCTTTGAGCACGTTAGTTAACAATAAATAAGATGAAACAAGTAAAAATTATTTCAAAATGCAAAAATTAACAATGTAAGAAAACATTAGAGGAATAGTATTTCTTTAATAAATCATTAAGGCTAGTTAGTGTGATTAATCATTAAGGTGAGTGTAGTTTTAAATTTTGTTTAATGTATTGCAATATATCTTGCTTAATTGCCCCGTGTCTGTTTTATAATTTAAAGTTTGTTTATTTTTTGTTAATGTGGTACATCTCCAAAAATAACCTACTTTTGTAATTTTCAGTCTGTGCCAAAATACGAGCATTGTTGTAGTCTAACAGATGACCGGTGTTTTTGTAGTGCTCGACAACTGCACAAGCATTTGTTCCTAAGCGGCAATCACTTTTATGCTGTGTGATACGTTGTTTTAGCCACTGCGATGTAGGGCCAATGTAACTTTTTTCACATCCTAGACACGGTATTTCATATACCACATTACTCGTATATAAAGTTGGTACTGGGTCTTTAATTTTAGAAAAAAGTTGTTTGCTATTTATGGTATTGTATTTATTGTTGTTATTGTATTTATTAATAT
This sequence comes from Diabrotica undecimpunctata, assembly GCF_040954645.1. Classification (NCBI taxonomy): domain Eukaryota; kingdom Metazoa; phylum Arthropoda; class Insecta; order Coleoptera; family Chrysomelidae; genus Diabrotica; species Diabrotica undecimpunctata. The sequence continues at coordinate 83,711,258 of NC_092808.1, read as the reverse complement.
AGCTAAATACAATACCATAAATAGCAAACAACTTTTTTCTAAAATTAAAGACCCAGTACCAACCTTATATAGGAGTAATGTGGTATATGAAATACCGTGTCTAGGATGTGAAAAAACTACATTGGCTATACATCGCAGTGGCTAAAACAACGTATCACACAGCATAAAAGTGATTGCCGCTTAGGAAAAAATTCTTGTGCAGTTGTCGAGCACTACAAAATCACTGGTCATCTGTTAGACTACAACAATGCACGTATTTTGGCATAGACTGAAAATTACAAAAGTAGGTTATTTTTGGAGATGTACCACATTAACAAAAATAAACAAACTTTAAATTATAAAACAGACACGGGGCAATTAAGCAAGATATATTGCAATACATTAAATAAAATTTAAAACTACACTCACCTTAATGATTAATCATACTAACTAGCCTTAATGATTAATTAAAGAAATACTATTCCTCTAATGTTTTCTTACATTGTTAATTTTTGCATTTTGAAATAATTTTTATTTGTTCCATCTTATTTATTGTTAACGAACGTGCTCAAAGATATTTTAAATTTTAACATGCATTTTATTAAATGTACAGTTACATCAGCAATAATGCTATTTTAATATTCAATTTTATTTGTGTGTATAATCTTTTAATTTCTGTAAGTATTGTAAATCTAAGTGTACGTCAGTGTTTTGAAATGTTTGTTTTTTACAGTTACTCCCCATGAAGCTATTAAAGAAATGGCGAAATATTGAGCTTTAGAAAAAACAAAGATTTTTATTTAATATAGACCACATACCCGATAGTTCCAACATATTTATATATATATATATATATATATATATATATATATATATATAATATATATAATATATATATATAATATATATATATATATATATATATATATATATATATATATATAATATATATATATATATATATATATATATATAATATATATAATATATATATATAATATATATATATATATATATATATATATATATATATATATATAAATATATACAGGGTGGTCCTTAAGTAACTGTACAAACAGAAACCGTAGATTCTGCACTTTAAAACATTACGATAAAATGTTGCTTTTATAAAATTTTGATATTAAGAAAGATACAGGGTGTTAAAGTGGAGTTTTAAAATTTTATTTTTCGCTATAAATTTTACGTTTGTAATTATTTTTAAACAAAAAATTATAATTAAATTTTTTTAAGCAGGTTAAATTATAATTTTATACATACTTTAATGTAACTGATAGAGGATGCCACATGTGTGGCATAGTTTTGCTTTGCTCTTTAAGTTAGCTCTATTGTGTTAAAAAATATTAAAGATACATTATTTTTACAAAGAAAAGATATACCTGTTAGTAAACTAAAATTTTAACCGTTTTCGAGATAATCGCATTTTATAAGTCAGCTGCATAATAATTCTTAGTTGTGATATTTGTGCGGTAAAGCACTGAATACCTGTAGATAAGCATAATTCATAGTTTATTCTTATTAAAACAACTCAAAGATTATAATGTAACATTACAAAATTTTTGTTATGGCTGTTAAATGTTTTATTGAAAAAAATATTCTTCATATTCTTCTTTAGGTGCCGTGTCCGTATTAAGACGTTGGCCGTCATTAGGTTTACAATTTCCCTTTTCTAACGCTTCCTAAGTTGTTATAAATACTGGCGTTGTATTACTTTTTCCCTATTGTAAAATGCTGAAAACCCAAAATATGTTGTTTATGTAAGATGCTACACCACCACATTTTAGAGAGAAGGCAGTGAGAACATACTTAAATATAACTTTTCTGAACGTTGTATTGGTCGTGGCAGTCATATTCCATGGCAATGTGGTGAGATATTGATAAAACTATTTAATTTATAAAAAATCCCAAAAGAATACTTATTATTCATTACTTAAATTTTTTACTCATTGTTATTGGGACAATTACAAACTAAAGCACAGGTATTGAATAACGCATATGTGTCTTGTTTCATAATACTTTTGCTACAAATCTAAACTTAAAGACTCAGCATTTTTACAAAAACGATATAAATATAGTAAACACAGAGGCATTTTAGTTCAGCATAATATTAGTTCGTTAGTTAATCATAATAATCATTGGATAAGTATCCAAAAGAATATATTCATCCATTATACATTATAGCCACCACGTAGCCGAGAATTTAATCCGCTTGATTTTGGTGTATGGGGCTTATTAAAACAACGTGTCTATAAGAATCCCAAAACATTCGTAACCAACTATGGAAAGAAATAAATACTGCAGCAGTTTCTTTAGACCCAATGATACTATTTAATATGAGACGATCTTTTATGGAATATATTGACAAATCAATTAAAGAAAATGGTGGACATATCGAAAACTTACTTTGATAAAAAGTTATGATATTTAGTTTAACTATTTCTTAATTTGGTTTGTGAACAAAATGTTTTAATTATGACTTTAATTTAACATAAAACGTAAAATGTTTGATGTAAAATCCTAATATTCTGTATTTTGTCCAATCCTATTATTAATTATCCTGCTGATATATTTATTTTATTTAATATTTCGTTAACTATTACCTTTATTTAAAATACGTATAGTTATACGGTTGCCTTCCATCGATATACCATTTTTGGTTTTCTGTTTTCCGAGACATGCCATTACTTTTTACTTTTACTTATATAAAAATAAATAAATAAATATATATATAAAATAAATTTTATATATATATATATATATATAGTAAACTCTTAAATATTGGGGAAATCTGCAAGAAATACTCTAATGTGTATCAATTGTTTCGCCGAACGTTTTCGCCAAAGAGAATTAATTTGGCCTCTTCAGGGCTGAAAGAGAATAAATTATAATTTATTGTTGTTATTGTATTTATTAATATAGCTAAATACAATACCATAAATAGCAAACAACTTTTTTCTAAAATTAAAGACCCAGTACCAACCTTATATAGGAGTAATGTGGTATATGAAATACCGTGTCTAGGATGTGAAAAAACTACATTGGCTATACATCGCAGTGGCTAAAACAACGTATCACACAGCATAAAAGTGATTGCCGCTTAGGAAAAAATTCTTGTGCAGTTGTCGAGCACTACAAAATCACTGGTCATCTGTTAGACTACAACAATGCACGTATTTTGGCATAGACTGAAAATTACAAAAGTAGGTTATTTTTGGAGATGTACCACATTAACAAAAATAAACAAACTTTAAATTATAAAACAGACACGGGGCAATTAAGCAAGATATATTGCAATACATTAAATAAAATTTAAAACTACACTCACCTTAATGATTAATCATACTAACTAGCCTTAATGATTAATTAAAGAAATACTATTCCTCTAATGTTTTCTTACATTGTTAATTTTTGCATTTTGAAATAATTTTTATTTGTTCCATCTTATTTATTGTTAACGAACGTGCTCAAAGATATTTTAAATTTTAACATGCATTTTATTAAATGTACAGTTACATCAGCAATAATGCTATTTTAATATTCAATTTTATTTGTGTGTATAATCTTTTAATTTCTGTAAGTATTGTAAATCTAAGTGTACGTCAGTGTTTTGAAATGTTTGTTTTTTACAGTTACTCCCCATGAAGCTATTAAAGAAATGGCGAAATATTGAGCTTTAGAAAAAACAAAGATTTTTATTTAATATAGACCACATACCCGATAGTTCCAACATATTTATATATATATATATATATATATATATATATATATATATATATATATATATATATAATATATATAATATATATATATAATATATATATATATATATATATATATATATAATATATATATATATATATATATATATATATATATATATATATATATAATATATATAATATATATATATAATATATATATATATATATATATATATATATATATATATATATATATAATATATATATATATATATATATATATATATATAAATATATACAGGGTGGTCCTTAAGTAACTGTACAAACAGAAACCGTAGATTCTGCACTTTAAAACATTACGATAAAATGTTGCTTTTATAAAATTTTGATATTAAGAAAGATACAGGGTGTTAAAGTGGAGTTTTAAAATTTTATTTTTCGCTATAAATTTTACGTTTGTAATTATTTTTAAACAAAAAATTATAATTAAATTTTTTTAAGCAGGTTAAATTATAATTTTATACATACTTTAATGTAACTGATAGAGGATGCCACATGTGTGGCATAGTTTTGCTTTGCTCTTTAAGTTAGCTCTATTGTGTTAAAAAATATTAAAGATACATTATTTTTACAAAGAAAAGATATACCTGTTAGTAAACTAAAATTTTAACCGTTTTCGAGATAATCGCATTTTATAAGTCAGCTGCATAATAATTCTTAGTTGTGATATTTGTGCGGTAAAGCACTGAATACCTGTAGATAAGCATAATTCATAGTTTATTCTTATTAAAACAACTCAAAGATTATAATGTAACATTACAAAATTTTTGTTATGGCTGTTAAATGTTTTATTGAAAAAAATATTCTTCATATTCTTCTTTAGGTGCCGTGTCCGTATTAAGACGTTGGCCGTCATTAGGTTTACAATTTCCCTTTTCTAACGCTTCCTAAGTTGTTATAAATACTGGCGTTGTATTACTTTTTCCCTATTGTAAAATGCTGAAAACCCAAAATATGTTGTTTATGTAAGATGCTACACCACCACATTTTAGAGAGAAGGCAGTGAGAACATACTTAAATATAACTTTTCTGAACGTTGTATTGGTCGTGGCAGTCATATTCCATGGCAATGTGGTGAGATATTGATAAAACTATTTAATTTATAAAAAATCCCAAAAGAATACTTATTATTCATTACTTAAATTTTTTACTCATTGTTATTGGGACAATTACAAACTAAAGCACAGGTATTGAATAACGCATATGTGTCTTGTTTCATAATACTTTTGCTACAAATCTAAACTTAAAGACTCAGCATTTTTACAAAAACGATATAAATATAGTAAACACAGAGGCATTTTAGTTCAGCATAATATTAGTTCGTTAGTTAATCATAATAATCATTGGATAAGTATCCAAAAGAATATATTCATCCATTATACATTATAGCCACCACGTAGCCGAGAATTTAATCCGCTTGATTTTGGTGTATGGGGCTTATTAAAACAACGTGTCTATAAGAATCCCAAAACATTCGTAACCAACTATGGAAAGAAATAAATACTGCAGCAGTTTCTTTAGACCCAATGATACTATTTAATATGAGACGATCTTTTATGGAATATATTGACAAATCAATTAAAGAAAATGGTGGACATATCGAAAACTTACTTTGATAAAAAGTTATGATATTTAGTTTAACTATTTCTTAATTTGGTTTGTGAACAAAATGTTTTAATTATGACTTTAATTTAACATAAAACGTAAAATGTTTGATGTAAAATCCTAATATTCTGTATTTTGTCCAATCCTATTATTAATTATCCTGCTGATATATTTATTTTATTTAATATTTCGTTAACTATTACCTTTATTTAAAATACGTATAGTTATACGGTTGCCTTCCATCGATATACCATTTTTGGTTTTCTGTTTTCCGAGACATGCCATTACTTTTTACTTTTACTTATATAAAAATAAATAAATAAATATATATATAAAATAAATTTTATATATATATATATATATATATATAGTAAACTCTTAAATATTGGGGAAATCTGCAAGAAATACTCTAATGTGTATCAATTGTTTCGCCGAACGTTTTCGCCAAAGAGAATTAATTTGGCCTCTTCAGGGCTGAAAGAGAATAAATTATAATTAGCTACCATATATTATCTATTAAAACATTATTGATCTTACCGTAACTTAGAATTGTAGAGTTAGAATATTAAAAAACTTTGCTAGTAACATAGTGGTGTTTTTTGTTACTATGTGCAAAAAAAAAGTTTTTTTATAAGGATTGAAATGTATGGTAGCTTCGAACTTGACACGTAAAGGCTTACCCAAGGTTAATCGAAAAACCCAATGCAACTACATTTAAAAGGAGGTAATTCTTTGAATTGTCGGCAATAACTAAATTTTTGATTTTTAGATAGTTAAAAGTGAGGTTCTGTTTAAGCCAGAACGCAAGCGCTGACAACTTCATTAGTTCGTATGAATCTTTATGTCGTTAAGGTTCATTGGTAAAAAACGAATTAATTTAAATCTCAGTAAAGGGAAATATTATTTTGATTTTCTTTATTTAATTATATTATATTGTTCATGTATTATTGAATCTTATTGAGACGTATCTAAGAAAAGCAAGGGAATGTTATATATTTTTTGTTAATGAAAATTAATTATAAAGGTATGTTAGTTGTTAATGGATATATCAGTCAGGTTAGTTATCTGTGATATAGTATTGTTCTTGGTATCTGATTTAAGTAACAGGTGGTATATATCGCTTAGATTCTTGATGTCACTCTTAACATTAATGGAGAAATCGTTAAGGAAAATATAAGACATTTCAATGAACTCTCTTTTAGATTTATTGTTCTCACGGTGGAGAATTGTGGTGTTAGTATAGTCCATGAGATGACCAGTGGAATGGACATGTTTGGCTAATGCACAACGGTCAGGGTGAAGTCGAGAATCACTTTTGTGTAGTGTAATACGTGATTTCAATAATTGAGATGTTTGACCGATGTAGGAATTGTTGCAAGAGAGACATGGAATGTTGTAGACAATATTACTAAGCCTATCTATGGGAGTATTATCTTTTATCTTAGAATAAAGATTATTAATTGTTAGGGCTGATCTACAAGCCACATTAAGTTTAATGTTGTTATTATTATTGCCAAAGCTATTTTCAACACTTTTCAGAATCCTTGTCAACCCCGGAGTGATATCTCTGAAATATGGTAATGAAAAATATTTGTTTATAGGAGTATCCGAGACTGGGTTCCCACTTAAGACATCAGGATCAGCATTGTTAGTCGCGAAGGAAGGTGAAATATCTTCGTCATGGATAGTATTAAACAAAATCTTATTAACTAATGGTGTTGGATAAGCGTTTGAAATAAAAAGTTTCTGTAGGATTTGTAGGTTTTTTGTATGAAATGAAGGATCTGATAGTTTTGTTACTCTATTTTTCATCTGTTTGATTAAGTTGACTTTGGTAGAGTTATTATGGTATGAGTTGTAGTTAAGGTATCTACCCGAATGGGTCGGTTTTTGATACCAATCTATTTTGATGTTGTTGGTTTCCCTGATCATCCTTATGTCGAGAAAGGGGACGGACCAATTACCATCTTCCCTCTCTATAGTGAACTGGATGTAGGGGTCATAACCATTAAAAGTGTCTAATAGTTCATCTACCTTGTCATTGGGTATAGCCAAAATGATATCATCAGCATATTTTTTAATAAATGGAATATTAAAGGATAGTAAAGGAATGACTGAGTCTAATACATAATCCATAACGTAAGTTGCAATGATAGGAGAAATCTTAGCTCCCATAGGGGTACCGAAAGTTTGTTGATAGAATTTATCATTAAATGAGAAGTAAGTGTTGTTAAAGAGGAATTCGACGATGCTGATGAATCTGTCGTAAGACATGGAACAACAACCTCTAATACGGTCCCAGTTGATCTCTATTGATGTCAAACATATTCATATGACATGTAAAAAATATTGAAAAACCACGTAGAAATGTTAAATTTACTAATGAAAAAAAGTTAGATGTACTTCTAGAGATTAAGGAAAATCCGCATAAGACAACTCGAAAACTGGCCGCCGTCAATGATGTAAGTAAACCATCTATTTTGAGAGTTTTGCATAAAGAAAAATACCACTCTTACAAAGTTCATTTGGTTCAAAAATTAAATGAAGATGATCCCGATAAAAGGCAAAAATTCTCTGAAATGATGATGAACAGAATGAACGCAGATTTGCAGTTCATAAACAAAATAGTTTTTTCTGATGAAGCGACGTGTCATTTAAATGAAACGGTTAAAAAACTCAGAGAAAATCCTTATTGGGTGTGTGAGACTCACGCAATATCCTAAAAAATTAACATTTGGACTAGTATCATTAACAATAAAATTATTGGTCCTTATTTTTTTGAGGGCACAGTTGATGGTGAAGTTTATTTAGATTTTTTGATTAACTTTTTAGTGCCTACATTACGAAGATTTTTTTTACTACCAACAAGACAGACTGAAGCATTTTACACGTATAGTTTGAAATTATTTAAACGAGGTTTTTCCCAATAGGTGGATTGGAAGACGTGGAAGGATCGAATGGCCGTCTAAATACCCGATTTGACTCTCGATTACTTCTTATGGGGTAATTTAAAATCTAAAGTATATTTTAAAAGGTAGGATAAAGGAAGAAATTAACAAAATAACCCCCGAAGTCGTACAAAATGTTGTGCGAGAATTCCAAAATCGCCTCAGCTATTGTCAAGAAGTGAATGGTGGTCATTTTGAACATTTAATTTAATTGAAAATTACATTCAAAAATACATTCTAAATATTATGTGACATTATTATCTTCATTTAACCTAAAGTTTTGTGATAGATACATTATCAAAATTTTACATCTTAAAAATCAATTTTCTCAGTTGTGATTGCACCAAACTTAAAATCTTTATTTTTCTGAACAGAGGACTAAAATCACTTTCTAACAAGATACCACACGACCCCCTTTGTTATTTCAAATTTTCGACGGGGTGCTTATATTTCAAAGGGGGTGCTAGCTGGGGATAATATTTTCATAATGTAAATTGTCAATTTAAGAATAAAAATCGACCTGTTTCAGGTTTTTTTCAGATAGTACATAATAACGTCAAAAATGAATTTATTCCATACATATGGACCGCATGGTATATAATTTTCTTTGGTATATTTCAGTCATTAACATTTCGCCACCTGATTAAACTACAAATTAATTAAAACAAAGAGATAAGCAATATTAAGATAAAATTATATCTCACAGAGGTGAAACCGTTCACAAAAAAAAACAAGACAAAACATTTTTAGTACACCTTTTACCATTACACTGACAATTTTAAAATAAATTAAAATACATATGAAACAACAAAAAGTGTATAGTTGTATAGACGAGTTTCTTTGTATTAGTAGATATATTATAAAATAAAGTAGCAGGTACATGGTAAATTAATTTTTAATTAAATGGATTGCAAAATATTGCTGTAGATGCTTCTTAACTGATTCGTATTTGCTTTGAAATTTATTACATTTTTTGTGTTGGTAATATAACACATTTCTAGAAACAGCCTGTTTTTATAATTAGTTACTGTTTGTAGGATTTTAACATTAGTCTAGTCAAACTTGTGATCTGTATTGATGAAGTGTTCGACAACGTTGTACCAAAAATATAGAGACATGGATCTAGAAATCATATATCTTAAACTATCATGTAAGCGCGTAAAATCAATTTTTTTAAATAAAATTTGTTTCAACTTGACTCATCGATAAAAATTCGATTTTTTTATCAGAGTGATCTGTCGGCAGAAGTTGAAATGCGTTTTAACTGTGAAGAGTTCAGCTCTCGTATGCAATTTTTGCATTTTGTTGCAAATCAAATCAGTTTCCATAAAGCTGAAAGAAAACGTTGCACGGTTTTTACCACTTTTACGATTCTCAAGAATTACACAAAATTTATTACTTCCATTAACTATGAAATGTCGATTGTAAGAGTCATATTGTTAAAACCTATGTATACCATAAAATTTAAAACGTTTAAAACACTTTTTTTATGCATACGTACTTTCTTCCAAACTACAGAACTTCAGCTACAAATTTCAGCTAATGCCGTCTTCGTAGAAGCATTACCGTGACGTAAAATTATTGTTGTTGTAAGTGAAAGTTAAATCATTATTATTTGATGCCAAGATTCAAAATTGAAATTTTATGTTATAAATTTTAAAGATTAGGCTATAACAATGGAATTAACAGCAATAAATCAATGGAAGATGAGCTTATCAATCAAATACAAGGTGAGGTTAGGTATCAAAACAAACAAAATTTTCCTGCTTTATTTTTCTAAAAACTTTTTAAGTTTTGAAAGCATAATAAAAATAATATTGTGCGTAATATTTAAGTCGTAAAGGTTATTGCTTTTTATATTTCATTAATAATAGACCGCAAGAAGCCGAGGATTACTAAAATATTTTAAGATACAATTTTGAGGTTTTAATGACCAATAATGGAAGCGTTTGTTCCCAAGATCTTGGTACTAGTAAAAATCAAATAATAGCATGCGACAGTTGCGGTTCAAGAATATACATTGCAGAAAAATGCTCTGGCTTTTCCACATCCGAAATACAGGCAATTATTTTGCAGAAACGTCTACTTATGTACTTTTGTGCTACCTGGATGAATGTAAGAGTGTTTCTATATTTGTGCGAAGATTTGCCAAGCTGGAAGAAGAAATTACCAGTTTCAAAGAGAAGATTACAATAATGGAAAATACGAATTCATAGACAACAGCCAATTCAGTTCTTTTTATAGAACACGGTGGTGTACTAGTGTTTATGAACAATAAGCTAAAATCACAAACTATTAGTATTCGTGAAGATCGGGTTCAGCAAATATATATCTTATATCAACTTAATTAAGTCAAGTTTGAGGTAGGTGCTGTTTACATACCTGCAGAATCACCTCGCGGATTATACAACCGGCTTTGTCAAACTGTGAAAAATGTTCTGCAATACTCAGCACAGGATATCTATGTTTTTGGTGATTAGAATATTCCCAATGCATCATGGGAGAATGATGAGTTTGGTGTAATGGTGCATTGTCCTGCAGATGATCCAGCTGTGAATATTGCTCATGCTTTTGGGTTTTTAAAATTGTATCAACATAATAATATTCCCAATAATCGTAATGTATTTTTGGATTTAATTTTTTATAATATTAGAAAGCTTAATATTTTAAAGGCCAGTGAACCCCTTGGACATCCTAGCATCCATCATGTGGGTTTGAATGTTGCTTAAACCTCTATGTGAAACAAATAGAAATAAGTAAGTTTATGATGAGTTGTTTTATGATTTTTGCCATAGACTGGCAGTTATGTATGATTAATGATGTTAAAGTTCCTATAAAATTATTCTATGAAGTTATCTCTATAGGAATTGCTTACTTTGTGCCATTGAAGAAATATAAGACTTCAACTTTTTCCAAGTAGTTCTCTGCTGATCTTAGAATACTGACTCTGGAGAAAAAATATATGCTTACTATATTTATGTGAATAATCGTACTGATCATGACTATATTAGAATTTCCCACCTAAGAGCTGAAAGCAAACATCTGCCTGAAATTTGCTTCAGCAACTATATTAAAGATATAGATACTGGCCTAAGAAATATTCCTAAATCATTTTGGAAGTACATAAATGAAAAGCGATCTAGTGATAACCTACCTAACTCCCTATTTTATCAAGTCCAATCTGCAACAAATGGTCAAGGCATAGCTAATTTATTTATTTCTAAAATATAGCAAAATAAATAGCAAAAACCTTTACATACCTATCCATCCATTAAATAGCAACTTTAGTACAAATATTTGTCATTCCTAAGATTACCATGACCGATATTTTTAAAGGCATAACTGAGCTGCCTAATAAGCTTACTGCTGGTCCAGATGGAGTGCTTAATTTTTCATTAAAAAAGTGTGTCTGTACACTTGCAATACCATTTGTTTTATTGTTTTATAGATCTCTGGAAACCTCTGTGTTTCTTTCTTCGTGGAAAGAAAGTTATGTTGTTCCTATATTTAAAAATGGTCAGAAAGGCAATATTAAAAATTATCGTAGCATTTGTATACAATCTGCAATCCCTAAGGTCTTTAACAGTCTTATAGCAAAGCTACTTTCCTGGTTATGTAAGGGCTTAATGTCTCAATCACAACAAGGTTTTTATAGCAAAAAAGCCACTCCAACAAACTTGGTTTGCTATCAATCTGATACATTATTTCATATGAAAGACCGCAAACAGGTAGATGCAATATACACAGATTATTCCAAAGCATTTGATCGTGTAGATAACCATATACTTTTGGACAAATTAATTAATGTAGGCTTTCATGTCAGGTTTGTTAAATGAATTAAAAACTCTACATCTAAGAAAAGCCAAATGGGCAAGATAGGTTGTCATGTGTCTGACAGTATCACATTAATACCTGAAGTTCCTCAAGGAGGCCACACTTCTTTTAAATATCTTTGTTAACGACATCACTTGCTGTTTTCTAAATAGCAAATATCTAATATTGGTCGATGACTTGAAATTTTGGAAAGTTATAAATAGTTTAAAAGATAAAGCCTTGCTACAAGATGATTTAGACCGACTACAAAATTGGTTAGGTATATCAAAACAAACTCCACTTAAACATAAAAAAAAGTTTTTATCGTAAAGTCAATAGAATCGAAACAAGCTATACTATCAATAATCAGCTATTGAATTATGTTTCTTCTATTTGGGATTTGGGTGTTTTTTTTTATGCGAAACTTACTTTCTGTGACCACATAAACTCTATTTCAATGAGGCATTTAAAATTCTTGGTTTCCTTACTAGAGACACACAAGATTAGTGTATTGTTCCTTAGTTAGAACTATTTTGGAATACTGTTCAGTTATTTGGTCACCCTATTTTCAGAACAATACTGGTACCATATAAAGAGTCCAGCATAAATTTTTGAGATATTGTGCTAACCACATCCACACTACTATTAAAAATCATGATTATTTCCGCATCGCACAACAATTATCTTTACCCTCACTCAAGAATTGTCGTGATATGTCAGGAGCTATATTTATATATTAGATCATACATGGATTTATTGATTGTCTAAACCTGTTAAGCCAGATTAACTTTAATATTCCCCATCAAGCTCTACGTTACCACAATGTTTTCAATATTTCTTTCCATAGAACAACCTATGGTATTCACAACCCACTGGATAAAAAAATGGGGCTATTAAATATTCGCGATTTTGATATTTTCAATATAACTTTAACTCAGTTAAAAAGATCTCCTGCTTTGTGATATGTATATTGGGATTGTTGAATTTTGTTCTTGTTATATTTTGTTTGTTCTTTTTGGTATGTAAGATTTTTAGTCTCATTTTTTTAAACTTTTTAATATTGATTTAATATTATAAGTAATTTCAAGTTTTGAATCCTAACTGTGATATTTTATATTGTAATTTAAACTGTTAATGAGGTTATCCCGTATATTAAATAAATAAATAAGTAAATAAAGGTGATTAATTTTATTGATCTCATGAGAATTGTAAAAAATGGCAAAAATTGGGCAACATTTATATATTTAATAGCTTTATAGAAACTCCCTTCACTTAGTGCAAAATACAAAAATTGCATATGTAGGATGCAGCCTTCGGTTTTAAAACCCATTTAAATTTTTGTCAATAGCACACTCATATTAAAGAATATTGAATTTTTACCGTCGTTGATAAAAATTTTATGTTAAAAATTGATTTCGCGTGCGAAACTGACATTTACAATCGCCGGTTGTTTAAGGGTTATTTCTGAGAGAAAGGTTTATTCCAAACAAAAAGATTTGTTTAGCTTTTTTGATTCATTTTTATTAAAAATTGTCCTGACTATATTTTTTGTTGGAAACATCTTTTTACGGCGTACAGAGTCTTCGTAAATCTGTTTTTTCGTTTCAGTGGGTATCTGGGAAGTAGGAGTTGTAAATTCGGACTACAAAATTACTATTCAAAATAACCTGTTCGATAATGATATTTATTTTGAAGCAACACATATAAGAAAACAGATTTATTGCAAATTCTAAAGAACTTTTTACTATTCTTCTAAGAAAACTTCTTTCGACTATTTCAACATTATTTAAAAAACACAAGAATTATGCAACATATTTTAGTTTACTGGCTTTTTGTTTAAAATACGTTTATTTTAGCGTTCCAATGTGTACTTCTAAAATATAAACGTCAAAAAACGCATTTTTAACCACCAGTAACTTGACTATTTTTCAATAGTTTTACAGAAAAGCCCAATTACAATTTTTTTCAAAAGCCTTATTTTATAGACACCCTATTAATTTCTGCAATTTTTACCTGCAATAGTAAATTTTTAAAACGTTACACAAATTAATTTTTATGCTACTTTGTGCTAGTTTGATTAAGAAAGTGAAGAATCTCCTTAACATGTAAAGTGCATTCTTGCAGTGGAATATCAAGTTTAAAGTGGTATAACGAATAAGTACTCTAATCTCTCTATTCTCGTCTTTCCTTTGTCTTGTAAATTTTACGTCTTGTGGCGTTTCCAATTTCAGTTTGTAGCCCAGTTACATGGCTGATTCTCACGTTAAATAAATAATCAATAAGTAGGAGTATGGAGCCTGGATTTAAATGGGTTAAAACCCGTATATGACTAAATTCAGTTCTAGAACATTAACAAGATTAAAGTGGATTATGTAGCATAGTTTTATTGGATGTTGACAAAGTTTAACTTTAACTAAATTTAAGGTACATTGTCTTAAAAGTCATCGAATATAGTGATATTTTAAAATTAAGGAAGATATTTACTTTTGACGATGAAATTTTAGGGAGATATAGGGAATATACAGAAAAATACTTAAAACAGACGAGACGGTTTTCTTCGTCTCGGCAGCCAACTCGGCCGGTTTTATGACTCTAGCCGGCGGATCAGTATTTGTTTGCTTATGTGACAAAACACATGTAAAGCATTTTGTGGTGATTTTGTCTTTGTGAACGTGTCAGAATGACATTGAACATTACATTGACATATATAATGACAGTATAGTTATTTTAAGAAAAATTTTAATATACGTGTAATGTTTCGTTTTATAAAATACAACATATTTAATCTCACGACTAGTAAGTAAGACAATTAATAGTTATAACTAGATAATTTTGATATTGATTTTTTTACAGATGTCTTGAAAAATAATTAATATAAATTCGAAAGCTTGACAGTAACTCAAAAAGTTTTCTTTGTCTTGTGGGCCAAATAGACTGAGTGCATCCTCAAGAATCACCACTTGATATTTAAATCAACAGCCATGCGTTTAATAAACTTTGATCAGATAAAAGGCATATATCGAGCACAGTTTAATTTAATCTTGCCCAAGTACTTTCGATCCCTAGATCATCTTCAGGGGCATCTGAAATAAGCCAAGAAACGTTTTTTTTTATAACTAAAGAAATTGATTAACTTCGATAAAAACTCGAAGTTTATGGTTGATAAAGAGTTTTTATGCGATTAACGTTTATAGACTTACTTCGTCAATTGCGGCCTATCCGACAAGAACAAAATGTACAAACCACTTTACTGCCTTATCTCGGGCATCGAGACGTCCTATTTTAGCAAGACAACGCGCGTCCCCATAATGCTCGTCAAACTATGGACTTTCTCCAAGAAGCTTTTGCCGTGGCCACCCAGTGCTCGGGATTTAAATCCTATCAAGTATGTATGAGATATAATGGGAAGGACACTGTCCACTTTGCACCATCCTCCACAGACTCTGGCATAGTTAATACATGAAGTTCAAGTTGCTTGGAACGAGGTGTCACAAGCAGACATCGATCATCTTATTTTGTCAATGCCTAGACGTATAAAGGAGTGTATTCAGCTACGGGGTCGCCAAACACATTATTATTATTATTTTTTTTTTGATTACTTGTTAATAAAAATTCTTGACAACGTTATCGTTTCATTGTTGATGTAAATCTACCATGTTGCCAAAAAAATTAAGTTCAAGAAATTATTCCTTCTGGGTGTAACACTTCTAATGTCACTGAGTATATAGGCGTTGTAGGCCCCTTGCTTCTGACAAGTATTGCTTTAGTGTTTCCAACCATTACTTCTTTGGACGTCCTCTTCTTTTTTAGCCATTTCTCCCTCCTTTAATATTGTGTTAACATTTCGATTCTCTGGCATTCGTATAATGTGACCAAGCCATCTAGCTCTTTGGGCTCGTATTTTTGCAATAATTGCTGGTTTTCCATACATTCTTATTATTTCTTTATTTGTTCGTCTTCGCCAAATATTCTCTGCCGTCTTTATTCCGCTGAAGATTTTTCTGAATACCTTTCTTTCCCAGATCTCTACTTTCTTTTCTTCCTGCTGGTTTATAATCCATATTTCACTAGCACACATCACTGTGTACTGTCTCGTAGACTGGCAGTTTAGCTGTTTGTGACACATTTTTTGCTTTCCGTAATGAATTTAGTGACCCTGTCGCTCTGCTTTCCTTCAATAATCTTTTGTCCATCACTTTTTCTTCTTTTCCCGTGTTCGTTATAGTTACTCCTAAGTATTCAAATTCTGACACTTTTTCAAACTATAGACAGTGTCTGCTCTTTTTATTTTGATACATTTGTTATTACTTGGTACGTCTCCTCTCATTTCCATATATTGCGTTTTTGTTTGGTTTATTATTAATCCGTATCTTTTCGCTTTTTCTTCAAATTTGTGGAAAACTTTTTCTAAATGTTTTTTGTTCTCGCTAGTATCATCACATCATCCGCGCACGCTTTACATTGTTCACTGCTATTGAAAATAGTCCTGTTTGTACTCATGTTTGATCTTCTTACGATATGTTTTAATACTAGGTTAAATAAATTCAGTGATAGCGGATCCCCTCTATTCGTTTAAACGAACGTTTCTAAAGGCAATTTAAAACTATAATGTTCGTTAGAAACAATAGACACAAAAAGAATGTCATGAAGACGATGATAAAATATTTTTATTGTGGCTACTACCATATTTAAAATCGGTTCCGCCAAATTTTAAATTTGCTGCAAGGATGGACATTATGCAAAGCATAAACAAATGTATTTTGTTACCGCCCCTAGTCTCTCAGATTGGATCTACGGGAATCCAACCCTATTTTCGACTTTCGGTTCACCAACATAAAGCTCAACCTGGGATTTCTAGGGTTAATTACCTGTTGTCTAAGGTTTATAAACCAGGTCCTTTAACCATTTTAATGTGGCCAAAAACGGAATGCAGCTATATTTTGGACAAATTTCTTCGGTTTACCACATTTATCAGTAGTGTTGTACTCTAACTTCTTTATATTTGCCGATTAGTTATATGTATTCACAGAACCTTTTAGAATTATCGTTATATTAATGGCTTTATTGTTTTTAAATATCAGTTAGGGTGGTTTTATTCAAATAATTAAGTTATTAAAAATTTAATATGAAAAAAACATTTATTCATATATATTGTTTTTAAAATACCAATCATGTAAGAAATTAATTATTATTTTACCAGAAAGGAGCTTTAATTCTATTGAAATGCTTTCCCTAATGGTAGTATATATATTTTTTTTGGAATACGGATATTTGTTAAAAATAACACACAATGCCACCCAATATAACGTTTACAAAAAATAAAACAGGAAACAACAGAAACAAATATTATGATTAATAAACAACCAGGATTTAAGAGGTTCTAAAATAAGTTTAAAATTAAAAGGTAATGCTAAATAGATTTAGGGTAGAAAACAGAAAATCGCAGAATCATTGGTCACTTAAAAAACGTTAAAGTGCGCTTTAAAATATACTGAAGAACACAATGAATAAAAAGAAGAAGTATAGGTACTGTAATGCCTCTAAATAAATACAAAACTGATATCTGTCAACTCCGCACATATTTATCTGCTCCTACTGCAGTAGAACTTTGGCGACTACCCTCGAAGAATCAAAAGTTGGTCGCTAAAAGGATCAAGTGGCACTGCAGTGGTGGAACCACGAATAAAATGGGTTTTTCTGTAGTGACGAATATCGATTCTGTTTAGGTATACCTAAGGGCCGAACTAAAACATGACGTGATAAAAGACAAAATTTATAGTTTCTGGTCAAATGATATGTGTATCGCACTGTTGGGATTATGGTAAGGTGTGCTATGGCTTATAGGTCAAGGTAATCTTTAATCTTTGTCAGAAGCAAGATAATAGCTTAGAAATACGTAGAATAAATTTGGGCCCCTCATTTCCTAACCTAATTTCAAATGTTCTAACATTCAATTTTTCAGCAGGTAAGCAGGATAACTCAAAGCAACACATTGCAGGAGTCACCATAGACTTCTTTTAACAGGCTGGAGTTGATTTTGTGTCGTGACCTCCGAAAATTCTCAGATTTATCTCCAATTGATCACGTGTGGAGCATGATGAGTTGCAGACGTCTTAATTGGAACACCCTCTTCAAATTTAGGAAGCATTTTAGGCAAACTTTTCACAACATATCAAATATTTTTAATTTGCCGCTCCAATTATGTTATATTTGTATAAGAAAATTCTGGATAAACAAGAATCTGGGAATTTTAATCACTAACTACTCCGTATTCTCTACCTTTTGGACTGTAAGATGGTAGTTGGATCATAAGTTATATACAGAAAGCAGAAAAATTTGCTATGCACCTAGAAAATAAATTTAAATTAAATAGTGACCAAAATAATTATGAAAAGTTAGGAGAGCCAGTTCCAACAGAAAAAAAAACTCAGTCAAACTTAAAAAAAAAAACAGTAACGAATGAAGTAGAGAAATATAGTTACAAAATGCCAAGTTATGATTAAACAATGGTGAATGAAAAGAAACTAATACGAAATAACCAGTTTGGCTATAGACAGAGAAGAAAGTAAAAAGCTCTAAAATGCTTTCATAAAGATTCTGAAAATTAAAATGTTAGTAAAAGTAATTCCGTAACAACTAAAAAAGAATCGTGTAGGATTTTATGCGCGGAACACGACCTCGAGAACAACGTAAAAAGTAAAATGATAAAATGATCAGTTTAGAAGTTCTTTTTAATGAAATAACTTTTATTTTGAATGACGGGTTTAATGACGATTATATAAAATATATTAAAAAATTATTGCTTATATTAAATAGGTATTGAATAGAGAACGCAAAAATCATTTAAAAGGTGATATTTAGTCAGACACTTTTGGTATCGGTATATTATTGGTACATTTTTTAGAGTAGGCAATTTGTATATTGTTTTTATTTTTTGCCAAACTCTTATAAGCTTATAAGTATTAACATATTGGTACTGATTCATTTTAATGATCTTTGGTAATCTCTATTCTGTAATCAACTACAGGAGTATAAAGATTTAAAAGAAAAGTATACTGAAAAAGAGCAATATGATAAAAAAATCGGTTGCCTGTAAAGTCGGTTTTACGGGCGAAGATTTTACGTGACAACGTCTTTTTCTCGGTAGAATATTTATTGATGTGAATATTATTAAATTGCACAATAGGAACTGTGGGGGCCTTGTAACTGGCTCCCTATATTCGAGGGTTGGAAATCTTTTGATTCCAAGCCTTACTTCAAAGGACTTGTGAATGGATGTATCTCCATAGGTTTGGTTCTTCAGTGACCGTTGAAGGATAAGGATTGTTAATGTGAGCAAATATAACTCCAGAGAAATAAAATCACCTTTAGTTTATCGACTTATAATTAACTTATTTTTAGAGTAGAGAGGTTCAAAACGACCGTAGCTGAGAGTTACAATATCAAATAATTCTTTCTTTATCACACGTAAAAGAGAAAACCGTATTTATGAGAAAAATGCCCGATTTCGGCGTAGAGAAATATTTTATACGTGAATTGAGAGTGTTTTAAAATGCACGTGCCTCAAGGGCGATGCGTGAGAACTAACTAATAAATTAATACTTGGTGCGTAAAAGTGTAGATTACCCCTCTTGTATTTAGGTGTGAAAACTATTTAAGAGGCTGTGGTGGCGCCAACAAGTCGGCTATCCCGAGCAAACTAGATATTAGTGAATATTTTACTTATTCTACACTAAAAAAAGTGTAAAGAACTATATTTTTATTTTATATTTTAAAATGATATGTTCATTTCTGGAACATAGACTGCCCGCGTTGAAGTATTTACTTCAAAACGAAAGAAAGAGTGATTTGAGAAAGTAAGCAAACTTAACTTAAATGTAATTTAAGAAATAACTATTCCTAAACTAGAGTAATACATAAAATATAAATGTGACAAAATTTAAAATTTTAATTTTCTACTTTGTCCACAGGAAGAGGACCTTATCGTCCTTACCAGTAAACAATTCAACAATTCTTGCCAATGGCCAGTGTAGGGGTGGAACTTTATCTTCCTTTAATAGAACTAAGTCGTTAACTTCAAGGTTCTTCTGTGGTGAATCAGCCATTAACTGTGTGGCTGTCTTTGCTTTAAATGTTAAACAATCGTGACATTTATTAATTATTCTTTTAGTTTCTTTGAGACCATTTAGACACCAATATCTTAAACGAAAATTGGAAAAAGTATTTTGAGGGCCTGCATGACATAATCTTATATGTTCTCTATGCAGCATTAATTTTACTATGTGATTATGAGAGGGTAGAAGTAATGGGTACTTCTGTTTATATGGGACGTCTGACTGCCTTAGACGACCACCTACACGAATCATTTGCTGATTATCTATGAATGGGTTGAGTTTTAAAATTGTTCTATTTGAAATTATCTCCTTATTTTCAAGACAAGAAAATTCTCGAAAAAAGTGTGCCTTTTGCAAAAGTTTTATTATTAAATTTTCAGCATTTTTTAATTCTGAAACATAGAAGGGTCCAACATATTTTTCATTTGAAAACTTGAAATTGTGAATGTACCTGAGAATAAGTGCGATACTACGTTGTAGTTTTGAGAAGTTTGAAAATTTGAGAGATAAATTTTCAATGAAACTTATTGGGCTTTCTTGTGCTAGATGAACTATTTTCGTTTCCTCGGGTATTTTACTTACATTTGGTTTTGAATCATAAGAAGTTAAATCTAAGTCATAATTAAGTAGAAATGAGGGACCTTGAAACCAAAATTTTGAGTTTAGAAGTTCAGGAGCAGACATGCCTCTTGACGCAATATCTGCGGGGTTTTGTTTTGACTTTATATATCGCCACTCAAATTGTGGGTTTCCTTGTATTTCAGAAACTCTATTTGCAACAAACTGTGACCATCTCGAGCTATGTGAGCCTAACCAAGCAAGTACGATTTCTGAGTCCGTCCAGCAGTTTATTGAGTCTATTTGAGTTAATTTACTATTTAGAATTTCAACTATTCTTTTAGTGAGTTTGCTGCATAAAACAGCACCCATAAGTTCTAACTTAGGTAAAGTTAATGTTTTTATTGGAGCTACCCTTCTTTTAGAGGTGATGAGTGTGGAAGAGACATTCCTTGAGCTATAAGTAACTCTAATATATATGCAGCTGGCGTATGCCTTTTCACTAGCGTCGGAAAATGCATGGATTTGTATACTACATACATAATTTTCAATAAAAAAAGGTCTGTGAATTTTTAAATGTTTTAGTGCTGAAATATGTTTGAGAAAATTTAACCATTCATTTAAGAGTGTAGAGTCTAAACTTTCATTCCACTGACTTTTTGAAAGCCAAATTTTTTGCATTATTATTTTTGCAGTTACTATTACAGGATTAATTAATCCCTTGGGGTCGAAAAAACTTGCAATTATCGAGAGCACTTGTCTCTTAGTGTAGGAATCTTTTATTTCGATTTCTGGTACTGAAATAGAGAAACTATCTAATTTAGAGTCCCAACAAAGACCTAATATTTTATTAGAATGATTTTCTGGAGATATGACATACGTGGAGTCAGTTGAAAATTGTGAAATATTTTCTAAAAATTGTGGTGAATTTGAACACCATTTGTGAAGAGATATGCCTGCCTTTTGTAGCAGTGCAGTGATTTGCTCATGCGCAAGTGTGAGTGTTTCAATACTATTTGTACCATATAATATGTCATCAATATAGCAAAAATTAATGAGCATATCATGAGCGAGAGGATATTCTTCCTTATGCATGTTTGCAAGTTCAATTAAACATCGTGTGCTAAGGAAGGTAGCTGGTTTCGTTCCATAGGTAACCGTTTCCAATTGTATACATTTTAACGGCTCCGAGGGAGAGTTGCGCCACAAAATATTTAATAAGAAAGTTTGGTTGGGGTTTATTCTGATTTGTCTAAACATCTTTTTTATATCAGATGTAAATACATACTTGAAGAGTCTAAAGTTGACTAAAGTGTCAAATAGTTCTGGTTGTGTGGTATAACCCTTTAACATAATATCATTAAGGCTAAAACCAGAAGTGGTTTTCATGGATGCGTCAAAAACTACGCGCAAACGAGTTGTGAGAGAAGTGTCTTTTTCTACACTGTGGTGAGGCAAGAAATATTTGTTTTCTGAGTGTACATTCTGCAGAGACAACGGAACATATTTTGCATGTCCTAATTCAACATACTCATCTATAAAAGATTTATATTGTTTCTAAAGAGAATAATTTTTTGAGAATTTGTTCTCCAAATTTAGAAATCGCCTTCGCGCCATTTGGAAAGAGTCGCCCAATTTATTATTTTCATTAGGCGCGCATAGGGGTAAATCTACTTGGAACTGTCCATTCGGTAGGATTTGTGTTGTGGCTTTAAATATTTTCTTAGCCTTTTCATCATCAGGACTTAAATGCTTTATTTCGGGAACTTCTTCAATGTCCCAAAACCTTTGGAGAAGATTATTTATATTTTCTTCTTCAGTGTGAGATTGAACAAATAAAGAAATATGATTTGAGTGAGAATAGTTACAGTTTGAGTGAGAGTGCATCTTTTTCTTAGATGAAACTTGTGGAGATAGGTTACCGAACATGACATATCCTAAATGAGTGTTTTGAAGCACTGGAAGACCTGCTCCAATATGAATTAAACCATCCTTCAATAGATCACAGTAAATTTCTGCGCCTAATAAGAGATCAATTTCCCTGGGGAGGAGTAAGAGGGATCACTGAGCTTTATGCCATCTGGTATTTTTATTTTGCTACGATCTAGAGGTACCTGAGGTATTTTACACGTAATATTATCCAAAACTGCACATGATACTTCAAATTTCATATCATTGTTTTTATATGGGAAAAATTCAATGTTTACCATTTCATTTGAGATGGAACAATTTTGAGAGATTGTGGAAATTTGTAATCTTTTATTAGTGGTAGAGTAATTTAGTTTATTTACTAAATCCTTTGTTGCAAAGCTCGATTGAGATCTATTATCGAGAAGACATCTTGCGTGTACAGGTTGTCCACTTTTAGAGTAAATTGTTACCAGCGCTGTGGCTAGCAAAACTTCGTTTTTTGGATTGAAAGTGGAGAGAGAAGAGATGCAAGATGAATTTTGACTTTGCGTGTCTGAGAGTAGACAATTTTCATTTGTCTGAGTGCTTAAGTGAGTGGATGTGTTTGGTGATTCATTATATGAATGTGGAGAATTAATTGTTTGAGTAACTTGGGCATTATTACTCCTTTGAGGAACATGAAAATGACTTTGAGAGATATGTGGTGCACTATGGCGAGATTGTGAATCACCCTGTATACTTGCGGAGGATTGAGAGGTTTGTGGTGCATTAAAGCGTGATTGTTGCCTATTGGCGTGACTTTGAATACCATCATGTGAATTTGAAGCACTTTGATTGCTTCGAGTGGGAGAGAATAAGTTATTTTGATGAGTGTGAGAAAAATTATTTTCTTCATGCAGAAGTGTATTGTGCTTTTTATTGCAAATTTTACATGTGTATTTAGAGATGCATTTATCAGTAAAATGCTTATTGCCAAAACAGTTTCTGCAAAGCTGTGCTTGCTTTACAAAATTAAACCTTTCTCGAGAATTTATGTCTTTAAATAAGTTACACTGATTTATTTTATGACCAGTTTGTTTACAAAATATGCAATTATAGCTAGATTTATTATTATTTATAGTGGAGATATGAGCAGTTTTTTGAGTGACTTTATTATTAAACTTTGACTGAGTTTCAGTGTAATTAAGTTTCTCTAAAACATCACATTTTTTTTCTAGAAATTCAAAAAATTGTTTGAGTGTTGGAACATTCTTAGAACCTACTTCATATTCAAAAGCCTTGTGAGAAGCAAAATCTATTTTTTCTAAAAATATTTCTATTAAAAGGAGGTCCCAATGTTCAATTGAAACTTCGAGATTACTAAGAGCTTGAAGCGTTTGCTTTGTGTGTACAAGAAAATCACTAATCACTCTAAGAAAAAAGAGTACTAATCACTCGTGATTTGTCATCATATCTTTCTTTTAGGGTTTTTATAGCGATAGCAAAATTTGCATCTACTACTTCGATACTGCTAATTAAGTTTAAAGGTTCTCCTTTGAGGAAGGATTTTAAATATATAAACTTTTGTACATTATTTAAACTTGAATTGTTTGTGATCAGAGTTTCAAATAGTTGAAAGAATTCATTGAATTCTGAGAAATTTCCGGTAAAGGTTTTCATGCTAATTTCAGGCAGCCTCGCACTGGAAACAGCATTATTATTTGAGCTAGGTACTTTATTTTCTGTTAAATTTAATTCTATTATTTTTCTTTGCAAACCTTTAAGTGTGTTGAAGTATTTTTCTTCAACATTTGCTCGATCAGCTGATTGTTGGTCACTGTCATCAGTCTGTTCGATTTCTAATTGAATTTGTTCATATTGTGTGAAAAAATTAAAAAGTTTTTCTTTCCTATTTTCAAAATGAAGTATTTCGTTTTCTGTGTCTTTATTGGCTATAAACCATTCTGAGATACGTGTAATTGATGCTTTAAGTGATTTGCGCTTTTTCTTTAAAGCTTCCATTTTTTATTTAAAGTGAATTTATTAGCAAATATATGCTGAGCGAGAAATAAGAGTGAATGATTTTGTTTAGTGTAAACGTCTTTTTTAACTAAGACGCGATTTTAATTTTAATAGAGTATTTTTACTAGAGTGATAAATAAATATTTTTCTTGAGAGCGGGCTGTGAGACAATTTGTATAATAAACAATTGTCAGCTATCTTTAGCGATATTGAGAAGAAAGATCTGATGTCAAATCAAAGCCATTAGTTAATGTAAATATTAATAAACAAATAAAAGTCGAGACAAATATCTACCAATATAAATCATGTGCATGCAGTGATTATAGAAAATATAGAAAGAGTTTTAACCTCACCAAATGTTTTTCAAGTATCCAATTTAATTACCGCTGTCGCTTACCAACACATAACGCACTTTTCACAAAACACGCGTGTCTAATCTTGAACGAAGGTCAACTTGTGCAATCTTTCTTTTAGGGACGAGAAACCATTATTCTTTCTTCCTGTTGCTCTCCGGCGTGTGTAATCCTTTTCTTTCTTCAGTCCTGTTTCATCAAATAATCTGTGCTCGATAGGACCACGAAGTGTGGGGGCCTTGTAACTGGCTCCCTATATTCGAGGGTTGGAAATCTTTTGATTCCAAGCCTTACTTCAAAGGACTTGTGAATGGATTATCTCCATAGGTTTGGTTCTTCAGTGACCGTTGAAGGATAAGGATTGTTAATGTGAGCAAATATAACTCCAGAGAAATAAAATCACCTTTAGTTTATCGACTTATAATTAACTTATTTTTAGAGTAGAGAGGTTCAAAACGACCGTAGCTGAGAGTTACAATATCAAATAATTCTTTCTTTATCACACGTAAAAGAGAAAACCGTATTTATGAGAAAAATGCCCGATTTCGGCGTAGAGAAATATTTTATACGTGAATTGAGAGTGTTTTAAAATGCACGTGCCTCAAGGGCGATGCGTGAGAACTAACTAATAAATTAATACTTGGTGCGTAAAAGTGTAGATTACCCCTCTTGTATTTAGGTGTGAAAACTATTTAAGAGGCTGTGGTGGCGCCAACAAGTCGGCTATCCCGAGCAAACTAGATATTAGTGAATATTTTACTTATTCTACACTAAGAAAAGTGTAAAGAACTATATTTTTATTTTATATTTTAAAATGATATGTTCATTTCTGGAACAGGAACAAGGAATTGAATGAAAATAAGAATTGCACAAATTTTAACTATAGAAATATATTTTGTTTACTAAAACATTGTACATGTAAACTTAAACCTAACTAATTTCTATTTGAGTGATTTTGTTGAGGATAGGACGATGATAGGAGAAATAGCATCGCACCAGCGGACCGATCATGTTTGAGTGGGAGAGAGACGCAAGGCATTCGCCGGTCCGGCGGGCGTCTCTCTCGTTCGGTGACTCATCGTTACAGACGTGAGCGGGCGTTACACTTTTTCATGAGTGACTCCGAGCCACAACCTAATTTAAGACGTTGTCACGTCAAAACATAACTTAAATCTAAGCACTATGACTATTGTGCTTATGTTCAAATACCATTTATATCGAACAATAGAAACAGACTCCCTGCATAATTAAATATAGTAACTAAACCTCTTACGACATTTAAAACGAATTTAGCTATTCTAACAGAAACAAACAAACTAAATTGTAAAGGGTAACTTTACATTGCACTTTAAACAGTAAAAGCCGTATAAACACTTTGCAAAAACAACGTCAACATAAAATTAATCTGTTAAAAATTCTCTTAAATCGTACCTAGAGAACGGATGCAAGACTCCTACTAAATTTATACCAATACTCAATAAATTAGACTACGGTGCATTATGTTATGATACTGCCAAATAACTTCACTAAAAAAATAAACTCAATTCAAACCACAGAACTAATAATTGACCTTAAAGCATTTAAAACTAGCCCAACCTGTAGTCTTAAGTATCAGCTAACAAAATACATTTAGACTTACGACAATAACAATTGTCACGAAGTTGCGAACCTTTAATATTATTAAATTATCAAAATCCTGTACACACAAATTATTTTAAACGTTAATGTATCAGTGACTACATAAATAAACCTTTAAATACACTCTTTTTATATGAAAAAATAAAACATAGTGGTTACAATTTTGTTTAGTTTAATCTTACCATAAAATCAAATCACATCTTCCCCACTTGGTTAACTAGCCCACTAATTGTAAATAAATCCCTTACCTGTTAACCCAAAACATTTCATATTTTAACAATGGATCACCAATGACCAACAATGGATTCAACAATGGATAATCAATCATGTCATGAAATAATATCCTCATAACCAAAGTTCGAACATATATTTACTGCCACATCAAAAACTAACTCATATATACATAGAGCAGACCCCACTCCCACTTTCACCCAAACGTAGTGAGCAAGTAATATTAAAGCTCGGATTATAGGCAAAATTCCTTTTTTGTCTATTATTATTGTTTTTTGCACTTTTTGCCTTTTTTCGTAAATTCCGCCTTTTTTAAAATTTCATGGTACTACCCATGATATTATTCTATTACTAAACCATTCTATAATAAAATTTTGGGTCAATAATAAAATATCAATGGTTTGTTTATATAACAGATTTCTAGGAAAATGTACCTGATCGAGACTTGAGGGTTAACTATTTGGAAATCCCTAAGCTTTATTAGTTTATTATCAGTCGTACAGTCGGTTACTGTATCAGAGTTTAGTCACAATTCGCTATATCCTAGTTTAGTTTTGTTGCGTATACCGAAAAGCAAAGAACACGTTTTAAAACGTTTTAGACATTTGTGTGAAAAGATGACATCTACATTAAGGCTATGGATCGCACCTTATTCGGAACTTTCTCTAGAAGGAGATGGAGCATTTTGTAAACCATGTGGCAAATCGGTAAGTTTAATTTTTTTTTCTGGTCCCTCAACATAACTAAATTCTAAAGCGGTTTTAGAAATCTAATTATTTTTTTTTAATATTCAGATTTCAAGTAGAAAAAAGTACTTTATTGACCAGCATTGTGGAACCCCACTTCATAAACGTAATTTGGAAAAATTAAATTCCTCTAAGTTAGCCCAAATATCTCTGCGGGATAGTTTAAGCAGTTCAAAAAAAAGGACGAAAACGCATTTAAATTTGATTTATGCCAGATGATGATTGCATCCAACATTCCTCTATATAAAGTTTTAAATGCTTTTTCGAAAAATATCTTAATAAATCCTTACCGGACAAAAGTACATTGAGAAAACATACTGTGGAAAAATGTTATGTGGAATGTATTTCAAAAATTAAGCGGGAATTAGAGGGCAATTTTTTGTATATTATCGTGGATGAAAGACAGATGTATGCGGCAGGTATATAGCTAATTTAATGATTGGAATTTTGAACGAAAACTTTGCGAGAAAACCTTATTTAGTTGCCGTTAAAGAATTGGAAAAAACAAACAATTTAACAATAAGTCGATTTATACAAGATAGTTTAACAAATCTCTTTTTACCCAACGCTATACCAGTGAATAAAATAGTTTTAATGCTTTCAGATGCTGCGGCATATATGTTATAAGCTGCTGTTAATTTAAAAAAATTTTATCCTAATTTAATTCCCCTTGTGTAGCCCACGGGGTAAACATAATTGCTAAAGAAATAAGAAATCTGTTTCCGTTGGTAAATAATTTTATAAATTTTATGAAAAAAGTTTTTGTAAAGGCTCCGTTGAGGATGCAAATATATAAAGAAAGACTTCCCGGTGTCCCTTTGCCACCTAAACTAGTAATTACAAGGTGGGGAACCTGGCTCGAAGCAGTTTTTTTTACTTTGAACACTGCATTGAAACAGAATTAGTTATGTCAGAATTTGATGATGATATTTCCAAAGCCATTCGAGAAGCAAAAAGAATATTAAAAAATCCCAAATTGAAACAGGAACTCGCTTATATCAATGACAATTATAAATTAATAGTTACCACAATTACCTTATTAGAAAAACAAGAAGTAAATTTATGTGTCAGTAAAATTAATAGATAATTTAAAGACGAAAATTAAATCGGCACCTGGAACTAACGGTCAATTAATTTAAAAAAAAATGAAATATGTTTTCGACAAGAATGAAGATTTTTCGTTTTTATCTAATGTTGCTAAAGTTTTGAATGGGACATTTTCCGAGGAATTTCAAATTATGCCAGATTTATTATCAGCTCTGAAATATGCTCCAATTACATCTGTCGATGTCGAACGTTCGTCGTCAATGTACAAATTAATTTTAAGTGATCGAAGACATAGTTTTAAGACCGAAAATATTGAAAAACATTTAGTTCTTTCTATTAATGATAAAATTTTAAGTGGTTACAATGTTTAATTATTAATTTACAGTTATTTAGTTACTAGTTTATTTATACTAATGTTATGATTATGATGTGTAAATATACCTGCCTTAAGTTAATATTACGTTAATTCATTTTGTACAATAAATAATAAGTTATATTCCTTTATTTCTTATATTTTGCCTAAATGTTAATATTCCTGTCTTTTTTAATAAAAATCTTTGTCTATATAGGCGCCTTTTTCTTTAATTTTTGATGCCTATATATCCGAGCTTTAGTAATAATAACTCAACTACGATTAGAACTTACTATGTTAACCTATATCTACCTAATAAATAAAAACTCCATTTATTTCTGCCACAACTGCAGCATCCCGATCCCTGTTAAATATATCCTTTTAGAATGCCAAACATGCATAAGCGACAGAAGAAAAAACAACTTGACTACCAGCATGAATGATCTACTAAGGTGCCAGTTAATACAGCACTGAAATATTTAAAAGACTATTTAGAATCTTTAAAATAATACATTAAATTGTAATACTTTGTAAAACATTGAAAAATTATAATTTTGTTGTACCCCATGTTAATAAATTTCAGTAGGTGATGCAGGCTTATTTTTAATATATATATATATATATATATATATATATATATATATATATATATATATATATATATATATATATATATATATATATATATATATATAGAAATATTATTTTTGTAATACCCTGAACTTTAAAAAACGTTGGGCCAAGGAGAAAGAAGAGCAATTACTTGATGCAAACATATTAGTTTTATTAAGTTTCCGAATAGTGTTAAAAAATTCAAATGCACAGTAAAGTCACATATTTCTTTGTATGTTTAAAACTTTTCGAAATTAATGCAAAAACTAAAAGTTAAAACTTAATTTAAAGATCTTTTTCAACAATTTTCCTTCGTATGGTACATTAAAACTGAAAAGTTTCCAACTTTACTGCCACGGCGTTTTTCTTCTTTAGAAATTGGAAAGAAACTAAATTTCCTTTTACTTCCTACTAATTAATTTCGGTTTTGTTATTATTTTGAATCGCTCCTTCCTCTCTATAAAACTGAGTTCATTTTAACTTTTAGAAACTAATTGAAAAGATTCTTGACAAATTCAATATAGCAGAGAATGTTTTTTAAACTATATCTATTCTTCTAACGACTTTTGTAAAATCTGATGCGTTTTAGTGAAAAATTAACGTTTAAAATATCGCTAAAATATTTCAATACAAATATTTTTGCATTTGTTATATATTATGTAGAAAATGATAAAATAGATCGTTCATGGTATAGTGACTTACAAAAACCCGACCAGCCAGTACGCGTTGATGAATTCTAGTGAAAAGGATATACGCTTATTTAAAATAAATAAGACAATTATCAGTCAAAGATAGAGAATACTGGAAACAGCGGAATTGAGAATACTCAGAAGAATTACAAGAAACACTCTGAGAGACCGAATAAGGAGTAATAAGTTTAGAACAAAATGTAATGTACAGGGTATAAACGAGTGGACAATAAATGGTAAAAAAGAAAAAACAATCACATCAGTAGAATGGCGGACACAAGTGTCCTTATAGTAGCATTAAACAATTCACCATGTGAGAGAAGAAGTATCGGTCGACCGCACAAGCAAAATTGCTTATGTAAAGGAAAAATAAGAAGAAAACCTAATATATTAAAAATAGGGCGCAAAAATATATTAGTGAGCAGGATATTATGTCTCAAGTAACATATCGTTCTACGCTGATGACACAAAAATATATGCCAATCCAATCACAAACCAGCTAACCCTTCAAATGAACTTGGACTCTATTTTAACTTGGTGTTTTTCAAGAAAATTTTCAAGCAACAACAGTATCATACCTGGCAAATCTACTGGAACACAATCAAGAGTGCATTACATGAGATCCGGCAGACTGTTGAAAAATTTGAACTTACAACTATCTCTAGAAACGAAAAAGTTGTCATCCGAAGATTAAGAATAGGACATACCCGATTCACACATGAATACTTAATGAATTCCGAGCCGAAGCCCAATTGCCAAATATGCTCAAGTGCATTAACTGTGAAACCCATCCTGATCGAGTGTCCCCAGTACGCAAAACACAGAGTGCAACATAAACTTAAGTCTAATATCAAAGACGTTTTAAACTCACGCGATCAAGTCTTTAACCTAATTGGTTTCTTGAAAGACATTCAGTTGTTCAACAGAATATGACCCCTTGTTTTCCATGTACTTTACTTATATTATATTATTTAGTGATAGATTCTAAGCTTATAGATTAACTGTAGCAATTAGTTACATGACATGTGTTTATTGTAATTAATGTACACAATATTTTTTGTGTCAATGGTCATTGCAACAGAGACAAATTAATTTAAATGAAAAAAAAAATGTAAAATGATTATGCAAATCGCAATATAAAAACTGTAAAATTGAAAAAAAAAAACAACGACCTGTGCACAGATTGATATTGAACTGAATACTCAAACACTGCACATTTTGATAACGGTAATTACCAGCGTCCTGTTTATAGATCGGTGAAATAAAAAGTATTATGACGATTCAACAATTTATATTTTCGAGATTCATTAATGAACACATATTTATTTATATAAACATTACTCAACAAGAAATAATTTAGCAAACGATGAAAAAGGGACGAAATCAAACTTTATTATTAAATATGTAAATCTAAATGAGGTCAGCAAATTTGTTTTAAGTTTATAATGTTATTGAAAGGATATTGAAAATATCTGTAAAATTGTTCTTTAAATGTAAATAAATAATCAAAGGAAATTTATTTAAGGTGTAATTTTAAACAAATGTACTGAACTGAAACTGAACAAGTAAACTACAAATTTCAATCTATCGTGAAAGGTGCGAATATATTTCCTGATCATTTTTATATCTTTAATATCCATCAATAACAAATTAACTATTAATTGTAGAAGAACATTATGAAAATATCAAGATGAACTTGAAACAAGCAACAGAAAAAGTTATTGTTTATCCTAAAAGAAAAATTTAGAAATCTTGGCGACAAAGGAGATACTGGATGGAGACGTATAGCTAAACTAAAAAATAAAAAAGTAGACTATAACATATTTATTACACAGAGATAAACGTAATAAAATAAGAAAAGCAAACGTAAACTGGCTGCAAGAACTGAGTCAAGAAAGTCATAAAGATTACATGAAAAACATGACTTATTTAATTTTAATAAAAAAATCAAGCATGTCACAGAATACTGTAGGAATAAAAACATGACTACCATTAGAAAAAACAACAAAATATGAACAGATAATAATGAAACTCGCTTGACATGAAAAGAATACACCATATATTTCAATGCCGTACCAACACCAAATCTAAGTAACTTCAGAAACTCTTCAGGACTATCTATACTTGTATCAGAAGTGGATTATTCCATCAGCAATTTAAAAAACGGAAAGGCGCCTGTGAAATACGAATGCTGAGATGCTAAACTTAAAGAATCTGAAACATTTATATCGGCTATTTAACAAAATTATGATAGTGGGGAAATACTATCCAAATGGCTTAAATCTACTTTATAGCTTTACCAAAAACGAACAACCCCTATAATATTATGAAGACCACAGGCTTATTACCCTAATCGTTCCTACCCTAAAAGTATTCCTAAAAATGATTTATTTAAGGAGATATAAAAAGTGTGAAGAAGTCGGCAATATTTAGTTTTATAAACTTAATGGGTAACACGAAAGAAATATAATATATGTAGTTAAACTCCCAAAAATGGGAGATTAGCCCTCAATGGGTAACTGGGAAGCAGTATACTCTATATTAATCTACTAACGTAACGAAGTATTTATAGCATTCATAGACTATTAAAAGGCATTTGATGGTATAGAAGATCATTGAGAAGATTTACAATGGTAAACATACTCAAGAATGTTTGAGAATTTGTTGCAGAAGATCTCCAAATTATACAAAATCTATACTATAATCCACTGGCAAAGCTGTGGATCAATAACTGACTATTAACTCAAAAAATACAAATAACAAGAGGAGGATGCCAGGGCTGTATTCAATCTCTACTATTATTCAATGTTCATATTCATGTATATTTTCATTATAATTTATTTATATAAATAAATATATATACAAATAACTAATAATAAATAAATTCATAAAATATTCTTACCCTGATGACACTGACATATTTGCAGAGAAGTTGAAGTATTTGCTAGAACTTCTTAATGATGTTAACATAATAGGAAAATAATTCGGCCTAAACATCACTACAAAGCATGTGACAAAACAAAAAATAACCATATACCCACATATAGACCAATAATAACCTATGTGGCTGAAACTTGAAGAAAAAGATTTTTCTTTTTATGTTATGAATGGCATTTCTTAAGGAAACAAACCTTGTATAAGTGCGGTTTGAATGTCGTAAGAATTTGTGTAGGCAGTGATTATTTGGCGTTTTTAAAACCACATGTACACGGCTCTTATCTCAATCGTATGGATATTAGTCTATATTGGAGCATTTTTATGGATTGGGTGGTTTATATTGATCATGTGATCAAAGCAGGTTTTGTGAGAGTAGTTTGCTAGCAAGTGTTTCAAAAATCAGTTTTCAATATAGATTGTTTTCCTTCAATTGCTTTAATTGTTAAACATGTTCAGTATATATTTATTCATTTTATTCTCGCCAACAATACATACATTTTGTGAAGATTCCTCAATTCCTTCCGAAGATTTGATATATTTGTTCAAAAATATAAATTTAAATCCTTCAGTAGTTAGATTTTATTGTTTATAGCATGTAAATAAATGGTGTCCGGCACTAACATACTTCCTCATTATTATGTTTTTAACTTTTTAGATTTTGGTTATTGCAAACTTTTTTACTGATGTAATTGCACAACTATTATCGTAAAAAAATTCGCAGTTTTAATATTTTACTACAGCATTTACTACTGTTTTTTTACAAAATTCACATAAT
Source organism: Diabrotica undecimpunctata (assembly GCF_040954645.1). Lineage (NCBI taxonomy): Eukaryota > Metazoa > Arthropoda > Insecta > Coleoptera > Chrysomelidae > Diabrotica > Diabrotica undecimpunctata. The sequence goes on along the minus strand of NC_092808.1, from coordinate 83,677,170 downwards.
ATTTTTTCGGCTTGTTTTTTTCCTGGCATGTTCTTCTTCTTTCTTTTTTCTTCTCATGGTCTCAAAAACATATTCACTACTATTAATAAAGTTAACACCAGCTTTTTTATACAATAAAATGCTCTTATACAAATATCATATTTTTAAAGAAAATGTGTCAATCACGCCTTTTATTTAATCAAGCTGGAGGACTTTCAAGCGAACAAAACTTCAAGTAATTTAATAATATTCTCTTTCGTGTGTAAAAATTCGATTCAGATTTTTATAGAAAGCCTCAACTAAGTCCATCGATAAAAATTGCTGTTGAAGTTTTTGAAAGAGTCTGCACATTATTTTAAAATTTAGTTACAAGAAGTTACTATTTATTGGGGCTTGAAATATTGAAGCGAACATAGTTTTATCCAAGCTTTTTGTACAGATTGGTGTAAAGTATAAGAAAAAACTGAAAATATTTTGTGTGTTTAAGTATACTGAAAGGTAAAAATTGGAGGTATATACTAAATAGTTAATAGATACTCCTAATAAATCAATTCTCAATAAGCACTTTAATTACATAAACAATAATTATTACAATTAATATTTATGTCTGTACTGTTTGCTTGTTTGGGATGGAATTTAAAACATGATGTTTAACACCAACGCCGTACGACTGGTTCAGGGTCGTATTTAAAATATGTGCCAATGGTGCATTTACGAATAACTCAATTTGTTAAGTTATGATTTATATTGGTAAGATATTTTATGTCGGTCGTCATTTTTGTTTTGTTTCAGAGCAGTGACTATACCGTTCTGACGAGACCTAAGGAGGTCGAAATACGTATCAGCGGTTGTCGCTGCACTGTATCAAAACAAAAATCTAATACCGTCATTCTGGTTTGATATTTACTTCGTTTGAAGTACCAGAAACTGAATTCACTCCGAATTTTGACCAGGATGAACGGCTTGTGCAATGCAATTTTAGATTCCCTTGCCGAGTAATTTATCTAGCTGTTTCTTTTGCAAATTTTAGGAAACACAGTGGTTAAGATTTGAATTCGGTTTCGCTAAGTAGAAATCGTTTGATTTCTCTTTTTGTTTTTAGATGGCGTAGTTACGTCCGTATATAGTTATTTTAATAACTATTGTCTAGGACGGGAGAGATTTTTGTTTTGGTTCAGAGCAGTGACTATACCGTTCGGACGAGACCTAAGGAGGTCGAAATACGTATCAGCGGTTGTCGCTGCACTATCAAAACAAAAATCTAATACCGTCATTCTGTAAAAATTCTTTGTTGTTTTTGTCATTATAGATCCTTATTATTAAAGATGGGATCTTATGTAAATTACATATTTTGCATAAATTCCAGCTTTAGTGTATATCTTTCTTTTGTGTCCATAAAACGAATATTTTTACTTTCTTAATATAAAATCACAGTATATCTTAATCATATCATACTAAGTTTATTAGGGTAATGGGTAAAAATTAAAATGTATGAACAAGTTTTTAAATTCCTTTATCTGCCCAATATAAGTTGGAAATTTCAAACCAAAAAGAACAGTTATTTATCTATTAGGGTTTTGCTTTTGTAAGAATATAAGTATTTACTTATAGGTAATTTTGGTAATTCCATGCAGCACTTGTTTTAAATTCCGAATAATTTAAAAATATTATATGGAGAGATATTATATGGAGTTTTTGACACTTAAAAAAGACAGGTTTTCTTATTTTTTCCATCGGAAACATTAGATGCTGCTTACTGAATAAAAAGGTGAATAGACCTGTTTTCTCATTTTTTTTTATTTATTGTTTAAAAGCAACAGCTTTACAATTCACTATTCTACTTTTGTTATATGATTGATATTTGAAAGTGCAAAAGGTAATCTTGAATAATTCAAAATGCTTAAAGTGAGTCGTAGCCTTGTGTCTGTAGGGATAAATAACATTTAAAACTGATTTTGAAAATATAAGATGTATTGTATAAGGCCTGTGAAAACGGAAAAAGTTCTTTCAAAATATTTAAATAATTTTATATCTAATTAAGGTAAATGCACTAGTACTTGACACTGTACTAGTAGTTGACATTTTCCATTTTAAGCATAAATAATAAGCTTTTCCAATTATTTTTAATGTAATTATTACCATCATAGTTAACTAGTGTCATACATACATCTTCTCTGAAACTCTAGAATTATTTAACCTTGAAACAAAATAACAAAAATTTAACAAAAATTCCCGCCGAATTTTTGTTAGAGTGTTGTGTGAACCTCAAAAGGCAACAAGTTTTCTAAACAAAAGTATTAAGAAGGTGAGTTTAAATAAAATTATAATTATTGATTAAATTGTGAATGACTAATTTTAGATATATCACTATATTGACTAATGTTTTAAGCTTGTTTTATTCCCAAAACAAAATTTAGGCTTGGTGTCAATTACTAATACAAATACACAAAAATACTAGTAGTTGACATAGGTGTCATCTACTAACAATTTATACTGAGACCATAAAAACATAATATTTTTTTATGATTTTCATTGTATATAATGTGTATACTTATATTTTAAATATCACGTAAATGTATTCACTCTATCTAGTGGTTGACACTATGTCAACTATTGAAACACTTTGGATGTCAATTACTAAAACAAAAATTTAAATTTTCAGTAAAGAACAGAATCCCTTTAAAGATGACAAGCCAGGAAGAACCTGGTTTACTGGATTCTTAAAAATGAATCCTGAAATAAGTAACAGAGTTTCTCAAGATCTAACATCCACAAGGTCAGTGGTAACAAAAGAAGCCATTTAAAAATGGTTCAGTGAAATGTATAATTATTTTAGAGAGAACAACTATGAGGAGATTCTTAATGACACAACTCGAGTGTTTATGCAGATAAAACTGCATTTTTCCTTAACCCCAAAGGAAACAAAGTATTGGCAAGAAAGGGTGACAAAACTGTTTAAAAACAAATTAATCCTAAATAGTCTTACAGTACTTATAACAGGTAATGCTGCTGGTAAACTAGCACCACCAATGGTCATATTAAATATGAGAGAATTCCAAAAGAACTGGCAATTAGTTTCCTGAAGAATGGGGTATTGGTAGGTCAGAAAGTGAATGGATGACAGGGGATACCTTTTACATTTTTAAGTTTATTACAAATATTTTTGATAAGTGGTTGACACTAAGCAAAATCTCTCGTCCTGTAATTCTATTCATTGATGGACATTCATCCCAATTAACATTACACACTAGTAGATTTTGCGCTGAACATGGTATTATATTGGTAGCCCTTCATTCGAATGCAACACATTTTCTTCAGCCAATAGGTGTTGCTGTATTCGTTCTTTGGAAGGGGGTTGGAAATATGCAGTACACCAGTGGCAGATTGAGAATTAGGCTTCCCCAGTTTTAAGGAAAATTCACTCTGTCCTTTTTGAAAAAAGTTCTAGAGAAAAGGTTAATGTCATCAATTTAAAAAATTTTTCCGAAAAAATGTGGCTTAGTTCCCTGGGAATTGTTGGTGGCGATTTTGTTTCACAATGAGAAAATAGACATTTCAAAGAAAATGCAAGAACTACAGGAAATGAAACAAGGGAAAAACTTTATAGAGAAACATATTGCTAAAGAAAAACTACTTTTTTTGAAAAAGCCTAGAATGGAACAATAACAATGAAGATTTATCTTTCTTTCACTTTTGCAATTCATTTGCATAAAATACAGTCTTTAAATAATTAATTTGAAAGCAAAACAAGGTGTGAAAGAACCAAATGATGAAGACAACATTATTGACGAGGCCACTTATATTAAGGACATACCAAATGTTTAAGACAACCCTAATGTTGAAGACATTAACATAGAGAACAAATCTGATAATCCAGTCGAGAACAGTATGAAATAAGTGAGTTTATTAAACCAATCTGAGGCTGAAACGATAAAAAAACATTTCGGATGTTTTGGAAGGGTACACTAGTCCCACTAGGAAGAATCTTCAACACAACAATTTGCTATTAAATAAATATAAGGTTGAATGCTCGAATAAATGAACTTTGATCAGATAAAAGGCATATATCGAGCACAGGTTTAATTAAATCTTGCCCAAGTACTTTCGATCCCTAGATCATCTTCAGGGCATCTGAAATAAGCCAAGAAACGTTTTTTTATAACCAAAGAAATTGATTAACTTCGATAAAAACTCGAAGTTTTATGGTTGAAAAAAGGTTTTTTATATGATTAACGTTTATAGACTTACTTCGTCAATTGTGGCCTATCCGGCAAGAACAAGATGTCATAAACATATAATTGTACATTACACTACACTACAAATAGACAAACAAACACTTTAAAATAATTCAAGGAAGGCTACATTGCTTGAAAGAAGTCGGAGACAGAATGGCTCCTGATCTAACGGAAATGTTGGGGTGACATGTGACAAATGACAACTTGGATGAGCAGTCACAATCATAGATATGTGATCTGCACCTTTTACAATCTATGAAACTAAGTATTGACCAAAAGTCCACTGACACTACTATAGGAGGTCACTGATGAAATATAAAATTATATAGAATATTTTTAAGTAGATTGAATAATCCAGATCTCACACTCAAACATGTCTGTAATAATAAGGTGTTAGTTTGAGAGCAACTGAAATAGACGAAAAGTAAGAATGCAAGAAGCGGACTAAACAATATGTTAAACAGTGGGTGGTTGACTACAATAAAATGGTCTACCAAGCACTATCTGTAATATAGAAAGGAAGAGATCTGACTATGTAATTAAAATACTAATAATTGAAAATCAAAATGGAAAGCAAAATATATAAATGGGGTGTAATCCAAGTAGTTCAGTTGAACCCACAGTCAATGGTATAACTATAAAATTACTATGGATGTGCTCAGTGCAGGAAGTCTAACAGTCGAGCTGGGTCCCCCAACGAGGTGAAGCTGTAATAAAGTTTTTAAAAATAGGTTTAAATTTAGTACAATTTAAATTAATTTGAGTATTAAGACAGTGAGAGTTTTCATTCGTTTCCCTTGTAATTTCCAAATCTTCCAATAAATCCAACTCCATATAGTTTTTCTTTCTACTAATGTCATGTAAGATAGATGAACCAGTGTTGATGTTAAAATTGTGTTTACTGGATAATAAGTGTTGACCAAAACTTGAAAGAGTTTGGTCTTTTCAAATGTTCTGAAAACTCTAGTGGATAACTTTCTAATGTTCTACCTACATAAGAGGCATCACAATCATCACATTTTAATTTGTAAATAACCACTTTTGTCAAGTGTGTTCATCCTATCTTTGGTGTTGATTAAGAAGGAACCTAAGGTGTTGTGTGACTTGAAGGAAATTTTGATGTTATCGATTGTAGAAGTAAAAAGTTTAGATATTTTATTGGAAATGGCTGCTAATGTAGGTGAAGGAGAAATATCTGGTGTTATTTGAAGCAGTAGGTTGAAGAAACACATTGTGATGAATATGCAAGCTTTTCTGCAATTTTTAGTTTAGCTCTATTTAGAAGCTTATAGATAATGTTAGGATCATAACCATTATTGAAAGCAATTTGTTTAAGAGTGTTAAGTTCTGAATTAAAATTATCATTAGAAAGTGGAAATTTGAGTAACCTATGAATGTAACTGTTGAAAGCAGCCATTTTATGTTGGGTTGGATGATTAGATGTATCATGTATAACATGATCTGTTTGGGTAGGTTTTCTGTAAATATTGTACTCTAAAGAATCTTTATTACGGAAATAGTCATATCCAAGAAGTTCAACTTTTTATCAGATTCTGGTTCCAGAGTAAAAGAGATGTTGGGATGGAGGTTATTAAGATCATCCAGAATCTGTAAAGCATCATCTTGGGTTCCCCTGTATGAGAGCTATACAATCATCAACATACCTTGACCAAAAAACTATTTTGTTGTTGTTGTTAACAAACTTCTGTTCTAAGCTGTCTAAGAAAATGTCAGCCAGAAAAGGTGATAGTGGAGATCCCTTTGCTAAACCTGTGGTTGTTTGTATATTTTTTGATTGAATTGAAAGAAGTCCTGATCCAGACAGAATTTAAGTATAGTTAAGATAGCATCTTTGTCTTTTGCTGATATGTTGCAATTGTCTAGAAGATTGTGTACTAAGGTAATGTTTCATCTCTTGGTACAGAAGTAAACAGATTGGAAACATCAAAAGAAACTAAATAAAACCCTCTTCTATCCTAATGTTATTAACCGTTCTATTATGATCTAAAGAATTTTTGATGGAGAACTTAGGTTTAAAATTAGTGATAGACTGATTGTGTTGTAAATAAACTCTGATAAAATAGAAACTGGAGTATTACAAAAACTTACTACGGCCTTATGGGGACAATTGTGTTATGGATTTTAGGAAGTCCATATAACCTAGGTGTTATAGGATTAGATACAATTAACTTTCTGTTGTTATATTTAGTAATAGTATCATTAAACAATTTGACCATTGCTTTTGTTTTATTAATAAAGGTGTTAAGTGGATTTTTTCCAAAACTACAAAACTGTTATCTGAAAGAAAAGATTCTACTTTCTCTATGTATTGAGTTTGTTCTTAAGATTACAACACAATTACCCTTATCAGCCTTGCTGAGTACAAGAGAATCTCTATCAATTTTTTGATTAATTGATTTTAGCAAATCCTTTTGTTTTTTAAAAATTATGGTGATTTCTATGAAAATTGCGTTTGTACTTACATTGTTTTTGTAATACCTCCAGTTTCTATTTTATCAGAGTTTATTTACAACACAATTCAGTCTATCACTAATTTTAAACCTAAGTTCTCCATCAAAAATTCTTTAGATCTAACAGAACGGTTAAATAACATTAGGATAGAAGAGGGTTTTTATTTAGTTTCTTTGATGTTTCCAATCTGTTTACTTCTGTACAAGAGATGAAACATTACCTTAGTACACAATCTTCTAGACAATTGCAACATATCAGCAAAAGACAAAGATGCTATCTTAACTATACTTAAATTCTGTCTGGATCAGACTTCTTTCAATTCAATCAAAAAATATACAAACAACCAACAGGTTTAGCAATGGGATCTCCACTATCACCTTTTCTGGCTGACATTTTCTTAGACAGCTTAGAACAGAAGTTTGTTAACAACAACAACAAAATAGTTTTTTGGTCAAGGTATGTTGATGATTGTATAGCTCTCATACAGGGAACCCAAGATGATGCCTTTACAGATTCTGGATGATCTTAATAACCTCCATCCCAACATCTCTTTTACTCTGGAACCAGAATCTGATAAAAAGTTGAACTTCTTGGATATGACTATTTCCGTAATAAAGATTCTTTAGAGTACAATATTTACAGAAAACCTACCCAAACAGATCATGTTATACATGATACATCTAATCATCCAACCCAACATAAAATGGCTGCTTTCAACAGTTACATTCATAGGTTACTCAAATTTCCACTTTCTAATGATAATTTTAATTCAGAACTTAACACTCTTAAACAAATTGCTTTCAATAATGGTTATGATCCTAACATTATCTATAAGCTTCTAAATAGAGCTAAACTAAAAATTGCAGAAAAGCTTGCATATTCATCACAATGTTTTCTTCAACCTACTGCTTCAAATAACACCAGATATTTCTCCTTCACCTACATTAGCAGCATTTCCAATAAAATATCTAAACTTTTTACTTCTACAATCGATAACATCAAAATTTCCTTCAAGTCACACAACACCTTAGGTTCCTTCTTAATCAACACCAAAGATAGGATGAACACACTTGACAAAAGTGGTATTTACAAATTAAAATGTGATGATTGTGATGCCTCTTATGTAGGTAGAACCATTAGAAAGTTATCCACTAGAGTTTCAGAACATTTGAAAAGACCAAACTCTTCAAGTTTTGGTCAACACTTATTATCCAGTAAACACAATTTTAACATCAACACTGGTTCATCTATCTTACATGACATTAGTAGAAAGAAAAACTATATGGAGTGGATTTATTGGAAGATTTGGAAATTACAAGGGAAACGAATGAAAAACTCTCACTGTCTTAATACTCAAATTAATTTAAATTGTACTAAATTTAAACACTATTTTTAAAAACTTTATTACAGCTTCACCTCGTGGGGGACCCAGCTCGACTGTTTAGACTTCCTGCACTGAGCACATCCATAGTAATTTTATAGTTATACCATTGACTGTGGGTTCAACTGAACTACTTGGATTACACCCCATTTATATATTTTGCTTCCATTTGATTTCAATTATTAGTATTTTAATTACATAGTCAGATCTCTTCCTTTCTATATACAGATAGTGCTTGGTAGACCATTTTAATTGTAGTCAACCACCCACTGTTTAACATATTGTTTAGTCCGCTTCTTGCATTCTTACTTTTCGTCTATTTCAGTTGCTCTCAAACTAACACCTTAATTATTACAGACATGTTTGAGTGTGAGATCTGGATTATTCAATCTACTTAAAAATATTCTATATAATTTTATATTTCATCAGTGACCTCCTATAGTAGTGTCAGTTGGACTTTTGGTCAATACTTAGTTTCATAGAATTGTAAAAGGTGCAGATCACATATCTATGATTGTGACTGCTCATCCAAGTTGTCATTTGTCACATGTCACCCCAACATTTCCGTTAGATCAGGAGCCATTCTGTCTCCGACTTCTTCAAGCAATGTAGCCTTCCTTGATTATTTTAAAGTGTTTGTTTGTCTATTTGTAGTGTAGTGTAATGTACAATTATATGTTATGACATCTTGTTCTTGCCGGATAGGCCACAATTGACGAAGTAAGTCTATAAACGTTAATCATATAAAAAACCTTTTTTCAACCATAAAACTTCGAGTTTTTATCGAAGTTAATCAATTTCTTTGGTTATAAAAAAACGTTTCTTGGCTTATTTCAGATGCCCCTGAAGATGATCTAGGGATCGAAAGTACTTGGGCAAGATTTAATTAAACTGTGCTCGATATATGCCTTTTATCTGATCAAATTTTGCTATTATTTAAGACACTTGTGCTTCTTCATCAACTCAATCACAAGTCCGTCTTCAGCAATTGAAAAATTACCTACACCTTCTACATCAAATGAAATTGTACCCTCTCCTTTCAAATGAATACTGTTTTGGCCTGAACCCAGAGTATCCTCAGTAAAAAAAAGAAGAGTGAAAAAGTTTCTTCTGTGGCTAGTTCAAAACTACTTATCAATGAAAATAAGAAAATCAAGCTTCTTGATAAGTCCAATATACACCGGGGTGTGTGAGAGCATTATACACTTGGAATGCACACCCCAATACACGCACACAAATAGGATTAAGGAAAAAGGAAAGAATTGTTGCCCAGGCATTTTATAGTCCCGACGCCACAAGGAAGTCCACAAAAAAAAAAAATGTGTTTTCTGATTAAATACGTAAATTTCATATTGATACATTCATACTTCTCATTAAACCGTTTAACGTTAATTTACCTTATATAGCAAATATAGACTTCTATATACCGCTCGCGGACTAGGCCCTTAAGGCAGATCGAAATGAAAGATCTACTTGCGAAATCCGAGCACTGAGGTCATGTGCGGCATGCATGGGCTTGGTGGCCGGACCCCTCTCGGGTGCTCAGCCGGCGAGGAGAACAAAATTTATTTTGCCAAATCGGCGGCTGAGTGACCGAGCACACACTCTTTTCCGGACATAGAGTCATCAGCTCAGGCTGATGGCTCTATGGTCGAACACACGCTCTTTTTTCTTTTTTTAGGGACTCAAGTTCCGACGTAAAGCTAGAGTAAAATCAATTGAGTCAGTAAAGTAAATAGGGAGAAAAGCCTAGATGTGGCTACCCCTACAGTTAGGTGGCATAACCACATTCACTAAAAACCGAGGATGTCCTATTACCCAGGGCATCTTAAGTAAATTTCAGATCATAAGCCTCCTCACGTAAGTCACACGATGAGGAGGGTGGTGGAAAAGCCTGGGGGTCAGATAGGTACCACTTCGACTAGCAAGGTGTGACCGGTTTGATCTTCGGACATGTGGATCCCATTCTTACATTGGTATACACATGTTCCTAGGGGCAGGGTTGATCACTGCGTGTGTGTGTGTCAAGCTTCTTGAAGCAAAAGAAGAAAGAGCAGAAGAGAGACAAAAGAAAAGAGAAAAAAAAACTTTGTTAAAAAAACAGAAACCGGAAGTAAAGAAAAACAATAAAGTTAGTAACAAAAAGGAAGAATCATCAAGTGATGATAATGAATCATGGTTGAATCTGGTAGTAGTCTGGATGATATATCTTTTGAAACAGGTAATTGCAGTGATAAGGAAAATACTGATCACATAAATTATATAGAGGGGGATTATGTACTTGCATAATTTCCGAATATAAATTTGTATTTGTAATACAAAAAATTCTCAATAATTGTGAAGCAGAAGTTGTGGTCATGAATTATTTGTGATGGCAGTATAATTACATATTCTTAATAAAGTTATCAAAATATATTTGAGTGTCAATTATTAAACCTTGGATGTGTCAACCACTAATTTTTTTTCATTTTGTTGTATCAACTACTGACACTTTTGCAACAATTTTTGTAAAAAATATTTAGAAGGCACAATTGTCCAAAAATTAATTTGTTAATTTTCAGAAAGGATTAGATTACCTGAATATACATATATTTTTTAGTAAAGTTCAACAACATCGGTTTGAGGCTAAATAATGGTTTTTTCTCTTCTTATAATGTCAACTACTACTACACATTTACCTTATTACGATGTAAAACTGTATTCGGTTTAAATTTTGAGGTTTTCTTTACAGCTAAATATGAATTTTTTTCGGCTGTAATGAAAAAATTGCTTTTTTCTAAATATTCTATTAAATGTTACATTTTTAGGCCTTATCGTACATTTATTAGATGACGCAATTTTATTATTTTGATGTGTTGACAAGGTTAGTATAAGCTTAAGTTTAGGTTTGTGGGGTCGCCATTCTTGTCCCCGATCTTGGAAAAGGGCTGCAGTAAGTTTTCACGCTATAATATTATCAAATATTATATGTAGAAAATTAAATTGTTTACAACTTTACTACCATAACTTTTTATCGTAGAATGAAAGATAAAAAATTTATAAACAAAAATAAATAAACATTAATATTGTTCTGAAGCTGTTTTCTTGTGGCATTTTAAAGTAATTAATATTTAAATGGGAATACGCCACAATTAAAGGTTAAAGTATGTTCATTGACATTTTAATTTCCACTTCGGAAATCGTCTCAAAATTTGGAACGATTTCCGAAGTGGAAATTGAAACGTCAATAAACGTACTTTAACCTTTAATTGTGGCTTATTTCCATTTAAATATGAATTAAATAAACATTTTTTAACAATTTTTTTGAGGGCTTCTGACAGCCAAGGTGTGAGTATATTTGCGGTTCACCCTTCTAGTTTAGAAAATCCTCAGACATTATTAAGTTTGATACTCTGTGATTAATAGTAATTAAATACGTTTATAACTAAATTTATCAGAATATATGGCTTTATGGTTTATATACCATTTGGTAAAAATATTTTAAGTTAACCGAATGTCTGGTACTTAAAGAAAAATCGTTAAAATGAATGATACTAATAGTTTATTTTCAACTCTTAATAATTTTAATAAAATAATTTTTACTTGGTTTAAAATTGGTTTAAAAATCTAAAATAGATAATATAAAATATTGGACTAGATTTAGCAATATTTTTTTAATACTAAAACGATTTAGCACATGTCACTCGAAATGGTATTAGTTTTCTAGATTTAGCAATATTTTTTTAATACTAAAACGATTTAGCACATGTCACTCGAAATGGTATTAGTTTTATAATCCTTACCAATGTTTTACTTGCCAGATTACTTAGAATTACTATAAATTTTTTTTTGTTACTTCTTTAGAATCCTAATTTTAAAAATTTAGTTGATTTTACACAAAAATAAATACGAAGAAATAAACCAAAGTATTAACATATAAATAGAATACAGAAAATATAACCATTTTGTTTCAAGCGCAGAAATGCGGAAAGATTTATTTTCATATAATAAGACTAAGTTTATCCACATATATGAATACCTAATGAAATAACAAAAGCTAAATATAGTACGGCGTTAATCAAAAAGACGGTCGCTAGCCAATGATTTTCAATACTTTTCCCCACGTTGGCACCGATATAATAATATGCTTTATGAAGTTTGCGCCCTAGATAATTTTGTAATACTTAATATTAAAAAACTACTTTTATCTTTCTGATATATAGATACATAAGTTTTCATGTATAAGGACCAACGAATGGTTTTTTATTATAAAACCAAGGTCGGTGTAACAGCTGCTGTGATTAACATTATTAGATCTTCTTTTCAAATAATTTTAATTGAACTGTCATTTATAACTTAAATTTTGACTTGCTTAAATAAACAAATTTTCCAATCAATAATCTTTATCTTTAATATTTTTATTATAAAACCAAGTCGGTGTAACAGCTGCTGTGATTAACATTATTAGATCTTCTTTTCAAATCATCTTGTGATGATCTGTTTATGATGGTGATGTTTATGATCTGTCATCATAACTTAAATGTTGACTTGCTTAAAATAAACAAATTTTCCAATCAATAATCTTTATCGCAAATTCTGTAAAATAAATCAAATATTGATCTTTCTTTGTCCCATCTTATACTTAAGTAAGACTTTGATTAAGTAAACGATGTTTTTGAGATATTCAAATTTAAAAATACTGTAACGACAGTTTCGTAAGATTTGGCCCACATAAAAAAGTCCTTGACGAAAAAGAAGAAGTAGTTCGAGAACATTCAAGGCGATATCGAAAATCCGTAAAATCTCTACTAAAGTTTTAAATGTTAAAAAGACAACAACTACAGCCAACTAAAACAAACTTGGTTCACAAAACAACTTCAGGTCACACAGCTCCAATTCACGGAGAGGTAACCGCAACCATACAGATTGGTAACACCTTAATAAAACATATATTTCTTGTAGCTGATATTAAAGATGAATGTGTTTTTGAGATGTGCATTATGCAGGATAAATTTAGTAAATATCTTCAAAAAAAAATTTTGTTTATTGAACATTAAGAAGTTGTCCTAAATTTAAAAGAATCAATACCTAAAGTAAGTGTTATAGTGAGTGACGATACAGAAACTCCTTATAAAGAGTCCTCCAGAGTCAAAAACCTGAAGGTCTACATTTCGGCGTTGTGGAAAGCGAGGAACCCATTAGTGACGTAATTGTGATAGCAGGTGTCTCGTTACCGTAGAAGAGATTATTCCAGTAAAGGTTGCTAATTTGTCTAAAATACCCTTTTAAATTGCAGAAAGAACAGTAAATAGCATTCTGTAGACCAATAGAAAAAATCAGCAAGTGCAAAAAATATTTGAAAAAAACTATAGCTTTAAGTTACCCAGTGGACGCTAACCTCGTGACATAACTAACCAAAAATCACTTAACAACTAAAGAATTAAACAAAATTAACGAATTCATTAATGAAAAACTACAACATTTTAGAATCCTAAAAGTCTACAGGGGGTACTAGTTTAGTTTAATATAGAATTTATACTAAAGATGCAAGACCAATTCGTTAAGCGACACGGAGATTACCATTTGTTAAATAAAACGAAGAAGCTTTGGGACCCTAAGAAAGATGGATCTACTCGCTTGTGTAAAGACTACAGAGGATTAAATCAGGTTACACAAAAAGACAGATATTTGTTGCCACAAATAGATGATACACTAAACACTTTATTAGGTGCTAAATGGTTTTATACCCTAGAATTTAAAAAGCGGCTACTGGCAAGGAGAAGTATATCTAATGATCAAGACAAAACAGATTTTTCAACTGGCAGAGGTCTCTACAGGTTTCAAGTTCTACCATTTAGCCTTTGTAACTCTCTGACTACGTTTTAACGTAGACCTCTGATGGAGTTGATTTTAAGAAGACCTACTTAGAAAACATGTCTAGTATATTATCTTAATGATATAATGATTATGTCACAAACTTTTGATGAGCATCTGAAAAACTTAAGTGCAGTATTTAACAGATTGAACAAAAGCCCATTTAAAGCTGAATTCTAAGAAATGTTTACTATTACAAAAAGAAGCGTACTATTTAGCACTAATCTAGAAAAGATTTCAGTTATTTAAAAATGGCCTTAATCAGGAAATAAAAAGAAAATTAGAAGTTTTCTTGGACTCTCTTTATAATAACGATAACGTATTAAATATTTTGGTCACATTGCTAACCCCCTTTATCGACTAACGGCTAGCCCTAGAACATTTTTATACTTTCCTTGTGAATAGAAATTTTTATAATTAAAACTGAACATAGTGCTTTGCAGTGGCTAATAAATTTAACAAGAGCCAAAAGAACAAGTTACTCGGCGCATAGAGAGACTTTAACAGTATAACTTTGATACAGTATTAAAAAAGGGCGTTTCTATAACAATGCAGATATGCTATCAAGGCAACAATGTTTGGAACGACAATATCAGTACTGTAAAATACTTGTAAAATACTTGAAGAAAAAGAGATCGTAACCAAAGAAGTAACCACAGCTGAATAGAAAGACGATCATCAGACTTCTCTGGAAAACCTCAAAAAAAACAAAAGAAGATAATGACTTAAAAGTTATACTAAAAATGACTTGAACATGTACTAAGACCTACTTGGCAGGAAATAACTGAATACAGTGGAAATGGAAAGTCATATTGTGCTCAATGGGAATCTCTGTATCTTTCCAATAGTCTATTATATCAGAAGTGGGAAAGCCCCGATAAATTACGTTCAGTTCAACAAGTGGTACTACCAAAATCACACATTAAAAATTTGTTGCAAGAACTCCATAGCAGCTTTTTGGGAGGGCATAAACGGAACACTGGCCAGAGTTTGAGACAGATTTTACAGGATCAATATTGTCATCGAGATATAGAATATTGGTCCAAGAAATGCGATTTATGTAACGTTATAATAGGCCCTAAAACAAGATGTCTTGGTAAAATGGCACAATATCTTTCCGGAGAGCTTCTTGAACTACTTGCAGTGGATATTATTGGTCCAATTTCAATGACACAGAGAAAGAAAACAAATACTTATTGGTCGCAATAGATTATTTTTCCAAATGACCTGAAATTGTATCCCTTCCTGGTCAAGAAGTGACTATAAAAGCAAAAAAAATTCATTACACATGTTGTATAAAGACATGGAGTTTCTTTAGAGTTACATTTTATTCAAGGGCCAAACTTTAAATCAGAATTAAGGCAAGAATTAATAAAAATCTTGGGTAAAAAGAAAACTCGCACTACGCTTCTTCATCTTTGATCGGACGGAATAGTCGAAAGAAATAATAGAACCATTTGTCAATATCTTTTAATTTTTATTGTTCTGAAGCTATTTTCTTGTGGCATTTTTAAATTAATTACTATTCAAATGGAATAAGCCACAGTTAAAGGTTAAAATACGTTTATTGACGTTTCAATTTCCACTTCGGAAATCCGAAGTGGAAATTGAAACGTCAATAAACGTATTTTAACTATTAATTGTGGCCTATTCCCATTTAAATAGTAATTTACTTTCAATTTTTGTTGTTGATAATAAAAAAAAATGGGATACTTCAATTCTTTTAATATTATTAGCATATAAAAGTTTGGAACATAAATCAATCGGTTATTTTTCATTGATTGACCATAAGAAAAGAAATTAAGCTTCTTCAAGATGTTATCCTCGGAAGATTGCCTACGTGCAAAGAAGAACGTTCATCGCTGACGTACATTGAACATTTTAAAGAAAACTTGGAAAAAGTCTATGAGTTTGCTCGTAAAAGTTTGAAGCTTTAAAGGTATAAAACCAAAAGTAGGCTTGACACGCATGCTTAGGGTACAACTTTCGAAAACACACCATGAGCTAAATGAGCTCAGCGAAAAGTACCTGCAATCAACTAGCATTGTCATCGAAGACTGGCTAGGCAACCTTACCTTATCTGCGGTCTACTGTCCTCCTGGTCAACCAATCAACGAAAACAACTTTAGCACCTATTTCAGTTCTCTTGGACACAAATTCATAGCAGGAGGAGACTTTAACTGTAAACATCATCACTGGGGCTCTAGGGTAATTACAACAAGGGGTAGACAACTGCTGAAGTCAATAACAGGACACAACCTACAACACATATCTACAGGAGAACCAACTTATTGGCCTACAGATCCAAATAAAACACCAGATCTCTTAGACTTCTGTGTGATTAAAGGTATCTCTCTTAACTATTTAGCAATAGAATCATGCTGGGACCTCTCTTCAGATCACTCTCCCATTCTAATTGACCTAGACTCCAAAATCATACTCAGAAATAAGCCTCCAGTCCTAACCAATAATCAAACAAATTGGAAAATATTCCGAAGCGCACTAGCAGAACAAATACCAACGAACTTGCCACTTAAAACAGAATTACAAATTGAAAATGCGGTACAACAACTTACTACCTCCATACAAAAGGCAGGTTGGATTTCTACTCCTGAACAAACAACATGGAAGGAAAGCATAAACTGTTCGCAAAGTGCAAAAAACCTAATCGATGAGAAAAGAAAACTTAGGAAAAAGTGGCAAAACACACACGCTCCTATTGACAAACAAAATTTAAACAGAATTACCAGAAGACTTAAAAATCTATTAAAAGAAGAGAAAAACAGGGGGATCCAAACTTACTTAGAAAATTTGACTCCGTCCAAAGACACCAATTATTCTCTATGGAAGGCGACGAGAAAGGTAAAAGGTCCACAAGACGCCATACCTCCTCTAAAAAATGTCAAAGGTAAATGGGCAAGAACAGACACAGAAAAATCTGAGACATTCGCTGAACATCTTTCTACAGTATTTAGTCCATTTAACAGAGTAGTGCCATTAGAACAAGAAGAACCATTTAATTCTTTTCTTGAGGCTCCATATCAAATGGATCTACCAATCACCAAGTTTAATATTAAAGAAGTAAAACAGATAATAAAGAATGAGATACAACCCAATAAGGCTCCGGGATTCGACCTCATAACGGGTAAGATCCTCCAGGAACTAACCAATGACTGTTACAGAATAATCACTATGATCTTCAATGCTATGCTTAGTCTGCATTACTTCCCTCTGCAATGGAAAGTGGCACAGATTATACTCATTCAAAAACCTGGTAAAGATCCAAAAGATGTCAACTCATACCGACCGATTAGTCTACTCCCAGTCATCTCTAAGGTCTTCGAAAAACTTCTACTACGAAAAATCAAACCAATATTGGACGAAAAGTGTCTCATACCTGACCATCAATTCGGTTTTCGTAACCAACATGGTACAATAGAACAAGTTCACAGACTATACACAACAATAAGAAGTAGTCTCGAGAACAAGCAATATTGTACTGCAGCCTTTTTAGACGCCTCTCAAGCTTTTGACAAGGTGTGGCATACAGGACTTCTGTACAAATTGAAGAAAAATTTACCTTACCCTTACTTTAAACTGCTTCAATCATACCTTACAGAAAGGAGATATCTGGTAAAATATAGTGAAGCCTATACAAAACTCTACCCCATCCTATCTGGTGTACCTCAGGGTAGTGTGCTCGGACCGATTCTGTACCTGATATATACGGCTGACTTGCCAATAAGCAATAACCTAACGCTTGCAACATTCGCAGATGATACTGCTTTCTTGGCCTCTCATAGCAACCCAATAATAGCATCAGAGAGACTGCAACTACATCTGAACAAAACAAATGAATGGCTTAAACTCTGGAGAATTAGAGTAAACCCCTCAAAATCTACACAAATTACATTCACTCTAAGAAGAGGTACATGTCCACAAGTTAACCTCAATGGACATCCTTTGCCCCAAAAGCATGACGTAAAATACTTAGGTATTCACCTTGACAAACGTCTAACTTGGACCAAACATATATGGACGAAAAGGCTTCAATTGGGAATTTTATACAGAAAACTTTACTGGATGTTGGGAAAAAACTCTCACCTATCAATTGACAACAAGCTGCTGATATACAATACAATAATAAAACCCATTTGGACATATGGCTCACAGCTCTGGGGTTCAGCTAGCAAATCTAATATTATGATAATACAAAGATTCCAATCCAAAACTCTGAGAACAATCGCTAATGCACCTTGGTATATCCAGAATGATGCAATACATAGAGATCTTCAGGTACTAACAGTCTCTGAACAGTGCAAGAAAACTTCTGAACAATATCAAAACAGGTTGCGGGTGCATCCTAATACCCTGGCACACAATCTTCTCAACAACAAACAAGCGAAGAGATTGAAGCGACATGACCCCTTGGACCTACCTCACCTATCCTGACAGAGCCTACAGCAGTGGGAGTTACGCCTTCAACAGCACCCAGCCATTGTGATCAGTGCCGCTTTTAGTGCTCGCGTATCAGTGTATGTGCGCATCCTACCGGTAAAAAGCCAATTTGTGTCGTGATGATTTGGTCACTGGACCTTACATCTCTCTGTCATGTAAAGACAAAAAATTTTACTTATTGTTTTCACTGCAAAACAGATTGTAAAAATCTTAAATCTTAATAAAAAAAAAAAAAAAAAAAACTTTCGAAAGAAGTGATCCAGTATGGTTAGATAATTTCACACACACGTAAGAAAAGACTTTGTACAAAATTTTAACGAAACTAGGAAGGCTCGTACACCGTCTTGCAGAAAATAAAGGATCTAATCTATGGCATCCAGTTTTCAGTAAAAGTTAACCCAAGGTAATTCACATCAAGAGACTAGCACTATACAATGGAAGGGATTAATCCTGTTGACTTCAATTGATCCCTGATCACTCACACAAACAGGAAACACAGTTTTGTTTTGAACAAATTTTAAGAATTCTAAATCAATGAGAATATCATTAGTAGTTTTTTTTGTCGAAATCTACTCTCCTTGTTAACCAGTAGGTGTTCTCTTCTAGCATTCATAGTATATTTTTATTAATTTTATTATTTTTTTCTAAGATTTTTGATATTGTCTTTATGGACGGGATAGGTCTTTATGCACAAGTTAATTCTAGTTCGTATATTATTAGGTTTGAGAATGGTTATAACTACTAAGTTGCTTTATTGAATGAGAAAGACAATAATTAATTATTTTTGGTCGACAGTTTTCAAAACAAAACATTTTGTATTATCTAGAAATTTTTCCAAAAATACTATTAGGTTCATCACCAAAATTTTTTGTAATAATAAAGGTAAAGTTAAACTCATCTAAATTTAAAGAGATATTGAAAGGGATATTATTTTTATCTTCACCACAAGTCGTTGTTTTTCTATAATGACTTTCTGCTATATAAAAGCTTTGGAATGGTTACTATTGATGAAATTTTTTTCGAACTATGTATAAAGAACATCAGCTACTTTACTGGGTTTTGTTATGTTATTATTTTAAGTTTTAAGACACTTTTTGTTTATTCTGGAAGACGTGTGTTATAAACGGATCGTTCTGCAGTCAATTGGCTTATTGTACATCTTCCATTCTTTTATAATGCCCATTTCAGAGTTCTGAAACCCTGTACTAACTTATATAGGTCTAGTGGATCGGTATCATATATATTTGAAATCACTTTTTTATCTCCAAAAACTGTTTGCTGCGTACGATCTAATGCCTCGCAGTCAAACAAAATACGTTGGACTGTTGCAGATTTTTTACTACAGAGTCTGCAGCTCAAGTCTCCATGAAACAGACCCATTGTATGCAGGTGCCCCTTAATTGGCGCATGTCTGTTAAGGAAACCCCTTTATTTTTCTGTACTGATTCCTGAATGTGGTTCTTACTACTTCAGCTCTTTTAATTCACGGGCTAGTTCAATATACATCTTGTCATGTATTTAACCGGGTGTATTTTGCCAGTGTGAGTTGTGTTGCCTTCGGATCTAGGTTTTTATTCCGGTCGCGGACTATGCTTTTTCGCACTCCCACGGCTGGCTCTGAACCGAAGTATATTGTAGTGATTCTCTTTTCGAAAGTTTCATTGCCATATGCGCCTAAATGATCTGAAATTAGCCCCGATGATCTGAAACCCATACCATTGTTATACTGTTATGATTCGTCTGTCGAGTTCGTGTCGACATTCCCACACTATTATATATGCTATTTTTGTGAGCCATGGCTACTGTTATATTAATTATTCCCTTCTGTTGTAAAATTACGGAAGCTGGTTTATTTTCTATGTTTAGTATGTCTATATTATATTCCATAATAAACTGTAGTAATGATTCATTCCTTGCATTAGTGTTTGTACTGCTCCAAGTCAGATGGTGCACATTCGCATCACAGCCAATGATCAATTGCAGTCCATTTTTCTGAAATCTTCCTGTTCAAACTCCCTTGATGGTGGTTGTTCGGGATCATTATATGGAAAGTACGCTAATACGAGAACTATCTACCTCTTTCATACATACTACTTCTATTATCCCTATCTGTTTTGATATGTCATTTGCCTATTATTCAGGTACTTGGAACTTCAGCAGATTGGCTATATATGAGTTCTCCACCTATACCCAATAGACCAACGAGATGGACATTCCCATGGATGCCAATAAAACTTCTTATAGTTAAAAAAAGTTAAAGTTTATAGATAAAAAAGTTAGAAAAGTGACACAAAATAGAAAGAAAATACTTACTCCCCGATTCACACTGTCGTGTCATAAGTGATATATTAACTTAATTAATGAATAAAAGAAATTAACAACTTTTTGTTTAAACTACATTTTCATGGTGCAATTGTTGAATCCTGTAGAAAATAAGATTTTTGGAAATATTATATATATTTATATTTTTAATATTTCCTTATTTTATTTATATATATTTATATATATATATATATATATAAATATATTTATATATATATAAATTTTATATATATTTTATATATATATATATATATATATATATATATATATTTATATATATATATATATATATAAAATAAGATTTTTGGAATATAATAAGAGATTGGAAAGCCTAACAACTAAAGCGATTAATGTTACAAAATTCTTAGCTTACAGCAGAAAAAGATGACACGACAGTATTTAATTTTGATTAAATGAAGACGGGTATAACATATTATAAAAGAAAATTATTCACTTACATGTACAAAAACTACATGGTCTTTTGCTGTGCTATGTTTGAATCAAATTATTGTAAACAGTTTTGTCAACAACATTGTTTATACAACTAATTATTGATGTCCATTATCTTAAGCTTCTTTATATTTTACACCATTAACTGCTTCATGTCTTTTTGAGGTAACACATTTATATTGACTTGTCTATCGATGTTTGGTTTTTCGTATTGAGCTTTTTAGATGAACTGATGATGCTTTCTGATTAGAGAACAAAATGTCTTCAATAAATAGATGAAGTAACCAACTTCTTTGTCTTTTTTCTCCAACTTTTGACCGAATAACCCACCACTCTTCGAGTGATCCTTATATATCCTCTAACTACCAGCGCTGGTGTATAAAATACACCATTTCTACTAAAACAACGATTAAATCCAAATTCCGTATACCCCACTTTTTTACACTCTATGTAACCTTGGAACGATGTGTTTTTTACGTGCACACGTAAAGTTTGATGATTTATTTATCAATTTCTTCGTGCAATACAGTTTGGTGAATAAAATACACCGCGCGGGTAGCAATGTAAGTATAATTATTTGTTCAGTAAATTGGTGTTTTTTTTTTGTTTTTTGGACATTTTCATTATATTATTTATTTTTATTATATTTATATTTTATTTTTAGGGACAAAGTAAAAATCAGTAATCCCAACAAATTAACACAGATGGAATTAGAGGAGCTGGCTCAAGTTATTTGCAATTCCGATTCGGAAGAAGAATTACCAAACGACGATGCTGATACTTCTTCTGAAGAGTACGTAGAGGAGACTGAACATGACTCAGAATCAGAAATCGAAAGTAACGACTCCCATGACGATTTAGAACATGTTGAATCTAGCAGTTACTTTATTGCCAAAGATAAACTGACTAGGTGAAATAAAAATCCACTCAAGAGCAAATTTAGTAAAGTCAGCGCTAAAAATCTTGTAAAAATCTTTCCTGGCGTGAAACAAAAAGCAAGGGATATTCAAAACGAAGTAGATGCTTTTATGAGAATATTCACAGATGAAATGATAGAGTACATTACTAAATGCACGAATCGACACATTACGAATGTTAAACCACAGTTTATGAGAGAACGTGATGCAAAAGACGTAACAAAAGTAGAAATGCAGGCATTTATAGGTTTGCTTTTGTTATCTGGATACAAAAAGCAAAATCATACCCACTTTTTGGAACTCTGGACAACAGATGGCACCGGCTCTGAAATTTTTCGGGCATATATAAGCAAAAACAGGTTCTTATTTTTACTCGCAGTGATTCGATTCGATGATAAAAGTACCAGAAATGAAAGCAAAAAGGTAGATAAGTTATCTGCAATAAGATGGGTCATAGATACATTCGTAACAAATTGCAAAGACAATTACACTCTGGGTGAATTTTTAACAATTGATGAAATGTTGATACCTTTCCGAAGACGTTGTAGTTTTCTTCAATATCTTCCCAACAAACCCGAGAAGTATGAACTGAAACTTTTTATATTGTGTGATGCAAAAACATTTTATGTGTCAAACTTTGAAGTTTATTGTGGTAAGCAGCCTGAAGGCCCCTACAGCATGCCAAATACACCTAATGCAATTGTGCACCGTTTGTTGAACGAAGTAAAACGTACTAATCGGAACTTGACATGTGATAACTGGTATTCAAGTTATCCGCTAGCGAAGGAATTATTGGAAGAGAAAACTACCATGATTGGGACCATGAAAAAAAATAAACGGTAAATACCGCAAGAGTTTTTACCTTATAAAAGTAGACCTGTTAAATCTTCGTTATTTGGATTCCAAAAAAATGTAACATTGATTTCCCATGTACCGAAAACAAATAGAGCGGTTGTATTGATCTCAACGATGCACGAGGATGGATATATAGATCCAGTGTCGAGTAAACCTGAAATCATCTTACATTTATTGACGCAACCAAAGGTGGAGTTGATGCTGTTAATAAAATGTGTAGCACATACTCAGTATTAAGAAGAACAAGACGATGGCCATTGTCTATATTTTTCCAACTCATGAACATCGCGGGAATCAATGGACAACTTCTCTATATTGCAACTCATGTCAATGCAGCTTATAAGCATAGACGGGAATTTTTGAAAGTGCGTTCCTTAGGTTTGATGAAGTCATACCTCTCTGAACGCGCCAGTATTCAATCACTGCCAAGTGATATAAAAGGTTTTCTGGCGAAATATAAAAAACCAACAGAGGACAATGAGGAACCACCTGCAAAGATCAGAGCGCGGTGTTTCATTTGCGGTAGGAAAAACAATCGAGTCACAACAATTATCTGCGGAATGTTGCAATAAGTCAGTTTGCAAAAAACATATGACAACAGTTGTTACATGCGATTGTTGCAAAAATGGAGAAGCAAGCAGTGAATAATACAAACTAACAGTGACACATGTGAAGTTTTTATTTTAAGAATTTACTTGTTTTCTTGAGTTATTTCTTTGTTAAGATTTTGTCTATAAAAAAAAGTAGTTTTTATATTTATATTATTAAAAATCCAAAAAAAAATAAGGAATCATGTTTTTTATCCCTATACATTAATATAAATAATTCGTATGTATTCAATCTGATATTAATAAATATGGTGTATAGAATACACCGCGCGGGTAGCTGCGTGAGATTTTGGAGCGCGGGTAGTTAAAGGATATATATATATATATATATATATATATATATATATATATATATATATATATATATATATATATATATGTATGTATATATATATATACATATATGTACATATATCTATATTACGAAAAACAGGTTACTGAGTTGTTTTTGTTCTTTCCAGAAAAAAAAAGTGGAAGTGGTAGAATTACAGTCAATAAATTGGCAGTACAATTTTTGATAAATATAATTGCTTACTTACTTCTTTTGTTGGCACTTAGAAAACATTGAACTCACCTGAAACAAAAAAAATATATACCTACTAATTCTAATATATATAATATAAATTCAATTTTATGATATTATGACATAAAATTATGAAGAATACATTAAATAAATGTTGATGTCGATAATCGTCGATGATTTATTTATTACTAGCAAAGAGGGCTAAAAACCTCAAAACATACATTCGAAAGATTAACTACTACTATAACGTTATTAACGTCACATGTTTGTTATTTTTCTTTAAATAATTATTTTATTTTAATATGCTTTTATTTTATTCATTTGTTAACTTCATCTTTTATTTTACTGTTTTCAGTCTAAAACTAGTTGGCGTCCAATTGTTCATTATACTCTTCAATTAACTGAATATCATATTTAATCTTTATTGTTTATTTTCAATGAACATTTATTTTAGTTTTAATTCCTTTTCAGATCCTTTTATGCTCTATGAGATGATAATGAACATATATAAATTTCTATGCCTTACATCAGTCGACAAACGTAATCTGTCAATTCACAACTCTGCCCTGTCACGTCAAACTTCAATGCTTAAAATTTATTTACACATTAAATCATTTCCTGGTGTGGGTACTTACATTAAGTTGATCAATTTTTTTATATATTTGTCTTTTTATAATTTCATATTTGCCGTAACCTAAAACTATGCAGTAAGTATGCAAAAATGCTTTTGCCTGATTGACACTTACGGTGGGTAAAACAGCCATCATAGGATAGGTAGATTTAGGATAAGACGATAACAACGATTACATCTCCAAATTTTATTTCTGATGACCTGGCGACTAGACAGAATCCACTAATTTTTTCCCAGGAGATTTTGCAACGAATACGCTCAAGTATGCAAGTAAAGTTTATGGAAATAATATATTAACGAAATGGTAAAAGAATCAGCTTTGAGCAACAAAATCGGATGTTTGTGTTTACAACGACATTGAGAGTTGGACAAACGTAGACCAACTCTAATTATTCCATTTTAAAAATGGATTTAAATGACGTAGGGAAAATTTTACACCGAAACTTTTAGAAAGGGCTTTATACTCTTAAGAAAAATGTTTTTGTATAACAGCACAAATTATTACTAGTTCTGCAATTTCTAAATCAAATATAGATATCCGTTTGTTTAAAGGTAATTTTCTAAGAAATTTCACTACGTATACTGTAGAATTTAAAAGTTTCGACCAAATGAAAAATATTCTGTAAGTTTATACAGCGAAGAAATTACATGGGTGACATTACCAAAGAAGGTTTGTGATCTATATTTAAAATCACAAATCATAATTTGCTCCCCGTGAACAGACTGAATAGGACAATATTCTGGTTTCAACAATATCCCATATGGACTAGTAAACCACGTGGGCTGGTTAAATAACGAAAAAGAAAACAAACGTCGAGAGGCGCAATCAACAACATTTTTCTTTCCAGGATCAAAAAACCAATACTGTGAAGAAACGATCTTGTGATTTTTAACAACTCTGTTTTGAACAAATAATTTGGAACTATTCTCTAAAGAACTTTATCCAATTTTAGACAATCAAGGAATTACTTAAGCCAAAGATTTTATCAATATTATGCCTAAAAGAATAAATTTTAATAGCGTGTGAAAGAAGCTTTGAGAGAAGAAGCCCTTTACAAAGCTCTAATCAAGGAAGATTTATTTTAGACATTGGCAATAGTTTAGATTAGGAGTACAGTAAAGTATCTTTAACTTAACCTGTATAATTAACAACCCTAGAATAAACAATGGCTGCATTGTTAAAACCTTTCACATGCTATTTCAATTTCTTTTGGCACCATCCTAATATACTTTTAGAGTCCAAAGTCTTTGTATTAAAATTTTAAGCAATGGGGTTATAGTAGATAGGAATTACAAGAAATAAAACATACGAGCAATAAGTGAGAGCCAGTTTTTTTTTGTACAAGAAGTCAATGAGGTCATTTCTAACCCAAAACTTAAATTATCACATTTTTATCCCCGTTGTAATCCTAACACTTTGGAGGCTGACTTATCAAGTTGTTTGATTTTGACCACTTGGAGTGGTTCCGGTATTGTCGTGAGAAGATCGTTCGTGTTAGACATCTATTTGGTTAATTTAAAATCACCCTATTATAACAAATTCACTGAGTATATGCACAACTATAGCTTTGGAAACATTTGCAGAACTGCTGGTAAAATCATCTACATACATATCTCTTAAAATTAGGATGATAGCATCAGAAAAGTTTTTATATTCATTAATTGCATATTTGTTATATTACTCTTATACTAACATATGGTGAAAATTTTATTCCAAAAGGTCAAATATTCAATTGGAAAATAGAAAGAGGATCATTGATGGATTCGACCGTTACTTGATGGAAATTCATTTTATGTAACAATAAAACACTGAAAACGTCCACAAAATTTATTTTAAATTTTGAGATATATTGGTGGAGATACGTAGACGACGTACTGGTATGTTTCACAGGAACTAACAGGCGACTCGACCAATTTTTATCGTATATTAATTCACTTCATAGTCATATTGAATTTACAATAGAAACAGAACAAAATCAATCCATAAAATTTTTAGATTTAAAAATTATCAGACTTAAAAACAAACATGACTTCTCCATATTTCATAAACCTACCCATACTGACACGACTATTCACAATTCATCATCCCATCTCACACAACATAAACTGGCAGCCTATCATAGTATGGTACATAGATTAACATAAATTCCGATGTCAAAATACAATTTTGAGACAGAATTAAATATCATTAAGCAAATAGCAGTAAACAATGGATACAAAGAACAAACAAATAATAAAATGTTAAATCAAAAACTACATAAGAAAGCCCTGAACTTAGTATTTCCACCACCAGAGAAAAAACCCAGTACCTTCTGCTCGATTACATATTATACAGGCAAAATATCAACAAAAATAGCCAAACACATAAAAAAGAAAGAAATAACACCAGCTTTCAGAACAAATAACAACGTAGGCAAATATATTAAAAACAACAAGAGCCAACATAAAAAACACTTACACAGTGGTGTGTACAAACTTAAACATGGTGACTGCACAAAAACTTACATTGGTCAAACTAGTAAAAATTTTAATAAACGAATAGCAGAACATAAAATGGCTTTCAATAATAGAAAAACAGATTCTACATACGCACTACACCTTCTAGATCATAATCATTCTTTTAATGACGAATTTAAAATTCTTCACATTCAAAATTAAGGCCTTAAGCTATCTTTGTTAGAATCTATGGAAATCAACAAATTAAAAAACACAGATATAATTCTGAATGACCAGCTTGAGACAAACAGTTCTCCCCTCCTCAAACTTTATTTCATTAGAGACTATAAAGTGTAAACCCATGCCAAAAACAGATCACTTGAGAAAGGCAATCAGCCGAAACAGCTGTAGTGATAAGAATTTAAAATAAATTTTGTGGAAGTTTTGAAAACAAAATTTTCAGTGTTTTATTGTTACGGAAAGAGGATCATTTGTATCAAATCTCTATAAAACTCTTTAAAAGGAACAATGAGGTTCAAAAACTTTAACCTGCCTATACATTTGTTTTAAATCAGCAACAATTACGATTGGAAAAAGACGAAAATTGAACAATATTGTTGTAGGAATACTTTGCAATTTTAGCATTCTATAAAGAATTTCATTTCATGGTAATCCTTGAGCAAGTACAAATGAATAACCCAGTACATAAGGATCATTTTGGAATGGCAGCTGTGTATCTACTCTCTGGATCTCTAGATACACTTTTTAACAATAAATTTTCACTATGTTCATCTTCTGATGAACTACTAGCAATAGTGGGTTAATCCTCTAATTTATACGTTCTTTCGACCAAGAAACCCAAATTTAACAAAGAGTTATAGATGAAGGACGAATATGTGTGGATATTTTTAAAATTTGGTGCAGCTTAACCCATGACTACATAACCTTAACTGGTTTCAATAGCTCATAGAGCACCTTTGAATAAAACTCTATTACAACCAATGGTATTTGAAAAGATAGATAAACCTAAAATACCATCAAGGAAAGTGGAAAGTGGGAGTGGAAAAATAGACAATGCCATTCAGGAAATGGAAAGAATGACCATTGACATAATGGGAATAAGCGAGATGAGATGGCCCGGAACAGGAAGCATTGACAAAAAAGATCACAGAATATTCTACTCAGGGTCACTAGATGGAAAACTAGAGCATGGAGTTGGTGTGATAATAACGAGAAAAATTAGTAGATGTATTTTAAATTTTGCCCCACTGTCCAACAGAGTAATACTACTGCAAATAAGAGCCAATCCAGTGAATGTAAACATAATACAAATATACGCTTCCATTGTAGATAAAGACGACGAGGAAGTAGAGACTCTCTACCAAAGCATAGAGGATGTATTAGAACGAATACCTAAACACGAAGTCAGCATCATAATGGGGGATTTCAATGCAAAACTTGGGGCCAAACGGAAAACGTCTCTAATCGGACCTTTTGGGTTAGGACAAAGAAACGAAAGAGGTGACAGACTAGAAATATTCGCAGAAGATAAAAAGCTAGTGGTTCTAAACACATTTTATAAACTACCACCGAGGAGATTGTATACATGGAAGGCACCAGCCGATAAACCCATAACGTAATTAGAAACCAGATAGATTATATATTGGTAAATAGAAGATTCAGAAACAGTTTTCAATCTGCCAAAACATATCCAGGAGCGGACATTAAATCTGACCACATACCTTTAGTGGGAGTCATGGATGTGAGACTGAAGATAATAAAGAAAAAGTCTAGACCTAACTACGACATGACAGCCCTGCAACATCCGGAAGTTAAAAAGCAAGTGGAGGAATATATTAACAACCAAGTTAAACAATTAAAAGAAGAAAATAATATCCAACGAGAAATCAATCAATTCGAAGAGATAATTAAGAAAACTAAACAAGATCTGCTAAAACCAAACAAAGAAACAAAGAAGAAATCTTGGATGACTCCAGAAATCCTTCACTTAATGGAACGCAGAAGGTTAATTAAAGGAAATAAAGATGAATATAAAAAAATGCAGGGTTACATCAGAAGAAAAATCAGAGAAGCTAAAGAAAAAGAAGCTGTAGAGTTATGTAAAGAAATAGAAAGACTACAAGCCAAGCATGACAATTTTAATGTACAGAAAAAGGTAAAAGAAATAACAAAAATGAAAAAGCGAACAAAAATGAAACTCATAGACACCAATAAAAAATTAATCACTGACACCCAAGAGATGAAAGACAAATGGAGAATATATTTGGAGACACTTTTTCAAGATCAAAGAACGGATTATAGGCATCCATTTTCAGAGAGGATGACGGGCCCGGACATACTTAAATCCGAGGTAGAAGAAGCAATAAAACGGATGAAAAGCAGGAAAGCTGTAGGGCCTGATAATATCGAAGCTGAATTTTTAAAACTCTTGGAGGAAGAAGGAATAAATTGGATCACGGCTGTCTTCAATAAAATATACAATACAGGAATCATCCCTGACAAATGCGAAGAATATCGAACAATCAGCCTAATGAGCCACATGTTGAAACTGTTTCTTAGAGTCATCCATGGAAGAATTTATAAGAAGTGCGAGGAACAAATATCGGACAGACAGTTCGGCTTCATTAACGCAGTGGGTACCAGAGAGGCACTTTTTGGAGTACATGTACTGATTCAAAGATGCAGGGACGTTAACTGCGACGTATACGCGTGCTTGATCGACTATGAAAAGGCATTTGACAGAGTTCAACATCAAAAGATGATAAACATCTTAAAAGAAGCAGACCTGGATGACAAAGACATCAGAATAATTTCAAAACTATACTGGAATCAGACCGAATACATGAAAATTAACGGAGAAGAAACAGATCACATAAAATTACTACGTAGAGTTAGACAGGGATGTATCCTATCGCCGTTGATATTTAATATGTACTCAGAGAAAATTTTTAACGAGGCTCTTTACGGAATAGACGAAGGCATCCTTCTAAATGGTGAAAGAGTAAACAATGTTAGATATGCCGACGACACCATGGTGATAGCAGATAGTTTAGAGGGACTTTAGAGGCTAATGGACAGAATAAACGAGTACAGTCAACAGTGCGGACTAAACATTAATACCCACAAAACGAAACAAATGATTATCAGCAAGGAGAATATAAATGGGGCTCATCTATACATTAATGGGACGCAGATAGAGCGAGTTAAACAGTATTGCTACCTGGGAACTATTATAAACGAACAGTGGAGTAATGCACAGAAAATAAAGTGCCGCATAAGAAAGGCAAGAACGGTCTTTAACAAAATGAGCGCCATCTTCAAAAGTCACAACATATCCCTAGATACAAAAATGAGACATTTGAGATGCTATGTTTTCTCTGTGTTGTTGTATGGGGCGGAGGCATGGACGCTTTTTACCCCATTTATCAATCACTTTAAACATTATTGTTCCATAGAGACTAACAGAACTCGTTTTTGATACATTTGGAGTATTTTTAGAATTGCGGACATGTAAACTAGAAGTATTTTCAGAAGAATCAAAATAAGAATCAGTACTAGTGGAGTGAAAAGGAACATTTTTATTATGCCGAGTATTATTTGACTTATGCAAAAGCGAATGATGACGAGATTTACACTTAACACAAGAAAATTTTGACGGACAATTGGAAATTCGATGCTTTGAAGAAACAAAAGTTTAATATATATTTAATTTAACGTAGGTCTTTATTACAAACAACACAATCTATGGAGGAATACTAATTATGTTCCTGCAAATGAAATGATTTTTTGGTCGGATTTTGAAACAAAAAATTACTTTTGGAATTCCGGAATCTATTATTTTTAATAAGAGACTTACTACGTTGGCGTAAAAATATCTTGTTTTGAAACAACAATATATTGAACAACTTAATCATATTCTGATAAAGTTTTTTCAAAGGTACTAAATCTAACTGCAAAGTTGCATAATAACATATTTGAGCTCTACGAAAACCATTTTTCCTTTTAGCGCGAAATCTTTCTAATTTTAATTCTTTTTGACTTTAAGCCTATTGTTTACTGATAGACGTTGAAATTCTTTCAAAAAATTATCAATGGTGCATAAATAAAATGAAACAAAATCCAAAATATCCCAAGAATGGTAGTTAAATATTTTTCAACACAATTACTAAAATTATATTGAAATGAATAAGAAATTACTATTTTTAGGCGATTCGTACACGTAGCAGACGCAACAAAAAAATTCTTTTTGAACAAGTTTTTTCTATAAGCAACAAAAAGAGTACAACGAGTTTATTAGATTTTAAGACTACTAATACACCAAGTGCAATTAATTTAAATAAATTATTAAAATACGAATAATAATTTATGCTGGATAGGAAAAACAACAAAATATATAATTCAAAACAATCCGGCAAAAAATGACCAAAAAATGTGGTGTGGCAAATGCTGGTTTTATAAACAAATTTCCAAAGCGGCCTGTAAATACAAAAATCTTACCTTGTTAACTGGTAGTGTCGAATTCTAAAATTTCTTTAGTTACGTTAAAGTAAGGAACGACGGAAAAATTTGTAAATTATTTTAAAATAACTGAACCGGCGTTTTTTGGGCTTCAGCTAATTTTAGGTGTATTACAGAAACGGAGTTAATTACTACTCGACCGTTTCGAAACAACTATTCTTATCAACACTAATAATTTGACTTTAATTGTGGCAAAAAACTTGAATGAGAATTAGGTCAAATAAAAAAATATACTAGGAGGCCAAAACAAGTAGAATAAAAAGATATTGTATTAAAAAGATACATATTAAAAAGCTAAAGGTGAACTATGTTCTAGGATCATTGTTCACAAGAATTGTGTTGTTTTAATATAAACAAAGGTTATATTTTAAATTACTCTTTATTTTTTAAAACTTTGAACGCAGCTTGATATAAATATTGTTTTCAAAATAATATATCAAAATTTCCGTCATACATCGATTTGTAAAAGTATTAACATTAAAAATATTATTTTTGGTCTATAAAAATGTGGCCGGTTAGACTAGTTCAGGAGTGGCCAAACTTTCTTAACAGTGTGCCACTATCTGTATAATGAAAAGTTAGTTGTGCCACCAAAAATTTTTTAACAAGAAATTCAATAGGTAGGTGGAATTTGTATGAAATAACAAAAAATATATGTAGCTACAATAGTATATTATTCCACGAGCATGTAATGATGACTATTACTCACGATGATGAAGTTTGCGACACGAGCGAAAGCGAGTGTGGTAATTCATCAGAGTGGGTAATAGCCATTACATGCAAGTAGAATACTATACTTTTTCTACGACCTTGTTTTATTTTAAATAGTAAAAAAATATAATTATCAACTACTCGAGATTGTTTATTACTAGTAGTACAGTACATCGATGGCGTCACGACAAAAAGGCATAAGCGCCAAAATTTATAAATTTATGTTTTGGTATCAAAATAAAATACATTTTAGGTCCAATCGACTATTAAAATGACGCAGCTGTAAAAAATTCCAACTCGACTAAAACAAGCTTTGAATTTTCTAACCGCCAAACGAGTTTCTTAAAAGATGAGACACCGAAATCAGTAAGCGACAAGATCCGTAGTAGAAGGTGGTGCTTACGTCTTGGGTCTGAAAACGTGATTATATCAATAAGGTAAACAATAATTTGAAATATTATTAATATGTAATCTTTTGTTCCATTTAAAATACACTATGACTTAGATTTGCCATAGAAAAGTTACTACTTAACCGACTTAAATAAGGTTTAAACCTAAATAAAATATATATTGACTTTGTTGTATAGTTTTATTTTTTTTAATTTTAAAGTTATATTTTGGTAGTAATATTATTTTAAAAAACTAACATTTGAATGGCGCTTACTTCTTTTTTGTAATGGTTTTTAGAATGGTTTCTCGGGGGCATAAAATAATGAATCTTGCATTGCAATCCATTTGGGAAGATCAGAAAAGCAATGTGCAGGAATCCAGCGGAAATAATAAAAACCATGGTTCATTTTCCACTGATAATGAGGTCCTCAATGAAGCGCTAAAGCATGATATTCTTTTAGAGCCTGTACTAAAAGACCATGAACAAGAACTCCAAATGCCTAGTTCTGTTTTAGATGATGATGCCATTGTGGATTTCAGTTTTCCTCAAGTCTAAATTTAAATATTGACAGCCGTTTATTTTCGAATATTGATGAAACTGCCGAAGAAGAGACTGAATTATTAACCTGTGATAAAAAGCTTGTACCTTACTCAGATAGTGATGATACTGATGATAGCAGTAATAATGCCGCAATAGTATTTAGTTTATTAGTTGATGATAAGATAGGTTGTGATGATTTTATACAACAAAATGATTCTTTAAACTCAGAAAACAAACGAATCAGATTCATCATCCTTGACAGTATTTTTTAAAAATGAAACTGAAATTGACAGCATAGAACAGCTAGAATTAGCTCACTACGTTCTAGCTCATCAACGGGTTCAATTTTCTGTTATATCGGTTCTTCGTTTCTATTAGTTTGTTTTGTTATTGATAAATGTTATTTTCTGTTATCAAATTTTGATTTGCATTTTATTTCTATTAGTTTTATAATATAACTTACTTAGTTATCAATGTAGAAAAAATGGTACGTTTTAATAGTTTTTGTTGTTTTTTACTTAATATAACGTGATAATTATATTAACTTTTATTTTTGTATTTTTTTACACCAATATAACTCGAAGAAACTCATAAATATATTATTGTGTATTGTTTAATTTGTATTATTTTCACTTAATTGTTATGCTTTAAAATGAAAAGATTTATTCTCCATTTTTGTTATAATTCCGTAAAATTAAAAGGCGTACAAGTTCCTAAGCGACATTTTTTGTATTATTTTTACTTAATTGTTATGCTTTAAAATGAAAAGATTTATTCTCCATTTTTGTTATAATTCCGTAAAATTAAAAGGCGTACAAGCGGCATTTTTTGGTCAAAATACTTTTTTCGAAATATGGTAACCGCCTTTCAAAAAGACTTAAACACCACAGAACCTAACATTAAAGGCGTAAGCACCAAAATGTTAAATATCTCATGTTTATAATAATTGTTTTATAAATAACATATGGTAAGTCAGAATGCCTCAGTTCGATAATAATAAAATGCCAAAAAAATGTAAAAAAATAAATATTAAGCGATATTAAACGTTTTTTGTGTCTCCTGAAAAAAACTGTCAATGGCGCTTATGCCTTTCTGTCGTGACACCGTCGACATGTTTATGGTTGATGTGGTTAATGTGGCTTGTGAATCTGAATTTTTTTAATTAAATCTTGAATGTTTGGGTCAATTTCTGTTACAGCTAATAAAATTAGATTTTTCATTATTGGTTAATTTTGAACGATATTGTGATTTAATAACATTCATAATTGAAAACATTTCTTCACAAGCATACGTCGAACCAAAACGACAACAATGCCACAAAGCAAAATTGTGAAGATATGGAAAATCAGCTGTGGAAACGTATTTCCAAAATTCAATATAATTTGAATTACTTGTACTTTAAACAAGCTCGTTATGTTTATTTTTCAACAAAATATTACTTTGCAAATCTATTATTTCCATTTGGAATTCCGGCGGATAATTTTCAACGTCTTTAAGTGAAATGGAAAAAGGATTTGTGAAAAGTTGAATATTTTTATTTTCCTCCTGGAAATCCTGAAATCTCGTAACAAATGAGCTTTGAAGACTTGACAATAAATTAAACTTATCGTAATTTGGAACATTATTTAATTTGATGGCTAATTCCTTTATGAATTTAAAATGAGTGAGTTTTTTTCATTAAATCTGAATAAAAAAGTGATAGTTTGTTTTTGAACGAGCTTACGTGGCTAACTAAGGTTGGAAAAATACAATCTTTTTCTTGTAATCTTAAATTTAATATGTTGAAATGTCCCATTATGTCCGCAAGGAAAGCAAAATGCCATAGCCAGTCTTCATTTTTCAACAGAGCGGCATTCGTTTGGCAATTCCTCATTCTCCTCCAAAAATTGCAAAACACACTCTTTCAAATTCCAAAATCTTGCCAGTGCATTTCCTTTGGACAACCATCGAATACTGCAATAAAGGAGTAATTCATCTGCCTCCTCCGTTTCTTGTTGAAAAAGTTCTGGGAATCGTCGTCGATTACTAGCTCGAGCATGTATTTTATTGATACACCGCGATACAGGCTCAATCACCGAGGATAACTCGAGCTCCTTGGCACATAACGCTTCTTGGTGGATTATATAATGGAATTTGAAAACGTTTGTCCCTAAAAAGTTTTTAAGTAGCGTTGCAAATCCTTTGATTCCACCAACCATGGAAGGAGCTCCATCTGTACAAACCGACTCCAATTTCGATCACTTCACTTTGCTACCTTCGATAACATTTTTCACTTGATCCAAGACATCCTGTCCTGTTGTGGAGACCAGTTGGCGCAAATCTAATAGCTCCTCCACAACATCGAAACTATCTGTCACGAAGCGTACAAATATGCTCAACTGCGCATTACCTGTGATGTCACAGCTTTCATCCAAAGCCAGTGAAAAATATTTGCAGTCTTGTAGTCCGGCGATAATTTGTGTTTCAACATCCTGGCCCATATCATCAATTTGGCGCATGACGGTGTTTCTGGACAAAGCGATTTGGTCCACCATATGTTTTATGTTTGAATCACCGACAATTTTGAGCAAATATTAGTAAAGTATTTTTAATTGTCTCTTCTCCGTCGGAATATGGCTTTTTCTTGCGTGCTAATAACAGCGAGAGTTCATATGAAGTCTTTACCATTGTTTCCATTTCATTACTTCTTTTTTTGGAACAAAGATTGTTGCCCGGCTAAAGATTTTTTTTCTTGGCGATGAATTCGGTTCGTAGGCGTGATCCGACAGGATAATTGTTGGTGAAATCGCCATGAACTTGCTTATAATGGCGCTTATAATGGTAGAATAGGCCATAAACAAGAAGGTAATTATAGACAGTAAGCTGTTTGTAAATGAGGGAGATATTAAAATGTTGCATGAAGAGTTGCAATATTAGAGTTCCCCCAGGTGACATGGTATTATCCGCTTTTTAAGTTAGTGATGTCATTTATAAAGATAAGGAATAAATGAACCAATACTAAACCTTGTGGTACTCCACATACAATGCTTTTGTGACTAGTCAGTATCCTTTACTCTAACTAATTGTTTTCTATTCCTCAAGTAAGATTAAAACCAATTTAAAGGAAATACTTAGAATTCTGTTGAAATTTAGTTTTTTAATTAAAATATCGTGGTTTAACCTCATGTAGTACAGAAAACATAGCGTTACTGGCACATTTATTAAATAGGTCTATATTTGCAGACATTTGATTTTTCAAAACTCTTATGAAGAGAAATAATAATGGCTGTCTTTAGGCACTCTGGAAATATACATTTTTCAGAAAAATCATTAATTAGTGAGACCAGGACTTCCAGCACACTTTTTAGGAGAGTTAGGACAAGTTTAATGGATAGTTCATCAGTATGATTTGCTTTTGATACAACTGATTGTTTGGATCAGTTTAGATTTATTAACTGGTCTTATAAAGAAGGAATTTGAGACCCTTTTAGGATTGGGAAGATAGTAAATAGGATCTTGTTGTGGCAAAATAGTTGATGGTATATTTTAATTCACATTAACGAAGTACTCGTTTAGGTTGTAAGGGTTTGGACGAGAAAATGTTTAAGCTGTGTTGGTTTTGTGAGGGTTTGTGATGATTTAACTTAATTGTAATTTAAGAAAATTCCTTAATAAAAGTATAAACAGGCCTATCTACAAAATCACTAAAATAATAGTCTACGTTCACAGACGGAAAGTGCTACCTAGAAGTCAAGCACAAATTTTGGAATTTACAAAAGTTCTGAGCAAAAATAATCCTACCTAAGCGTTAAGTTTATGAGGATGGTTTGTTAAGAGTGTCAAACTTGGTATATACTGATACAGATAGTCCTGCATTATTATTTGTAGAGCGTACATCAAGGGGTAATAAATCTAAGACAATATAATCAATTATGCTAGATGTGGTTTTAGTAATTCTTGTAGAAGAATTAACGTTAATTATAAAACCATACGATTCGAATACATTGACCAAGGATAATTGGATAAGCGCAAGCAACAGCGTAATTAATATTCAAGTCACAGCACAGCATTTTTCTGCTTTTATTGGGCAGGTCGTCAAACAGAGATTCTTGTTATAAACCAATGAAAACTCAAAATAAGCTTTATTTAACAAAAAGTCATATTTTATTACAGAAGAGAAATCATTATGCGTAGAAAGACTTACAGGCGAGCGGTTTACCCCTATAAGCAGAGCATCAACCGACTAAAATTCTTTTTGCATTTCTAATGCACCAAACCTTTTTTATTCGATTCTATATATTTTTACAAGATAAAATGTATTTTTTTTAAATTTTTACAAGTGGGCCGGCAATTGTTATTAACAAATAACTTATACAAAAAAGCAATTTCACCGAATTGTTTCGGAATCAATTTTTTTAGGTGTATCTCATCAAAATAAACATTTTTTCTCTCTTGATAATTTTTTGAAAAATGCTTCCTTTTCGAGTTATTTACATTTTTTTGTTGAAAAAATGCCGTAATTAGTGATTTTTGGGATTTTTTTTCTAAAAAACTACTAAATGAATTGCAATTTTACAAATAGCTTTATAATCTTTAAACCGTCGAGTACAAGTTAGAATATTTTGACAAGGATAAATTGTTTCTATCTCGCTAAAAACGTGGACCCAAATATTTCGAATATGCCTTTCGAGAGTATCCCGCTAAGAGTGTACAGCGGTTGAGGTGCTGTACACCTGTACAGGCGCTAAAAAAATGCATCTAATGAAAAATTACCACCTTCGAAACCAGCATTATT
This sequence comes from Diabrotica undecimpunctata, assembly GCF_040954645.1. Lineage (NCBI taxonomy): Eukaryota > Metazoa > Arthropoda > Insecta > Coleoptera > Chrysomelidae > Diabrotica > Diabrotica undecimpunctata. The sequence goes on along the minus strand of NC_092808.1, from coordinate 83,639,095 downwards.
ACAACATTACTTAAGAGCAAAGTGGCAAATAAATGAATGGATTCAAGCAAAAAACAATATTATTTCATCTCTTGATCCATTAACCCATGGTTGGACAATGGAAAATAATTGTTTCGATTTTAATTATTTTGAAGGCGAAACTAGTTTAGATATGTTACAAAAGTATTTCTGCTCATGTACCGGAAAACGTTCTACGAAAAATTGTAATTTTATTTCCTATAATTTAGAATGCTGCGCAGTATGTGCATGTACACCAGAGAATTGTAAAAATGTTAAAGACGACTGTATTGAAGACAATGAAATCAGCTTATTAGATGGAAATCCTGTTGCTGTTGACGAAAATTTTCAAATTATTGACAATGAAAACGATGTATAATTAATATTATATTTTAATTTTATTATATTTTTCAATGAAAATTAATTATATATTGCTTAATGTATTTCACTGTAATAAAACATTCAATAATATAGTCACCACGTATATTAAAAAAAAAATTACATTATTATAGCATTGTAAAAAATTTATTTTAATTGTTTTAATTATAATATGTCTATATAAAAATAATTAGAAATATCTTTTTTTTTTTAATAAATTGTATGTAATATTTGTATTGAATTAATTTTTTAAATTTAAACAAATATTTCTACGCGCCGCACGCCTGTATCGGCGCAACCGCTGTACACACTTAGCGGTAGACTGCTCGAAAGGCATATTCGAAATATTTGGGTTTACGTTTTTAGCAAGATAGAAAAAAATTATCCTTATCAAAATATTCTAACTTGTACTCGACGGTTTAAAGATTATAAAGCTATTTGTAGAATTGCAATTCATTTAGTAGTTTTTTAGAAAAAAAAAAATCCCAAAAATCACTAATTAAGGCATTTTTTCAACAAAAAAATGCAAATAACTCGAAAAGGAAGCATTTTTCGAAAAATTATCAAGAGAGAAAAAGTGTTTATTTTGATGAGATACACCTAAAAAAATTGATTCCGAAGCAATTCGGTGAAATCGCTTTTTTGTATAAGTTATTTGTTAATAACAATTGCCGGCCCACTTGTAAAAATTAAACAAAAATACATTCCATCTTGGAAAAATATATAGAATCGAATAAAAAAGGTTTGGTGCATTAGAAATGCAAAAAAAATTTTAGTCGGTATATTCTGTTTCTAAGCGTCTTTTGAGGGGTAAACCGCTCGCCTATTAGGTGATCATACCTAGCAATTGTGGTATATTTTTTTTACAAAAAAAGACTTTAATCCAGTGCTCGGTAACTCGAACTATCGTGGGAAATCCTATTTTCTCTAGAAACCAAAGGTATATTGGATTTAAGGTACGTATTTTATGAGTTTTGGCTTCTACAATTATGTAAAATTTAAGATGTAAACTTATATTTTTTTAATTTGTTTTCTGTAGTTTTAACATGAGGATAGCTTACTTTAGATTCCGTAGGATTCACGTAACCTGAAAAACACTCTACGATAGTATCATAATATTCGATCCGTACATGAGAACCCAAAAGAGGGAAAGCCGTTCTACGGCTCATTTCCATTTATATCATCCAATTTACGCCAGTTTCTTTTTCCATTTTCCACAACGATTTCTCACATTTTCATGTTTCAGAGTATAGTTCAGAACACATAACTCTTGTTTTTCATTTACGGCTCTATTACTTACGATACATCAACTTCTCTTTTAGAGTTTAGATACCGATGGTATTTAAAGTAAAGAGCTACAGTAATATATTTTTTAATTGTATCTACCATAAACAAGAGGTGTAATTTAAATGATATTAAAAATTTGCACTATCCTTTCAAATACAATTGTGTTTTAGAAGTTGAATTATTTATAAAAAGTTATACAAGTATAGTCTATTCTTCTGATATCCTAGAATTCTTAGCAAATATTTAGTGATGTTTAATGTTAGTGTTTATCCCGAGTTTTTTATAATATATATATATATATATATATATATATATATATATATATATATATATATACAAGGTGTAACAAAGTAGGTCATAAATTAAATCACGTATTCTGGCATCAAAAATAGGAGTGTATATTAAAAATGAACACGTGATTTTCCTAGGTCAGTAACATCTTAAAAAAAATAACGGTGAAATCTGTACACCCCATAAAAATTTTAAGGGGGTATTGTTCCCTTAAACCCCCCAAATGTCTGTGTCCATTCCAAGTAAATTATTATTATTTATACCATTAGTAAAATACAATGTTTTTAAAACTATTTTCTTGATTGCACTTTTTAGATAAACCAGTTTTTAACGAGATTCGGCTTCTTTTTTAATGTTTCAAAATTTTCGAGTACCTAGCAAAATGTAAACTATAAATAAATTTTCATTTTATTACCATGTTTCTTGAAACTTACTTAACCATTTATAAATGTGGTACATTTAACAAATGTTTAGAATGACCTCCATTTTCTTAAATACACATTTGGCACCTTTTTAAAAAGTAAAATCGAATGTTTTGAAAAATCTTGGGCTTTTGAAGAAATCGATTTGCAGCTTCCATTATTATATTCCTTAGTTGTTGTTTATAATTGCTACAGAATATACGTTTCCTTTCATAAAACCGCAGAAGCAAAAGGCAATTGGGTTAAGATCTGCATCTCTGGATGTCTAAGAAATAGACTCATCAGGGCCCATTCAAATGCAAGGTCCACTATACTAGCCGAGTAGATATTCTCTGATTTTATTATGGCAACGCTCTGAAGCGCCATCCTGTAAAAGCCACGTATTTTTCCTGACTGCAAGATTGACCTCGTCTTACTAATTTGGTAAGCCTTTTTGTAGAAAATTTAAATAATTTTTATCATTTGAATCGTTTAATTTAGATTTCTGCCCAAACATTGACTTTAAAAGTTTTTTGGTGCTGAGAGCCTTTTTGCGAGGGGGTTTTCTTCAGACAAGATGTGCATGTTCTGATTGTTTGTAATGTCATTTCAATTAAAGGTAGCTTCGTCTGTAACTAAAACATTATTATTAAAATTGACATTTCGAGTGTTTTCTGTTAAAAACAAATCGCAAAATACCATGCTTTTAGGATAGTCTTCAACCAGTAATCCTTGAAAGGGTTTTAAGTGATAACGATGAAACTGATATTTCTTGAAATTGCTCTTAATCGTCATGTGAGAAACATCTAAATGAGCCGCTACTACTCTTGTACTGCTTCCAGGGATTTTTTTGAATTGCTTTCAAAATCTCATCATCTTTTGTATTTGTGTCGACCATTATTACCAACAACTTGCACTCGCAATATGCCTGTCAGTCTTAAACGACGATCAATGGAACGAAATAATCGTCTGCCTGGTGTATTTAGCTTAGGATATTTTTCCGCCTAACGCCTTCCAGCTGCTGTACTATTTACTTGGAACTCACCTGTAATTAGCAAATTAACAATAATTATCTAAAACCCTAATTTTGCCTGCTCAAACTTACCCAGAATTTAATGCACATATGACATTTCTAAAACCGTGTACGCCAATATAATAGAAAATTTAGTTTTTCTAAATAATCTTAAATGCACAAGAATTGAAATATTTAATACTGACAATATGTTTTGTTGATGCTACTGTTTAATACATAATAATTTTAAGTTTTATACAGCAAACTACAGAATTTTTTAAATATAATAAAAAAAGCCATCTCGATAAAAACTGCCTCAGTAATAAGGGGCAAAAAAGTTT